>NW_027512934.1:0-680000 GCF_048772815.1 Callospermophilus lateralis
CCAATTGAAAATGTCTAATCCTATCCCTCACTTTATACTTTGCCTGATTTCATTATGTCTCTATTTCTATCTGCTTTCCTACATATATTCCCCAGTTCATCATTATGACTGACTCTTCACATGTGCTGACATTTACATTCACACCCTAATAAATAACCTATTGCTAAAGAACTTTTGTTCCAAATCCTATACTCACTCTTCTTCCTAAACATACTAACTATCTTCTTAATCCTACCGAGTATCCCTTTTTGACTGGATGTTCTCTTCTACATTCAATCATTCAAGGTACAAGGTCTTATGCTATTGTATATTGATTTATCTGAGACATCGGTGCAGAATGTAATTCAACGCTAAGTATCACAATTAAGGGCCCAATGCCCTTCTGGGCTTCAACTCTTACTTAGATTTCTTTTTTCATACATATATTTCATCTCTATATTCTTAAAATAATCACAAGTTTCCAATACCATTATTCATGCAGCAGAATAATTCCTAACCCAAATGGAACATGTTATTAACACTAACCATACACTGTTTGTGTTAATAACATGTTTACAGAAGAGCAGGGACAGTGTTGATCTTACAATACAGGAATGTAGTGGATCTTCCATCTGCTGAGAACCTCAAAGCTCCATGCAGAAATGATCACTGGAGAAGATGTAGGCAGGTATGAAGGACCTGAGAGAGCAAAAGTTATCTTCCATTGCAAACAACCTTGTCAGGATGAAGGGATGTTTCTGAATCAGCCTCTCTCATCTTAATGTAGAGAAGATGGACAAACCAAGACTGTGTGGAGAGCTGTTCCTGGTTCCCTATGGTTGATATACCATTCTAACTTGTGAAAGTGTCACAGGAAGTAGGAGCAGCCTCCATCTCATGGGACCCTTGGAAGAAACTCTTAGGACAAAGTGGTTGCCGAGGCAGTGATCTCATTCAGTTCCTGAAGGAAATGACCTCAAAGCACTTCCTTATTGATGGAACTCTCTGAACATGGGATCCAGGACGCCAGGCACCCAGATCCAGTCCCAGTCCCAGTCCCAGTGGTCTCACTTGTTTGGATTTACCAAGGACAGAATCAGTCTTTCTTGGTACCTACTAAGGTGAGGAAGCCAAATGCCTGGAAAGCTTGGAAGAGGGGTTTTTCCTGGAAAAGCAGGTAGTGGCTCACTCCTGGCTCCTGACAAATTCACAGAGTTGGCCAAGGAGACCAGATCTGAGACAGGACAGGACATTTCGGGGGAACATAGTATGGCCCACCAGTCAGAGGATACTCCGGATAGTCTCATACCTATTTGGGGTTAGAAGGTGTCATTGTCGGTGTGGGTGTGGGTTTGTGGTTTTGTCTCATGTTCTGAGAATAGGAAGAAAAGTCAGTTTGTTTGGTTTGGAGTGAACTGTTTTTAGTAAGTCGTTTAACAAGGCAAGTGTTTCTGGGTCTGTGTATCACACTGTGTCCGTGGTTGTAGACATTAGAAAAGAGAATGCATCAATGGATATGTCCTGTCTAGTAGAAAGCTTCCCAGCATTCATCCTGCCCATTTTATGAATGGACTGTGGATTGCCTTATTAATGGGCAATACCTGCTACCTTCTTAAGTTGCTGTTTTCCTCCAGAATTCTGGACACTCTCCAGAATAGGCTCATGGTTTTGTGTCTAAGTTATGTACCACACCCAAGCTCTGTGACAAGGCAATGTTCTGGATAGCTGAAGAAAATGACGAGCATCTGAGAAAACTCAGATATCAGTTGACCAGGAAAGTCTCAGTGGAGAAACCCTGCTTTGGGCCATTTGCTTACCTATTGTTCTGTTGCCCTGAGAGTCAGGAAGTCTTTGTCTCACACCACCCCTTTGTGAATCCTGAAGAAAATAGTTTTCAAATGGAAATAAATAGGCTTCACCTTTGGCCCTTTACTTAATTGATTTGGAAAGAGTTGTGTCTGAATCAGCCTCTTGGCCCAGTGTGATTCTTTGACTTAGATTCTCAGCACCTGATGGATCTAAAGAAAGATCCCATGTGTGCATCCAAATCAAAAATGGCAAAAAGAGCTGTAATTGTGGATGAAGTCTTCTGCCTTCCTCTGTAAGGTTCCTGAATTCCATCAAGTGAGAATAGGGATCATTTGGGTCAGATGGGTTCGTCAAAGCCCTTCTGAGGCTATCCCCTAGGTGCTTAGGTTTTCTCATCACTCCAATTCACATAAAGTATCTTTAAGCGACACTCAATAGGCCTCAAATGGGAAAAGTGTAGCAGTATGACAGGCAGCCCTTTTTGATCACTCCTGGTACAAAGGAAGGGTGTCCAGGCCACCCTGAATTTAGGCAAATGAGGAGCAATGGAGCTTATTTTGGACACTGTCTTGGGCTGCGTCCCTCATGGACACCTCCAGCCAGAGGTTATGATGAGTGTCAATATGGAAGAAGATGAGGACCATGTGGGAGAATTTCGGTTTTATTGTGGTCATTTGTGTGGCAGTTGGAAGAGATGACTGGGTCCACCTGGGCTTGAACTCTGGTGTGATTCCCCTTAGAGACTGAGTTCTGGAACTCAGCTCAGAGAAGTATTGCTATGAATTGTGTTGGGATTTCAGGAAGCCACGCATGAGAGTCATCCTTGGAAACTGAGATGAAGGCCCAGGGTAGCTTTCCAAAGGGCACTCTGATCTCAACCAGGATATCACATGATTTTATTCTGAAAGACTTGGAAGCCATTGTTGAGAGTCAAAACAGACAATGACATCACATTTTAGACCTCAATGGCCCTGGCTTCATGTGACCTTTTGGCCACTCTTTGGGAAGCCTTGCCTGTGAGAATTCTCCAGAACTTACATTGAAATGAGTTTCCTCAACATTTAATGGTTCCTGAATGAATTGAAACCCACAGTGCATCCAACTTCATCCGTGAAAAATGGCTAGATAAATACCATGAAAATTTTCAATTTCCCATGACCAGGTGGCACTGGAGAACCATTGGATATTCTGTTGCTGATCATGAGTGTACCAGACAGTGCCTTGATTGATTGGGTTTCATGAAAATAAGTTGGAGCCTGCTGAGTAGTTGTCCTAGAGTAGTTGTTGGCAGGTGTGTGAAAAAACATCTGTGGTGGGGCCATGTGGATCTTCCATTGGCTTCCAAATGGCTTGTGACTGACATGGTGCAATCAGCAGACCCTCCTATGCAAAGGCATCTTGTTATATGGTGACGTTTCAGGGCAATGTTTACAATCAGGTTGCTATGTTTAAGGGGGCAAGTTATGTGGGATAGAAGCCTGGTTGGTGCATTCTCCTGCATACCCTAACGCACCACGCCTGAGAGAACTCGCTCCAGCACTGTGTCCCAGTTGAACTCCTTGGATTCCATGAAGCAATTACTAAACTCCCAATGCAACAGCAATAAACACATATAGAATCCTACCTGGTACCACACCTACATTCTTGTGAGGTGAACGACTTGGCAGATACAAATTGTGAGAGAAGATCACTCCTCCTAAACGCTGTTGGAACTGAAAATATAACCAATGGGTGAGCTTCCTAGTTTTACAACATTATATATAAATTCATGTTCAGTAAAATGAATATTTTTAGATCTGTGAATGATATTTCATGATGAATTTCGAATAGCATATATATTGCTAGTTTTTAATGTGTGTGTGTATGTATATATATGTGTGTTTGTATGTATATATGTGTGTGTGTGTGTGTGTGTGTGTGTGTATATATATATATATATATATATATATATATATACATACATACACACATTCTCCAGATTTTTCAAAATATGAAATATTTGTATCTTAATATACACTCCCTTAATTCATTCATATTCATGTATGTGGATTTATGATCATCTTTTCTAAATATTATTCTCAGAAATATTCATCCACCTGAAATACTTTTTTGTTTTTAGTACTGAAAACTAACTTCAGTGAATGTTGCATACAAATCCTAATATATCTAGAGTAACTGACCCAGTTTAACCTCAATGCAAGAAGATTCATATGGAACATGATGTGTATTTTGATGTTCATTTTAATTCAACACTGGTACACTACTATTTCTTCAGTTTATGCACATCATAGAATATATATTTCATCAAAAAGATCACAAAATTATAGGCATTTTTTCACTTTCAATCACTTCCTACTTTAGAACACATGTATTCTTCCATATTTCTTGACTGGTCTTCTCAAGATTCTTTTTTACAAACACATTATTTTCGATTTTTATAATCACATTGAAGCAAAACTCACACACCCTTCATGATAAACCATAACCCTAATATTAACATTGATGTATAACTTGTTGGAATGAATGATTGTATATCAATATACGATTTTTTATATTTTCAGATATCAATTCAATCCACCATTTAAAGTGGAACCAGTTATATTACTTATTCACAGTTGGTCTATTCATGCATTATCTCTATATTCATAGACACCGGGTACACCTGTTTGTACCCCAAATACTAATTTATAAGTCTTCAAAATATTGCTCCCAAAAATGGTGGAAGAAATACTTATGTCACCCGATCTATATATACATGTTATCACAGTAATATTCTGGACACAAAATTCAAAGGTCAAACTTATATTTGTACCAAAGCCTAAATGGAAAGTGAACATGGATTACTAAAAACATCAATGTCCAATTTGCCTATTGCTCTCAAATATCAATCCTATTGATGACTACATATTCGTTTCTTCCTAAGATTATATATTCAAACTCAACCCTGTTGAAAATGTCTAATCCTATCACTGACTTTATACTTTTCCTGATTTTGTAATGTCTGTATTGATATCTGCATTCCAACATATTTTCTCCAATTCATCATTGTGACTGACTCTTCACTTGTGTTGACATTTACATTCACTCTGTACCC
The DNA here is from genome assembly GCF_048772815.1 of Callospermophilus lateralis. Classification (NCBI taxonomy): domain Eukaryota; kingdom Metazoa; phylum Chordata; class Mammalia; order Rodentia; family Sciuridae; genus Callospermophilus; species Callospermophilus lateralis. The sequence goes on from NW_027512934.1 coordinate 4,883, forward strand.
GAAACCCTATTGCTAAAGAACTTTTGTTCCAAATTTTATACTCACTCTTCTTCCTAAACCTACCGACTATCTTCCTAATTTTACCGACTATCACTTTTGAATGGATGTTCTCATCTACATTCAATCATCCAAGTAAATGTAGGGCGAGTGTCAGAGGATGAGACCACCAAGAGACTATCTCATGCAACAGAAAGGGTTTATTTGGGGTCCAGAATGCTGGGGCTTAGAGCTCACTTGAATAGAGCAGAGAGCCCTGAGAACATCTTAAGCAGAACTTATATAATTTTCTTGGAGAGGGCAGGGAGGGAAGTTTATTGATGGGTCAGGGCGAGTTAGCGGTTTGTGTGTAAACGCGTGAGGGAGTACATTCTGCAGTTTGGCAGTTGGGGACAGCACATTCTGGGAACAAGATTAGGAAACATTTCTCAACATTTCAACAGTGTTTTGTTAAGCATACAGAAAAACAGGAAGTGACAAGTACATATTTTATTAACATTTCATTCCCCACTTCTTCTTCTGGCTACTTTTAATCATAAAAGTGATTGTTGGGGGGTGTCACATTTTATGTATGCTAGTGGGGTATTAACATAAGTTTAACTTGTCCAATTTGAGCTTGGAGAAAAGAAATTACACGGTTGAGAAACAGGGTTTTATAGTAAGCAATAAAATGAGGATTATTATTGGACCGGCCAGGGTTGATTAAAACGTAGTTAACCAGGGGGACTGTGTAAACCAAGACTCAAACCACCAATTTTGGGTCTCTATCTCTCTTTGATGCTCTTCAAGGCATCTTTTTAATTTACTCATAGGGTTTGTTACAACTCCAGTATGGTCGACATAAAAAAAAAAAAAAAAAACATTCTTTCCTCAATGCAGCACAAAGGCTCCCTTCTCTCATGAAATGGAGGTCCAAACCTCGACTTTTCTGTAAAACAACTTCAAAGAGAGAGGTAAAAGATTCCTGCAAAGTTGTGATGGAATTTTCTAATATCTTTAAGTTTTGATCTATTGCTTCTTCTAATTGGGTCATTTGTTGTGTCCCATGGACCAGGGCAGTGGTTCCTGTGTGAACCCAGGCAGCAACTCCTATTCATAATAGAATGGCTAAGGTGAGAGATATATGTTCCCAACTGAACCGGGTTGTATGCCCCTATATTTGATCTTCCAATGAACCTGCGTTATAATAGAGCACTCTGGGAAACATCTGCACCATTACACAATTAATCACTTCTGTTGACCATTTCATAAAAACATAAACAACGTTTAAGTATATAGAATTATATTGTTGTAGGGACGGACAAGGCAAGGCACCTAAGATAGCACCAAAGACAAGGAAACAGTCATATTTGGTTGCAACCAGATTCAGAGGGCATTGCTTCTGTTGTAATCAATTAATGCCCTGAAACCCAAGTTTAGGTAGTTTCAGAATTTTGTACCCAACATGTAAGGGAAGGGGCTCTGAAGTTCACAGTCTGCAGAAGTTCACAAAGAGCAGTTTTTGTTTCTGATTTTTCCTCAGTTCTGGGCAAGTTAAATTTTCAAGGACACCTGGGTGGGGGAGAGCTTTTTTTTCCCTTTTTTCCCCCTGCCAGCTGTTTCCATGGAGCCCAGTTTGTAACTTATTCATCTTAGCAATGTAGCCATCTCTATGAAGCCCCAGCTAAAGGACAGAAGCCTTGATCACATATGTTGTGAAAAACTAGTAAGGGTGTGTCTAGCTCAGGAGTGCTGATTTTTTTCAGCCAGTTGCCAGGTAGACCAGGGCAACACAAAAAGAGGAAGTTTATCTACACTGAACTCTTTTATAGGGACTCTTTTGCTGAAAGTCCTAAAGTTAGCCATAGTGAAAACTTCTGGATAAGGTCAGTTAAGACTTTCCTGTGGGCCTGGTACAGAGGGGGAAGACGGGGAATGCAGGGCTGAGCGCAGCTCTTTGGATCTGAGAATGAGGAAGGAGAGATGTAAAAAAAATAATGGAAAAGGGTTTTGAGATCTTCCTAGCAACAAAAACATGAGTAGTAGAACGGGTAGAACAGAGCGGGAGATGGGAGTGAGTATCCCAAAAAGCCTGCAAGGGACTTTAAATTCTTAGTAACCTGTTTTCAGTGATGGCAAAGCAACTTTAAAGGCCATTTTCATTACATCTTGGATAGGGGTCTGAGGGCTCTTCTCAGCTGGTTTGAGCTTTGGGTTAGCTGGTAAGAGGACCTGGTGGGACCCAGTGTGGGCACTGACAGGAGAAGAGAGGAGTGAGTGAGTGGAGGGTTACCTCAGTACCTGCTACCTCAGCAAGGGGGCAATGGTCTGAGAAAGGGTGGAGGTTTGGGTTTTTAATATAGTAATTGGAGGGGAGAAATCAAGTTGATGAGGTGGGAGTGACAACAGAGAGTCTAGAGCACAAGGCTGAGGGTGAGCATGTATTGGAGAAGCATAGTTCACGATGTGAGCAAAGGAGAGAAAAGGCCTCCACATAGAGGAATCTCCTTTCACCCTTTTGAGCACTTGCAGAAGTTAAAAAGGTCACACAGAATTTGAGGATCTAGAGACCCCTCTGGGGGCCATCGGTTTTGGTTGTCTAATTGGTAATATGGCCAATGCTGTGTAGAGAATTTCATGAGTAGTTTGGGTTCCATGTGGCAGTCCCTGTATGCTCACATCCCCATGACTTACAGAAGATGTCGGCGTTCCCCGCACACAGCCTTGACTGTTTGTGGCTTTGATAGTACACTGGGCAAACATAGTAATCCAGGCTAGCCAACCAGCATCTGGCTCGCGTGTCCCTACATCAATAATGTTTGTTTCCATTATCTATGGTATGGAAGGAATTTAATGGAATTTTAGTGGGATCCTCTTCATTAGGGATATCCCAATCGGGAAGACCTATACACAGCTGACAAATGTCTGGCTGGAGAGATGGCCACCAGGTCCCTAAGCGGGCTGTATGCAAGATAGACCATACTTCCGTTCCAGTAGGATTTGTGATCAGCCATCGCTGCTGAACAGGCTTATGAGGGTTAGGACTACTGGTAGTCAAGGGGAGAGTCTATAGCCTTATCCACACAGCGAATCCACAATTTGAAAGGGTTTCCAGTCTTTTCCAGTTTCCAGCCAGAGTCTCAACAGGGCACAGGCTTGAGATGAGAGGTAGGGATCCAGGAAGTGATTTTGACTACCTTTACCCTGTAGGTGTTATAAGTAGCACCTGGTATGGTCCTTTTCAGCGGAGTTCCAGGGATGACACCAGATGTCGTCTTACATAGACGAAGTCTCTACTTGATATCGCTGTAGAGTCCCCTCATCCCCAGGTTGGTAGGCAGTGGCCATCTGTTTTCACAGGTATCCCTGAGTTCTTTCAAGAGCTTTAAGTTTGTTAAGCAAGGGGGTGTGGAAGGAATCGTTAGGTCTTAGAGTTGGGGTAGGTCCCTTACTGGAGGAGGGACACCATAGAGAATTTCACAGGGTGTGAGGTTACACAAAGAAATAGATTGAGTATTTCTTGCATGAAACAGTACATAAAGCAGGAGCATAGTCCAATCTTTTATGCCGGTCTCTAAGTTTAATTTTGTTATGGTCTCTTTAATGGTTCTATTCATTCTTTCTACCTGTCCTGAACTCGGGGGTCTGTAAACACAATGTAACTTCCAATTAATCCCCAGGGTCCTTGCTAACCTCTGAGTTACCTGGGCCACGAACGCTGGTCCATTATCAGACCCTATTACTTTAGGCAGGCCGTACCTTGAAAAAATATCTTCCAGGATCTTCTTGACCACCATTTGCGCTGTTTCATTTTTTTTTCTTTTCTTTTTTTTTTGGGGGGGGAGGCTTCAATCCATCCTGAAAATGTATCTACAAAGACTAGGAGATATGTAAGTCCATTCCTTGCTGGCTTACTTTCAGTAAAGTCCACTTCCCAGAATTGTCCTGGTCTGGTTCCTCGTAGGTGCTTTCCTGCAGGAAGCTTGGAAGGGTAAGAATTAACAAATTGATGGACCCAACAGGCTTTTGTTATCCATTCAGTTGTTTCCTTTCACTGTGAGTTGGTTAATGGAAAACTCTGTTCTTGATCCTTCAGAAATGAATGCAGTTTCTTTGAACCAAGATGAGTGATTTGATGTACATTTTCTACTGACATAGTTAGAGCCGTGATTATAGGAGTTTTTACTGAAGGATTTAGAAATTCCACTTGGGGGCCTTCAGGGTAAAAAGTTATTTTGGCCCAGAGCTTTGTGAGCAGATCTCTGTCAATCAATGGGGCCGTGCATTCTGGGATTACCAGGAATGAGTGATGGATTTTTCCTTTCCCCTGGTCCATGGTCCTCTTAGTTGTCCAAGCCCGATATTTACTGCCATTAGCCCCTTGAATTAGAGACCTTTTATTTGATAGAGGTTCCAATGGGGTCTTAAAGGCAGAATATCTTGCCCCTGTATCCACTTCAAAGTATACTGTGGTCCCCTCCACTTCAAAAGTTACCCTGAGCTCGGGGAGAGGATCTGAGCCCCGACTTTCTTAGTAATCCTACAGAGTCAGAATGTCCAGCTGGCCTGGCTGTCTCTTTCTAGGGCACTCTTTAGCCCAGTGTCCTTTTTTTTTAGAGTAGGCACATTGAATTGAGGCCAGGGGTGGCCTCTTGTGTGGGCCCCAATGTCCCTTCCTGTCTCCATGTTTCTTAATTTCTGGTCTATTTGTTGTTGTGACCAGGATCTTAGTCAATGCCTTAGTCTGTCTTTTGTTTCTTTTATCCTCCCTTTGCTCCCTAGTCTTCCTCAGTTTCTCTCTTATAGTATACCTTCTTGGCTTCTCTGACTAAACCTCTCAAAGTCATATCTTGTAATCCATCTAAGCATTGTAACTGTCTTTTAATATCCAGAACAGCTTGCCCAATAAAGGCCACCATGACAGATGCCTTTTGATTCTCTCCCTGAGGATCGAAAGGATTAAATATGCTATATGCCTCCATAATTCTCTGTAGGAACATGGAGGGACATTCATCAGTCCCTTGAATAATCTCTCTTACCTTGGCCAAAATAGTTGGTCGCCTAGCGGCCACTAAGATACCCACTATTAGAGCCTGGCAATAAGAGGAAGGATGCTCATTACCTTCACAGGTTTTGGGGTCCCAGTTGGGTCGGTGCAAGGGAAAGGCGGCTTTGCATATGTTGGGAAGTTTTGTCGGTCACCCATCTGGTCCGAGAATATTTTTTTCTAGAATCCAGGAAGATTCTCTTTTGTTCCTCTGTCATTAATAGAGTCCCTAGGAGTTGTTGGCAGTCATCCCAAGTAGGCTGGTGTGAAAACATCAATGACTCAACCACACCTGAGACCCAGGTGGGGTCCTCGGTAAAAGGGGGATTGTTATTTTTCCAGATATTTAGGTCTGAGGAGGAGAAAGGTAAATACTGGTAGGCTTGCATTTTTCCCCCATGGTTGTCATCAATCATTGTTCCTTAGAAATGGAGAGGGAGCATCACGTGAGTTCCAGGGATTTCAATCATTCAACGCCGGCAAATTCCTTTAGCCGAGCCAGCAACCTCCAGGAAAGGAGGGGCTGTGTTTTCCACAGGGGCGTTATCTGGAGTGCGCTGGGCTCGCTTAGCTTCCTCCAATGGCGGAGAGGCTGAGACAGCAGCAGGGGAATTACTTAGAGGGTGTTGGGGGTTGGGGGACGAGGGCAGGGAATAAGTAGTAGGACGAGAGTCCAGTAGAGTAAAATCTTGTGACTCAGGGAGAACAGAGGTTGAAGGAGGAGGAGAAGCAGAAGGTTTGAGAGAGCATGACGGAAAGAGTAGGAGCGGGGGCAGGGGCAAGGAAAAGCTTCACACATGGAGGAGGAGAATTGCAGAGGTCCTGCAAAGTTAAGATATATGTCTCTTGATCCTGATGTCTATGTGGCGCTGGCTGAAAGTCAATATCTCTGACTTTTTAAATTAGTGGGAAGTAGAAAGATCCTTCTAGGGGCCATCTGAATCCAAAGGTGGGACATTCTGAGGCACAGAGAGTCTGCCAGGTCCAGCGTTTAACTGAAAAATAAAGATTCTGAGCCCTTAAGCGGACTTTGGTGCAATGATCAAGGGTCAGCAAAAGAGGCATTGAAGTGCTCTATCCCATAATGAAAGATAAACAATCAGTAAAAGCAACGACACACGACACAGACAAGACAATACAATAAAGACAGCCAATGGACGTCCAACACTGAGACCAGGACTGAGTAGCCGGCAAAACCTGATGGGCTGGCAATACCGAATCTGAAACAAAATATCACTGAGTCGAGGAGACTATTGTTCCTCGATTTCCCGAGTCCTCTGGGGAGTCCCCCAGTGACGTGGCCTGTGGCTCTATGACATGTCTCTCAGCCACCTTCGGAGAGAGCTCACACTCTTCATCAACAGCCATTTGCCAAGCCCTAACCTGAAACCTGAAACTAGAAAGAGGCACCTTACATACCCCGAGAGGAGCCCGTTGGGGTCTCTCATCTGCCGCTGCTGGATCTCAGTGGAACCTCCATATGTAAAGGTCGGGCGAGCGTCCGGGGAAGAAACCACCAAGAGACTGTCTCATGCAAAAGCAAAGGGTTTATTATGGGTCCAGCATGCTGGGGCTCAGAGTTCACTTGAATAGAGCAGAGAGCCCTGAGAACAGCTTAAGCAGAGCTTATATACTTTCCTTGGAGAGGGCAGGGCAGGATGTTTATTGATGGGTCCGGGCGAGTTAGCTGTTTGTGGGCAACCGGGTGAGGAATTACTTTCTGCAGTTTGGCAGCTGAGGACAGCACATTCTGGGAACAAGACTAGCAAACATTTCTCAAGATTTCAACAGTGTTTTATTAAGCATACAGAAAACAGGAAGTGATAAGTACCTATTTTATTAACCTTTCACTACAGACTACACTTTGCCAGATTTCCTAATGTCTCTATTGATATCTGCTTTCCTACATATTTTCCCCAGTTCATCATTGTGACTGACTCTTCACATGTGGTGACATTTACATTCACTCTATACCTGAAACCCTATAGCTAAAGAACTTTTGGTCCAAATCCTATGCTCACTCTCCTTTCTAAACCTACCGACTATCTTCCTAATCCTACTGATTATCCCTTTTTGACTGGAAGTTCTCTTTGACAATCAATCATCTAAAATACACGGACCTTTGCCATTGTATATTGATGCATCTGAGACATCTGTGCAGAAAATAAATCAAAGCTCAGTATCACAATCAAGGTCCCAATGCTCTTCTGGGCTTCAAATCTTACCTAGATTTCTGTTTTCATACTTAATTTTCACCTATATATTCTTGTAAATATCGCAGGTTTTCAATACCATTATTCATCCAGCAGAATGATTCCTAATGCAAATTGAACCTGTTATTAACCCTAACCATACGCTGTTCCCTCAATCTAACTTTACAGAAGAGCAGGGACAGAGTAGGTCTTACAATACAGGAATGTAGGGGAACTTCCTATTGCTAAGAAACTCAAAGGTACATGCAAAAATGATCCCTGGAGAAGTTGTAGGCAGCTATGAAGGAACTGAGTGAGCAAAAGTCATCTTCTCTTTCAAACAACCTGGTCAGGATGAAGGGATATGTCTGAATCATCCTCTCTCTTCTTAATGTAGAGAAGAAGGACCAAACCAGGCTGTGTGGAGAGCTGTTCCCGGTTGCCTATGGTTAATATACCATTCTAACTTGTGAAACTGTCACAGAAAGTAGGGGCAGCCTTCATTTCAGGGGACCCTTGTAAGCAACTGTTAGGACAAAGTGGTTTCCAAGGGTGTGAGCTCATTCAGTTCCTGAAGGAAGTGACCTCAGACCTCACCTCACATCCTTGGTGATAGAACTCTCTGAACTTGGGATCAAGGAAGCCAGGCACCCAAATCCCATTCCAGTCCCAGTAGCAGTGGTCTCACTTCTTTGGATTTACCAAGGACAGAATCAGTCTTTGTTGGTACCTACTGATATGAGGATGGCCAAAAGCCAGGAAAGCTCTGAAGAGTGGCCTTTCCTGAGAAAGCAGGTAGTGGATCACCGCTGCCTCCTGACAACTTTACAGAGTTGGCCAAGGAAACCAGATCTGAAACAGGGCAGGCAATTTCAGGGGAACATAGTATGGCCCAATAGTCAGAGGACACTCCGGATAGTCAGAGACCTACTTGGGGGAAGAAGGTGCTTTGTGGGTGTGGGTGTGTGTTTGTGCTTTTGTCTCATGTTCTCAGAATAGGTAGGAATGGCGGTTTGTTTGGTTTGGAGTGAACTGTTTCTAATAAGTGATTTGATAAGGCAAGTGTTTCTATGTCTGTGTATCCCATTGGGTCCGTGGTTGTAAACATTAGAAAAGAGAATGCATGAATGGATGTGTCCTGTCTAGTAGAAAGCTTCCCAGCATTCATCCAGCCGAATATATGAATCCACTGTGGCTTCCCTTATCGATGGGCAACACCTGCTATTTTCCTAAGGTCTGTTTTTATTTTTGAATTCTGGCCACTCTCCAGAATAGGCTCATGGTTTTGTGTCCAAGCGAAGTACCACCTTCAAGCTCTGTGACATGGCCGTGTACTGGATAGCTGAAGGGAATGGCGAGCAACTAAGAAAACTCAGATATCAGTGTGACCAGTAAAGTCTCAGTGGAAAAACGTTGCTTTGGGCCTTTTGCTTACCTTTTGTTCTATTTCCCTGTATTTCAGGAATTTCTTTGCCTCAGGCCACCCCTTTGTGAAGCTGGAAGAAAACATTTTTCAAATGGAAATGAATGTGCCTCACCTGTGGCTCTTTGCCTAATTGCTTTAGAAAGGGGTGTGTCTGAATCAGCCTCTTGGCCCTGTGTGAGGCTTTGGCTTAGATTCTTAGCACCTGATCGATATAAAGAACGATCCCATGTGTGAATCCAAAACCGAAATGCCCAAAAGAGGAGTCATTGAGCATAAAGTCTCTTGCCTTCCACTGTAAGGTTCCTGACCTCCATCAAGTGAGAATAGGGATCCTTTGGGTCAAATGATTTCTTCAAAGCCCTGCACATGCTAGCCCAGAGGTGCTTGTGTTTTCTCATGACTCCAATTCACATAAAGATTCTAAACCCCACTGTCAGTAGGCCTCAAATTGGAGAAGCAGAGCAGTATTACGGCAGGCCTATTTGATCACACCTGGGTCACAGGAAGGGTGTCCAGGCCACCCTGACATTAGGAAAATAAGGGGCAAGGAAGCCTATTTTGGACACTGTCTTGGGCTGTGTCCTTCATGGAAACTTCCAGGCAGAGGTTAAGATGAGTGTCTATATGCAATAAGATGAGGGTCATGTGGGAATGTTTTGGTTTAATTTTGGTCATTTGTGTTGGGGTTGAAAGAGATGAGTAGGTCAACCAGGACTTGAAATCTGGTCTGATTCCCCTTAGAGACTGAGTTATGGAACTGAACTCAGAGAAGTATTGGCATGAATTGTGTTGAGTTTTTAGGAGGCCACACATGAGACTCGCCCTTGGAAACTGAGACCTAGGCCGAGGGTGGCTTTCCACAGAGCACTGGGAATCTCACCCAGGATATCACAAGATTTTATTCTGAAAGACTTGGCAGCCATAGTCAAAACACACATAGACCTCACACTGTAGACCTCAATGGGCCTGGCTTCATGTGACCTTTTGGCGACTCTTTGGGAAGACTTGCCTATGAGTGTCCTCCAGAGATTTCATTGAAATGAGCTTCCTCACAATTTAATGGTTCCTAAATGAATTGAAACCTACAGTGCCTCCAACTTCCACCTTGAAAAATGGCTAGATAAATACCATGAAATTTTTGAATTTCCTATGACCAGGTGGCACTGGAGAACCTTTGTATGCCCTGTTGCTGATCATGAGTGTACCAGAAAGTGCCCTAATTGACTGAGTTTCATTAAATTGGTGTAGAACAGAGATGCCAGTAAGTTGAATACTCCTCAATTGTAGGAGCAAGCTGTGGTGTGCATGTTTGTGATAAAACATCCGTGGTGGGGCCATGTGGATCTGCCATTGCTTCCAAATGGCATGTGACTGACGTGGTGCAGCCAGGAAATTCTTATATGTAAATGCATATTGGTATATGGAGAATTTTTAGGGCAATGTTCAGAATCAGGTTGCTATGGACAAGGGGACAATCTATGTGGGCTAGAAGCCTGGTTGGTGCATTCTCCTGCAGACCATGACCCACTACACATGACAGTACTCCCTCCAGCACTGTGTCCCAGTTCAACTCCTTGTATTTCGTGAAGAAAATACCAAACTCCCAGTGCAGCAGCAAGAAACACCACGAAAAGTGGAGAATGACCAAATGCCCTCACACTCCACACGGGGAGACTCTTAGACCCCAGTGGTCACAGTTTACCTACATAGAGATAATTCAGTACTGTAGCCTAGTGTTCATTGGAAAATAAGAAACCACGTCCTCCAGGTCACATAGATGTAGACCCAGCTCTGATGGTCTCACTAGAAAGAAAGCTAAAGCTCCTGACAACAACATATATTTTGAGTTCCCAACCTCAGAGGCAGTTTCTCAAGAAGTCTTTAGGCCAGCAGAGCTCCAAGTTTGTGGAGTGTTTACCTTGTCCCTTACATTTGGAAACTCCTCTACCACATCCAAAGTTGTGAACTCCTTTGCATTTTCCATTCCAGATATATATTCACAGATTTTCTAACTCTTCTCCTCTAATTGTGTCTTATTTGGGGCGAAGGTAATGTGAAGCCATTGTTCTGGATGAGAGTGGGTAATTTATTGTGTAGCCCATATTTGCATACACATTGGATTCATTTTCTTTTTTTCCATTCAAAATACTGAATCCCTGACACTAACTCATACCCTACTAGACTCTGACTACTAATCCTACTATGATGGAGAATAATAACACAAACAGAATAGAAATACAAGCCATTCAGAGGAGGCATGGTGTATAGTTGGACTTGCCTTTTGCATGATAAAGCGTAGGTGTTATATGTCTAGTCCATTTTTCTTTGAAATAGTTCTCTGTGTTTTTTTTCCTTTAATTTTTATTGTTGGTTGTTCAAAATTTACCTCTTTCTTGACATATCATATTTCACACTTTGATTCAAGTGGGTTATGAACTCCCATTTTTACTCCATATACAGGTTTCAGCATCACATCTGTTACACATCCACTGTTTTATGTATTGCAATACTAGTGTCTGTTGTAGTCTGCTGTCTTTCCTATCCTCTACTATCCCCCATCCCCTCTTCTCCCATCTTCTCTCTCTACCCCATCTACTGTAATTCATTTCTCCCCCTTGGTTTTTCCCCCCTTTTCCCTCACTTCCTCTTGTATGTAATTTTGTATATCCATGAGGGTCTCCTTCCATTTCCAAGCAATTTCCCTTCTCTTTCCTTTTTCTCTTCTATCTGTCACCCCTGTTTAATCTTAATCTTCTTCTCATGCTCTTCCTCCCAAATCCGTTCTTAGTTACTCTCCTTATATCAAAGAAAACTATTGGCATTTGTTTTTTTAGGGATTGGCTAGCTTCACTTAGCATAATCTGTTCTAATGCCATCTATTTCCCTGCAAATTCTATGATTTTGACATTTTTTAATGCAGAGTATTACTCCATTGTGTATAAATGCCACATTTTTTTTTCCATTCATCTATTGAAGGGCATCTAGGTTGGTTCCACACTCTTGCTATTTTGAATTGTGCTGTTATGAACATCAATGTAGCAGTGTCCCTGCAGCATGCACATTTTAGGTCTTAGGGAATAGACCGAGAAGGGGAATAGCTGGGTCAAATGGTGGTTCCATTCCTAGGTTCCAAGAAATCTCCATACTTCTTTCCAAATTGGCTGCACCAATTTGCAGTCCCACCAGCAATATACAGGTGTACTCTTTTCCCCACATCCTCGCCAGCACTTGTTGTTTGACTTCATAATGGCTGCCAATCATACTGGAGTGAGATGGTATCTTAGGGAGGGTTTGTTTTCCATTTTTCTGACTGCAAGAGATGGTGAGCATTTTCTCATGTACTTATTGATTGATTGTATGTCCTCATCTGAGAAGTGTCTGTTCAGGTCCTTGGACCATTTGTTGATTGGGTTATTCGTCTTCTTATTGTTTAATTTTTTGAGTTCTTTGTATACTCTGGATATTAGGGCTCTATCTGAAGTGTGAGGAGTAAAGATTTGTTCCCAGGATGTAGACTACTTATTTACCTCTCTTATTGTTTCTTTTGATGAGAAAAAACTTTTTTAGTTTGAGTAAGTCCCATTTGTTGATTCTAGGTATTAACTCGTGTGCTAATGGTGTCCTATTGAGGAATTTGGAGCCCAACAACACAGTATGTAGATCATAGCCAACTTTTTCTTGTATCAGATGCCGTGTCTCTGATTTGATATCAAGCTCCTTGATCCATTTTGAGTTAACTTTTGTGCATGGCGAGAGAAATGGATTCAGTTTCATTTTGTTGCATATGAATTTCCAGTTTTCCCAGAACCATTTGTTGAAGATGCTATCCTTCCTCCATTGCATGCTTTTAGACCCGATTGGCATTGCATTTAACATATAGAGAACTTTTGGTTATATTGCCATTTTGATGATGTTAGTTCTGCCTATCCATGAACATAGTATATTTTTCCATCTTCTAAGATCTTCTTCTATTTCTCTCTTTAGGGTTCTGTAGTTTTCATTTTATAAGTCTTTCACCTCTTTTGTTAGGTTGATTCCCAAGTATTTTTTGTGTGTGTGTGTGTGTGGATATTTTGAATGGAGTGGTTGTCCTCATTTCTATTTCAGAGGATTTGTTGCTGATATACAGGAATGCCTTTGATTTATGCGTATTGATTTTATATCCTGCCACTTTGGTGAATTCATTTATTAGCTCTAATAGTTTCTTTGTATACCTTTTTGGGTCTGCTAAGTATAGAATCATGTCATCTGCAAATAGTGATAATTTACGTTCTTCTTTTCCTATTTTTATGCCTTTGATTTCTTTAATCTCTCTAATTGCTCTGGCCAGTGTTTCGAGAACTATGTTGAACAGAAGTAGTGAGAGAGGGCATCCCTATCTTCTTCCAGATTTTAGAGGGAATACCTTCAATTTTTCTCCATTCAGAATGATGCTAGCCTGAGACTTAGCATAGATTGCTTTTACATTATTGAGGTATGTTCCTGTTATCCCTAGTTTTTCCAGAGTTTTGAACATAAAGGGATGCTGAACATTGTCAAATTCTTTTTCTGCATCTATCGAGATGATCAAATGGTTCTTATTTTTAAGTCTATTTATGTGATGAATAACATTTATTGATTTCTGTATAATGAAGCAGCCTTGCATCCCAGGGATGAATCCTACTTGATCATGGTGCACAATTTTTTTAATATGTTTTTGTATCCGATTCGCCACAATTTTATTGAGGATTTTTGCATTTTTCCTGAAATAGCTTGAAAAGTATTGGTATTAGTTCCTCTTTAAAGGTTTTGTAAAACTCTGCTGTATACCCATCCGGTCCTGGGCTTTTCTTAGTTGGTAGTCTTTTGATGGTTTATTCTATTTCCTCAATTGTTATGGGTCTGTTTAGGTTGCCTATATCCTCCTGACTAAATCTGGGCAGATTATATGACTGAGAAATTTATCGATGCCTTCACTATGTTCTATTTTATTGAAAAATAAGAATTCAAAATAATTTCGGATTATCTTCTGCATTTCTGAACTATCTGTTGTGATACTGAGTTCTCCCTCTTCTTTTCTTTGTTAGCTTGGCTAAGGGTCTGTCGTTTTGATTTATTTTTTTCAAAGAACCATCTTTTAGTTTTGTCAATTTTTTCAATTGTTTCTTTTGTTTCGATTTCATTAATTTCAGCTCTAATTTTAATTATTTCTTGCCTTCTACTTATTTTGCTGTTGTTTTGCTCTTCTTTTTCTAGGATTCTGAGATGAAGTATGAGATCATTTATTAGTCGTTTTATTTTTCCTTTTTTTAAGGAATGAAATCTAAGCAATGAATTTTGTTCTTAGAACTGCTTTCAATGTGTCCCATAGATTCCGATATGTTATGTCTGTGTTTTCATTTATCTCTAAGAATTTTTTAATTTCCTCCTTGGTGTCTTCTATAACCCATTGATCATTCAGTAACTTATTTTTCCTTCTCCAAGTGATACATGATTTTTCCTTCTTTCTTTTATCGTTGATTTTCAGTTTCATTTCATTATGATCAGATAAGATGCCTGGTATTATATCTACTCCTTTATATTGTCTAAGAGTTGCTCTGTGACATAATATATGATTTATTTTTTGAGAAGTATCCATGTGCTGCTGAGAAAAAAATGTAGCTGCTTGATGTTGGGTGGTATATTCTATATATATCATAAGTCTGGGTTATTAATTGTGTTATTGAGTTCTATAGTTTCATTATTCAACTTTTGTTTGGAAGATCAGTCCAGTAGTGAGAGAGGTGTGTTTGAGTTTCCCATGAGTATTGTATGGTGGTCTATTAGACTCTTGAACTTGAGAAGAATTTGTTTAATGAACATAGCTGCACCAATGTTTGGGGCATATATATTTATGATTGTTATGTCTTGTTGGTGTATGGTTTCCTTGAGAAGTATGTAGTGTTGCTCTTTATCCCTTTTGATTAACTTTAGCTTGAAATCTATTTTATTTGATATGAGTATGGACACTTCTGCTTGTTTCCGAAGTCCATATGGGTGATATGTTTTTTCCCAACTTTTCACCTTCAGTCTATGTATATCTTTTCCTAACAAATGTGTCTCCAGTAGGCAGCATACTGTTGGGTCTTGTTTTGTGATCCATTCTACTAGCCTGTGTCTCTTAATTGGTGAGTTTAAGCCATTAACATTTAGGGTTATTATTGAGATATGGGTTGTTCTTCCAGCCATATTTGTATATTTATGTTACTAAACATGGTTTTTTTCCTCCTTGATTATTATCCCCCCTTTACTGTCCTACCTCCCACTGTTGGTTTTCATTGTTATTTTCCATTTCCTCTTCCTGTAGTGTTTTGCCAAGGATGTTCTGAAGAAATCGTTTTCTAGCTGCAAATTCTTTTAACTTTTGTTATCGTGGAAAGTTTTAATTTCATCTTCTATCCTGAAGCTTAATTTCGCTAGATACACAATTCTTGGATGGAACCCATTTACTTTCAGTGTTTGAAAAATGTTATTGCAGGATCTTCTAGCTTTCAGAGTCTGTGTTGAAAGATCAGCTGTTATCCTGATTGGTTTACCACTAAATATAATCTGCTTCCTTTATCTTGTAGCTTTTAAAATTCTCTCCTTTTTCTGTATGTTGGGCATCTTCGTTATAATATGTCTAGGTGTGGATCTCTTATAATTTTGCACATTTGGCATCCTGTAAGCTTCTAGGATTTGCGATTCTGTCTCATTCTACAAGTCTGGGAAGTTTTCTCTTTTGTTTCATTTAATACATTGCTCATTCCTTTTGTTTGGACCTCTATACCTTCCTGTATCCCAATGACTCTTAAGTTTGGTCTTTTTATGTTATCCCATATTTCTTGGATGTTCTGCTCATGGTTTCTTAAAAGTCTTCCTGAGCTGTCTGTGTTCTTTTCAAGTTGAAATAATTTGTCTTCATTGTCTGATGTTCTATCTTCTAAGTGTTCTACTCTGCTGTTAGTATTCTCAATTGAGTTTTTAAGTTGGTTTATTGATTCCTGCATTTCTAGGATATCTGTTTGTTTGATTTTATAATCTTTATCTCCCTGCATATTTGATATTATGCTTCTTGGATTTTTTTATGTAATTCATTATCAAGGTGATCTTTCATTGTCTGATTTTGCTCTCTAATGTCTTCCTTGAGACTCCAGATCATCTGAAGCATGTATATCCTGAGTTCTTTATCTGACATTCCATCTGCTGCAGATATTACCTCTTCTAAAGTTGACTTTACCTGCATTGCTTATGGTCCTTTCTTTCCTTGTCTTTTCATTCTGTTCATGTTTCTTTCTGCTTGGTGAAACTGTTGTGTTATTGAATTTTTCCCCTATATATTTTTATTGCTTGTATAGTTTCAAAGTCTCTCTCGCAGGCACGGGTGGTGGCTCTGCCCCTCCTACAATTGGGACAATGTGCCTAGCACACCAGCAGGCTGCTGGGCCTGTTCTGTCAGTCGGTAGCTGGTCCGCCTACCTTGAAGGTGCGAGCAGCAGCTCTGCCCCTCTGCAGGCACTGGGCCTGTTCTGCCAGTGGGTCGCAAGTCGGGCTACTTTGCAGGCGTGGGCGGCAGCTTTGACCATCTGCGGGCCACTGGGTCTGTTTTGTCTGTCCCTTGCAGGTCTGTCTACCTTGCAGGTGCGTGTGGCTGCTCTGCCCCTCCCCCAACCGGGATGATGTGTCTACCATGCTGGCGGGCCATAGGCCTGGTCTGTCGGTGGTCGCAGGTCCACCTACCTTGCAGGCGCGGAGGGCGTCTCTGCCCCTCCGAAGATTACTGGGCCTGTCCTGCTGTGGGTCACAGGTCTGCCTACCTTGCAGGCCCGGCGGCATTGCCCCTCCCCCAACCAGGGCGATGTGTCTTCCACGGTGGCGGGCCACTGGTCCTGTTCAGCCGGTGGGTCGCAGGTCCACCTACCTTGAAGGAGCGATTGGCAGATCTGCCCCTCCCTCTCTCAATGTGTTTTTAAAGTTGACAAATATGTGAATTCCTGTCTCCCTTTTTCTGTAGCATATTCAGCACATATATTTTTATATGCACATATAGAATCCTACCTGGTATCACACGTACATTTTTGTGAGGCTGCTGACTTGGCAGATACAAATTATGAGAAGAGATCACTCCTCCTAAACGCTGTTGGAACTGAAAATTTAAGCTATTGGTGAGCTTCCTAGTTGAACAATATTACACATAAATCCACGCTCAGTAAAATGAAGATTTTTGGATCTGTGGATGATATATATTTCATGAAGAATTTCAATTGGCATATGTATTGCTACTTTTTAATGTCTGTTGTGTGTGTGTGTGTGTGTGTGTGTGTGTGTGTGTATATATATATATATATATATATATATATATACACACTCTCCATATATTTCAAAATATGAAATAGATGTGTCTTTTGTACAGTCCCAAAATTCATTCATGTTCATGTATGTGGAGTTATAATCAAATTTTCACTAGATTATTCTCAGAAATATTCATCTACCTGAAATACATATTTGTTTCTTAGGTCTGAAAACTAACTTCAGTGAATGGTGCATTCAAATCCTAATATTTCTAAATTAACTGACTCAGTTTAACATCAATGCAGGAAGATTCCTATGGGACATGATGTTTATTTTGACGTTCATTTTTACTCAACACTGGCACATTACTACTCCTTCAGTTAATGCACATCATAGGATATATATTTCATCTACAAATTCGCAAATTTATAGGCATTTGTTTCACTTTCAGTCACTTCCTGCTTCAGAACACATGTATTTCTCCAGGTTTCTTGACTGGTCTTTTTATGAGACTTTTTTCCAAACAAATTATTTTCAATTTCCATAATCAATTTGAAGCAAAACTCACACACTCTTCATGATAAACCATAATCCTCATATTACCATTAGATGTAAAACGGGTTGGAATGAATGGTTGTATATCAATATAAGATTTGCTGTATATTTTTACATTTCAATTCAATCCATTATTTAAAGTTGGAACCAGTTATATTATTTATTCACAGTATGGTCTATACATGCATATTCTCCATATTCAAAGACAAAGAGTACACCTGTTTGTACCCCGAATACTAATTTATACTTCTTCAAAATATTGCTCCCAGAAATGGTGGAAGAAATACTCAGGTCACCTTATCTACATATACATTGTATCACAGTAATATTCTGGACACAAAAAGCAAAAGTCACACTTATGATTGTACCAAAGCCTAAATGGAAACTGAACATGGATTACTAAAAACATCCAGGTCCAGGTTGCCTAATAGTCTCAAATATCAATCCTATGGGTGACTACGTATTTGTTTCTTCCTAAGATTATATATTCAACCTAAATGCAGTTAATAATGTCTAATCCTATCACTCACTTTATACTTTGCCTGATTTCCTAATGTCTCTATTGATGTCTGCTTTCCTAAATATTTTCCCCAGTTCACCATGTGAGTGACTCTTCACATGTGATGATATTTACTTTCACTCTCTAACCGAAACCCTACTGATAAAGAATTTTTGGTCCAAATCCTGTATTCACTCTTCTTCTGAAAGCTACTGACTATCTTCCTAATCTTACTGAGTTTCCCTGTTTGAGTGGAAGTTCTCTTTTCCATTCAATCATCCAAGGTACAAGGTCCTATGCCATTGATTATCGATTTATCTGAGACATATATGCGGAACATAATTCAAAGCTAAGTATCACAATCAACAGCTCAATGTCCTTCTGAGCTTCAAATCTTACCTAGATTTCTGTTTTCATACTTATATTTTATCTCTATGTTTTAATAAATGTCACAGGTTCCCAATACCATTATTCATCTAGCAGAATGATTCCTAACCCAAATCAAACATGTTATTAAACCCTAAACATACACTGTTCCCACAATCTCACTTAACAAAAGACCAGGGACAGTGTTGGTCTTACAATACAGGAATGTAGGGGATCTTCCATATGCTGAAAACCTAAAAGGTCCATGCAGATGTGATTCCTGGAGAAGATATAAACAGCTATGAAGGACCTTAAAGAGAAAAACTCATCTTCCATTGCAAACAACCTGGTCAGGATGAAGGGTTGTATCTTAATGAGCCTCTCTGTTCTCAATGTAGAGAAAATGGACCATACCAGGCCTGTGTGAAGAGCTGTTCCTGGGTGCCTATGGTTGATTCACCATTCTAACTTGTGAAAGTGTCACAGGAAGTAGGGGCAGCCTCTATCTCATGAGACCCTTGGAAGCAACTGTTAGGACAAAGTGATTGCCAAGGCAGTGTCCTCATTCACTACCTGAAGTAAGTGATCTCACCTCTCTTCCTTGGTGATGGAACTCTCTGAACTTGTGATGCAGAAGCCAGGCAACCAGAGCCAGTCCCAGTCCCAGTCCAAGTCCCAGTGAGGTCACTTGTTTGGATTTACCAAGGACAGAGTCAGTGTTTCCTGGAACCTACTGATGTGAGGATGGCCAAATGCCAGGAGAGCTTTGTAGAGGGGCCTTTCTTGAGAAAAAGGTACTTGCCCACTTCTGGCTCCTGACAACGTCACAGATTTTGCCAAGGAAACCATATCTGAGACAGGACAGTCCATTTTGGGGAACATAGTATGGCCTACCAGTCAAACGACACTCAGGATAGTCACAGAATTACTTGGGGGAAGGAGGTGTCTTTGTGGGTGTGGGAGTGAGTTTGTGGTTTTTCTCATGTTCTGAGAATAAGTAGGAAAGGCAGTTTGTTGGGTTTGGAGAGGACTGTGTCTAGTAATTCCTTTGACAATGCGAGTTTCTATGTCTGTGTAACTCTCTGTGTCCGTAGTTGTATTCATTAGAAAAGAGAATTCATCTATGGATGTGTCCTGTCTAGTAGAAAGAATTCCAGCATTTATCCTGCCTAATTTATGAATGGACTGTGACTTCCCTTATCAATGGGCAACACGTACTATCTTCCTAAGTTCCTGTATTCTTTCTGAATCTGGCCACTCTCCAGAGTAGGCTCATGGTTTTTTGTCCAAGTTATGTACCACCACCAACCTCTGTGACATGGCCATGTATTCTATAGCTGAAAGGAAAGGGAGCATCTCAGAAAACTCAAATATCAGTGTGACAAGGAAAGTCTCAGTGGAGAAAACCTGCTTTGGGCCTTTTGCATCGCTATTCCTCTGTTGCCCTGAATGTCAGGAAGGTCTTTGCCTCAGGCCACCCCTTTGTGAATCCTGAAGAAAACAGTTTTCAAATGGAAATGAATGGGCATCACCTGTGGCTGTTTGCTAAAATGCTTTGAGAGATATGTGTGTGAATCAGCCTCTTGGCCGTGTGTGAGGCTGTGTCTTAGATATTCAGTGCCTAATGGATCTTAAGAAAGATCCCATGTGTGCATCCAAAACCAAAATGACTAAAAAATCAGTCATTTTAGATGAAGTTTATTGCCTTTCTCTGTTAGGTTCCTGACCTCCATCAAGTGAATTTGGGGATCCTTTGAATTAATCGAGTTTTTCAAAGCCCTGCAGAGGCTAGCCCATAGGTGCTTGGGTTTTCTAATGAATCCAAATCACATAAAGAATCTATACCTGACAGTCAGTAGGCCTCAAATTGGAGAAGCAGAGCAGTATTAGTGGCAGGCCTATTAAATCACTCCTTGTTTACAGGAAGGGTGTCCAGGTCACACTGACTTTAGGCAAATGAGGGCAAGGGAGATTATTTCAGACTCTGTCTTGTGCTTTACCCCTCATGGAAACCTCCAGCCAGAGGTAATGATGAGTGTCTATATGGAAGAAGATGAGGGCAATGTGGGAGTGTTTTGGATTTAATTGTGGTCATTTATTTGGCTGTTGGAAGAGAAGACTGGGTCCACCTGGGCTTTAACTCGGGTTTGATTCATCTTAGAGACTGAGTTCTGGAACTGACCTCAGAGAAGTATTGACATGAATTGTGTTGGAATATTAGGAGGCCACGCATTAGAGTTGCCCTTGGAAACTGAGATCTAGGCCCAGGGTGGCTTTCCACAAAGCACTGAGAATGTCAGCCAGCATATAACCTGATTTTATTCTGAAAGACTTGGCAGGCATATTTGAGAGTCAAAACACCCATGAACCTAACATTGTAGACCTCAATGGGCCTGGCCTCATATGACCTTTAGGCCACTCTTTGGGAAGCCTTGCCTGTGAGAGTTCTCCAGATCTTTCATTGAAATGAGCTTCCACAACATTTAATGGTTCATGAATGAATTGAAACCCACTGTGGCTCCAAATTCATCTTTGAAAAATGGCTAGATAAATACCATGAAATTTTTAAAATTCCCATGACCAGGTGGCACTGGAGAACAGTTAGATCTCCTGATGCTCATCATAAGTGTACCAGGCTGGGCCTTGATTTACTGGGTTTCATGAAAATGGCATAGAACAGAGATGCCAGTAAGTTGGAACCTTCAGAGTAGTGCGCCTTGACCAGGTGTGGGCAGGTGTGTGACAAAACATCTGTGGTGGGGCCATGTGGATCTGCCATTGGCTTCCAAATAGCATGTGATTGACTTGCAGCAGCCAGCAGACCCATTTATGTAGAGGCACTTTGTTATATAGAGAGGTTTCAGGGCAATGTTCAGAATTAGGTTGCAATGGAAAAGGGGGCATTGTAGCAAGCAATGAGTGATAGAAGCCTGGATGGTGCATTCTCCTGCAGACTCTAACCCACCACAAGTGACAGAACTCCCTGCAGCACTGTGTCCCAGTTGAACTCCTTGTTTTTTGTGAAGCAAATATCAAACTCACTGTGCAGCAGCAAGAAACACCACGAAAAGTGGAGGATGACCAAATGGCTTCACAGCGACACGGGGAGACACTAAGCCCCCAGTGGCCACAGTTTACCTACAAAGAGAGAATTCAGCACTGCTGCCTCATGTTCATTGGAAAATAAGAAAACATGTCGTCCAGGTCACATAGATGCAGACCCATCTTTGATGGTCTCACTAAAAATAAAGCTAAAACTTCTGACAACACCTTATATTTCAAGTGCCCAATCTCACATGCAGTTTCTCAAACAGTCTTTAGGCCAGAAGAGCTCCATGTTGGTGTTGTGTTTACCATATCCCTTGCTTTTGGAAACTCCTCTACCATCTCGAAGTTTGTGAACTCCTGAGCATTTTCCATTCCAGACATGTATTCACAAATTTTCTAACTCTTCTCCTCTAATTGTGTCTTACTTGGAGCGAAGGTAATGTCAAGGCATTGTTCTGGATCAGAGTGGGAAGTTTTGGGTTGCACATATTTGCACACACATTGGATACAATTTCCAATTTTCCATTCAAAATACAGAATCGCTGACACTATCCCATACCCTACTAGACTCTGACTACTAATCCTAATATGATGGAGAAAAATAACACAAACAGAATATAAATACAAGCAGTTCAAAGGAGGCATGATGTATATTTGGACTTGCCTTTTGCATGATAAAGTTTATGTGTTATTAATCTAGTCAATTTTTAATTAAATAGTTCTCCATGTGTTTTTAAAGTTCAAAATATGTGTATTACTGTCTCCCTTTCTCTGTAGCCTATTCAACATATGTATTTTTATATGCACATACCGAAAGCTACCTGGTATCCCACCTACATTTTTGTGAGGTGGCTTCCTCACCAAATACAAATTGTGAGAAGACATCACTCCTCCTAAACGCTTTTGGAACTGAATATTCAACCTATGGGTGAACTTCCTAGTTGAACAAAATTATAAGTCTATTCTTTGGTTGGCAGCTAAAATCCCTGACAAAATATGTTGATTAATTGTATTTTGGGATTCAAGTATGGTGGAAGTTTGTTGGACAACTTGATTAATGGTGATTAATGGTGGCAGCAGTTTGTACTTGATTGGCCATAGGCACTCCAGCCGTAACCGCTGCAGCAGCAGATACCACCACGGCTGTCACTATAGCCGCTGTGATTCCAAAATCTCTGCGGACTCTAAGTAGCTCAACAATAGGGAATTTATCAGGATCCGCAGTGACCGGGATTGGGACAAAAGTTGGAATTTTCATAATCACTGCTACAGTCCAGGAACCATTCCAACACTCAGATAAGAGACAGGTAGTATGAGAACAATCCAGCATCCCCGACGAGGTGGCCTCAGCCAAAAGGAATAAGAAGGGGGATTGGACACAGACCATTGTAGGAGGCAATGTGGCATTATACAACAGAGAGTTGAATGAAACAGATGTAAGTCTATTACCTTGTTCACTTTCCCTAACAGTACCAGAAATATTAGCCAGCCAACTTTTGGCTCCTAGCAACTGAGCCAGTGCAGAAATATCAGCTGAAGCCCCCTTTTCATTGGAAATCAGCCATTGAAACCAGGACCAACCTACTCCTGTAGAGGAGCTGGCACTATTGTTAAAGTTATAAACATACCTCTTAAGAGAGGGGGAAAGGGAGAAACATTTAGCAACTTGATGTTTCTCCCAAGAATGATCCTGACAAGGCGTAAATGTTGGGGGGAAACCAAGATTAGGGGAACAGTAAGGAGAGGCCTTGAAATGAGTGGCATTATAAATACTACTAGAAAAAGGAGGCACTGGGATTAGTACCTCGGAGATAATAGCCAAGGTAGTTATGTTAAGAGCAGAGCTGCTGTTTGCGGGGGTCTCTGACCCTGATTGCTTCCCCGAAGCTACCTTGCTCAATACAGCACTGATAATGCTTCCTGAGACCTGATTGGACCGCAATGGGTCCTCCCAGTTAGTCAAATTTTTGGTCTTAAGGCTAATGCAATTAGCGTTTCTAAGGCTGAAACAAAAAACTCCTGTGAGATTAACTTGAGATTGATTAAAAATTCTCTCCATGTCCCCTCTAGGAGAGGCACAAGGAGCAGACATCTCACATGAGGTTGAAAAAAGAGTGGGGAGGACACTAGAATTACCATGAACCGGCATCGGCATTGGCCAGGCCCGTGCCACTGCCCACCACCGCATTGGTGTCGCCTGTGCCATCGGCACCAGCACCAGAGCCAGAGCACTTAGCAGAATGAAGATCTTCATCACAGGATTGTTGTGGTATCTCTTGTTGCTGGTCAGTTGATGTCAAGACTCTTCTTGTCAAGCGTTCAGGGACCCACAACGGTTCCGTACGATCCTGGGGAAAAACACATACAGATCCTCATGCCCATGTCAGCACGGGGTCAGGGCCGTTCCATTGGCCTGTAAGAACATCCTTCCACTTAACATAGCCAATCACAGAGGGCTGAGGGGACACATGTCTATCGGCCGCAGAGAGACCATGAATATCCAAATTCGAAAAATTAATGGTAAAGAGAGCTAAGGACAGGCGTTCTTTAGGAGTGTGTTCAGCTCCTATTCCCCCTTTTTGTTTTTGTAAAGTTTCCTTTAAGGTGCGATGAGCATGCTCAACAATGCCTTGTCCTTGAGGATTATAAGGCAAACCATGAGTAAGTTGCACTCCCATAGTAGAACAAAAAGCTGTAAATTGTCTGCCAGTATAAGCAGTTCCATTATAAGTCTTAAGGGATGCAGGTGCACCCCATGCTGCCCATGCCTCTAAACAGTGAGTAATGACATTACGTGCCTTTTCTCCCGATAAAGCAGAAGCATGGATAATTCCAGAGCACGTATCAACGGAAACATGCACATACTTAAGGTTACCAAAGTCAGGTATATGTGTCACATCCATTTGCCAAACAATCAATGGCTTTAATCCCCGTGGGTTTACTCCATAATTAGGGGGATGAAGAAATGTGACACAATGGGGACATTGCAATACTATCTGCCGAGCATCCGCTCTTGAAATGGAAAAACGCCTGCGTAGCGTTAATGCATTAACATGGAAGTTTTGGTGAAACAACTTAGCCCTCTCTAAGGAGGAAGCCAAGCATATCAATTGACCTCTAGTGGCTAAGTCCGCACAGGCATTACCTTGGGATAACGGACCAGGAAGAGAGGTGTGAGCCCTGATATGCATTGGATAAAAAGAAGCAGTGTGGTTAGAGATAAGCTGTTGAAGCTGAGTAAAGTAAACAGACACATTGTGGGCATCACTAATAGTTCCCACTGCCTCCAGGACTTTTAGTGCTTGTACCACATAGCTGGAGTCCGAAATAAGATTAAAAGGAAAAGAACACTGTTTAAAAACTTCAATAACAATTTGTATTTCTACCCATTGTGGATTTCCAGGAGCAAATTGATGCTGGATAGGGGGAGAGTCATTAATTATGTAGGCTCCCATTCCAGTCTTGGAACCATCAGTAAAAATGTTACCAGCCCCCGTGTTAGGGCATGGAAAGCTCTCCTCGAATCACCCCCACCGTACGGCGGCGGGTCCGGAGGATCATTTTTTTTTTTTTCTTCTGAGCTCCTGTTTATTTTTGTTCCCTTCTCCCATAGTTAGACTTCCTAGCTGCTGAGACAGTCTCCCGAGCTCCTCCTCCTCATCGTCCTCCTCTTCTGACCCACTTTTGCATGGGAGTGTGCGCAGTGTACTGAGATCTGGATACAAGCGTTTCCTCCCCCGTTTCTCGCTCTGCACATTCCCTTCCTCCTGAAATATTTCACTCCGTGCCAGAGACAATCGCCTCCTCCCCTGTTTCTCGCTCCGCACACTGCCATCCTCCTGAAATACGTCACTGCCTGCCGGAGATAATTGTTTCCTCCCCTGTTTCTCGCTCCGCACACTCCCACCATCCTGAAATACCTCACTGCCTGCCATTTCTGATCTTTCTTCATGCAATTGCTCTAAAACTTCTTGTCCTTTAGTAAGTGCTTCCTGACATCTGCCATCTGCGAGGCAACTACGGATCATCTTCCAAAGGGGTATCACCCCACCATCTAATATGCCCTGCTCAGAAGCAAAGTCAAGATCTGTGCCTAACTTATCCCAGCTAGGTAGAGTGAGGCTACCCGAGAACGCGAACCTCGGTGCAACAATATCTGTCTTCTGTAAAAATCTCTGTAAAGTACTACGTTTCACTTCTAGGCCCTTGGAACGTAACAGGTTATCTAGGGCCAGGAGAAGCGGACTTGAAGATACGGCACCCATGACACAACAAAAGACACACAAAAAACAAAAGTGAAAGTAAGAGCGAAAGTACACAGTGCAGCTGCAATAAGATGTAATGCTCTCTCTGGCTTTACAGAGGAGCTGCCGCTTTGATAGCGGGTCCCAATTACCTAGGACTAATCTCCGCTTTGATAGCGGGTCCCAATTACCTAGGACTAATCTCCGCTTTGATAGCGGGTCCCAATTACCTAGGACTAATCTCCGCTTTGATAGCGGGTCCCAATTATCTGGGACTGATCTCCGCTTTGATAGCGGGTCCCACTTATCTAGGACTGATCTCCCCTTTGACCGCGGGTCCTACTTACGTGGGACTAACTGGTTCACCACCCCTGACTGCTGAAAGTTCTGGTTCCCTGGTTTTCAGCACCACTTGTCGCGAACCCTTGCCCGCAAGGAAGACGCAACTCAGGAATCTTCTTTCAGCAGTTTATTCAGGCCTTGATTAAAGTATCTTTTTGTGACCCCCCTCTCTTGGCGAGCGCCCAAGCACAGCCTAATAAAGTCTCCCACGTACCAATCTTAAGCCGCTGCGTGGATCTTTCTTATAGGGTGGCAAGGGATAGCGTGCCAACTCTCCACAAAAGAATTTGTTTATCACAGGCCACAGTGGAAGCCGGCGCCATCTTCTA
Organism: Callospermophilus lateralis; assembly: GCF_048772815.1. NCBI lineage: Eukaryota > Metazoa > Chordata > Mammalia > Rodentia > Sciuridae > Callospermophilus > Callospermophilus lateralis. The sequence continues at coordinate 31,196 of NW_027512934.1, forward strand.
ATGGCGGCCACAATCTACAACAATGGCTTACCACAATAGGACATATATTTCATCAACAATTTCGCAATTTTATAGGCATTTGTTTCACTTTCAATCGCTTCCTGCTTCAGAACACATGTATTCCTCCAGGTTTCTTGACTGGTCCTTTCATGAGACTTCTTTCCAAACAAATTATTTTCGATTTCCATAATTAATTTGAAGCAAAACTCACACACTTTTCATGATAAACCAAAATCCTCATATTTCCATTAAATGTATAATGGGTTGGAATGAATGATTGTATATTAATATAAGATTTCTTATATATTTTCACATTTATTTCAATCTATTGTTTCAAGTTGAAACCAGTTTTATTATTTATTCACAGTATGGTCTATTCATGCATTTCCTCTGTATTCATAGACACAGGGTGCACCTTTTTGTAGCCCCAATACAAATTTATACGTCTTCAAAATATTGCTTCCAGAAATAGTGGAAGAAATACTCATGTCACCTGATCTACATATACATTTCATCACAGTAATATTCTGGACACAAAACTCAAAGCTCACACTTATGATTCTACCAAATCCTAAATAGAAAGTGAACATGGATTACTAAAATCATCCATGTCCAGGGTGCCTTATGCTCTCAAATGTCAATCCTATTGGTGACTGCATATTTGTTTCTTTCTAAGATTATATGCTCAACCTCAACGCTGTTGAAAATATCTAATCCTATCACTCACTTTATACTTTGCCTGATTTCCTAATGTCTCTATTGATATCTGCATTCCTACATATTTTCCCCACTTCATCATTGTTGGAGACCCTCCACATGTGCTGTTATTGAAATTCACTCTCTAACCGAAACCCTATTGCTAAATAACTTTTGGTCCAAATCCTATACTCATTGTTCTTCTGATACTTACCGACTATCTTCCTGATCCTACTGACTATTTCTGTTTGAGGGGATGTTCTCTTCTACAATCAATCATCCAAGGTACAAGTTCCTATGCCATTGTATATCAATTTATCTGACATATCTGTGCAGAACGTAATTCAAGCTAAGTAATCCAATCAAGGACCCAATGACTTTCTGGACTTCAAATCTTACCTGGATTTCTGTTTTCATACTTATATTTCACCTATATATTCTTGTAAGTATCGCAGTTACCCAATACCATTATACATCCCGTAGAATGATTCCTAACCCAAATCGAACTGGTTATTAAGCCTAACCATACACTGTTCCCTCAATCTAACATTACAGAAGAGCTGGAACAGAGTTGGTCTTACAATGCAGGGATGGAGGGGATCTTCCACCTACTTAGAACCTCAATGGTCCATGCAGAAATTATCCCTGGAAAACATGTAGGCAGGTATGAAGAACCTGAGAGAGCAAAGGTCATCTTCCATGGCAAACAGCCTGGTCAGGATGAAGGGTTGTGTCTGAATCAGCCTCTCTCTTCTTAATGTAGAGAAGATGGACCAAACCAAGCCTGTGTGGAGAGCTGTTCCTGGGTGGCTATGTTTGATATACCATTCTAACTTGTGAAAATGTCACAGTAATTGGGGCAGCATCCATCTCATGGGACCCTTGCAAGCAACTGTTAGAGCAAAGTGGTTGCCAAGGCAGTGACCTCATTCAGTTCCTGAAAAAAGTGACCTCCCCTAACTTCCTTTGTAATGGAACTCTCTGAACTTTGGAACCAGGAAGCTAGGCCCCCAGAGCCAGTCCCAGTCACAGTTGGCACACTTGATTGTATTTACCAAGGACAGAGTCAGTCTTTATTGGTACCAACTGATGTGAGGATGGCCAAATGCCAGGAAAGCTATGAAGATGGCTGTTTCCTGAGAAAGCAGGTAGTTGTTCTGGCAAAGACACCAGATGTGAGAAAGTACAGGCCATTTCGGGGGAACATAGTATGGCCCACCAGTCAGAGGAAACTCCGGATAATCAAAGACCTACTTCTGGGAAGGAGGTGCTTTGTGGGTGTGGGTGTGAGTTTGTGGTTTTGTCACATGTTCTGAGAATAGGTAGGAATAGTGGATTGTTTGTTTTTGAGTGGATTGTTTCTAGAAGGTCGTTTGACACGGCGAGGGTTTCTAAAAGTGTATCCCACAGTGTCCGTGGTTGTGGATATTTGAAAAGAGAATGCATCAATGGAAGTGTCCTGTCTAGTAGAAAGCTTCCCAGCATTCATCCTGTGCAATTGATGAATGGACTGCAGCTTGCCTTATGAATGGACAACACCTACTATCTTCCTAAGCTCCAGTTTTCTTCCTGAATTCTGGCCACTCTCCAGAATAGTCTCATGATTTGGTGTCCAAGATATGTACCGCCTCCAAGATTTGTTACATGGCCATGTACTGGATAGCTGAAGGCAATGGGAGCATCTCAGAAAACTCAGATATCAGTGTGACCAGTAAAGTCTCAGTGGAGAAACCCTGCTTTGGGCCTTTTGCTAACCTATTGTTCTCTTGCCCTGAATGTCAGGAATTTCTTTGCCTCAGGCAACCCCTTTGTAAATCCTGAAGAAAGCAGTTTTCAAATGAAAATGAATGGGCATCACCTGTGGCTGTTTGCTTAATTGCTTAAAAAGGGATGTGTCTGAATCAGCCCCTTGGCCCTATGTGAGGCTGGGGCTTAGATTCTCGGCACCTGATGGATCTACAGAAAGATCCCATCTGTGAATCTAAAACCAAAATGGCCAAAAGAGCAGTCAATGTGGATGAAGTCTCTTGCCTTCCTCTGTAAGTCCTGACCTCTATCAAGTGAGAATAGATATCATTTGGGTCAAATGAGTTCTTCAAAGCCCTGCAGAGGCTAATGCATAGGTGCTTGGATTTTCTCATGACTCCAATTCACACAAAGGAATTTATACTCAACAATCAGTAATAGTCAAAATGGAGAAGCAGAGCAGTATTAAGGGTAGGCCTATTTGATCACTCCTGGTTCACAGGAAGGGTGTCCAGGCCAACCTGACTTTAGACAATTGAGGGGTAAGTGAGCTTATTTTGGACACTGTCTTAGGCTGCACCCCTCATGGAAACCTGCAGCAAGAGGTTATGATGAGTTTCTCTATGGCAGAAGATGAGGGTCATGTGGGAGTTTTTTGGTTTCAATTGTGGTCATTTGTGTGGCAGTGGAATAGGCCACTAATGAGATTCGCCCTTGTAAACTGAGATCTAGCCAACTCCTTGGGAAAAATTGCCTGTGAGAGTCCTCCAGAGCTTTTATTGAAATGAGCTTCCTCACCATTTAATGGTTCCTGAATGAATTGAAACCCACAGTGCTTCCAACTTCATCATTGAAAAGTGACTACATAAATACCATGAAATTTTTGCCATTCCAATGACCAGGTGGCACTGGAGAACCTTTCATGTCCTTTTGCTCATCATGAGTGTACCAGACAGTGCCTTGATTGTCTGGGTTTCATGAAAATGATGAAGAATAGAAATGCCAGTAACTTTTAGCCTACTGAATAGTGGGCCTAGAGTGGTGGTGTGCAGGTGTGTGATAAAACATCTCTTGTGGGGCCATGTGGATCTGCCATTGCTTCGAAAGGGCTTGAGACTGACATGGTGCATCCAGCAGAAACTTATATGTCTGAAACCTCTCCATGTAAAGGCATCTTTTTATATGCAGATTTTCAGGGCAATGTTCAGAATCAGGTTGCTATGGTCAAGGGGGCAATCTATGTGGGATAGAATCCTGGTTGGTGAATTCTCCTGCAGACTCTGACCCACCACACATGACAGAACTCCCTTCAGCACTGGGTCTCAGTTGAACTCGTTTTATTTAGTGAAACAAATACCAAACTCCCAGTGCAGTGGCAAGAAACACCATGAAAAGTGGAGGATGATCAATTGGCTTCACAGTCCACACAGGAGACACTTAGCCTTAAGTGGCCACAGTTTACCTACAAAGAGTGAATTTAGCACTGCCGCCTTATGTCTTTTGGAAAATAAGAAACCATGTCCTCCAGGTTACATAGATGCAGACGCAGCTTTGATGCTTTCACTAGAAATGAAGCTAAAGCTCCTGACAAAAACATATATTTCAAGGATCTTCTAGCTTTCAGAGTCTGTGTTGAAATATCAGCTGTTATCCTGATTGGTTTACCCCTAAATGTAATCTGCTTCCTTTCTCTTGTAGTTTTTAAAATTCTCTCTTTATTCTGTATGTTGGGTATCTTCATTATAATGTGTCTAGGTGTGGATCTCTTATGATTTTGCACATTCGGCGTCCTGTTGGCTTCTAGGACTTGGGAGTCTGTCTCATTCTTCAAGTCTGGGAAGTTTTCTCATATTATTTCATTGATTACATTGCTCATTCTTTTGGTTTGGACCTCTATACCTTCCTGTATCCCAATGACTCAAAAGTTTGGTCTCTTTATGTTATCCCATATTTCTCGGATGTTCTGTTCATGGTTTCTTAACAGTCTTGCTGAGCTGTCTATGTTCTTTTCAAGTTGAAATACTTTGTCTTCATTGTCTGATGTTTTATCTTCTAAGTGTTCTACTCTGATGGTAGTATTCTCAATTGAGTTTTTAAGTTGGTTTATTGCTTCCTGCATTTCTAGGATTTCTGTTTGTTATTTTTTACAACTTCTATCTCCCTGTATAATTGATCTTTTGCTTCTTGGATTTGTTTGTGTAATTCATTGTCGAAGTGATCTTTCATTGTCTGATTTTGCTGTCTAAAGTCTTCCTGGAGACTCCAGATCATCTGAAGCATGTATATCCTGAGTTCTTTATCTGACATTCCATCTGCTGCAGCTATTAACTCTTCTAAATTTGTGTTGACCTGCATTGCTTGTGGTCCTTTTTTCTTTGTCTTTTCATACGGCTCGCGTTTCTTTCTGCTTGGTGAAACTGTTGTTATTTTGAAATTTTCCCCCTATATATTTATATTGCTCTTGTATATTTGAGAAATCTTCCTTGCAGGGGCTGGGGGTGGCTGTGCTGCTCCTCCAATTGGGGTGATCTATCTACCACGCTGATGGGCCGCTGGGCCTGTTCTCCTGATCGGTCGCAGGTCTGCCTACCATGCAGGCGTGGGAGGCTGCTCTGCTCTGCCCCTCCTCCAATTGGTGTTACGTGTCTACCACACCCGTGGACCCCTGGGGTGTTTTGCTGATCGGTCGCAGGTCTGCCTACCTTGGAGGCGCGGGCGGCGGCTCTGCTCTGCCCCTACTCCAATTGGGGTGACGTGACTATCACGCCGGCTGGTGGGTGGGCCTGTTCTGTGGTCGGTCACAGGTCTGCCTACCTTGAGGGCATGTGCGATGGATATGCTCTGCCCCTACTCCAAATGGGTGAAGTGTCTGCCATGCTGGCAGGCCACTGGGCCTCTTCTGCTGGTCAGGTGCAAATTTTGTCTACCTTGAGGGCGCGGGTGGTGGCTCTGCTCTGCCGCTACTCCAATTGGGATGTCGTGACTACCAAGCCGGTAGGTTGCTGGTCCTGTTCCGGGCACGTGCAAAGATTCTGCTCTGCCCCTACTCCTATTGGGATGACGTGACTACCATGCCGGTGGGCCACATGGATTGTACTAGGCGCGGGAGAAGGCTCTGCTCTGCAACTACTCCAATTGAGGTGACATTACTACCACGCCTGCTGGTCACTGGGCCTCTTCTGGGCACCTGCGGCGGCTCTGCTCTTCCTCTATTCCAACTGGGGTGAAGTGATTATCATGCAGGTGTGTCGCTGGGCCTGTTCCGAGCATGGGCAGCGGCTCTGCTCTGCCCCTCTGGCTTGATCAAAAAGTGAGAGAGACTCGGGTGTTTGTGACTCACTTTCTTTACCAGGAGACTAACTGTTTCTGTCACCGCTGGTATCAATGAAGTTACCTCCTCCGCTGCTTTCTGATGACATCAGATCTCTGCCATGTTGGTATCCCATGCAAAAGGCAGCATTTCGTTCCCTTTGCTGGGTGACCAATGCAATGGGTGAGTCCTGACTTGCCCTCACAAGCCCCGTCTCAATCCTGTTGCCACTGCCTATGAAGGCTCGGTTGATATTTACCTCCACATTATTCAGCAAGACCCGGACCGGGAAGCAGTTTCCACGGGTTCTTTAGCCCTGAGCAAGATCAGTTCAGGGAGGCCAAATTTGGCCGCTCTGGGCTCAGTGTATGTTCTAATAGGAGCAGGCTCCAAGACGCAGTTTCTGCGGGTTCTTTAGCACTGAGCCTGAGTAATTTGTCTGCGAGACAAAGGTGAATGGCATCCTGAAATTACCTGTTCTATAGCTGAATGAGCTGCGATCAGTCGAAAACAGGGATGGTGACGTCAGCTCTTCAAGATGGTGGACGCTGGCTTCCTCTGTGGTCTGACCGGTATGGAGAACGGAATTGGACCGCATCCATCCCCGTCTCAATCCCAGAATTCAGCACTGAGCACAGTAATTGCATAGCTGGCAGGAGCCCATAGAATCCGCACCACTGTATATTTGCGATGCTATCTCGTCGTTTCCCAGTGCGCACCACAGACTCTAGCTACAGGGCAATTTGCTGAATAAGCAGCATGACCCTCCGTGCGGACAAATCACTCGCATTTGAGCCCCCGTAGCTGATCCTCGTGAGATGGATATATGTCCACTAGGTTGTGGAGCACCCCAAATTTGGTGGAAATTCCTAACAAGATAGGTTTTAGCCGTTCTAACTCGTCATTCTCCCGCACAGTGACGCGGTACATGGGGGTAATGCACTCCATTCGCCGCCATCATGTGATCCCCCAAAGTTAGTTTTCAGTACTAGGAAAAAAATATGTATTTCAGGTGGAGGAATATTTCTGAGAATAATCTTGTGAAAAGTTGATTATAAATCCACATACATGAATATGAATGAATTTAGGGAGGGTATAAAAAAATATACTAAATATTTTTAAAAATCTGGAGAGTGAATATATATATATATATACACACAGACACACACACACACACACAGACATTAAAAAGTAGCATTATGTATGTGAATTGAAATTCACCATGAAATATATATCATCCACAGATCCAAAAATATTAATTTTAATGCACATGGATTTATGTTGTTCAACTAAGAAGCTCACCCATATGTTGAATTTTCAGTTCCAATAGCATTAAGTAGGAGTGATCTCTTCTCACAATTTGTATCTGCCAAGCCAGCCACCTCACCAAATGTACGACTGATACCAGGTAGAATTCTATATGTGCTTATAAAAATACATGTGATGAATAGGCTACAGAGAAAGGGAGACAGTTATTCACATGTTTGTTAACTTTTAAAACACATGGAGAACTATTTCAATTAAAATTCGCTAGATTTATAACACCTACCATTTATCATATGAAAGGCAAGTCCAATTATACACCATGCCTCCTGTGAACCTCTTGTATTTGTATTCTCTTTGGGTTATTATTCTCCATCAAATTAGGATAAGAAGTCAAAGTCTAGTAGCGTATGTGTTAGTGTCAGGGATGCAGTATTTCGAATGGAAAATTGGAAAATGTATCCAATGTGTATGCAAATATGTGCTACACAAATATCTTCCCACTCTCATTCAGAACAATGCCTTGACATTACCTTCGCCCTACATAAGACACAATTAGAGGAGAAGATTTAGAAAATCTGTGAATACATATGTGGAATGGAAAATGCTCAGAAGTTCACAAATTTGGAAGTGGTAGAGGAGTTTCCAAAAGGGACAGGGTAATCACTCCAAAAACATGAAGTTCTGCCAGCTTAACATCTGAAGAAACTGCCTCTGAGGTTGGGCAATGAAATATATGCTGTTGTCAGAAGCATTAGCTTCATATGTAGTGAGACCATCAAATCTTGTTCTGCATCTATGTGACCTGGAGGACATGGTTTCTTATTTTCCAATGAACATGAGGCAGCAGTGCTGAATTTTCTATTTGTAGGTACACTGTGGCCACTGGTGTCTCCCCGTGTGGACTGTAAATTCATTTGGTCATCCTCCACTTTCGTGGTGTTTCTTGCTGCTGCACTGGGAGTTTGGTATTGCTTCATTAAATACAAGGGTTCAACTGGGACACAGTGCTGAAGTGAGTTCTGTCAAGTGTGGTGGGTCGGGTTCTGCAGGAGAATGCACCAACCAGGCTTCTATCCCACATAGATTGCCCCATTGACCATAGCAACCTGATTCTGAACATTGCCCTGAAACCTCTCCATATAACAATATGCTTTTACATATAAGGTTCTACTGACTGCAAAATGTCAGTCACAATCCATTTGGAAGCCAATGGCAGATCCACATGCCCCCACCACAGATGTTTTATCACACACCTGCCAACCACTGCTCTAGTACAACTACTCAGCATGATCCAACTTACTGGAATCTCTGTTCTACACCATTTTCATAAAACCCAGTCAATCAGGGCACTGTCCTGTATACTCATGATCAGCAACAGGACATCCAAATGTTCTCCAGTGCTACCCGGTCATGGGAATTTCAAAAATTTCATGTTATTGATCTAGCCAATTTTCAAGGATGAAGTTGGAGGCACTGTGGTTTTCAATTCACTCAGAAACCATTAAATGGTGAGGAAGCTCATTTCAATGAAAACTCTGGAGAATTCTTACAGGCAAGGCTTCCAAAAGTGCCCAAAAGTCAGATTAAGCCAGGCCCATTGAGGTCTACAATGTATGGTCCATGTGTGTTTTGACTCTCAAATATGGCTGCCAAGTCTTTAAGAATAATATCATGTGATATCCTGGCTGAGATTCCCTGTCCTCTGTGGAAAGTCAACTTGGGCTTAGATGTCACTTTCCAAAGGCAACTCTCATGCATGGCCATTTAAAATTCCAACACAATTCCTGGCAATAATTCTCTGAGATCAGTAAAGAACTCAGTCTCTAAGGGGCATCACACCAGAGTGCAAGCCTAGTTTGACCCAGTGATCTCTTCCAACCGCCAGACAAATGTCCACAATTAAAACCAAAACACTCTCACATGGCCCTCATCTTCTTCCATGTAGACACTCATCATATCCTCTGGCTGGAGGTTTCCATTAGTGATGCAGCCCACGACAGTGTCCAAAATAAGCTCCCTGCCCCTCATTTGCCTAAAGTCAGGGTAGCCTGGACTCTCTTCCTGTGAACCAGGAGTGATCAAATAGGCCTGCCTTTAATATTGCTTGGCTTCTCCAACTTGAGGCCTTCTAGCTTTGGGGTTTAGATTCTTTAAGTGAATTGGAGTAATGAAAATCAAGCCCCTATGGCCTAGCCTCTGCAGGGCTTTGAAGAACACATTTGACCCAAAGGATCCCTATTCTCACTTGATGGATATCAGGAGCCTACCAGAGGAAGGCAAGAGAGTTCATCAAAAATATATGATCTTTTTGCCATTTTGGTTTTGGATGCACACATGGGATCTATCTTTAGATCCATCAGGTGCTGAGAATCTAAGCCACAGCCTCACACAGGGCCAACAGGCTGATTCAGACATATCCCAATCCTAAGCAATTAAGCAAAGAGCCACAGGTGATGCCCATTCATTTCCATTTGAAAACTCTTTTTTTCAGGCTTCACAAAGTGGTGGCTTGAGGCAAAATCTTCCTGACATTCAACAGAACAATAGGTAAGCAAAAGGACCAAAGCAGGGTTTCTCCACTGAGACTTTCCTGGTCAACAGATATCTGAGATTTCTGAGATGCTAGCCATTTCCTTCAGCTATCCATTACATAGCCATGTCACAGATCTTGGAGGTGGTACAAATCTTGGACACAAAACCATGATACTATTCTGGAGAGTGGCCAGAATTGAGAGAGAAAACAGGAAATTAGGAAGCTTGTAGGTGTTGCCCATCCATAAGGCAAGCCAGAGTCCACTCATGAATTGGGCAGGATTAATGCTGGGAAGCTTTCTACTAGACAGGACACATCCATTGATGCATTGTCTTTTCTAATATCTACAACAATGGACTCAGTGGGATACACACACAAAGAAACACTCGCCTTGTCAAAGGACTTAATAGAAATATTCCACTCCATACCAAATAAACCGCCTTTCCTACCTATTCTCCGAACATGAGACAAAACCACAAACTCACACCCACACCCACAAAGGCACCTCCTTCCCCCTAGTAGGTCTGTGACTCCTCGGAGTGTCCTCTGACTGGTGGGCCATACTATGTTCCCCGGAAATGACCTCTTCTGTCTCAGATCATGTCTGCTTGGCCAACTCTGTGAAGTTCTCAAGAGTCAGCGGTGAGACACTACCTGCTTTCTCAGGAAAAGCCCCTCTTCACAGGTTTCCTGGCATTTGGCCATCCTCACATCTGTAGGTACCAAGAAAGACAGACTCTGTCCTTGGTTATTCCAAACATGTGAGACCACTGGGACTAGAACAGGGACTGTCTCTGGGTGCCTGGCTTCCTGGATCCCAAGTTCAGAGAGTTCCCTCACCAAGGAAGTGAGGTTAGATCACTTCCTTCAGGATCTGAATGATGTCACTGCCTTGGCAACCACTTTGTCCTAACAGTTGCTTCCAAAAGTACCATGAGGTGGAGGCTGCCCCGATTTTCATGGGACACTTTCTCTAGTTAGAATGCTGTATCAACCATAAGCACCTGGGAACAGCTTCCACACAGGACTGGTTTGGTCCATGTTCTATACATTAAGAAGAGAGAGACTGATTCAGACACTACCCTTCATCCTTACCAGAATGATTGCCATGGAAGATGACTTTTGCTTTCTGAGGTACTTCATAGCTGCCTTCATCTTCACCAGGGATCATTTCTGCATGAACATTTGAGTTTCTCAGCAGGTGAAGATCCCCTGGATTCCTGTAGTTTAATACCCACACAGTTCCTTCTCTCCTGCAAAGTTAGTGTATGGTTAGGGTTAATAATATTTTCGATTTGGGTTTGGAATCATTCTGCAGGATGAATAATGGGATTGGGAACCTGCGATATTTATAAGAATATATAGGTGAAATATATGTATGAAAACGGGAATCAAAGAAAGATTTGAAGCCCAGAAGGGCATTGGGCCCTTGGTTTGGATACTTAGTGTTGAATTATGTTCTGTACAATTGTCTCAGTTAAATCGAAATACAATGGCATAGGACCTAGTACCTTGGATGATTGAATGTAGAAGAGAACATCCAGTCAAAAAGGGATAGTCGGTAGGATTAGGAAGATAGTCAGTAGGTTTAGGAAGAAGAGTGAGTATATGATTTGGAATAAAAAGATTCTTTAGCAATAGGGTTTCGTTTAGAGAGTGAATGAAAATGTAAGCACATGTGAAGAGTCAGCCAAAATGATGAACTGGGGAAAATATGTAGGAAAGGAGGTGTCAATAGAGACATTACGAAATCAGGCAATGTATAAAGTGAGTGATAGGATTAGACATTTTCAACAGGCTTGAGTTTGAATATATAATCATAGGAAAAAACAAATATGTCGTCACAAATGGGAATGACATTTGAGAGCATTAGGCAACCTGGACATGGATGCTATTAGTTATCATCATTCACTTTCCTTTTAGGCTTTGGTACAATCATAAGTGTGACATTTTATTTTTTTTTTGTTCAGAATATTACTGTGATAAAATGTATATGTAGATTAGGTGACATGAGTATTTCTTTCACCATTTCTGGGAGCAATAATTTGAAGGTGTATACATTAGTATTAGGGGCACAAAAAGGTGTAACCTGTTTCTATGAATATAGAGATAATGCATGAATAGACCAATCTATGAATAAATAACATAACTGATTCCACTTTAAATAATGGATTGAATTGATATGTGAAAATATATAAGAAATCTTATATTGATATACAATCATTCATTCCAACCAGTTATATATCTAATGGTAATATTAGGATTATGGTTTATGATGAATGGTGTTTGAGTTTTGCTTTATAAGTGATGATGTTAAACAAAAATAATGTGTTTGGAAAGAAGTCTCATGAAAAGACTAGTCAAGAAACATGGAGGAATGCATGTGTTCTGAATCAGGAAGTGATTGATCGTGAAACAAATTCCTATTAATTTTCTAATTTGTGACTGAAATATATATCCTATGATGTGCATAAACTGAAGACATAGTAACGTACAAGTTTTGAATAAAAATGAAAGTCAAAATACACATCATGTCCCCTAGGAATCTACTTGCATTTATTTTAAACTGGCTAAGTAACTGTAGAAATATTAGGGTTTGTATGCACCATTCACTGAATTTAGTTTTCAGTACTAGGAAACAATATGTATTGCAGGTGGATGATTATTTCTGAGAATAATGTTGTGGAAAGTTGATTATAAATCCACAGATATGAATATGAATGAATTTAGGGAGTGTATAATAAGACACATATATTTCATATTTTATATTTTGAAAAATCTGGAGAGTGTGTATATATATATATATATATATATATATATATATATATATATATATATATATATACACACACACACACACACACGCACATGCACAGATATTAAAAAGTAGCAATACAGGAGATCCATTATGAAGGCAGGCATGGAGAAATCAAGTCTATTATCTCTTCAGCTGCACGGGCATAGGGAGTCGTAAACTGTCTAAATGCTGTTTGCTCAGAATCACTAGGCAATGTTGACCTGTTGTGAATCTGGGGCGAACAGTCTGGGCCCCTCAGAACACACACAGAGCCCGGATTGGCTGCATTCAAGCTTAGATTCGTCTGGTTTTTGTGACTCAGCACTAACATTCCTGCTGAAATAACTGGTCGGTCTTTCTGAATTGACAGAGTTAAAAGACAACTGAGCCTTCATAGGCAGTGGCCACAGGATTGAAATGGGGCTTGGGAGATATAGTCAGGACCCACCTGTTGCATTGGTCACCCAGCAAAGGGAACGAATGGTCACCATTTTAATGGGATACGACCATGGCAGAGAACTGACATTACAGGCGGAGGAGATAACTTCATTGAAACCAACGCGACAAGTGTGTAATCCCATTGCCATCTCTCTCAAAACCATGGGGAAACCTCAAGGGCCCTTCACAGCTCTGCCGTAATGGCCCCTCCCAGGTCTCCCAGGAGCGCAATAGCCAGACATAGGGAATCAGGATTGGCTCGGGGCTCGCGCGTGGAATTCCCGGCTACCACTCCCACCAGTGCTGACAAATGAGGTCTCTTACACCACCTACCGGGGACATGGCTCCCGGAGGACAAGAAAATTCGCTGGGGGTTCTCAGGCCAAAGCTCTACAAACTTAGGGTCTGAGGGAGGCAAACAGGGAGAGTGTGCCCAGGCGTTCATTAAAACAGGGCTACCAGGAGCAGAGGCCTGGCGTGTAACCAGTATTGTGGTGAGCGTCAAAGGTGAGCGGGGCCTGGCTTGAGGAAGCACAAGAGAAGGCCCTAGGCACTCAGGATTGGAGACCCGCCCAGTCTGGGAGGAAGAGCTGCTGCACAGTGATTGGTTCCCGCTAATTGAGAGGAGAATCTTGGCCCAATGCACACAGCTCCACCTACTGGAAGAGAAGTAAATTGAACTCTAGGACTGCATGTATTAATATTATTATTTTATTTGTATGCTTTTCTTTTTCTTTGATTTTCATTTTTGTTGTTGTTCTTTAACTTTTTTAATGTTTTTATTTTTTTTAATTTTTTATTTTATTATTATTATTATTATTTTAAATTTTAATTTTCATTTTTAAATTATCATTATTACTTAAAATTTTCTTTATTTTCTATTTTTTTCTTTTGTCTTTTCATTTCTTTTCAATTTTGTTATACCCCCTTCCTTGAATTCTACCTGCCTACTCTCATTCTCCTTAGTGACTTCTTCCCTTCCCTTCTAATATCTTTCCTTCCAAGCATCAAATAAATTTATAAGAGTAAGCAGTAACTCAGTAGTCAAACAGAACAAGAAGTAACATGAGAAGCATAAAAAAGCAAGGAAGAAAAAAAGTGCAAACAATGAAGGACAGCCTAAATATTCAAGAGCATCTAGAGTCATCAGAAAAATGGTCATATAAAGAACTCAAGGAATACCTTAGACAGATGGAATGGAACCTTAAAGAGGATGCGAGACAACAAAAACAGTGAAAGAATGCATTGAAAATGAATTACATAAACAGATAAAATAAGAAATTAATCATCTTATTCAGGAGATAGAGATTATTAGAAAAATCAAACAATAATTCTAGAAATGAAGGAAATGATAAACCAAATTAAAAACTCAATTGAGAGTATCACTAACAGAGTGGAGCAAGTAGAAGACAGAATGTCAGATAATGAAGACAAAATATATCATCTTGAAAAAAACTCTAGCCAAGAAAGAAATGCTGTAAAAAATTATGAGAAAACATCCAAGAGATATGGGATAACATAAAAAAACAAACTTATGAGTCATCCGGAAAGAGGAAGGTACAGAGATTCAAACCAAGGGAATGAGTAACCTGCTGAATGAAATAATTAGAGAAAACTTTCCAGAAATAAAAATGGAAACAGATAAACAAATTGTCGATGCTTACAGGACACTGAGCACACAAAATCACAGTAGACCCATGCCAAGACACATTGTTATGAAGATATCCAATATACAAAACAAAGAGAAAATATTAAAAGCTACCAGAGAAAGGAGGCAGATTACAATCAGGGGTAAACCAAAAAGGTTAACAATGGATTTTTTTATCACAGATGCTGGAAGTGAGAAATTCCTGGAACAACATACTTCAAACACTGAAAGACAGTGGATGCCAACCAAGAATTAGGTATCCAGCAAAATTAAGCTTAATGTAAGACAACGAAATAAAAATATTTCATGATAAACAAAAGCTAAAAGAATTTGCAGCCAGAAAACCAGCATTGGAAAGCATCTGGAGCAAAACACTACACAAGGAAGAAATGAAAATCAACAACGAAAACCATCAGTGGGAAGTGCCTCAGTAATGACAGTGGGCGGGGAAAAGCTAATCATGGAGAAACAATCTAATTTTAAAAAAAAGATATAGGCAAACATGGGTGGCAGTACAAACCATATATCAATAGTAACTCTAAACGTTAATGGCTTAAACTCTCCAATAAAGTGACATAGGCTTGTAACTTGAATTAAAAATAAAACACAAATCCAACAATATGTTGCCTCCAGGGGACACATCTGAATGGAAAAGACATACACAAGCTGATGGTGAAAGATTGGGAAAATTTATACCATGCACACAGACCTCGTAAGCAAGCAGGGGTGGCCATCCTCCTATCGAATAAAATCGACCTCAAGACTAATTTAATCAAAAGGGATAAGGAAGGACATTATATACTGTTAACAGAAATCATTCACCGACAAGACATAACAATTGTCAATATTCACGCAGCAAATAATGGTGCTGCGACGTTCATAAAACAAATTCTCCTCAAGTTCAAGAATCAAATAGACCACAATATAATAATTATGGGTGACTTCAACTCACCTCTCTCACCATTGGACAGATCCTCCAAACAAAAGTTGAATAAAGGAACTATAGAACTCAATATCACAATCAATACCCTAGACTTAACTGACATATATACAATATATCAACCATCATCAAGTGGATATACTTTTTTCTCAGCAGCACATGGATCCTTCTCAAAAATAGACCATATGTTATGCCATAGGGCAACCCTCAGTAAATATAAAGGGGAGGAGATAATACCATGAATTTTTTGTGATCATAATGGAATGAAACTGGAAACCAATCATAAAAGAAAAAAGAAAAAATCATACATCACCTGCAAAATGAACAATATGTTACTGAATGATCAATGGGCAACCCTCAGTAAATATAAAGGGGAGGATATAATACCATGAATTTTTTGTGATCATAATGGAATGAAACTGGAAACCAATGATAAAAGAAAAAAGAAAAAATCATACATCACCTGCAAAATGAACAATATGTTACTGAATGATCAATGGGTTACAGAAGACCTAAAGGAGGAAATAAAAAAATTCTTCGAGATAAATGAAAATACAGACACAACATATCAGATTCTATGGGACACAATGAAAGAAGTTTTAAGAGGTAAATTCATCGCCTAGAGGTCATTCCTCAAAAAAAGAAAAAAAAAACAACAAATAAATGAGCTCACACTTTATCTCAAAGCCCTAGAAAAGGAAGAGCAAAACAACAGCAAATGTAGCAGAAGGCAAGAAATAATTAAAATCAGAGCGAAATTGAAACAAAAGAAACTATTGAAAAAATTAACAAAACTAAAAGTTGGTTCTTCGAAAAGATAAATAAGATCGACAGACCCTTAGCCGTGCTAACGAAGAGAAGAAGAGAGAGAACTCAAATTACTAACATACGGGATGAAAAAGGCAATATCACAACAGATGCAACATAAATACAGAAGAAAATTAGAAATCATTTGGAAAACTGTATTCCAATAAAATAGAAAATAGTGAAGACATCGATAAATTTTTTAAGTCATATGATTTGCCCAGACTGAGTCAGGAGGAAACACACAATTTAAACAGACCAATATCAATGGATGAAGTAGAAGAAGCAATCAAAAGACTACCAACCAAGAAAAGCCCAGGACCGGATGGGTATACAGCAGAGTTTTACAAAACCTTTAAAGAAGAATTAATACCAATACTTTTCAAGTTATTCAGGAAATAGAAAAACTGGGAGCTATGCCAAATTCATTCTATGAGGCCAACATCACCCTGATTCTGAAACCAGACAAAGACACCTCAAAGAAAGAAAACTACAGACCAATATCTCTGATGAACCTAGATGCAAGAATCCTCATTAAAATTCTGGTGAATTGGATAGAAAGGCACATCAATAAAATTGTGCACCATGATCAACTAGGATTCATCCCTGGGATGCAAGGCTGGTTCAATATACGGAAATCAATAAATGTTATTCACAACATCATTGGACTTAAAGATAAGAACCATATGATCATCTCGATAGACGCAGAAAAACCATTCAACAAAGTAGAGCATTCCTTTATGTTCAAAACATTTTAAAAACTAGGGATAACAGGAACTTACCTCGACATTGTAAAAGCTATCTATGTTAAGCCTCAGGCTAGCATCATTCTGAATGGAGAAAAGTTGAAGGCATTCCCTTTAAAATCTGGAACAAGACAGGGATTTCCTCTATCACCACTTCTATTCAATATATTTCTCGAAAAAACTGGCCAGAGCAATTAGAAAGATGAAAGACATTAAAGGCATAAAAATAGGAAAAGAAGAACTTAAATTATCACTATTTGCAGATGACATGATTCTATACATAGAAGACCCAAAAGGGTCTACAGAAAAAACTACTAGAACTAATAAATGAATGCAGCAATGTGGCAGGATACAAAATCAACATGCATAAATCAAAGGCATTTCTGTATATTAGTGACAAAACTTCTGAAACAAAAATGAGTCCAAACACTGCATTCCCAATTTTCTCAAAATAATTAAATACTTGGGAATCAACCTAACAAAAGAGGTGAAAGATTTATATAATGCAAACTACAGAACCCTAAAAAGAGAAATAGAATAAGATCTTAGAAGATGGAAAAATATACCCCGTTCATGGATAGCCAGAACTAACATCATCAATATGGCAATATTACCAAAAGTTCTCTATAGGTTTAATGCAATGCCAATCAAAATCCCAAAGGAATTTTTTGTAGAAATAGATAAAGCAATCATAAAATTCAAATGGAAAAATAAAAGACCCAGAATAGCAAAAGCAATTCTAAGCAGGAAGTGTGAATCAGGCAGTATAGCGATACCAGATTTCAAACTATATTACAGAGCAATCATAATAAAAACAGCATGGTACTTGTACGAAAACAGGTGGGTGGACCAATGGTACAGAATGGAGGACACAGAGACTAATCCAAAAAGCTACAACTATCTTATATTTGATAAAGGAGCTAATGGCCTGCAATGGAGGAAGGATAGCATCTTCCTCAAATGGTGTTTGGTAAACTGAAAATCCATATGCAACAAAATGAAACTGAATCCCCTCCTCTCGCAATGCACAAAAGTTAACTCAAAGTGGATCAAGGAGCTAGATTCAAATCAGAGTCTCTGCGTCTGATAGAAGAAAAAGTTGGCTCCGATCTACATATTGTGTGGTCAGGCTCCGAATTCCTTAATAGGACACCCATAAAACAAGAGTTAATAACAAGAATCAAGAAATGGGACTTACTTAAACTGAATTTTTTTTTTCAGAAAGAGAAACAATAAGAGAGGTAAATATGGAGCCTACATCATGGGAACAAATTTTTAGTCCTCACCCTTCACATGGAGCCCTAATATCTAGAGTATACAAAGTATACAAATAACTCAGAAAATTATACAATAAGATAACCAATAACCCAATGGGCCAAGGACCTGAACAGAAACTTCTCGGAGGAGGACATAGAATCAATTAACAAGTACATGAAAAAATGCTCTCCATTTCTAGCAGTAAGAGAAATGCAAATAAAAACCACCCTAAAATACCATCTCAATCCAGTGAGATTGGCAGCCATTATGAAGTCAAACAACAACAAGTGCTGGCGAGGATGTGGGGAAAAGGGTACTCTTGTACATTGCTGGTGGGACTGAAACTGGTGCAGCCAATTTAGAAAGCAGTATGGAGAGTCCTGAGAAAGCTTGGAATGGAAGCACCATTTGACCCAGCTATTGCCCTTCTTGGACTATTCCCTGAAGACCTTAAAAGAGCGTACTACAGGGATACTGCCACATCAATTTTCATAGCAGCACAATTCACAATTGCTACACTGTGGAACCAACCCAGATGCCCTTCAATAGATGAATGAATAAAAAAATGTGACTTTTATATACTATGGAGGATTACGCAGCACTAAAATATGCCAAAATAATGGAATTTGCAGGGAAATGCATGGCACTAGAGCAGATTATGCTTAGTGAATCTAGCCAATCCCTAAAAAACAAATACCAAATGTCTTCTTTGATATAATGAGAGCAACTAAGAACAGAGCAGGGAGGAAGAGCATGAAGAAAAGATTAACATTAAGCAGAAACATGAGGTGGGAGGGAAAGGGAGAGAAGAGGGAAATTGCATGGTAATGGAGAGAGACACTTATTGTTACACAAAATTACATATAAGAGGTTGTGGGAAAATAAACAAGGAGAGAAATGAATTACAGTAGGTATGGTAGAGAGAAAAGATGGGAAGAGAAGGGAGGGGGTATAGTAGAGTATAGGAAAGGTAGCAGAATACAACAGTAACTAATAGGGCATTATGTAAAAATATGGATGTGTAACTGATGTGATTCTGCAATCTGTATTTGGAGTAAAAATGGGAGTTCATACCCCACTTGAATCTAATGTATGAAATATGATATGTCAAGAGCTTTGTAATGTTTTGAGCAACCAACAAAAAAAAGTAGCGATATATATGCCAATAGAAATTCATCATGAAATATATATAATCCACAGATTGAAAAATATTAATTTTACTGAACATGAAATTATGTATAATGTTATTCAACTAGGATGCTCACCCATAGGTTGAATTTTCAGTTCCAACAGCGTTTAGGAGGAGTGATCTCTTCTCTCAATTTGCATCTGCCAATTCAGCCACCTCACAAGTGTATACGAGTGATATCAGGTACGATTCTATATGTGTATATAAAAATACATGTGCTGAATAGGCTACAGAGAAAGGGAGACAGGGATTCATATATTTGTTAATTTTAAAAACACATGTAGAACTATTTCAACAAAAAATTGACTAGATTTATAACTCCTACAAAATATAATGCAAAAGGCAATTCCAACTATACACCATGCCTCCTTTGAACTGCTTGTGTTTCTTTTCTTTTTGGGTTATTTTTCACCATCATATTAGGATCATTAGTCAGAGTCTAGTAGGGTATGGGTTAGTGTCAGGGATTCAGTATTTCAAATGGAAAATTGAAAAATGAATCCAATGTGTATGTAAATATGTGCTACACAAAAATCTTCTCACTCATATCCAGAACAATGCCTTGACATTACCTTCACCCAAGTAAGACACAATTATAGTAGAAAAGTGTGAAAATCTATGAATACATATATGGAATGGAATATCCTCGGGAGTTCACAACCTTGGAGGTGGTAGAGGCGTTTCCAAAAGTAAAGGACAGGGTAAACACTCCACAAACAAAGAGCTCTGCTGGCCTAAGACTTCTTGGAATACTGCCTCTGAGGTTGGGCACTTGAAATATATGTTGTTGTCATGAGCTTTGGCTTCCTTTGTAGTGAGATCCTAAAAACTGGGTCTGCTTCTATGTGACCTGGAAGACATGATTTCTTATTTTCCAATGAACATGAGGCAGCAGTGCTCAATTTTCTCTTTTTAGGTAAACTATGTCCACTGGAGGCTAAGTGTCTCCCGGTGGGGACTGTGAAGACATTTGATCATCCTCCACTTTTCGTGGTGTGTCTTGCTGCTACACTGGGAATTTGGTACTTGCTTCACACAATATAAGAAGTTCATCTGGGATACAGTGCTGGGGCGTGTTCTGTCACGTGGGGTGGGTTAGCGTCTGCAGGAGAGTGTACCAACAAGTCTTCTATCCCACATAGCTTGTCCCAATAACCATAGCAACCTGATTATGAACATTGCCCTGAAACCTCTCCACATAACAAGATGCCTTTACCTACAAGGGAATGGGGGCTGCGCCATATCAGTCACAAGCCATTTGTAAGCCGATAGCTGATCCACATGGCCCCACCTTGATGTTTCATCACATACCTGCCCACCACTACTCTAGGCCCACTACTCACCAGGCTCCAAATTCCTGGCATCTCGTATTCTACACCATTTTCATGAAACCCAGTCAAACAAGGCACTGTCTGGTATACACATGATCAGCAACAGGACATCCAAAGTTTCTGCAGTGCCACCTGGTCATGGGAATTTCAAAACTTTTATGGTATTTATCTAGCAATTTTTCAAGGATGAAGTTACAGGCACTGTGGGTTTCAATTCATTCAGCAACCGTTAAGTGTTGAGAAAGCTCATTTCAATGAATGCTCTGGAGAACTTTAAAGTCAAGGCTTCTCAAAGAGTTGCCAACAGGTCACATGAAGCCAGGCCAATTGACGTCTACAATGTGAGGTCCATGTGTGTTTTGAATCTCAACTATGGCTACCAAGTCTTTCAGAATAAAATCATGTGATATCCTGGCTGAGATACCCAGGCCTCTGTGGAAACCCACCCTGGGCCAAGATCTCAGTTTCCAAGAGTGAGTCTCATGCGTGGCCTCCTAAAATCCCAACACAATTCATGGCAATACTTCTCTGAGGTCAGTTCCAGAACTCAGTCTCTAAGGGTAAATCATACCAGATTTCAAGCCCAGGTGGACCCAGTCATCCCTTCCAACTGCCACAAAAATGACCAAAATTAAAATGAAATCACTCCCACAGGGCCATAATCTTTTTCCTTGTAGACACTCATCATAACCTCTAGCTGGAGGTTTCAATGAGCACAAGGTAGTGTCCAAAATAAGCTCACTTGCCCCTCATTTGCCTAAAAACATGGTGGCCTGAACACTATTCCTGTGAACCAGGAGTGATCAAATATTCCTGCTGTTAAAGTGTTCCGCTTCTCCAATTTGAGGCCTATTGGCTGAAGCCTATAAATTCTTGATGTGATTTGGAGTCATGAGAAAACCCAAGCACATGTGGGCTAGCCTCTGCAGGGATTTCAAAGACTCATTTGACCCTAAGGATCCCTATTCTCACTTGATGGAGGTCAGGAATCTAAAACAAGAAGGCAAAAATATTCATCCACAATGACTTCTCTTTTGGTCATTTTGGTTTTGCAACCACATGGGATCTTTCTTTAGATCCATCAGGTGCTGAGAATCTAAGCCACAACCTCATTCAAGGACAAGAGGCTGATTCAGACACATTCCATTCCAAAGCAATTAAGCAAAGAGCCACAGGTGATGTCCATTCATTTCCATATGAAAACAGTCTTCTTAATGCTACACAACTGGGTGGCCTGAGGCAAAGACTTTCCTGATATTCAGGATAATAGAAACAGAAGTAAGCAAATGGCCCAAAGAAGGGTTTCTCCACTGAGACATTACTGGTCACACTGATATCTGAGTTTTCTGAGATGCTCCCATTCCCTTAAGCTATCCAGTACATGGCCATGTCACAGAGCCCTGTGGTGTTACATATCTGGGACTCTAAACCATGAGCCTATTCTGGAGAGTGGCTGGAAAACACGAAGAAAACAGGAACTTAAGAAGATAGTAGATGTTGCCCATCCATAAGGCAAGCTGCAGTCCATTCATCAATTGGGCAGTAAGAATGTGGGGAAGCTTTCAACTAGAGACAACGCTTCAATTGATGCATTCTCTTTTCTAATGTCTACAACAACGGATAACTGGGATACACAGACATAGAAACACTCACCATGTCAAAGGACTTACTAGAAATAGTCCACTCCAAACCAAATAAACCACCTTTCCTAGCTATTCTCAGAACATCAGAAAAAACCACAAACTCACACCTACAACAGCAAAGGCGATTCTTTCACCCAAGTAGGTCTGTGATTATCCGAAGTGTCTTCTGACTGGTGGGCCATATTATATTCCCCAAAAAATGGCCTGTCCTGTTTCAGATCTGGTCTCCTTGGCCAATTCTGTGAAGTTGTCAGGAGCCAGTGGTTCGCCACTACCTACTTTCTCAGGAAAGGCCCCTCTTCCGAGCTCTGCTGGAATTTGGCCATCCTCACATCAGTAGGTACCAAGAAAGACTGACTATGTCTTTGGGAAAAACAAATAAGTTAGCCCACTGGGACTCGGAGTGAGACTGACTCTGGGTGCCTGGCTTCCGGGATCCCAAGTTCAGAGAATTCCATCACCAAGGAAGTGAAGTGAGGTCACTTCTTTCAGGAACTGAATATGGTCACTGCCTTGGTAACCACTTTGTCCTAACAGTTGCTTCCAAGGTTCCTATGAGATGGAGGCTGCCCCAACATCCTGTGACACATTCAGAAGTTAGAATGGTATATCAACCATAGGCACCCAGGAACAGCTCTCCACACAGGCCTGCATAGGTCCATCTTCTCTACTTTAAGAAGGCAGAGGCTGATTCAGACACATCAATTCTTCCTGACCAGGTTGTTTGCCATGGAAGATGACTATTGCTCTCTCAGGTCCTACATAGCTGCCTACATATTCTCCAAGGATCATTTCTCCATGGATCTTTTAGGTTCTCAGCAGGTGGAAGATAATCTACATTCCTATATTGTAAGACCCACTCTGTCCCTGCTCTTCTGTAAGTTGTATTGAAGGAAGAGTGTATGGTTAGGGTTAATAATAGGTTCGATTTGGGTTACGAATCATTCTGCAGGATGAATAATGGCATTGGCAACCTGTGGTATTTACAAGAGTATATATGTGAAATATAACTATGAAAGCAGAAATCTAGGTAAGATTTGAAGCCCAGAAGGGCATTGGGGACTTGAGTGGGATACTTAGCTTTGAGTTATGTGCTGCACAGATGTCTCAAATAAATCAATATACACTGGCATTGGACCTTGTACTTTGGATGATTGAATGTTGAAGAGAACATCCAGTCAAAAAGCGATAATCGGTAGGATTAGGAAGGTAGTCGGTAGGTTTAGAAAGAAGAGTGAGTATAGAATTTGGACCAAAAGTTCTTTAGCAATAGGGTTTTGGGTAGAGAGTGTATGTAAATGTCAGTACATGTGAAGAGTCAGTCACAATGATGAACTGGGGAAACCATGTAGGAAAGCAGATATCAATAGAGACATTAGGAAATCAAGCAAAGTATAAAGTGTGTGATAGGCTTAGACATTTTCAACAGGTTTGAGGTTGAATATATAATATTAGGAAGAAACAAATATGTAGTCACCAATAGGATTGATATTTGAGAGCATTAGGCAACCTGGACATGGATGTTTTTAGTAATCCATGCTCACTTTCTATTTAGGCTTTGGTACAATTGTAAGTGTGACCTTTGCTTTTGGTGTCCAGAATATTTCTGTGATAAAATGTGTATGTAGATCAGGTGACATGAGTATTTCTTCCACCATTTCTTGGAGCAATATTTTGAAGACTTATAAATTAGTATGGTCGTACAAAGAGGTGTACCCTATTTCTATGAATATACACATAATGCATGAATAGACCATACTGTGAATAAATAATATAACTGGATCCACTTTAAATAATGGATTGAATAGATATCTGAAAATATATAAGAAATGTTATATTGATATACAATCATTCATTCCAACCAGTTATATATCTAATGATCATCTTAGGGTTATGGTTTATCATGAAGGGTTTGTGAGTTTTGTTTCAAAATTGATTATGGAAATCAAAAATAATATATTTGGAAAAAAGTCTCATGAATAGACCAGTAAAGAAACATAGAGGAATACTTGTGTTCTGGAGCAGGAAGTGATTGAAAGTGAAACAAATGCCTATAAATTTGCCAACTAGTGAATCAAATATATATTCTATGATGTACATAAACTGAAGAAATAGTAATGTACCAGTGTGGAATAAAAATTAACGTCAAAATACACATCATGTTCCATAGTAACCTACATGCATTGATGTTAAACTGGGTTAGTTAATGTAGACATATTAGGATTTGTATGCACCTTTCACTGAAGTTAGTTTTCAGTACTAGGAAACAAATATGCATTTCGGGTGGATGAATATTTCTAAGAATAATCTTGTGAAAGGTTGATTATTAATCCACATACATGAACATGAATGAATTTAGGGATTGTATATAAGACACATATATTTCATATTTTTAAAAATCTGGAGAGTATAAATATATATATATATATATATATATATATATATATATATATATATATATATATATATATACACACACACACACACACACACACACAGACACAAACATAGACATTAATAAGTAGCAATATATATGCCAATCGAAATTCATCATGAAATATATATCATAAAGATGCAAAAACATTCATTTTACTGAACATGGGTTTATGTATTATGTTGTTCTACTGGGAAGCTCACCCATAGGTTGAATTTTCAGTTCCAACAGGGTTTAGGAGGAGTGATCACTTCTCACACTTTGTATCTGCTATGTCATGTAATTCACAAGAATGTACGTGTGATACCATGCAGGATTCTATTTGTGCATATAAAAATACATGTGCTGAATAGGCTCCAGAGAATGGGAGACAGTAGTTCACATATTTGTTACCTTTGAAAACACATCGAGAACTATTTCAAATAAAAATTGACTAGATTTATAACACCTACCCTTTATCATGCAAAAGGCAAGTCGAACTCTGAACTGCATGTACTTATATACTGTTTGGGTTATTTTTCTCCATCTTATTAGAATTAGTAGTCAGAGTCTAGTAGAATATGTGTTAGTGTCAGGGATTCAGAATTTCGAATGGAAAATAGGAAAATTAATCCAATGTGTATGCAAATATGTGCTACAACAAATCTTCCCACTCTCATCCAGAACCATGCCTTGACATTACCTTCGCCCCAAGTAAGACACAATTAGAGAAGAAGAGTTACAAAATCTGTGATTACATTTCTGGAATGGAAAATGCTCAAGAGTGCACAAACTTCGAGGTGGTATAAGAGTTTCCAAAAATAAGGACAAAGTACACACTCCACAAACATGGAGCTCTGCTTGCCTAAAACTTTTTGAGAAACTGCCACTGAGGTTGGGCACTGAAATATAGGTTGTTGTCACGAGTTAAGCTTCCTTTGTAGTGAGAACCTCAAAGCTGGGTCTGCATCTATGTGACCAGGAGGACAAAGTTTCTTATTTTACAATGAACACGAGGCAGCAGTGCTGAATTCTCTCTTTGTAGGTAAACTGTGGCCACTGGGCGCTTAGTGTCTCCCCGTGTGGACTGTGAAGCCATATGGTCATCCTCCATTTCGTTGTGTTTCTTCCTGCTGCACTGGGAGTTTGGTATTTGCTTCACGAAATACAAGGAGTTCAACTGGGACAAAGTGCAAGAGGGAGTTCTGTCACGTGTGGTGGGTCAGGGTCTGCAGGATGATACAAGAACCAGGCTTCTATCCCACATAGCTTGACCCCTTGACCATAGCAACCTGATTCTGAACAATGTCCTGAAATCTCTCCATATAACAAGTTGCCTTTACACGGAAGGTTCTGCTGGCTGCGCCATATCAGTCACAAGCCATTTGGAAGCCAATGGCAGATGCAAATGGCCCCACACAGATGTTTTATCACATACCTGCCCAACACTGCTCTAGGCCCACTACTCAACAGAGTCCAACTTACTGACATCTCTGTTCTACACCATTTACATGAAACCCAGTAAAACAAGACACTGTCTGGAACATTCATGATCAGCAACATGTCATCCAAAGGTTCTCCAGTGCCACCTGGTGATGGGAATTTCAAAAATTTCATGGTATTTATCTAGCCATTTTTCAAGGATGAAGTTGGAGGCACTGTGAGTTTCAATTCATTCAGGAACCATTAGATGGTTAGGAAGCTCATTTCAATGAAAGCTCTGGAGAACACTCACAGGTAAGGCTTCCCAAAGAGTGGTGAAGAGATCACATGATGTTTAGCTCATTTAGCTCTACAATGTGAGGTCCATATGAGTTTTGACTCTCAATGATGGGTGCCAAGTCTTTCAGAATAAAATCATGTGGTATCCTGGCTGAGAGGCCCAGTGCTCTGTGGAAAGCCACCCTGGGCCTAGAACTCAGTTTCCAAGGGCGACACTCATGCCTGGCTTTCTGAAACCTCAACACTATTCATGGCAATACTTCTCTGAGTTCAGTTGCAGAACTCAGTCTCTAAGGGAATCACACCAGAGTTCAAGCACATGTGGACCAAGTCATCTCTTCTAACCGCCACCCAAATGACCACAATTTAAATTAAAAGACTCCAACACACATAATAACCTCTGGCTAGAGTTTTCCATGAGGGGGACAGCTCAAGTCCATGTCCCAAATAAGCTCTCTTGCACCTAAATTGCCTAATTCAGGGTGGCATGGACACCCTTCTTGTGAACCAGGAGAGATCAAATAGGCCTCCCATTAATACTGCTCCACTTCTTCAATTTGAGGTCAACTGACTGTGGGGTTTGGATTCTTTATGTGAATTGGAGTCTTGAGAAAACCCAAGCAACCATGGGCTAGCCTCTGCAGAGCTCTGAAGATCTCATTTTACCCAAAGGATCCCTATTCTGACTTGATGGAGTTCAGGAAAGTTACAGAGGAAGGCGAGAGACTTCATCCACAAGGACTGCTCTTTGGCCATTTTGGTTTTGGATGTACACATGGGATCTTTCTTTATATCCATCAGAAGGTGAGAAACTAAGCCACAGCCTCACACAGGGCAAATAGGCTGATTCAGACACATCCTCTCCAAAACAATTAAGCAAGGAACCACAGGTAATACCCATTCATTTCCATTTGAAAACTGTTTTCTTCAGGCTTCACAAAGTGGTGGCCTGCGGAAAAGACCTTCCTGACATTCAGGGCAACAGAAGAAAAGGTAAGCAAAAGGCCCCAAGCATGGTTTCTCCACTGAGACTTTACTGATCACACTGATATCTGAGTTTTCTGAGATGCTCGCCATTCCCTTTAGCTATCTAGTACATGGTCATTTCACAGAGCTTCGTGGTTGTACATATCTTAAACACAAAACCATGAGCCTATTCTGGAGAGTGGCCAGAATTCAGGAAGAAAACAGGATCTTAGGAAGATAGTAGGTGTTGCCCATCAATAAGGCAAGCTGCAGTCCATTAATTAATTGGGAAGGATGAATGCTGGGAAGCTTTCTACCTGACAGGACATATTCATTGATGCATTCTCTCTTCTAATGTCTACAACCACGGGCGCAGTGGGATACACTGACATAGAAACACTCGCGTTGTCAAACGACTTACTAGAAACCGTTCACTCCAAACAAAACAAACCTTCTTTCATACCTATTCTCAGAACATGAGACAAAAACCACAAACTCACACCCACATCACAAAGGCACCTCCTTCCCCCATGTAGGTCTGTGACTATCCGGAGAGTCCTCTGACTGGTGGGCCATACTATGTTCCCAGAAATGGCCTGTTCTGTCTCAAATCTGGTCTTCTTGGCCAACTCTGTGAAGTTTTTAGGATCAAGTGGTGAGTCAATGCCTGCTTTCTCAGGAAAGCCCCCTCTCCATAGCTTTTCTTGCATTTGGCCATCCTCACATCAGTAGGTCCCAAGAAAGACTGAGTCTGTCCTTGGTAAATCAAAATAAGTTTGACAACTGGGACTGGGACCGGGACTTGCTCTGGGTGCCAGGCTTCCTGGATTCCAAGTTCAGAGAGTTCTATCACCATAGAAGTTAGGTGAGGTCACTTCCTTTAGGAACTGAATTTGGTCACTGCCTTGGCAACAACTTTGTGCTAACAGTTGCTTCTAAGGTTCCCATGAGAAGGAGGCTGCCCCTACTTTCTGTGACACTTTCACAAGTTAGAATGGTATGTCAACCACTGGCACGCAGGAGAAGCTCTCAACACATCCCTGCTTTGGTCCATCTTCTCTACATTAAGAAGAGAGTGGCTGATTCAGACACATCCCTTCATCATGAGCAGGTTGTTTGCCATGGAAGACTTTTGCTCTCTCAGGTCCTTCATAGTTGACTACATCTTCTCCAGGGATCATTTCTTCATGGACCTTTGAGGTTCTCAGCAGGTGGAAGATCCTCTATATTGCTGTATTTTAAGACCAACTCTGTCCCCGCTCTTCTGTAAAATTAGATTGAGGGAACAGTGTATGGTTAGGGTTAATAACAGGTTCAATTTGGGTGAGAAAAGAAACTACATGGTTGAGCAAAAAGGGTCCTACAGTTAACAATAATATGAGAATTATTAATGGACCAGCCTGGGTGGATAAAAGCGTAGTTAACCAGGTGGACTATGTGAACCAAGACTCAAACCTCCCTTTGGGGGCCTCTGTCTTTCTTTGACCCTCTTCAAGTCGTTTTCTTAATTTACTCATAGATTCTTTTACAACTCCAGTATTGTCGGCATAAAAACATCATTCTTTCCTCAATGCAAGCAAAAAGGCACCCTTCTCTCATGAAGAGGAGGGCCAACACTCGCCTGCTCTGTAAACAACTTCAGAGAGAGAGAGGTTAAAATTCCTGTAAAGCTGTGATGCGGTTTTTAATGTCTTTAAGCTTTGGTCTATTTCTGCTTCTAATTGTGTCTTTGGTGTGTCTCATGGACTAGGGCATTTGTTCCTGTGCCCACCCCTTTAGCAACTATTATTCCTAATAGGATGGCTAAAGTGAGGGATACAGGTTCCTGGTGGAACCGGGTTGTATGCCCCCCTATTTGATCTTTAAATGAACCTGCATCCTGATAGAGCACTCTCGAAAACATCTGCATCATTACATAATTAATCGCATCTATTGACCATTTTATGAAAACATAAATAATGTTAAAGTGTATAGAATTATACTGTTGTAGGGATGGACAAGGAAAGGCACCTAAGATAGCACCAAAGACAGGAGAGCAGTTTTATTTGGTCGCATCCGTATTTAGAGGGCATTGCTTCTGTTGTAATCAATTAATCCACTGAACCCCAAGTTTTGGTAGTTTTAGTATTTGTGCCCAACATGTAAGGGAAGGGGCTCAGAAGTTCACAGTCTGCAGAAATTTACACAAATCAGTTTTTGTTTCTGTTTTTTTTTCCTCTGTTCTGTGCACATTAACTTTTCAAGGACACCTTGGAACGGGAGAGCTTTTTTGTCTCTTTTTTTTCCTCCTTGCCAGCTGTCACCATGGAGCCCAGTTGGTAACTTTTTTATCTTAGAAATGTAGACATCTCTGTGAAGCCCCAGCTCAAGGCCAGAGTCCTTGTTCACATATTTTGTGAAAAACTGGTAAGGCGATGTCTAGCTTAGGGGTGGTGATTCTTCCAGCCAGTGGCCAAGTAGAACAGGGCAACACGAAGAGTGGAAGTTTATCTCCATTGAACTTTTTCAGAGGGACTCTTTTGCTGAAAGACCTAAAGTAAGCCTTGGTGAAGACTTCTGGAGAAGGTCATTTAAGACATTTCTGTGGACCTGGTACAGAGGGGGATGACAGGGAAGGCGATGCTGAGAGCAGCTCTGTGGATCTGAGAATGAGGAAGGAGAGATGCCAAAGAATAATGGGAAAGCGGTTTGGGATTTTCATAGAACAAAAACTTGAGCAGTAGAACAGGTAGAGCAGAGGGGAAGACGGGAGTGAGTATTCCAAAAAGCCTGTGAGGGACTTTAAATTCTTAGAACCTGTTTTCAGTGATGACAAATCAACTTTAAAGGTCATTTTCATTACATCTTGGATAGGGGTCTGAGGGCTCTTCTCAGCTGGTTTGAGCTTTGGCTAAGCTTGCTAGAGGACTTGGTGGGACCTATTGCAGACACTGACAGGAAAAGAGAGGAGTGAGTGGGTGGAGGGGTACCTCGGTCCCTGCTTCCTCAGCAAGGGGGCAATGTTCTGAGATCCAGCGGAGGTTTGGGTTTTTGATCTAGTAATTGGAGGGGAGAAATCAGGTTGCTGAGGTGGGAGTGAAAGCAGAGAGTCTAGAGCAGAAGGCTGAGTGTGAGGAACTATTGGGGAAGCATAGTACAGGATGTGAGCGCAGGAGGAAAAAGGATTCCACATAGGGGAATTTCCCCCTTTTGATCACTTGCCAAAGTTAAAAATGTCATGCAGAATTTGAAGATCTAGAGAACCCTCTGGGGGCCATAGTTTTTGGTTGTCTAATTGGTAATATGGCCAATGCTGTGTACTGAATTTGATGAGGAGTTTGGGTTCCACCAGGCAGCCCCTGTATGCTCACATCCCCATGACTTACACAAGAAGTCGGCTTTTCCCCCACAAAGCCATGGCTGTTTGTCGCTTTGATAGTCTGCCGGGCATACATAGTAATATAGGCTAGCCAACCTGCATCTGGCTCGCGTGTCCCTGCATCCATAATGTTTGTTTCAATTATCTATGGTATGGAAGGGATTTAATGAAATATTAGTGAGATCCTCTTCATCAGGTATATCTCAAAAGGAAAGACCTCTACCGAGCTGAAAAATGTCTGGGTGGAGAGATAGCCACCAGATCCCTAAGGGGAGCGTTAAGGTCTCTTTAATGGTTCTATTTATTTTTTCTACCTGTCCTGAGTTCTGGGATATATAAGCATAATGTAACTTCCAATTAATCCACAGGGTCCTGGTTAACACCTGACTTACCTGGGCCATGAACACCAGTCCATTATCAGTCCATTAGGCAGATCGTATCTTGGAAAAATATCTTTCAGGATCTTCTTGAAAACCATTTGCGCCGCTTTTTTTTTTTTTTTTTTTTTTTGTGTGTGTGTGTGTGTAAGGCTTCAATCCATCCTGAAAATGTATCTACAAAGACTAGGAGATATTTAAGTCCATACCTTGCTGGCTTAATTTCATTAATGTCCACTTCCCAGAATTGTCCTGGTCTGGTTCCTCGTAGGTGCTTTCCTCTAGGAAACTTGGAAGGGTAAGCATTACCCAATTGACAGATCCGACAGGCTTTTGTTACCCGTTCAGTTATTTCCTTTCACTGTGAGTTGGTTAGTGGAGAACTCTGTTCTTAATCCTACAGTAATGCCTGCAGTTTCTTTGAACCAAGGTGAGTGAGTTGATGTGCATTTTTAACGTAGTGTAGGGCTTGCTGTAATTGCAGGCTGAGCTCAGTGAAGTTGAGGTGTTCAGTGTCAGTGTCCTTAGATGTTATCAAAAACTTCCTGGTACTCAGGGTTCCATTGGAATTGGGCATCTTCCTTTAACAGCGGTATAAAGGAGCAGCAAAGGACGCAAACCCAGGTATCCATAACCTGCAAAAGCCAGCAGTCCCAAGAAATTCTCTGAGTTGTCTGCTGTAAGATGGGGGTGGTATCTACACAATGGTTTGTTTTCTGGGCTCAGTGAGCCATCGTTTACTGCCCCTAAGGGAATAGCCCAGGAAGATTACTTCATGCTAGCAAATTTGGGCCTTTTTGGCCGAAACTCTATACCCGAGTTGAGCAAGCTCATATAATAGTGCTTGGGTCCCAGACTCACAGTTTTCCTTGGTGTTGGCTGCCAGTAGCAGGTCATCCACGTATTGAAGCTGGGTAACTTCAGGGTGCGTAGTTCTGAAGTTGTTGAGATCTCTGTGGAGGGCTTCATCAAAGAGAGTGGGGGAGTTTTTGAACCCCTGTGGGAGTCTAGTCCAAGTTAGTTGACCAGACGTTTTGGTTTCTGGGTCTATCCACCCGAAAGCAAACAGCAACTGACTATCTTTATGCAGAGGCAAGCAAAAGAAAGCATCTTTTAAGTTCAGAACAGTATATAATTTCCACTCAGGGTTCAGAGTGCTAAGCAGATTGTACGGATTATGTACCGTGGGGTGAATGTCCTGCACTCTTTTGTTGATCTCTCTTAGCTCTTTAATGGGGCGATAGTCCCCGGTTCCTGGCTTTTTTTTTTTTTTCTAGTAGCAGGGGAGTGTTCCAGGCCGATTGACAGGGCCTTAGGACTCCTAAGGCCAGATATTTCTGAATATGGGGCCTTATCCCACCTTTAGTTTTTTTGCTTAGAGGATATTATTTGACATTGATTGGGGAGACTGAGGTTTTTAACTCCACTGTTATTGGAGGTTGTTTCACGGCCAGACCTAACACCGCAGTTTTTGCCCAGGCATCTGGGTAATCTGTTATCCATTTTTGGGGTAGCTTGCCTGTTTGATCAGTCTTGGGGGGTGTGAAGAGTGGACGTTCATCTTCTACTAATATAGTTAAAGCGGTGACTATAGGAGTTTTACTGAAGGATTTACAAATTTCATTTGGGGGCCTTCAGGGTTAAAAGTTATTTTGGCCCAGAGCTTGGTGAGCAGATCTCTGCCCATCAATGGGTGCAGGCATTCTGGTCTTACTAGGAAGGAGTGATGGATTTTTTCTTTCCCCAGGTCCATGGTCCTCTTAGTTGTCTAAGCCCGATATTTACTGTCATCAGCCCTTTGAACTAGAGACCTTTTATTTGATAGAGGGCCCAATGGGGCCTTAAGGGCTGAGTATACTGCTCCTGTATTCACTTCAAAGTTTACTGGAGTCCCCTCCACTTCAAAAGTTACCCTGAGCTAGGGGAAGGGATCTGAGCCCCGACTTTCTTAGTCATCCTCCAGAGTCAGAATGGCCAGCTGGCGTGGCTGTCTCTTTATAGGGAACTCTATGGCCCAGTATCCTTTTTCTTTAGAGTAGGCACACTGATCTGAGGCCAGGGGTGGCCTCTGGCATGGGCCCTTCCTGTCACCCTGTGTCTTAATTTCTGGCCTCTTTCTTGTTGTGATCAGGACCTTAGTCAATGCCTTAGTCTGTCTTTTGCTTCTCTCATCCTCCGTTTGCTCCCTTTCTTTCTCCCTGTTTCTCTCTTATAGTATACTTTCTTGGCTTCTTTGACTAAATCTCTCTTTTAAATTTTTTTTTTTAATATCCATGGCAGGTTGCTCAATTAAGGCCATCATGACAGATGCCTTTTAATCCGCTGCCTGAGGATCGAAAGAAGTATATCTCTTGTATGCCTCCATGATTCTCTCTAGAAACATAAAGGGAGATTCATCAGGCCTTTGAATAATTTCTCTTACCATGGCCAAATTAGTTGGTCACCCAGCGGTCCCTTGGAGACCCGCTGTTAGAGCCTGGCAATAATTGAACAGATGCTCCCTATCTTCCAATGTGTTGGGGTCCCTGTTGAATAGGTTTAAGGAGAAGCCAGCTTTCATTATGTTGGGAAGTTGTGTTGGTCGCCCATCAGGTCTGAGGATATTTTTTCTACATTCCAGGAGATTTTTCTCTCATTGCTCTGTCATGAAGAGAGTCGCTAGGTGGTGTTGGCAGTCACCCCAAGTAGGCAGGTGTGAAAACGTCGGTGAGTTCTCTGAGTTCTTTTAGCCGGGCCAGCTTCCTCCAGGGAAGGAGGGTCTGTCTGTGCTGCAGGACAGTCATCTTGATGGCACTGGGCCAGCCTAGCTTCCTCGAATGGTGGAGAGGCTGAGTCAGCAGAAGGGGAATCACTTAGAGGGTGTTGGGGGTTGGGAGATGAGGGCAGATGATAAGGAGGGGGAGGAGAGTCCAGTAGAGTCTTGAGACTCAAGGAGAACAGAGGGTGGAGGAGGAGGAGCAGAGAGTTTGAGAGATAGAATTGTGGGGGAAGGAGTAGGAGCAGGTGCAGGGACAAGGAAAGGCTTGACCCATGGAGGAGGAGATTTGTAGAGGTACTGACAAGTTAAGATATATGGCTGTTGATCTGGATGTCTATGTGGCCCCTGCTGAAAGACAATATCTCGGACTTTTCAAATAAGTGCGAAGTACAAAGATCCTTCTAGGAGCCATCCGACTGCAATGGTGGGTCATTCTGTGACACAGAATCTGCCAGGTCTGGCGTTTTACTGAAAAAGAAAGATTCTGAGCCCTTAAGCAGAATTTGGTCCAGTGATCAAGGGTCAGGGACAGAGGCATTGAAATGATCTGTCCCATAATAAAATATACACAGACAGTGAAAGCAACGACACACAACACAGACAAGACAAGACAATAAAGACAGGCAATGGACGTCCAATACTGAGACCAGGACTGACTAGTCGGCAAAACCTGAAGGGCTGGCAATACCGAATCAGAAACAAAATATCACTGAGTCGAGGAGACTATTGTTCCTCGATTTCCCGAGTCTATCTCCCAGGGACATGGTCTGTGGCTCTGTGGCATGTGTGTCAGCCACCATGGGAGAGAGCTCACGCTCTTTACCAATAGCCATTTTGCCATACCCTAACCTGAAGCCTGAAACCAGAAAGATGGGTCTTATTTACCCACAGAGGAGCCCGTTGGGGGTATTTTGTCTGCAGCTGCCGGATCTCGCTAGGGCCACCAGATGTAAAGGTTGGGCGAGCATCTGTGGCAGAGACCACCAAGAGACAGTCTCATGCAACAGCAAAGGGTTTATTGGGATTCCGTCATGAAGGGCTCAGAGATCACTTGAACAGAGCAGAGAGCCCTGAGAACAGCTTAAGAAATGCTTATATATTTTCCTTGGAGAGGGCAGGGAGAGAAATTTATTGATGGGTAATGGCAAGTGGGCAGTTTGCGTGCAACTGGTTGACGGAGTACATTCTGCAGTTTGGCAGTTGGGGACAGCACATTCTGGGAACAAGAATAGTAAACAGTTCTCAAGATTACAAGGGTGTTTTGTTAAGCATACAGAAAAACAGGAAATGACAAGTATCTATTTTATTAACCTTTCAATATAAGTATGAAAACAGAAATCTAGGTAAGATTTGAAGTCCAGAAGTTCATTTGGCCCTTGATTGGTATACTTAGCATTGAATTACGTTCTGTAGAGATGTCGCAGAAATATGGATATACAATGTCATAGGACCTTGTACCTTCTCGGAGGTCAGTTCCAAAACACAGTCTCTAAGCAGAATCACACCAAAGTGCAAGCCAAGTTGGACCCAGTTATCTCTTCCAACTTCCACACAAATGACCGCAGTTAAAACCAAAACACTCTCACATGACACTCATCTTCTTCCATATAGACACTCATCATAACTTCTGGCAGGAGGATTCCATGAGAGGCGCAGCACAAGACAGTGTCCCAAATAAGCTCCCTTTCCCCTCATTTACCAAAAGTCAGGGTGGCCTGGACACCCTTCCTGTGATCCAGGAGTGATCAAATATGCCTGCCGTTAACACAGCTCTGTTCTCCAATTTGAGGCCTACTGACTGTCGGTTTAGATTCTTTATTTGAATTGGATTCATAAGAAAACCCAAGAACCTATGGGCTAGCATCTGCAGGGCTTTGAATAACTCATTTGACCCATTGGATCCCTATTCTCACTTGAGGGAGGTAAAGAACCTTACGGAGGAATGCGGGAGACTTCATCCACAATGACTGATTTTTGGTCATTTTGATTTGGATCCACACATGGGATCTTTCTTATGATCCATCAGGTGCTAAGAATCTAAGCTCTAGGCTCACACAGGGCCAAGGGGCTGATTCAGACACATCCCTTTCCAAAGCAATTAAGCAAACAGCCACAGGTGATGCCCACTCATTTCCATTTGAAAACTGTTTTCTTCTGGAATCTCAAAGGCGTGGCCTGAGGCAAAGAACTTCCTGACATTCAGGGCAACAGAACAATAGGTAATAAAAAGGCTAATTGCAGGGTTTCTCCACTGAGACTATCCTGGTCACACTGGTATCTGAGTTTTCTGAGATTCTTGCCAATTCCTTCAGCTATCCAGTACGTGTCCATGTCACAGTGCTTGGAGGTGCTACATATCGTGGACACAAAAGCATGAGTCTATTCTGGAGAGTGGCCAGAATTCAGGAAGAAAACAGGAACTTAGGAAGATAGCCGGTGTTGCCCATTGATAAGGCAAGCCCTAGAGCATTCATTAGTTGGGCAGGATGAATGCTGGGAAGCTTTCTAATAGACAGGAAACATCCATTGATGCATTCTCTTTTCTAACGTCTACAACCACGGACACAGTGGGTTACACAGACATAGAAACACTCGCCTTGTCCAACAACTTACTAGAAACAGTTCACTCCAAACCAAACAAACCGACTTTCCTACCTATTCTCTGAACATGAGACAAAACCACAAGCACACATCCACATCCACAAAGGCACCTCCTTCCCCCAAGTAGGTCTCTCACTCTCCGGAGTGTCCTCTGACTGCTGGGCCATACTGTGTTCCCCCGATATGGCCTGTCCTGTCTCAGATCTGGTCTCCTTGTCCAACTCTGTGAAGTGGTCAGGAGCCAACTGTGAGCCACTACCTGCTTTTTCAAAAAAGGCCCCTCTTCAGAGTTTTCCTGGCATTTGGCCATCCTCACATCAGTAGGTACCAAGAAAGAATGACTCTGTCCTTGCTAAATCGAAGCAAGTGAGACCACTGGGACTTTGACGGGGATTGGCTCTCTGTGCCTGGCTTCCTGGATCCCAAGTTCAGAGAGTTCCATTACCAAGGAAGTGAGGTGAGGTCGCATCCTTCAGGAACTGAATGAGGTCACTGCCTTGGCAACCACTTTGTCCAAACAGTTGCTTCCAAGCGTACCATGAGAAGGAGGCTGACCCTACTTTCTGTGGCACTTTCACAAATTAGAATGCTATATAAACCATAGGCACCAAGGAACAGCTCTCCACTCAGGCCTGGTTTGTTCCATCTTCTCTATATTAGGAAGAGAGCCTTTAGTCCCGGGAGCATTGCAGTGAACCTCCACACTAAAACTATTAGCAAGCACCTGATGGAGGAGGCCTCCATAGGTAAGTGGCGCCTTTATAACATCTGATATCCGGTTAAGGGAGATCTCTTCTGATGACAGAGATGTGGCCTGGGGAGACTCACATATACTCCTGTCCAGGACAGTAACAAGAATCATTCTGTCCTCTGTTCTGTTCTGTAGGAAATTCCTCTGGAAGTGTAGAGAGGTGCCCACGGGCACGCACGCGCTCCTTCCCTGGAGCTTTAGCAAGATCTTGCACCGGGTTTCTGTTTTTCTTTGTGTGTGTGTGTGTGTGTGTGTGTGTGTGTGTGTGTGTTTTGTTCTGCGTTCTATTTTTTTTGTTTGTTTGTTTGCTTTTGTTCATTTTGTTGTGTGATTTCAGTGGTAAAAACTTAAGGATATTGGATGTGAAAATGGGTAATAAAGAGAGTAAGCCTGACACCCGTTTGAACTGTGTTTTAAGGAACTGCGATGAACTTTACCCCCCTTTGTTAAGCAGCATGATAGAAGCCCCTAGCTGGCTGCCTGGAGCACACCCATTGCAGAGGGCAATGCCTGCTGGGGACCTAAGAACTGAGTATCTCCCAGGTTAACAAGTGAAACTCCTTTAAAACCCCTTGTCGCTCCAGATCAAGAGAGTCACAAAATTTGGCAGAGTCCCCTGTGTTTCTCCTTTGTTAGCAAAGCAATTAACCTCCCCTTTTCTTTTTCTCAGAACCCATTCCTCATTATTTAATTGGTATAAATTGGCTTCTAGGTCAGGAACCGAACTTTAAGTTACAAATTTGGTATCCCCCCTCCGCCCCAGAATTTTTGAGAGCTGTCTACTGAAATGTTAGGAGATGTAGCTTTCTTGGGGTGGAACTGAACCAGAGGAGCTAATCCTGTAAGTAAAAGGAGGGACTGAGGGACCCCCAGCAGCTGCCAAAGCCCTGTTGATTCAGGGAATACCCTTCTTCCTTCCGTGCACTGTAAGAATTACGCCACCTCTGTCTTGTTAAAAAAGAGAAAAAGAAAAAGGGGACACTAAATTCATTAAAGTTACCATATAGACACTTTATTTTACATTTCAGGTTGCCCCTCTGTTAAAACATCTGGTCCCCCCCATGGTGCCACTGGTGTAGTAGATTTTTATGGTGCCACTGGTGTAGTAGATTTTTCTCTTATCTGCTCTGGTTTAAAGGATTCTGTCTGGCAACCATAGTCTCTACCTCCTTTCTGTCTGTCTTGTGTCTTTGTTTCTGGTCCTTTAAGACATGTGCAATAATGTGTTGATATTATAAAATTTTTCTTGGGAATGATCTTAGCTGAATGTGTGTCTAAATGATGATGTTTTATCATAACAAACTGGTATCTGAATGGGTTTTTGAAGCATTGCACAATCTTGCAGTTAAAAGTCGGCTTTAGGTCATTGTTTAGTTTAAGATTTCAGGTAATTCATGCCAGAGAACTTAAATACTTAGGATGGAAAACTGAAGAACTCTACTTCCAATTGGCAAGTAACTTCCCAATCATTCAGTCTTTTTTTTTTTTTTTAACCAATTTTGATTTCGGTAGCCAGGGAAAATGTCACTGTGTGTACCAGTGCATTAATTTGGACAAGGATAGTAAACCATAGTATGGTATCTGTTGACAAAATAAGATGTAAAGACATAAAATTTTGTGAATTGTATCTTAAACTTGTATCATAATTTTCAACACCCGAACCTGAAAATTATGGTTAAAATGCCTTAGGCCTGAGGTGTCTGCTCAGAATAGCAGTTTTTTCCTGCTCCTTCCAGACCTCAGCCATGACTTATGTTGAAATGCAAATGAAAGAAGCCTGCAAGCTTAGTAGGAGACTGATTTGATGCCTAACGGAAAAAAAAAGTAAATTGTATGGTATTTACTAATTACTGGCCAGTCGTTTTTTCTAGGACTCTTATTTTTTTCCTTAGATTCTGTATTTTCTTTTTGAGCTCATGATTCTGAGCATGCAGACCTAGGTTAATGTTTTTCTGATCAGTTCTATCTTTGACCAACTGTGGGCTTTTTGAAACATTGCAATAAAAATTTAACCTGCGAAAAACTACAAGGCCTTTACTATTATTATGTGTGTACAATTTTGTTATGTGTTGTCTGTCTATATATACATATGTTCGTATATCATATATATGATACACAAATTAACATATATAAGGAGCGCTCATAAAAAAAGCACTCATAAAAACAAATTTTAAAAAGTGGATCCAAAGATCTTTAGTTCACGTGGTTTAAATGTTTCAATTTAAATTGAATAAACAGATAAAAATAAATGTTTTTAAATTTAAGCTTACAAATTTTTCTAGGTGTTCAAAAATCTAATAAAATATTAATATCTACAAAACGTCTAATGTGCCTTGGTTCTAGGACATTTTCTTCAACATAAAAATGGTTTACACTGTTCAATACATTTCTCTAATATTTTGATAAATAAGTAAAGTAAATTTGATATGGGATTACTCATTCGTGAGTACTTTTGTTAGATATCTGATTCATTTACTAAGGTCTGTATGAGTTTTTACTAAACTCTATATAAGATTTTAAAAATCAGTCATTTGTTAATGAGACAAAAATTTTTTGAAACATAAGTTTACCCATAACATTGTGTTTATTAAGTTTTATTTTTTCTAGAGCAAGGAACCATAAAAATTAAACAACTTATTAAATCAGAACTGTTATTTTAGAGCACTGTACTGCCATTTCTTTAAAAGGTAAACTTGGTTAATGTAGAAACATCAATGTAATTGTGATGCTATTAATGTTTTCATATCTTACAGGTATGCAAGTCTGTAAGGTAGAAACTTTAAAAGAGCATTATATCAAGCTGGTGTTCAGAAGTTGTATGGTAAAAAAAATATATTGGAGATTTATTTACCTGTTATCAATAAGATATGTAAAGTTTCATGTTACTTTTTACATTGTGGAACAATTTAAATGTATTTTTAAGTTAATGAGAGCCTAATCTATGTAAAAGTTGAAAACTTTCAGGCTTTCTTTAATTCATGTTTTAAATGTGATATCATATGGTGTTAGCTAATGTTCATGAGACCGCAATTTATGTAAACTTTGTCAAATGATATTTAAAAATAAAGATCAGCTTTAGAACTAAAATACTTAAGATTTATAAAGAGCCCTGCCTTACCTGAGATAAGGCTGTGTGTCCCATCTTACTATATGTGAGAATGACTACAAAACCAGTAGGTCAGATAATATTTCTTTAAAGTTATGTTAAAAACCTAAAAAATGTCAAGATTCCTAGGATCTAAAAGAGGGGATATAAAGTAATACTCAGCCAAAAAATTTAGGGTAGCTATTACACGAACTAAGTATTTTTACTTTTGTTAATTTTATTTTGAAATTTTCTTATAAGTGATCTAAAGATTCCCTGTTAGTTGCTTTAAGAACACAACATGGGTTTATTCAAGATAATAAGTCATCACCTACAATACAGACAGAATAATACAGATCCCAATTAATTAAAAGATAATTATAAAGTTATAGACATTAAAGTCCAGTACTCTTAATATAAGGCTGTTAAAATTTATTTGCTGGATGTTTAAGATTAGGATTTAAAATTAAAGTTAAATGAAAAGGGCCAAGAAAACCAATATTTTGGCTCTTACCCTCTGAGTAATCTGAATCCAGGGAACAGGGGACTTCTCTAAAGAGCTTTTCAACTCTGAGCCACATAACCTCCTGATCAGGGAGATTAATGAGACCACTGGAGAACAGAAAGCCAATCAGTGCATTTGTTACGAGAGTCATCAGAGAAAGGAGATATCCCTGATGCTTCTGAGGGAAGCCAAATGGTCAAGCAAGACCTGGACCCACCTAGCGCAAATGGCACTAGCAGAATTGAAAATCTGCTCTCGTTTTTCCAGAATTGACTCCCATAAAGCTCAGCTGACTGTTAACAATAGATAGAAACAAAAGTCCGTTTGACTGCTTCATCTTAAACACTTTGGAAAGACAGTTAAGACCAAAATACAGCCATTCCTGGGCATTTTAAATAATAATAATATAATAAAAAAAAAATAATAATAATAATAATATTTTAAGGTATGCACTTTATTTTAGCCTCCCAAAATAAGTAAGACTGGAGGCTACAAAGAAGGATTCTCAGACAGGAATGCCTGATACTTATAAAAAGAGACTATCAAGAAGAGCTGCCACAGGCAGAAATTTCTAATTTAAGGCCTGCAGATATTCCTAACCTACACAGGTAGGCTTGGTGTTTGCTAGTACGATTATCCAGCCCTGAGTAACAGAATTAAAGGTTTCTCTATTAGACATAGAGGTCATACAAAAAAAAAAGGATTTTACAAGATCAGATGACATTAAATTGTTAAACTGTATCTTACGGGGAGGGACAACTGTAACACTAAAAGTTAAATATTAATTTGATAGTCCTGATAACTGGGGATATTAAAGACTGGTGAGGGAACTTCCATACAGTGACATGTTCCAGCTGCTGCAACATTAATTCAGTACTCATGGTTTTTGTTTCTCTCATAGAAGAACCCATCGCCAGATGACTTTACAACCTGTTCTTCCCCAACCAGACTTCAATCCGAACTGACTTCTAAAAGGCAACTCATGTCCCCCAACTGACTTATAAAAGGCAACTCATGTCCCTCACGCCCACTCACTTCACCCTGTCTCAGGTCAGAAGAAGAAATAATGATTGACGCCACTCTTCTTACAACAATGAAGAGAAAGATAAATAGACTATCAATATAAGTAATTAATTAAGTCAGGTAAAATCAGGGAGATCGGTTTTGGGTGAGTTCTAAAAATTTGGAGAATCTTACCTGAGGGATTAAAATTTCCTCAGTGCTCTTCCCCTAATCTATTAAAGATTTGAAAGGGACACAGAGAAAAGGGGGAAATGACAGACCCAACCTGATCTTTTATTAAAATTGGGAGCCATCTTGCCACAAAGCCATGAAA
Organism: Callospermophilus lateralis; assembly: GCF_048772815.1. Lineage (NCBI taxonomy): Eukaryota > Metazoa > Chordata > Mammalia > Rodentia > Sciuridae > Callospermophilus > Callospermophilus lateralis. Next base: position 73,412 of record NW_027512934.1, read on the forward strand.
AGATAATTTTGGCTTTACCATAAATTACTGCAAGTTCTGAACCTGCTTGAAATGCCTGCCCGTGCCTTGAACTCACGCATGCCCAGCTCTCTGACCAGATAGCAGCCCTCTCTGAAACTTTAGTGACACATCATAAATATTTGCCTTCTCTGGCCAGACAACATCCCTCTCTGAGGCTCTAATGGTCCTCTGAATTCTGATGTAGGGACAGCAAAAAAAATCTAAACTACCATTAGTGTGATGCTTGTCAGAGTTCTGTTATCTGTAACACCCCTTTTGTGTAACTTTCTGGGCTATAAAGCTGGGCTGTAGGAAAGCTGGGGTTGCTGTCTTGTTCTGGCTGTTTTGGGAGGGGAGGCAGCATGAAAGGTGGAAATAATAAGATTAATTTAATTTGATTTTAATTAGAGTCAGTGGTCTTTTCTTGTGTCCTGGTCTAACAGTTAACACTCCAAAAACATGGAGCTCTGCCGGCCTAAAGACTTCTTGAGGAACTTCCTCTGAGGTTGGGCACTTGAAACATATGTTGTTGTAAGGAGCTTTAGCTTCCTTTCTAGTGAGACCATCAAAGCTGGGTTTGAATCTATGTGACCTGGAGGACATGGTTTCTTGTATTCTAATGAACATAAGGCAGCAGTGCTGAATTTTCTCTTTTTAGGTAAACTGTGGCCACTGGGTGCTAAGTGTCTTCCCGTGTGGACTGTGAAGCCATTTGTTCATCCTCCACTTTTCGTGGTGTTTCTTGCTGCTGCACTGGAGGTTGGTATTTGCTGCATGAAATACAATGAGTTCAACTGGGACCCAGTTTTGGAAGGAGTTCAGTCACTTGTGGTGTGTCAGGGTCTGCAGGAGAATGCAACAACCAGGTTATATCTCACAGAGCTTGCCCCCTTGTCCATAGCAATCTGACTCTGAACTTTGCCCTGGAACCTCTCCATGTAAGAAGATGCCTTTACATAGAAGGGTCTGCTGGATGCACAATGTCAGTCACAAGCCATTTGGAAGGCAATGGCAAATCCTCATGGCCACACCACAGATATATTATCACACACCTGCCCACCACTGCAATAGGCCCACTACTCAGCAGGCTCCAACTTACTGGCATCTTTGTTCTACACCATTTTCATGAAACCCGGTCAATCTTGGCATTCTCTCGTACACTCATGATCAGCAACAAGACATCCAAAGGTTCTCCAGTGCCACCTGATTATTGGAATTTCAAAAATTTCATTGTATTTATCTAGCTTTTTTTCATGGATGAAGTTGGAGACACTGTGGGTTTCAGTTCATTCAGGAACCATTAAATGGTGAGGAAGCTCTTTTCAATGAAAGCTCTGGAGAACTCTCACAGGCAAGTCTTCCCATAGAGTATTCAAAAGGTCACATGAAGCCAGGCCCATTGAGGTCTTCAATGTGACGTCCATGGGTGTTCTGACTTTCAACTATGGCTGCCAAATCTTTCAGAATAAAATCATATGATATCCTAGCTGAGATTCCAAGGCTCTGTGGAAAGCCACTCTGTCCTTGATCTCAGTTTCCAAGGGCGAATCCCATGCGTGGCCTCCTAAAATCTGAACACAGTTCATGGCAATATTTCTCTGAGATCAGTTCCAGAACTCAGACTCTAAGGGGAATCACACCAGAGTTCAAGCCCAGGTAGACCCAGTCATCACTTCCAACCACCACACAAATGACCACAATTAAAACCAAAGCACTCCCACAAGGCCCTCATCTTCTTCCATATAGACACTCATCATAACCTGTGGCTTGAGGTTTCCATGAGGGGATCAGTCCAAGAAGGATCCTTAGATCCAAACCTCCCCCGGGACCTTTTTAACTACTGCCAGCGTCTGAAAAAGTGGAGGAAGATTCCCTGCATTGAAGGTTTTAGCCTTCCCACACAGCACCTTGTCTCTGCTCCTCCTGCCCTCCCGCTCAGGTCCTCCTTGCTTGCAATCCCCTCTCTTCCCCTACTTCTACTTCTGACTTCACAGATTCTTCCTCATTCGACCCAGCAGATGAACCCCCACCTTATCCCCAGCCCCATCTGCCCCTTCTCTTCTGCTATACCCTCCTCATCCTCTGCCTGATTCCATGGATCCTCAGCCTTCCATTTTATCCCCCTCCCCTCCGTCCTCTTCTGCCTGCTCTACCTCCTCCTCTTCCAAAGAGACACTCCCTTCCCCTTCCTCTCCTTCCTGTCCGCCGCCTGCCTCTTTCAGTCCTCCTGTTACCAGGTCTAAAGGACTCCTTCCCACCCCTAAGACAATCGCACCCCTTCGTGAGGTAGCTGGTCCCGAGGGTGTCATCAGAGTCCACGTGCTCTTCTCCAGGTCAGACATTACTCAGCTAGAGAGGAAGTTAGGCTCAATCACCACTAAACCCACCACTTACATACGGGAGTTTCAATGGGTCCTGCAAGCATATAGCCTCACTCTTCATGACATATACATGCTCTTGGCAAATACACATCTCCCCGAGGAAAGGCAATGGGTCTGGGAGCTAGCCCAAGCCCATGCTGATGAAAATCATAGGACCAATCCTAACCACCCCACGGGCCCTCATGCTGTCCCAGAGCAGGATCCCCTATGGGATTACAACACCCCTGAAGGCTTACAGACTCATGACCTTTTTACATCCTGCCTCTTGGCGGGCCTGAAAAAGGCCACCCGCAAGGCTGTTAACTTTAAAAAGGTGCAGGAGGTCATTCAAAGGAAGGAGGAAACACCTTCAGAATTCCTGGATAGACTAACCAAGGCCCTTCAACAGTGCACATAACTCGACCCAGAAACCCCTGATGGCCGTCATGTCTTAATGACATATGTTCTGGCCCAAAAATACTCTGACATTAAAGCCAAGCTTAAAAAGCTTGAACAGGGCCCTGCTACTCCTCAGACCAAAATCCTCGCTGTCGCTTTAAAGGTTTTTCATGGTAGAGAGGATGAAAGTGATTGCCATAGGCAGAGAGCTGAAAATGCCAAATTCCAAATGTTGGCCCAGGTCATTCAGAGAAGGCCATCACCAAGCCGTCCCAATGTGACACCCCCTGGAGCTTTCTTCAAATGTGGTAAGGATTGTCCTTCGTCGAGAACACCGTAAAACCCCTACCCAACATGCCATCAAAGGAGACACTGGGGGGCAGACTGCCCAACAACCCGGAAGGGAGGTTGTTCATCCACCCGGCAACCCCAGCCTCTCCTTGGCAGAGGAGGATTGATGGAGCCCTGGGCCTTCCCTCCAGACTATTACCATCAAGAATCAAGAGCCTAGGGTCACCTTCCTGGTGGATGGACGCTTCATTACCTTCCTCTTGGATATTGGTGCCACTTTTTCAGTCTTGAGGGAGTATTGGGGTCCTACCGCACCCTCAAAAACTCCTATTGTCGTGGTAGGAGGTAAACGTATTTTCCCTCAAAATCCCTTTTGTCCTTCACTCACTCCTTTCTCGTTATGAGCCATTGCCCCATTCCCCTTCTGGAAAGGGACATACTCTCACTATTAAAAGTCACCATTCACATATCACCCCACACCTCTCCTACCTCTCATTTCCTCATGATGTTCCTAGGGGCAGATACACCTCCTTCATGCACTCTCCCACGACTATCTAAACCAGTTAACCCTGAGTTTTGGGACACAACTACACCCTTTATGGCTAAATGCAGTCCTATTCATATTGTCTTACGGGACCCTTCAAGATATATTAGTCAACCATGATATCCACTCACAACCACAGCCTTCCTCGGATTAGAAGCCATCATCCAGGATTTATTATGAAAGGGGTATCTTAGGCCTACACACTCTCCTTTCAACACCCCCATTCTGGCAGTAAAGAAACCTAACGTGTCCTACAGGCTGGTTCTACACCTTCCCCTTGTCAACTCCTCTGTGGTCCCCATCCACCCGCTAGTGTCCAACCCTTATACCCTTTTCTCTCAGATCCCTGCCACTATTACCCACTTCTTGGTCCTAAATTTAAAACATGCGTTCTTTTCTATTCCCTTGTTCTCAGAATCTCAGTATATCTTTGCTTTTACTTGCACTGACTCTCACACCCGCCATTCTCATCAGCTTACCTGGACTGTCCTCCCACAGGGATTCAGGGATAGCCCCCATCTCTTTGGCCAAGTTCTTGCCCAGGACCTCACATCCTTTCACCCGACCTGTCCTGACTCTACTCTCCTTCAATATGTCGATAACCTTCTTCTATGTAGTCCCTCTGGGAACACTCTCAATCCCACACTGCTCAGCTTCTTAATTTCCTAGCAGACAAGGGAAATAGGGAGTCTCCCCACAAGGCCCAGGTTTCCCAGTCTTCTGTCACCTATCTTGGTTTTTGCCTTACACCCAGAAAAAAGGAAATAACACTGGATAGGAGGCAACTCCTCTCTTATCTTCCAGTGCCCCATACAAAAGCCAAAATACTATCATTCCTAGGACTAGCAGGTTATTTTAGGGCCTGGATCCCAGATTATTCTCTTCTTTACAAATCCTGTATGACCTAGCAAAGGGACCCCCTAGTGAATCTCTTGCCTCCTCCCCAAACTACAACTTGCGCAGGCTTCAGCAACTTGTCTTAAAGGCACCTGCCCTTCACCTTCCTGATCTTTCAAGACCATTTCATGTATATGTCCATGAAAATGGGAGGCAAGAACTTGGGGTCTTAGGTCAAAACTATGGGCCTACATTTGCACCTGTGGCATATTTGTCCAAGCAACTTGACCCTACCATCCGTGAGTGGGCCCCTTGCTTAAGAGCTCTGGCTGCTGGACAAATTTTACACAAAGAAGCCTCTAAGCTTACTTTTGGGGCCCCTTTAACTATCCACTCCCCACATCACTTGAAGGATCTTTTAGCTTATAAGGGCTTTCAAACCCTTCCTCCATCCAGATTTCTGTCGCTCCTCACTTCCTTTCTGGAAAACCCTAATATTACTTTCCTTCCCTGCTCTGCACAGAACCCTGCCTCACTGCTCCCAATGACTCCCACGTCTAACACACCAACTCATAATTGGTTGGAAACCTTAGATGATTTCCTCCCCTGTCATTCTTCCATTTCTGAGTGACTACTAGCCAAGCCTGACCTTATCTGGTTTACTGATGGCAGTTCCTTTAGGCAGAATGGCACTCATTACTTTGGATACGCTGTAGTATCAGCCACTGAAATTATAGAGGCCAAAGCTCTGCCTTCAGGAACTACCAACCAACAGTCTGAACTTATAGTAGCCACTCGTGCCAGCCTTCTAGCACAAGGCAAATCCCTCACCCTTTATACTGATTCAAAATATGTCTTCCATATCTTATCCCATCCTGCAATATAAAAGGAGCGAGGCCTACTTACCACCAAAGGTAATGTGATCACTAATTCGGCTCTTATAACAAATCTGATAGAGGCCTCCCACTTACCCACCCAGGTGGGAGTTGTCCATTGTAAGTCTAATCAGAAGGACTTCTCTCTTATCACTGAGGGCAATGCCAAAGCTGACCAGGTGGCACAAATGGCTGCTACCACTTCCAATGATGGACCCCCTGGGGGACATATAATGGCCACTTTAGACAGCTCATCTGAAGCCCCTACTTCTTCCAGTAAGAACAAGGATCTCTTCAAGTTCCTTCATAATCTATTCCTTTCCAATTCTCAGTCTTTGACCCTCTTTTTACAGAGCTTCTTCTCGCTCACCCTCTCTGACAAAGCCATGCTACAGAATATAGCCTCTAATTGTCAGATCTGTCAGTGGACCAACACTTATACTCCTTTAAGGCCCAAACCTTTCCCTTCCCACCAAGCCCGGGGACACATTCCCACTGCTGACTGGCAGGTAGACTTCACCAACATGCTCACAGTATGGCGCACTAAATACCTCCTTGTCTTTGTGGACACTTTCTCTGGTTGGATTGAGGCATTTCCCACTTCCAATAAAACGGCTTCCACTGTAGCTTTAATCTTAATGACAGACATCATCCCCAGGTTTGGTATGCCCACTTCTCTACAATATGACAATGGCCCTGAGTTTATTTCTAGGATCACACAAAAGGTCTCTCAAGCCCTCTCCTTCAAGTGGCATTCCCACTGTCCATATTACCCCCAAGCTTCAGGGAAAGTGGAAAGGGTAAATCGTACTCTAAATGAAGTCCTTACCAAATTGACAATGGAATTAAACTTAGACTGGGTCAAACTCCTTCCCTTGGATTTGCTTCGAATCAGAGCTCTCCCTAAAAACCATCTTTACTGTCTCCCTTTGAGATAATGTATGGAAGACCTCTTATACCCCCTGGGTTGGTCATTTCACAAGGATCTCTCACCCGAGATTTGTCTTTGCCTCTTTTATATCATCTCTGCTCGGAAATCTGGAAATATCAGGACTGGCTTCATCCGGACCCAGTGTCCTCTCCAAACACTCCTCCCATAACACCTGGGAGTCTAGTCTATTATAATACCCCAGAGGAGAAAGGGACTCTTGCCCCAAAATGGAAATGCCCCTATCCTGTCATTCTCTGTACCCCCACTGCCGCCAAACTCTCCTTACCAGAAAACCGTCTCACTCCCTGGATTCACATTTCTAGGTTGAAGCCATATCACCAGGAGGTCCCACCTGCTGACGACAGGACCACCCAGAGGAACTCCAAGAATCACCTCCTGAACCTCCCCTTAACTCCTGCTCTCCACACTCATCTCACCCATTTAAGTTGCAGCTCACACGGTGTTCCATGCAGCCCAATTCCTCTTAAAAAAGTCACAATGAGCTCTCCCAACACCCTAATCTTCTGTAACTGCTTGTTTTTTTGTGCTCCGCTTATTTTCTGTACTCTATCGGGACTGGTCTTTACCCACCTCTCCTACCATGTATTTATTCACTCTTCAGGAATGGTACTCAGAACATGGCATGCAGAAGGTCCGTGCAGTGGATGCAACTACTTGCTTCATCCACAATTGCACCTCTATTTCCCTAAAATTGTCACCTTCAAGGACCTTCGTCCCTGGTAGCTGGAACTGGCCTTTCATTTGCTTCCTTTTTGATCAAACAAAAGACTATTGTCATTGGTGGCCTGAGATATATAATGGGTGCCCCTATTGGTCATGCAGGTTCCATGATGAACATGGTAGCTATTCTTACCACTCACTTGGTTACCCAAAAGGGTGGACATCTAGTTACCTAAAGTGGCATAAAGGCTCTTCATCTGTTAACAATGGATGGTATACTTTAGATATACCTGACCCCAAGGCCAAACGTTGGGGCTATGTTGAGTTTGCTGTCTATGCTCGGACAACCTCAGCCAGACCCACAATGTGGATGACTGTTGGCAGCACCCTGATTATGCCACCTAAGGCAACCATCCAGGTAGTCGAACACATTAAGGAGTCAGAATCAAAACTTCGAGATCTTATCCATAGCTCATCCAAAAAGGATTCAGACCCTTCAACCCCCTCAGGTCCCCCTGACACATGGCTCAATTTGTTACACCAAACTCTTCAATTATTAAAATCCACCCCTCTTTCTGTGCCTCCTTCTCAGTGCTTTCTCTGTGCTTCAATTAGTCGTCCACTTCTAGCAGCAGTCCCATTAGCGGCAGGAAATATTTCAGCAAAAACCTACAATTTCTCTAAGAAAGGACAACCCCTACATGTGACACGTATCCCACTGTGGGAAAGTTATTCCACCAATGCTTTATTTGCTTTCATCTGTTTCCACCTGCCAATAATGAATCCTTTACCCATTTGTTCCTTGAGCTTAAGCACCCAATCGAGCCCTGCGTTTATGCAACCTGGAAATTTCCTCTGGTGTAATGGGTCTTTAAGTACCTCAACGATCAATGTCTCTGGCACCTGTTTCTTGGTTACTGTAGTTCCTCAGCTGTCTTTGTATACTCCCACCGAATTCCGACAGTTGGCCCTACCTTCCCGAACCCGTAGGGCAGTCTTTCTGCCGGTTCTTGTAGGCCTCACTTTAACAACCTCAGTGGCGGGTCTCGGACTCTCTGGTGGAGCTATAGGTCATGTTCTATGGGCATCCAATGACCTGCAACAAAAACTGCAGGAAGCACTCGATACCACTGCTGAGTCTCTGGGCTCCTTGCAGCGCCAGGTTACTTCATTGGCACACGTGGCTTTACAGAACCAAAGGGCAATTGATCTTCTCACTGCAGAAAAAGGGGGTACATGCCTATTCCTCAGAGAGGAATGTTGCTATTATGTTAATGAATCTGGGCTGATAGAAAAAAATGTTGTTAAATTGCAGGAATTATCGACCAAATTGCTCAAACCTAGCTCCTCCAATCCCATAACAGGGTTCTTCCAATCCTATCTTGCCATGTACTTACTACCTATCTTGGGGCCCCTTATTGGGATGCTCCCTTTTTGTGCTCTCTTGCCATGCATAATGAAGTTCCTTCAAACCCAACTGCAAAAAAATTTTAATCAAAATTTCAACCAGCTTTTGCTTAGGCACTACCAGCCTCTGATGACCGATGAACCCCTAACATCTCCAAGAGAACAGTTCACTCAGTGATGAAGCTCACTACCAGGCACGATGGAATGCAACATACATCAGACAGCGGGAGGCAACGAGCTTGGAGAACCTCCTAATCTGCCATCCTGGATTCATGAGTCTTTATGACATTCTAAGCTTCCTCATGGCCCTTGGCCTCTTCTGTGTCAGTCCCCCAACATGGAACTTCTGCCAAAAATTGACCTTTGCTTTAATTTTTATCTTCATTCTGTTTTTATTCGCTCTGATCTTCTTCAGGTGCTGGTGACGCCATGTCCAGGCAACGCTTCCAGTATTTCCTTGAGTCTCTGTTACAGGACCAGTGGCTGATACCAACAATCTCCTCCATCCAGGACTGGTTTCATGCCATCGACAACTTGTGGCATCAGGGAACTTTCATAGACTTTACCCCTACTAAAGTAGCTATCTATACCACTGGGTTTTATTTCTGGCTGCCATGATATCCCAAGACCTGCCCCCCGAGCATTCGTCCACTTCCCTTTCTAGGCCCCACAGCACCCCTACACAGCAGGAATCAGCCAGAAATGACAAACAACACCCCAATTTCTAAAAAAACAAAAAGGGAGGAATGTTAGGAAAAGTATAAATGGCAGCCATACCCCAGAGAAAAACCCCAACATGGCGCCTAAGGACTTCTTCTTCCTACCTTCTTCTTTTCTGCAGTGGCGTGAAAAGTCCCCGCCCTTGTTAACAATGCAGCCAGCGCCAATTTCAAATCTCGCCGGTGGGGAACCTTAGCCCCAATGAGAACTAATTCCTGGGCTCCGGAGCTGATATCTGAAAAAACTTATTCTCAGAACATGAGACCAAACCACAAACCCACAACCACACCCACAAAGGCACCTCCTTCCCCCAAGTAGGTCTGTGACTATTCGGAGTGTTCTCTGACTGCTGGGCCATACTATGTTTCTCCGAAATGGCCTGTCTTCTCTCAGATCTGGTCTCCTTGGCCAACTCTGTGAAGTTGACAGGAACCAGCGGTGAGCCACTACCTTCTTTCTCAGGAAAGACCCCTCTTCAGAGCTCTTCTGGCATTTGGACATCGTCAAATCAGTAGGTACCAAGAAAGACTGACCCTGTCCTTGGTAAATCCAAACAAGTGAGACAACTGGGACTGGGACTGGGACTGGCTCGGGGTGCCTGGATTCCTGGATCCCAAGTTCAGAGAGTTCCAACACCAAGGAAGTGAGGTGAGGTCACTTCCTTCAGGAACTGAATGAGGTCACTGCCTTGGCAACCACTTTGTTTTAACAGTTGCTTCTTATGGTCCCTTTAGATGGAGGCTGCCCCTACTTCCTGTGACCCTTTCATAAGTTAGAATGAGATATAATCCATAGGCTCTCAGGAACAGCTCTCCATAAGGCCTGGTTTGGTCCGTCTTCTCTACATTAAGAAGACAGAGGCTGATTCAGACACCAAACTTCATCCTACCAGGTTGTTTTCCATGGAAGATGACTTTTGCTCTCTCAGGTCCTTCATAGCTGCCTACATCTTCTCCAGGGATCATTTGTGCACATACCTTTGAGGTTCTCATCAGGTGGAATATCCCATACATTCCTGAATTGTAAGACCAACACTGTCACTGCTTTTCTGTAAAGTTAGATTGAGGGAAGAGTGTATGGTTAGTGTTAATAACATTTTCAATTTTGGTTAGGAACCATTCTGCTCGATGAACAATGGTATTGGGAACCTGCGATATTTATAAGAATATAGAGGTGAAATATATGAATGAAAAGAGAAATCTAAGTAAGAATTGAAGCCCAGAAGGTCATTGGGTCCTTGATTGGGATACTTAGCATTGAATTACGTTCTGCACAGATGTCTCAGATAAATCGATATACAATGGCATAGGACCTTGTACCTTGGATGATTGAATGTAGAAGAGAACATCCAGTCAAAAAGGGATAGTCGGTAGGATTAGGAAGACAGTAGGTAGGTTTAGGAAGAAGAGTGAATATAGGATTTGGACCAAAGTTTTTTAGCAATAGGGTTTCGGTTAGAGAGTGAATGTTAGTGATAGCACATGTGAAGATTCAGTCACAATGATGAACTGGGGAAAATATGTAGGAAAGCAGATATCAATAGACACATTACAAAATAATTCAAAGTGTAAAGTGAGTGACAGCTTTAGACATATTCAACAGGGTTGGGTTTGAATATATAATCTTTGGAAGAAACAAATATGTAGTCACCAATAGGATTTTCATTTGAGATCATTAGGCAAACTGGACATGGATATTTTTAGTAATCCATGTTCACTTTTCATTTAGGTATGGTACAATCATAAGTGTGAACTTTGCTTTTTGCTGTTCAGAATATTACTGTGATAAAATGTATATGTAGATCAGGTTACATGTATTTGTTCCACCATTTCTGGGAGCAATATTTTGAAGATGTATAAATTAGTATTGGGGGTACAAAGAGGTGTACCCTGTGTCTATGAATATAGAGATAATACATGAATAGACCATTCTGTGAATAAATAATATAACTGGTTCCACTTTAAATAATGGATTGAATTGATATCTGTAACTAAGTAAGAAATCTTATATTGATATACAATCATTCTTTCCAACCACTTATACATTTAATGGTAATATTAGGGTTATGGTTTATCATGACGGGTGTTTTGCTTCAAATATGATAATGGAAATCGAAAATAATGTGTTTGTAAAGAAGTCTCATGAAAAGAGCAGTCAAGAAACATGGAGGAATACATGGGTACTGAAGCAGGAAGTGATTTGAAGTTAAACAAATGAGTATAAATTTGCTAAATTGTGGATGAAATATGTATCCTATGATGTGCATAAACTGAAGAAATAGTAATGTTCCAGTGTTGAATAAAAATGAACGTCAAAATGCACATCATGTCCCATAGGAATCTACTTGCATTGATGTTAAACTCGGGTCAGTTACTGTAGAAATATTATGATTTGGCTTTTTTTTTTTTGGTGTTATAATACAATTTATTTTAGTACTAGCATGCCACAGAATGTAGAGGTAGGAACAATGGATTTTTAGTTATAGCACTAATGATCTAACATTTAATGACTATTTTGGGGAGTCTAGAAATTACATAAGGCTATGTAACATATTGTTTTTTATTTAACATTCAACAAAGCTTGGAATTTTGGTAATATTTCTACTTTTTTATTTTTTGTTTTTCAGTTGTTGATGGACCTTCATTTTGTTTATTTTTATGTGGTGCTGAGAATAGAACCCAGTGCCTCACACATGCTAGACAATCATGTTACCACTGAGCCATAAACCCAGCCCCTCCACTTTTTTCTTAACATCGAATATGCCTCTCCCTCTTCTTTACTCACTTTCTTCCTCATTTTCCCCCTTCTCTCTCTTCCTTTTTCATTTTCCATCCATATCAATTTTTCTCTCATGTCATTACAAACAGTATCTTGCTATGAAATTTAAATTTAAGACTGTTTTTTATAGTCATTCCTTTTTCTTGAGAAAACGTTAAAATTATAATCACCTGATAGATACATCACTATACATTTATTATATATATGTATCTATATTCATGCATATGCATTACATATATTATATATGTATATATACGTTTATATTTAAAAGTACTTTGATTAGCCTGTTAGATATAATATAGACCATATATTTCTTAATTCTCAAGTCTTCCAGAATTAACATCTTACAGTGAAAATCAATTAAACATATTTAAGTAAACAGGTTTCTTTCTTATTTATCTATACTGATAATTTAAGGTTTTATATCACATTAAGCGATAATATGGCATAATATATCTTATGAATTAGAGAAAAATTTTTAAAAAACCTATTATTTAAGGACCATATGCACTGACATTTTAAATGGCTTTCTCGTGATTTCAATTTCTATCAATTGTGTATTAATTGCCAAATATTTATTTTAGTACTTTCATATTCATAATTGATATAAAGTCAATTGTTTAATTCTTCTTGTAAGTAGTTACTTATTACAGCAGGGACATTATTAATAATTCTAAATCTTTATAAGAAAAATTGTGCAAAGATATTTTCATGCAAAATTAAGAATAATTGCATGCTCTGAATGTTTGATTGTTAATACATATAACAAAAAGCTTTTGATGAGTCTCTTCCCCAGTAAAACATAAAATGCAAAGATATAGTTGGGTATGTATGTCCAAATAAAGATAAGGAGAAATACACATTATTAGCTAGAAACAATTAAATAAAAGAAGAAAAGAAAAATCCAACACATTGTACGAACTTGTCAGATGAGGTAGTATTCTGGAAGAATAGCCTAAGGCTAGACCTGGTCCATGACAAAATATTAACTAAAAAAATGAAATATGAAAAATATAGGAAATGCTATGAATTTTTCATGAAGGTAGGTGAATTATCCTTTAATCTCAATTTATGTGCATTTTCAAAAGCCAAATTTCTGGTAAAATAAATTTGTGATAGTTACAACTACACAAAACAAAGTTTCTGCTAAGAAAAATGAATTCATCTCAACACTTTTTTAGCTGATTTCTTCCCACTGAATTTTAAACCTTTATTTATTTATTTATTTTTATTGGTTGTTCAAAACATTACAAAGTTCATGATATATCATCTTTGATACATTTTTCTCATTTGGATTATGAACTCCCATTTTTTTCCCCAAATAAGAATTGCAGAAATACATTGGTTACACATTCACATTTTTACATAATGGCATATTAGTGACTGTTGTATTCTTCTACATTTCCTATCCCCTACTATCCCCCCTCCCCTCCCCTCCCATCTTCCCTCTCTACCTCATGTGCTGTTGTTTAATTCTCTCCATTATTTCCCTCCCATTTCCCCTCACAACCTATTATGAGTAATTTTGTGTATCAATGAGGGTTTCCTACCATTTCCATATGCTTTCTGTTCTCTCTCCCTTTCTCTCCCCTCACTCATTTTGTATAATGTTAATCTTTTCCTCATGCTCTTCCTCCCTTTCTGTTCTTAGTTGCTCTCTTTATATCAAAGAAGACATTTGGCATTTGTTTTTTAAGGATTGGCTAGCTTCGCTTAGCATATTCTGCTCTAATGCCATACATTTCCCTGCAAATTCTATGATTTTGTAATTTTTTAGTGCTGCGTAATACTCCATTGTGTGTAGATTCCACATTTTTTTATCCATTCATCTATTGAAGGGCATCTAAGTTGGTTCCACAGTCTAGCTATTGTGAATTGTGCCGCTATGATCATTGATGTGGCAGTATCCCAATAGTACGCTGTTTTAAGATGCTCAGAGAATAGTCCAAGAAGGGTGATATCTTTGTCAAATGGTGGATCCATTCCCAGCTTTCCCAGGAATCTCCATACTGTTTTCCAAATTGGCTGCACCAATTTACAGTCCCACCAGCAGTGTACAAGTGTCCCCTTTTCCCCACATCCTCGCCAACACTTACGGTTGTTTGACTTCCTAATGGCTGCCGATCTTACTGGAGTGAGATGGTATCCTAGGGTGGTTTTGATTTGCATTTCTCTGACTGCTAGAGATTGTGAGCATTTTTTCATGTACTTGTTGATTGATTGTATGTCCTCCTCTGTGAAGTGTCTGTTCAGGTCCTTCGCTCATTTGTTGATTGGGTTATTTGTTATCTTATTTTTTAATTTTTTGAGTTCTTTGTATATTTTGGATATTAGGGCTTTATCTGAAGTGTGAGGGGTAAAAATTTGTTCCCAGGATGTAGGTTCTCTATTTACCTCTCTTATTGTTTTTCTTGCTGAGAAAAAAAAAAAAAACTTTTTAGTTTAAGTAAGTCCCATTAATTTATTCTTGTTATTAACTCTTGGGCTATGGGTGTCCTATTAAGGAATTTGGAGCCCGACCCCACAGTATGTAGATCGTAGCCAACTTTTTCTTCTATCAGATGCAGTATCTCTGATTTGATATCTAGCTCCTTGATCCACTTTGAGTTAACTTCCTTGCTTGGCGAGAGAAAAGGATTCAGTGTCATTTTGTTGCATATCGATTTTCAATTTTTCTAGCACCATTTGTTGAAGATGCTATCCTTCGTATATTGCAGGTTTTTAGCCCCTTTTATCAAATATAAGAAAGTTGTAATTTTGTGGATTGGTTTCTGTGTCCTCTATTCTGTTCCATTGGTCCACGTGCCTGTTTTGGTACCAGCACCATGCTGTTTTTGTTACTATTGCTTTGTAGTACAGTTTGAACTCTGGTATCGCTATACCTCCAGATTCAAACTTCCTGCTTAGAATTGCTGTTGCTATTCTGGGTCTTTTGTTTTTCCATATGAATTTCATGATTGCTTTATCATTTCTACAAGAAATGTCGTTGGGATTTTGATTGGCATCAATTTAAACCTGTAGAGAATTTGGGTAATATCGCCATTTTGATGATGTTATTTCTGCCTATCTATGAATTGGGTATATTTTTCCATATTCTAAGATCTCTTCTATCTCTTTAGGGTTCTGTAGTTTTCATTTATAAATCTTTCACCTCTTTTGTTAGGTTGTTTCCCAACTATTTAATTGTTTTTCCAATTATCTTATTTTCTTTGAGGATATTTTGAATGGAGTGGTTTTCCTCATTTCCATTTCAGAAGTTTTGCTGCTGATATACAGCAATGCCTTTGATTTATGCGAGTTGATTGTATATCCTGCCACTTTGCTGAATTCATTTATTAACTCTAGCAGTTCCTCTGTAGACCCTTTTGGGTCTGTTTAATATATTATCATGTCATCCGCAAATAGCGATAATTTAAGTTCTACTTTTCCTAGTTTTATGCCTTTAATTTCTTTTGTCTGTCTAATTGCTATGCCTAGTATTTCAAGAACTAAATTAAATAGAAGTGGTGATAGAGGGCATCCCTCTTGTTCCAGATTTTAGAGGGAATGCCTTCAGCTTTTCTCAATTTAGGATGATGCCAGCCTGAGGTTTATCATATATAGCTTTTGCAATCTTGAGGTAAGTTCCTGTTATCCCTAGTTTTTCTAGTGTTTTCAACATAAAGGGATGTTGAACTTTGTCGAATGTTTTTTCTGAATCTATCGAGATGATCATATGGTTGTTGTCTTTAAGTCTATTGATGTGGTGAATAGCATTTATTGATTTCCGTATAATGAACCAGCCTTGAATCCCAGGGATGAATCCTACATGATCATGGTGCATAATTTTTATGATATGCTTTTGTATTCGATTCACCAAGATTTTATTGAGAATTTTTGCATCCAAGTTTATTAGAGATATTGGTCTGTAGTTTTCTTTCTTTGAAGTGTCTTTGTCTGTTTTTGGGATCAGGGTGATATTGACCTCATAGAATGAATTTGGAAGAGTTTCTTCTTTTTCTATTTTTTGAAATAGCTTGAAAAGTATTGGTATTAATTCCTTTTTGAAGGTTATGTAGATCTCTGCTGTATACCCATCCGGTCCATGGCTTTTTTTTGTTGGTAGTATTTTGATGGCTTCTTCAATTTCTTCCTTTGTTATTGTTCTGTTTAAATTGTGTCTGTCTTCCTGACTCAATCTGGGCAGATCGCATGACTTAAGAAGTTTATTGATATCTTCACTATCATCTATTTTATTGGAACATAGGTTTTCCATATACTTTCTAATTATCTTCTTATTTCTGTAGTGTCTGTTGTGATATTGCCTTTTTCATCCCGTATGTTAGTAATTTGAGTTCTCTCTTTTCTTCTCTTCCTTAGCATGGCTAAGGGTCTATAAATCTTATTCATTTTTTCAAAGAACCAACTTTATTTTTATCAATATTTTCAATGTTTTTTTTGTTTCAATTTCCTTGATTTCTGCTCTAATTTTAATTATTTCTTGTCTTCTACTACATTTGCTGTTGTTTTGCTCTTCCATTTCTAGGTTTTTGAGGTGTAGTGTGAGTTCATTTATTTGCTGTTTTTTTCTTTTTTTTTTTTTTTTGAGGAAAGAACTCCAAGAAATGAATTTCCCTCTTAAAACTGCTTTCATTGTGTCCCATAGATTCCAGTGTGTTGTGTCTGTATTGTCATTTGTCTCTATGAATTTTTTTATCTCCTCCTTTATGTCTTCTGTAAACCATTTATCATTCAGTAGCATGTTGTTCATTTTCCATGTGATGTAGGATTTTTCCTTCCTTCTTTTATCATTGATTTCCAGATTCATTCCATTATGATCAGATATGGTGCATGGTATTATCTCCACGACTTTATATTTACTAATAATTGCCCTATGGCATAATATATGGTCTACCTTTGAGTAGGATCCATGTGCTACTGAGAAGAACGTGTATCCACTTTTTGATGGTTGATATATTCTATATATGTTGGTGAAGTCTAGGTTACTGATTTTGCTGTTGAATTCTATAGTTTCTTTATTCAGTTTTTGTCTAGAGGATCTGTCTAATCGCTAGAGCGGTGTGTTGAAGTCACCCATAATTATTGTGTTGTAGTTTATTTGACTCTTGAACTTGAGGCGAGTTTGTTTTATGAGTGTTGCAGCTCAATTGTTTGGTGCATACAAATTGATAATGGTTATGCATTGTTGGTGCAAGGTTCCTTTTAACAGTATATAGTGTCCTTCTTTATCCCTTTTGATTAACGTAGGGTTGAAGTTGATTTTATTCGATATGAGTATGGCCACTCCTGCTTGCTTCCGAGGGTCATGTGAGTGGTATGATTTTTCCAAAACTTTTAATTTCAGCCTCTGTATGTCTTTACCTATCATATGAGTCTCCTGAAGGCAGCATATTGTTGGATTTTTTCTTTTTTGATCAAGGTTACTAGCTTATGTCTCTTGATTGGTGAGTTTAGGCCATTAACATTTAAGGTTACAATTGAAATATGATTTGTACTTCCAGTCATGTTTATTTATTTATTTATTTTGGTTAGTTTTTACTTTTTGGTTATTTTCCTCTCCCTTTACTGAGATACCTCCCGCTGCTAGTTTCAGGCATTACTTTTCAAATCCTCTTCTTGTAGTATTTTGCTCAAAATGCTTTGCACTGCTGGTGTTCTGGCTGTGAATTCTTTTAGATTTTGTTTATCGTGAAAGACTTAAATTTCATTGTCAAATCTGAAGCTTAATTTTGCTGGATACAGAATTCTTGGTTGGAATCCATTATTTTTGAGCGTTTGAAATACTTTTTTCCAGGATCTTCTTGCTTTCAAAGTTTGTGATAAAAAATCAGTCGTTAACTTTATTGGTTTACCCCTGAATGTAATCTGCCTACTTTCTCTCGTAGCTTTTAATATTCTCTCTCTTTTCTGTATGTCCTTGTTCTGGCTATCTTCATAATTATTTGTCTTGGAGTTGGTCTATTATGGTTTTGAATGCTTGGGGTCCTGTAGGCTTCCAGGATTTGGCAATTCATTCCATCTTTCATCTCTGGGAAATTTTCCAGAAATATTTCATTTAATATGTTGTCCATTCCTTTGGTTTGAATCTCTATGCCTTCTTCTATCCAGATGACACTCAAATTTGTTTTTTTTATGACATCCCATATCTCTTGAATAGATTGCTCATGGAATTTAAGCATCTTTTCTGTGTTTACTCTATTCTTTTCAAGTTGATAAACTTTGTCTTCATTATCTGATGTTCTAACTTCTAATTGATCTAGTCTATTTGTAATATTCTTCGTTTGAGTTTTTAATTTGGTTTATAGTTTTCTGCATTTCTAGGATTACTGTTTGATATTTCTTTTTAAGATCTCTATCTCCTGGTAAAGCTCGATCTTTGCCATTTGAATTTGTTTGTTTATTTGATTTTCAAAATATACTTTTATTGCTTGGACTTGCTGCCTCATGTCTTCTCTAATATTCCTTTCCATCTGAGTTAGGTATGCCTTGAGTTTTTTCCCTATCCCTATTTCTGATGCTTCTCGGTCTTCCTGTAGAATTTTTTTCCCTTGTTTTTTCATGATGTTCACATTACTTTTCAGCTCTATTGATTGCTGTGTTTCTGCTCTCTTCAATAGATTTTTTTTGGTTTTGTATATCTCTGTTGTCTCTCTTTTGTGTTTGTAGACTATGCCTGCAAAAGTGGATTCCGCTTGGAAGGAATTCTGACAGCTGAGCTCCAGTGATGTCACCTGTCTGCTATGGCGGGCCCCAGGCTCCTTGCCGGGGTGTTTGAATGGGGGGATGGGACTGGACTGTCTCTGGTTGGTTTCACCTCCTGGTCGCTGGCGGGCGGGCGGTCTCCAGCCATCCAGTCGTGCAATCAGCGAATGGGCTGTCACCGGCGGACGGGTGATCTCTAGCTGCCCAATTGCGCAGGCAGCCAGCGGGTGATTGGTTGCTGGTGGGCAGGCGTTCTCCAGCCGCCTAGTCAAGCGGGTCTGTCCTCTAGTCCCCTGGTTTCCTCTGCGAGTCCTGATTTCCCCTGCTACACCAGATTTCCCCTGAGTGATGCCTCTTGGCAGATCAAACTGTACTCTTTGCCTGCCGTTTCTTGGGTGTGGAGGGTGTCTATTGGGAACCCTGGCACTCTATTGTTTTGAATTTTTCCACTTGCCCCACCCATTGCGCTGGCTAGACAAGTTTCGTTTTCACCGGTGATGGGAGGGGAAGTTGAAGGTCAGGTGCCACTAGTTTTCCCCCCGTCTTTGTGAAGGCTTTCTCTGGTAATCCCTCCCCTGGAAAGCCTAAGAGAGAATTTTTGCAAATTACCTGCTGTATGGGAGATAAGCTGAGTAACACATACCTGTTTTGTTGTTGCAATCTGTCGGAGAGTGGCGGTGGATACTTCAGCTCTCCAAGATGGTGGCCGTTGGTTTCCTCGATGGAGTTTCGGTTGTGGGGGATAGAACTGTAGCGCGTTCTTCCCCATCTGAAATCCCGAGCTCAGCCCCGGGCTCAGTGGCGGGTGAGCCAGCCGGATTCCACAGAATTTGCAGCAACGTTTCTCCCTGCATGCTAGTCGCTTCTCGTTGGAGGCCCGCCGTCTATAGCCATGGCACGGGCCACACGGATCAGTCACCCCAGATCTTTGGTCGCATAGTTGGCTCTTGTTTGAGACTCAATTACCGGACCTTGGTGGTGGAAATCATTCTTCTAGGTTCCAGGCACACCCATTTTTCTGTAAGATCCTAACAAGATACCTTTTCGTCATTCTAACTCCTTATTCACATATGCAGTGGCGCAGTACAAAGGGTGTGATGCACTCTATTCATGGCCATCTTGCAATGTCAAAATATTAGGATTTCTATGCACCATTTACTGAAGATAGTTTTCAGTACTAGTAAACCAAAATGTATTTCGGGTGGATGAATATTTCTGAGAATTATCTTTTGAAAAGTAGATTATAAATCCACATACATGAATATGAATGAAATTTGGGAGTGCATAATAAGACACATATATTTCATATTTTGAAAAATCTGGAGGATATATATATATATATATATATATATATATATATATATATATATACACAGACACACACAGAAAGACATTAAAAAGTAGCATTATATATGCCAATCGAAATTCATCATGAAATACATATCATCCACAGATTCAAAAATATTCATTTTACTGAACATGGATTTATGTATAATGCTATTCAAATAGGAGGATCACCCATAGGTTGAATTCTCAGTTCCAACAGCTTTTAGAAGGAGTGATATCTTCTCAGTTCCAACAGCTTTTAGAAGGAGTGATATCTTCTCACAATTTCTATATGCCAAGTCAGCCACCTCACCAAAAATATACGTGTGATACCAGGTATGATTCTATATGTGCATATAAAATTACATGTGCTAAACAGGCTACAGAGAAAGGGAGACAGGAATTCACATATTTGTTAACTTTAAAAAAACATGGAGAATTCTTTCAACCAAATAATTGACTAGATTCATAACTCCTACCCTATATAATGCAAAAGGCAAGTCCAACTATACACGATGCCTCCTCTGAACTGCTTGTATTTCAATTCTGTTTGGGTTATTATTCTCCATCATATTATGATTAGTAGTCAGAGTTTAGTAGCGTAGGGGTTAGTGTGAGGGATTCACTATTTTGACTGGAAAATTGTAAAATGAATCCAATGTGTATGCAAATATGTGCTACAAAAAATTGTTCCCACTGTCATCCAGAACAATGGCTTGACATTACCTACTCCCCAAGTAAGACAAAATTAGAGAAGAAGAGTTAGAAAATCTGTGAATACATATCTGGAATGGAATATGCTAAGGAGTTTCCAAAAGTAAGGGACAGGGTAAACACTCCACACACTGGAGCTCTTCTGGCCTAAAGACTTCTTGTGGAACTGCCTCTGAGGTTGGGTACTTGAAACATATGTTGTTGTCAAGTGCTTTAGCTTCGTTTCTAGTGAGACCAATAAAGGTGGGTCTGCATCTATGTGATCTGGAGGACATTGTTTCTTATTTTCCAGTGAACATGAGCAGCAGTGCTGAATTTGCTTTTTGTAGCTAAACTGTGGCCACTGGATCTAAGTGTCTCCCCGTGTGGACTGTGAAGCCATTTTGTGATCCTAAAATTTTCATGGTGTTTCTTGCGGCTTCACTGGGAGTTTGGTATTTGCTTCACAAAATACAAAGAGGTCAACTGGGACACAGTGCTGGAGGGATTTCTGTCACGTGTGGTGGGTCAGTTTCTCTAGGACAATGCACGAACCATGCTTCTATCCCACATAGCTTGCCCCATTGACCATAGCAACTTGATTCTGAAACTTGCCCTGAGACTTCTCAATATTACAAGATGCCTTTACATAGAAGGGACTGCTTGCTGCACCATTTCAGTCACAAGACACTTGGAAGCTAATGGCAGATCCACATGGCCCCACCACAAATGTTTTATCACACACCTGCCCACTACTGCTCTAGGCCCAGTACTCAGCAGCCTCCAATTTATTGGCATCTCTGTTCTACACCATTTTCATGAAACCCAGTCAATCAAGGCACTGTCTGGTATACTCATGATCAGCAACAGGACATCCAAAGTTTCTCCAGTGCCACCTGGTCATGGGAATTTCAAAAATTTCTTGGTATTTATCTAGCCATTTTTGAAAGATGAAGTTGGATGCACTGTGCGTTTCAAATCAATCCAGAACCAATAAATTTTGAGGAAGCTCATGTCAATAAAAGACAATGGAGAATTCTCACAGGCAAGGCTTCCCAAAGAGTGGCTAAATGGTCACGTGAATCCAGGCCCATTGATGTCTACAATGTAAGGTCCATGTGTGTTTTGACTCTCAACTATGGCTGCCAAGTCTTTCAGAATATAATCATGTGATATCTTGGCTGTGATTCCCAGTGCTTTGTGGAAATACAACCTGGGCATACATCTCAGATTCCAAGGGCGACTCTCATGCGTAGTCTCTTAACATCCCAACACAATTCATGGCAATACTTCTCTGAGGTCAGTTCCAGAACTCAGTCTCTTAGGGGAATCACACCAGAGATCATGTCAAGGTGGACCCAGTCATCTCTTCCAACCACCATACAAATGACCACAATTAAAACCAACACACTCCCACATGGTCCTCATGATATTTCATATAAACACTCTTCATAACCTCTGGTTTGATGTTTCGATGAGGGGCGCAGACCAAGACAGTCTCCAAAATAATCTCCCCTGTCCCTAATTTGCCTAAAATCAGGGTGGCTTGGACACCCTTCCTGTGAACCTGGTGTGATCACATAGGCCTGCTGTTAATACTTCTCTGCTTCTCCAATTTGAGGACTACTGTGGGGTTTAGATTCTTTGTCTGAATTGGAGACATGAGGAAACCCAAGCACCTATGGGCTAGCCTCTGCAGGGCTTTGAAGAAATTATTTGACCCAAAGCATTCCTATTCTAACTTGATGTAGGTCTGGAACCTCACAAAGGAAGGGGAGAGACTTCATACAGAATGACTGCTCTTTTGGCAATTTTGGTTTTGGATGCACACATGGAATCTTTCTTTAGATCCATCAGGTGCTGAGAATCTAAGCCTAAGCCTCACACAGGGCCAAAAGGCTGATTCAGACACATCCTTTCCAAAGGAATTAAGCAAAAAGCTTCAGGTGATGCCCAATCATTTCCATGTGAAAACAGTTTTTTTCAGGCATCAAAAAGGGGTGGCCTGAGGCAAAGACCTTTCAGACATTGAGGGCAGCAGAACAATTGATAATTAAAAGGCCCAAAGGTTTTCTCCACTGAGACTATCCTGATCACACTGGTATCAGAGTTTTCTGAGATGCTCGCCATTCCCTTCAGCTATCCAGTACATGACGATGTCACAGGGCTTGGAAGTGGTACATATATTGGACACAAAACCATGAGCCTATTCTGGAGAGTGGCCAGAATTCAGGAAGAAAGCAGAAACTTTGAAAGATAGCAAGAGTTGCCCATCGATAAGGCAAGCTGAAATCCATTCATAAATTGGGCAGGATGAATGCTGGGAATCTTTCAACTAGACAGGACATATCAATTGATGCATTCTCTTTTCTAATGTCTACAATCATGGACACCGTGGGATACACAGACATAGAAACACTCGCCTTGTCAAACGACTTACTCGAAACAGTCTACACCAAACCAAACATACCGACTTTCCTACCTATTCTGAGAACATGAGACAAATCCACAAACTCACACCCACACCCACAAAGGCACCTCCTTCCCCAAAGTAGGTCTGTGACTATCCAGAGTTTCTCTGATTGTGGGCCATATTTTCTTCCCCCAAAATGGCCTGTCCTGTCTCAGATCTGGTCTCTTTGGTCAACATTGTGAAGTACTGAGGAGCCAGCGGTGATCCAATACCTGCTTTCTCAGTAAAGGCGACTTTTCAGAGCTTTCTGGCATTTGGCCATCCTCACATCAGTATGTACCAAGAAAGACTAAATCTGTCCTTGGTAAATCCAAGAAATTGAGACCCCTGGGAGTGGGACTGGGAGTGGATTTGGGTGACTGGCTTCCTGGATCCAAAGTTCAGAGAGTTCTGTCACTAAGGATGTTAGGTGAGGTCACTTCCTTCAGGAATTGAATAAGGTCACTGCCTTGGCAACCACGTTGTCCTAACAGTTGTTTCAAAGGGTCCCATGAAATTGAGGCTGCCCCTACTTCCTGTGACACTTTCACAACTTAGAATGGTATATCAACCATAGGCACCCGGGAACAGCTCTCAACACAGGCCTGGTTTGGTCCTTCTTCTCTAAATTAAGAAGACAGAGGCTGATTCAGACACATTCCTTCATCCTGACCAGGTTTTTTACAATGGAAGATGACTTTTGCTCTCTCAGTTCCTACATAGCTGCCTACAACTTCTGCAGGGATCATTTTTGCATGGACCTTTGAGTTTCTCAGTAGTTGGAATGAATCCTACATTTTTGTATTGTAAGACCATCTCTGTCCCTGCTCTTCTGTAAAGTTAGATTGAGGCAACAGTGAATGGTTAGGGTTAATAACAGGTTTGATTTGGGTTAGGAATCATTCAGCTGGATGAAAAATGGTATTGATAACCTGCGATAATTAGAAGAATATATAGGTAAAATATAAGTATGAAAACAGAAATCTAGGTAAGATTTAAAACCCAGAAGTGTATTAGGACCTTGATTGTGATACTTAGCTTTGATATATTTTCTGCACAGATGTCTCAGGTACATCGATATACAATTGCATTGGACCTTGTGCCTTGGATGATTGATTGTCAAAGATAACATCCAGTCAAAAAGTGATAGTCGGTAAGATTAAGAAGATAGTCGGTAGTTTAGAAAGGATAGTGAGTATAGAATTTGCACCAAAAGTTCTTTAGCTATAGCTTTTCGGGTATAGAGTAAATGTAAATGTCAGCACATGTGAAGAGTCAGTCACAAAGATGAACTGGGAAAAGTATGTAGGAAAATAGATATCAATAGAGACATTAGGAAATCTGGCAAAGTATAGTCGTTAGTGAAAAGTTAGTAAAATAGGTAGTTGTCTCTTCATGTTTTTCTGTATACTTAACTTCCCTCCCTGCCCTCCCTAAGGAAAGTATATAAGCCCTGTTTAAGCTGTTCTCAGGACTCTCTGCTATATTTAAGTGAGCTCTGAGCCCCAGCATGCTGGACCCCCAATAAACCCTTTGCTTTTGCATGAGACAGTCTCTTGGAGGTCTCTTCGCCTGACACTCGTCCGACCTTTACATATGGAGGTTCCACCGAGTTCTGGGAGCAGCAGACGAGAGACCCCAACAGGCTCCTCTCGGGATTCGTAAGGCGCCTCTTTCTGGTGTCAGGTTTCAGGTTAGGTCTTGGCAAAATGGCTGTCAATAAAGAGCGTGAGCTCTCTCTCACGGTGGCTGACAGATGTGTCACAGAGCCACAGGCAACCACCCTGAGGGACACCCCAGAGGACTCTGAAAATCGAGGAACAATAGTCTCCTTAACTCAGTGATATTTTGTTTCAGATTCGGTATTGCCAGCCCATCAGGTATTGCCGGCTACTCAGTCCTCGTCTCAGTGTTGGACGTCCATTGCCTGTCTTTATTGTCTTGTCTTGTCTGTGTAATGTGTCGTTGCTTTTACTGTTTGTGCATTTTTCATTATGGGAAAGAGCACTTCAATGCCTCTGTCCCTGACCCTTGATCACTGGACCAAATTCCGCTTAAGGGCTCAGAATCTTTCTTTTTCAGTAAACCGCTGGACCTGGCAGACTCTCTGTGCCTCAGAATGGCCCACCATTGGATTCGGATGGCCCTTAGAAGAATTTTTCTACTTCTCAGTAATTTAAAAAGTCAGAGATATTGTCTTTCAGGAAGGGCCACATAGCCATCCAGAACAAAAGCCATATATCTTAACCCAGCATTACCTCTGCAAATCTCCTCCATGGGTGAAGCCTTTCTTTGGCCCTGCCCCCACTCCTAATCTTTCCCCCACGGTCTCTCAAACCCTCTGCTCCTCCTCCTCCACCACCCTCTTTTCTGCCTAAGTCACAAGATTTAACTCTACTGGACTCTCATCCCTCTCCTTATCCCTTGCCCTGGTCTCCCAACCCCCAACACCCTCTAAGTGATTCCCCTGCTGCTGACTCAGCCTCTCCGCCATTGGAGGAAGCTAAGCCAGCCCAGCACCCTCCAGAAAACTCCCCCGTGGCACACACAGCCCCTCCTCCCCTGGAGGAACCTGGCCCGGCTAAAGGAACTCACCGGCAATGAATGATTGAAAACCCTAGAACTCCCGTGATGCTCCCCCTCCGTCCCTATGTGCCAATGATTGATGATGGTCATGGGGAAAAAATGCAAGCCTACCAGTATTGGCCTTTCTCCTCTTCAGACCTATATAACTGGAAAAATAACAATCCCCCTTTTACCGAGGACCCCACTCGTCTCTCAGGTGTGGTTGATTCATAGATGTTTTCACACCAGCCTACTTGGAATTACTGCCAACAACACCTAGGGACTCTCTTCATGACAGAGGAACAAAAGAGAATCCTCCTGGAAGCTAGAAAATAATATCCTCAGACCAGGTGGGTGACTGACACAACTTCCCAACATATTCAACCCGGCTTTCCCTAGAATCGACGAAACAGGGACCCCAATACCTTTGAAGGTAGGGAGCATCTGTTCACTTATCTCCGGGCTCTAATAGCGGGTATCTTAGTGGCTGCTAGGCGACCAACTAATTTGGCCAAGGTAATAGAGTTTATTCAAGGGCCTGACGTATCTTCCTCTATGTTTCTAGGGAGAATTATGGAGGAATATAGGAGATATACTCCTTTTGATACTCAGGCAGAGGCTCAAAAGGCATCTGTCATGATGGCCTTTATTGGGCAAGCTGCCCTGGATATTTAAAGAAATTTAAAACACTTAGATGGATTACAAGATATGACTTTGAGAGATTTAGTCAGCGAAGCCAAAAAGGTATACTATACGAGAGAAACTGAAGAAGATAAGGAAGCAAAGGGAGGATAAAAGAAACAAAAGACAGACTAAGGAATTGACTAAGGTCCTGGTCACAACAACAAATAGGCCAGAAATAAGAAACATGGAGACAGGAAGGGATACCTGGGCCCAAACTAGAGGCCACCCCTGGCTTCAGATCAATGTGCCTACACTAAAGAAAAAGGACACTGGGCCAAAGAGATCCCTAGAAAGAGACAGCCACGCCAGCCAGCCATTCTGACTCTGGAGGATGACTAAGAAAGTTGGGGATCAGATCCCCTCCCCGAGCTCAGGTTAACTTTTGAAGTGGAGGGCACCCCAGTAAACATTGAAGTGGATACAGGGGCAATATACTCAGCCATTAAGGCCCCATTTTGCCCTCTATCAAATAAAAGGTCTCTAATTCAATGGGCTAATTGCAGTAAATATCGGGCTTGGACAACTAAGAGGACCTGGGACCAGGGGAAAGGAAAAATCCATCACTTCTTCCTAGGAATTCCAGAATGCCCGGCCCCATTGATGGGCAGAGTTCTGCTCAGCAAGCTCCAGGCCAAAATAACTTTTAACCCTGAAGGCCCCCAAGTGGAATTTCTAAATCCTTCAGTAAAAACTCCTATATTCACAGCTCTAACTATGTCAGTAGATAATGTACACCAAATCACTCACCTTAGTTCAAAGAAACTACATTCATTCATGAAGGATCAAGAACAGAGTTTTCCACTAACCGACTCACAGTTAAAGGAAATAACTGAATGGTTAACAAAAGCCTGTCAGGTCCATCAATTGGTTTATTCTTATCCTTCCAAGCTTCCTGAAGGAAAGCACCTATGAGGAACCAGACAAGGACAATTCTGGGAAGTGTACTTTACTGAAATAAAGCCAGCAAGTTATGAACTTAAATATCTCCTAGTCTTTGTAGATACATTTTCAGATGGATTGAAGCCTTTCCCACCAAAAAAAAAAAAAAAAAAAGAAAAGGAAAAAAAGAAAAAAAAAAGAAACAGTGCAAATTGTGGTGAAGAAGATCCTGGGAGATATTTTTCCAAGATACGGCCTGCCTAAAGTAATAGGGTGTTATAATGGACCCGCGTTCATAACCCACATAAGTCAGGGGTTAGCCAGGACCTTGGGGATTTATTGAAAGTTACATTGTGCTTATAGACCCCCGAGTTCAGGACAGGTAGAAAGAATGAATAGAACCATTAAAGAGACCATAACGAAATTAAGCTTAGTGACAGGCATAAAATATTGGACTATGCTACTGCCTTATGAACTGTTTCATGCAAGAAATACTCCCTCTGTTTCTTTGTGTAACCTCACCCCCTATGAAATTTTCTATGGTGCCCCTCCTCCAGTAAGGGACCTAACTCCAACTCTAAGACCTACCTATCCCTTTCACATCCCCTTGCTTGACAGACTTAAAGCTCTTGAAAGAACTCAGGATACCTGTGAAAACAGATGGCCACTGCCTAACAACCTGGGGACGAGAGGACTCCAAATCAACATCAAGTAAGATACTTCTTCTATGTAAGACGACATCAGGTGTCATCCCTGGAACCCCGCTTGAAAGGACCATACCAGGTGCTACTTATAACACCTACAGCGGTAAAGGTAGACAGAATCATTTCCTGGATCCATACCTCTCATCTCAAGCCTGCAGCCTGTTGAGACTCTGGCTGGAAACTGGAAAAGACTGGTAACCCTTTCAAATTGTGTATCCCTCATATTATTGCTAACTATAAACTCTGTTTGCTCAACCATGTAATTTCTTTTCTCCAATCTCAAATTGGACAAGTTAAACTTATGTTAATACCCCACTAACAGACATAAAATGTGACACCCCCCAATGATCACTTTTATGACTAAAAGTAGCCAGAAGAAGAAGTGGGGAATGAAAGGTTAATAAAATAGGCACTTGTCACTTCCTGTTTTTCTGTACGCTTAACAAAACACTGTTGAAATCTTGAGAAATGTTTGCTAATCTTGTTCCCAGAATGTGCTGTCCCCAACGGCCAAACTACAGAATGCACTCCCTCACCCGGTTGCGCGCGAACTGCCCACTCGCCCTGATCCATTAATAAAATTCCCTCCCTGCCCTCTTCAAGGAAAGTATATAAGCTCTGCTTAAGCTGTTCTCAGCGCTCTCTGCTCTATTCAAGTGAGGTATGAGCACCAGCACGCTGGACCCCCAATAAACCCTTTGCTGTTGCATGAGATAGATTCTGGGTGGTCTCTTCCTCCGACGCTCACCTGACATTTACTTGGATGATTGAATGTAGAAAAGAACATCCATTCAAAACGGGATAGTCAGTAAGATTAGGAATATAGTTGGTAGGTTTAGGAAGAAGAGTGAATATTGGATTTGGAAAAAAAGTCCTTTAGCAATAGGGTTTCATATAGAGAGTGAATGTAAATGTCAGCACATGTGAAGAGTCAGTCACAATGATGAACTGGAGAAAACATGTAGGAAAGCAGATATCAATAGAGACATTATGAAATCAGGTAAAGCATAAAGTTAGTGATAGGATTACACATTCAACAGGGTTGACTTTAATTATATAATCTTAGGAAAAAAGAAATATGTAGTCATCAATAGGATTGACATTTGAGAGCATTAGGCAAGTGGACATGGATGATTTTAGTAATGCAGGTTCACTTTCCATTTAGGTTTTGGTACAATCATAAGTGTGACCTTTGCATTTTGTGTTCAGAATATTAGTGTGATACAATGTATATGTAGATCAGGTGACATGAGTATTTCTCGTAACCATTTCTGGGAGCAATATTTTGAAGACGTATAAATTAGTATTGGGGGTACAAAAAGTTGTACCCTGTGTCTATGAATATAGAGGTTTCCTGGCCTAAAGACATTTTGAGAAACTGCCTCTGAGGCTGGGCACTTGAAATATATATTGTTGTCAGTAGCTTTAGCTTCCTTTGTAGTGAGACCATCAAAGCTAGATATGCATCTATGTGACCTGAAGGACATGTGTTCTTATTTTCCAATGAACATGGTGCAGCAGTGATGAATTCTCTTTTTGTAGGTAAACAATGGCCATTGGGGCTAAGCCTCTCCCCGTGTGGACTGTGAAGCCCTTTGGTCATACTCCACTTTTAATGGTCTTTCTTGCTGCTACAATGGGAGTTTGGTATTGGCTTCACAAAATACAAGGAGTTCAAATGGGTTG
This sequence comes from Callospermophilus lateralis, assembly GCF_048772815.1. NCBI lineage: Eukaryota > Metazoa > Chordata > Mammalia > Rodentia > Sciuridae > Callospermophilus > Callospermophilus lateralis. Next base: position 102,926 of record NW_027512934.1, read on the forward strand.
CAGTGCTGCACGGCATTCTGTCACATGTGGTTGGTCAGTGTCTGCTGGAGAACGCACCAACCAGGCTTCTATCCCACATAGCTTGCGCCCTTGTCCATAGCAACCTGATTCTGAACATTGCCCAGAAAAGTCTCCATATACCAAGATGCCTTTTTATATAATTGTCTGCTGGCTGCACCATGTCAGTCACAGGACATTTGGAAGCCAATGGCAGATCTCCATGGCCACAGCACAGATGTATTATCACACACTTGCTAACCACTACTCTAGGCTCACTAATCAGAAGGCTCCAAATTACTGGCATCTCTGTTCTACAGCATTTTCATGAAACCCAGTCAATCAAGGCACTGTCTGGTATACTCCTGATCAGCAATAGGACATGGAAATGTTTTCCAGTGCCACCTGGTCAAGGGAGTGTCCAAAATTTCATGGTATTTATCTCGCCATTTTTCAAGGATGAATTTGGAGCCACTGTGAGTTTCCCATTCATCCAGGAACCATAAAATTTTGAGGAAGCTCATTTGAATGAAACCTCTGGAGAACTCTCACAGGCAAGGCTTCCCAAAGAGGGGGCAAAAGGTCACATGAAGCCAGGCCCATTGAGGTCTACAATGTGAGATCCATGTGTGTTTTGTCTCTTAATTATGGCTGCCAACTCTTTAAAAATAAAATCATGTAATATCCTGGATGAGATTCCCATGGCAATGTGGGAAGCCATCCTGGGCCTAGAACTCAGTTTTCTAGGGCGACTCTCATACGTGGCCTCCTAAAATCCCAACATGACTTCATGGCAATACTTCTCTGAGTTCGGTTCCAGAACTCAGTCTTATGGGGAATCACACCAGTGTTCAAGCCCAGGTGGACCCAGTAATCTCTTCCAACCACCAACAAATGACCACAATTAAAACCAAAACCCTCTAAAATGGCCTTCAGCTTCTTCCATATAGACACTCAACATAAATTATATAACTGGTTCCAACTTTAAATAATGGATTGAATTGTTATCTGAAAATATACAGGAAATCTTATATTGATATACAATCATTCATTCCAACCAGTTATACATCTAATGGTAATTTTAGGGTTATGGTTTATCATGAAGAGTGTGGGAGTTTTGCTTCAAATTTTTATGGAAATCGAAAATAATGTGTTTGGAAAGAAGTCTCATGAGAAGAACAGTCAAGAAACCTGGAGGAATACATGTGTTCTGAAGCAGGAAATGATTGAAAGTGAAACAAATGCCTATTAATTTGTGAACCTGTGGATGAAATATATATCCTATGGTGTGCATAAACTGAAGAAATAGTAATGTACCAGTGTTAAATAAAATGAACTTCAAAATACACATCATGTCCCATAGGAATCTATTTGCATTGATGTTAAACTGGGTCAGCTACTGTAGAAATATTAGGATTTTATGCACCATTCACTGAAGTTACTTTTCAGTACTAGAAAACAAATATGTATTTCAGGTGGATGTATATTTCTGAGAATAATCTTGTGAAAAGTTGATTATGAATCCACATACATGAACATGAATGAATTTAGGTAGTGTATATAGGACACATATATTTTATATTTTGAAAAATTTGGAGAGTATATATATATATATATATATATATATATATATATATATATATATACACACACACAAAACACAAACACAGACAATAAAACGTAGCAATATATATGCCAATCGAAATTCTTCATGAAATATATATCATCCACTGATGCAAAAATATTTATTTTACTTAACATGGATTTATGTATAATGTTTTTCTACTAGGAGGCTCCCCCATACGTTGAATTTTCAGTTCCAACAGCGTTTAGGAGAAGTGATCTCTTCTCACAATTTGAATCTGCTAAGTCAGCCACCTCACAAGAATATACGTGTGATACCATGTAGGATTCTATATGTGCATATAAAATACATGTGGTGAATAGGCTACAGAGAAAGGGAGCCAGGTATTCACATATTTTTTAACTTTAAAAACACATGGAGAATTATTTCAATTAAAAATTAGCTAGATTTATAACACCTCCCCTGTATCATGCAAAAGGCAACTCCAACTATACACCATGCCTCCTCTGAACTGCTTGTATTTCTATTCTATTTGGGTTATTTTCCTCCATCATATTAGTATTAGTAGTCATAGTCAATAGGATATGGGTTAGTGCCAGGGGTCCCGGCCGGCAGGACATATCAACGTGGGCATTGAACATAGTTGGGGAGGAATGAAGGGACAAGAGACAGGAGAGATGACAGCCAGACAGGAGTTCTGATCAAGCTGCAAACTTTTATTGTTCTCACGGGGTGTTTATATGCTGCCGATGGGAAAACTCTCTTATCGGCAGTTGCTGGATGTCTTCACAGGGTTAGATAACCTCAGGATATTTCAGGAAGACAGATGGCGACAGGATGTCTCAGGGAGATAGATGGTTGTGGGATATCTCCCAGGCAGGATGTCTCCCAGGGGGCTGTTTCTTGTAAGTGTCAGGCTATTCTTTGAAGGAGAACTTCCTTCTAGGCCCTGACATCTCCCCCTTTCTTATATAAAATATTTGACCTACCTTACCGGCCATGTTTTTAGGGGGGGTTAGAAGCTCTGTTTGTCTAGGAGGCCTTAGAATATCTCCTGATCCGAGCAAGCATCTTTACTAGCAGATTTCGTGGTGGCCTTGGCATGTTTTTGGAGGAGATGGCCTTGAAGGGGAAGCATGCCAACCGCCATGCACCAGAGCGTGTCACTCAGAGGTCTTGTGTTTGGGGATCCGTGGATCCATCCTTTTGCAGTCCTTCCTGCACCCTCCGATATTATGGCCTAACATCCTCACTCCATGGGTGCGTCTTCCCCCAAGCCGAAGGGCCCATGGAGACGAACCCTTATGGCAAGGGCAGAAGATGGTTTGTCAGAGCTTTTACTTATAGTTTTATGTAAGAAAGAGAGATCTGTGGGGATGTAAACTTAAGAAATAAGCCTGTGAGAAGGGTAGAACATCCTTTTAAAAGTTGACAGCGTGGTCTTCCATCTCCAGATGATGATAGTGGATCTGTATGGGCTTAGAGGCCATAATATTAATGTGTTCTTTAATAAATTGTACCACACTGTTTATAATGCAGGGTCCTATGGTCACCATTAAACGTAAACCCAACAAAGGGCCTAATAGGGGAAGAAGGTAGGGTAGAAATCCATTAAGCTTAGTCCAGAGGGGATTTTCAAATAGTTCTCTTCATCTCTTTTCTAGATCTTCTTGAAGTTGCTTAAATTTAGTGCATACTATGACTGATTTATTGGCATAAAAGCAGCATCGTTCCCCTAAGACCAATCAAATATCTCCCTGGTTAGCAGTCAGCAAATCTAAGCCTCGTCTGTTTTGAAGGAACACTTTTGCCAGGAAGTCTATTTGGTCCTACAAATCTTTAATGGTTTCTGATAGAGTTTGTACATCATTTTAAGTTGTTGAGAAATGCGATGGTAAGGGTGTATAGCCGTGCCAAAGCCAGTGTACCTGTGCCCACAGCAGCTGTTATTCCAAGGCTGGCAATAAGTGGTAAGGCCTGTATCACCCGCCTCTGTCTTTTGACTAAGGTGTCTAGGCTAGAGGTTCGTCTCCTGGGACAATAGTTATATCAGGGAGTAATAAGGCAAGAACACAGTCACTGGTCCAATTCGCTGGAAGCCTGGGGAAGGCCACATTTCCTCCACACATAACAACTGTGCCATTGGGGGGACAAAGAGATGGGATGGGTGAGGAATAATTTTGTACTGTTGAGCAATTTCCAAAGGAAGTAATTCCAAAATCCATATCATAGGTATTATTCTGCATCGCACCTAAAAGACATAATGTAAAAGTGCCTATAGGCTATTTTTTAAAGGGAAATCCGGGTTGGCATGTATTATCATTGTCCATAGTAGAATTAATAGGAACTGCCATAGGAATGCTTGCCCCTGTTGTCATGCAGAGCCAGCAATTACCAGCAAGGGTGGGGTTGGAATTACTAAGGAAGGAGAAGGTAGTTTGCAAAATATCTAATGTATTGGTATCTACACCTGGGAACTGGGATTTCGGCTACATTAAGGGATGATATGTGAGCTCAGGGATTTGGGGTTTCAAAAGTTTGATTATCTGAGGATGCTTGACAGAATAAGTGGGTCCTCTACCATCAGAGACCCCTGTATTGGCCTTAATGGGCCAGTCGGAAGGTTTTCCGACAGTGGCCTTGGCACCCAGCTGACTGTAGCTTGGTGTATTTGCCTTCTCCTCCCCGGTCAAAGAGAACGGGGGTATAATGAATAGTGCTCCCCCCTGCTTCATGAGTTTTAATTAGGGAGGCTTCAAAAAATCATTTTCCATGCTTGTTAACACAAATTGAGGCCGACACATAACAAGAGACATGCATTGCCTGGGTATGCGTATGGGTTGCAGAACAATTTTGGAGAGCTTTACTTGTACTAGGGGGAATAATCTTTGGCTTGTTAACACATACCCATTTAGGCTGATGAACTCCTCTGAGTTTATGGTCAACCTCGGCACGGAGGTAAGCCACCTTAGTCATGCAGTCAGCAGTCTGGGTCCAACTAGTGGAAGACTGAGTCCAAGATCCTCCCTTGCATTCATGGGGGCGGGGGCGCAAAAAGGTACTCCATGATGTTGGAAGGTGGAGGGCCAAGGCCTCCGTGCACAAACCTGTTCAGCATAAGTTCCTTAAGCAGGATCCTCACACAGATTGTTGGATGGATCCGAAAAAGAGGAAAAATTGTACTCATGGGGAGGGCCTCCGTCCCCGGTTTGAGGTAAGTCATTAACCTGTTTAACCAGGTGTTCTGGTAACCATCTTGGTGCTGCTAGCTCTTGGTCCAAAACACAAGCTGAGCCTCGTTCCCAGATGAGGACAGGATCTGGGCGTTTCCATTTATTTGTAAGGGGATTTCGCCACATAACAGGTGGGTGATCAGAATTGGAAAAGGGATGCCAGTGTCTGTCTGCAGCCGAAAGGCCTTCACTGTCTAGGGTAAGAAAAAAAAAGGGCAAATAATGCATGGTTAAGGCAATGCCTGTGAGTGGTAAATACAAGGGCGGAAGCCTTAAGGCGGGATAGCCAAGTCTTTAAGGTAAGGTGGAACGTTCCACAATGCCTCGGCCCTGAGGTTTGTATTGAATTCCAGTAGTATGACAAAATTGCAAGGTAGCACAAAACTGTTTAAAATTGGCACTGGTATATGGAGGACAATTATCTGTTTTAATATGTATTGGTTTACCCATTATGGAAAAGGCTGAAACAAGATGAGAAAGGACATCTTTGGTAGCCTCTCCAGAATGTGGTGATGCAAAAATAAAGCTGCTGAAGGTATCGATAGAAACATGTATATATTTGGTTTATCCAAATTCAGGAAAATGAGTAACATCCATTTGCCAAACCTGATTTGGCAGTAATCCTCAGGGGTTAACTCCCAAGTGTTGAATCGGGAGAGAGAGAGCACAAGCAGGGCATTCTTTTACTATTTCTCGTGCCTGTTGCCTGGTAATTTTACAAAGTAATCAAAGGCTCTGGGAATTTAGTTGGTGAAGATTGTTTAGCTCCATGGCCTTTTGAATGGAGCCACCAAAAATTGGAAAGATGGTAGGAGTTGCTGCATCAGCTTAAGCATTACCTGTGTTAGAGGACCGGAAAGATCAGAGTGTGCCCTGATGTGTCCTAAGAAAAATGGGTGTTGTTTGGCCTGAATTAGCTGCTGAAGCTGGTGAAACAGAAAGGCCGCATTGGAAGAAGCTTTAATGGCGGGTGAAATCTCCAGCAGGGGCACAGAATGAGCAATGTAGGCACTGATATTAACAGGATTATCACAAAATGCTATAAAAACTTGTGTTATGGCAAACAATTCCACAAACTGTGCTTAATGATAGACAGTATCAAAGGTGGTAGGCTGGTTATTTACAACAAAGACCGCACAGCCATTACTGGAACCCTCTGTAAAGACAGTAAGGGCTTGAGGACTGGGAGCCTTTTGAGTAATTTTGGGAAAAATGAATGGATGTATCTGGACAAAATGTAAAAGGGTGTCATTGGGGACATGGTTATCAATTGTTCCCAAATGGCCTGATTGGGCAATACCCCATTCATCCCCTCTCTGTAGTAAAAATTGGGTTTGGTGATTAGTATATGGAATTAAAATATAATCAGGGTCTTTGCCAAAATGTTGTCGAGAAAGCAAACGACCTTTAATAATAATAGAAGCTACCTGAGCAAGATAAACGGTAATAAACTTGGAGGATGTGGTGGATAAATGGACCCAAAGCAAGGGGAAGCCTTTATTTTTAAAATATGGATATCCTGTCAAAATTTTTCTGAGGGTATATGAGGAGCGTGTAAAAGAACCAGAACCAGAGGAAGGTTATAAGAAATTTGTGTAACAAACTGTTTGGCAATGGCTTCTGTGACTTGGTTTAATGCCTGTCATGCCTCGGGAGTAAGCTTTTGAGGGTAAGAGGGGTAGGAATCACCTCTCAAAATATCATTAAGGGGCAAAAGTACACAAGTGGGTAATTTTAAATATGTTCTTAGCCATTGAATATCTCCCAGTAATTTTTGAGAATCATTAAGGGTGTGAAGATGGTCCACACGTAGTTGTATTTTAGGAATTTGGATCTGATTATCTTGAAGTTTAAGGCCCAAATAGGTATAAGGGTCCTGTGTTTAAACCTTATCAGGAGCTATCTCCAGTCTCAAGGTAGTGAGTGTTTTCTAAAGGTCCAAGTAACAATTATTAAGGTCATGGTAATTAGGTGCAGCAATTAAAGAATCATCCATATTATGTAAAACATAAATTTGTGGTCATCACTCTCTCACAGGGTCTACTGCTTGAACAGCTTTTTTTTAGCAAAGACTAGATCTGTTGGCCATACCTTGGGGAAGAACCTTCCATTGAGATCTCTGCATAGGGCCGTGGAAATTAATGCAAGGGAGACTAAAGGCAAAATAGGGTCTATCCTCGGGATGTAAAGGAATGGTAAAAAAGCAAACTTTTAAGTCAATAACCATTTTACAATAGTTTTTGGGAATAGCCACTGGTGTGGAAATTCCAGGCAGTAGTGCTCCTATCAGGCACATAACTTTATTAATGGCACACAAATATTGTAAAAGACGCCACTTGCCTGATTTTTTCTTGATAAAAATAGGAGTATTCCATGGTGAGGTTGAGGGCTCTACATGGCCGGCTGCCAGCTGTTCCTGCACTAACATGGAGGCAGCCTCCAATTTTTCTGGGGGGTAAGGGGCCACTGATCCACCCACACAAGAGTCTGAGTCTCCAAAATAATTTTATCTGCATGGGGTACAGGAGGGTCAGGAACCGACACTAAAAATCAGAATACCCAAGTCCATATGTATTTGTTTTTTTTATGGGTTTTATAGTCCCCACCAGTCCTTGTCTCAGTCTCACAAGGCCTGTACCAGGGACAAAATTCATACAAAGCATTTGATGAGTCACCATGGAATTGGGACTGGCAAGAATAACTTCCATTTGACTCAAAATATCTCGGCCCCATAGGTTAACAGGGTGGTCAGGAACAATGAAAAGAGTGACAGTCACCTTATTACCCTCTTTATCAGTCCAGCTGAAAGCCCTAGAACTGACATGGAAATTTTTTGACTCTTAACCCTTTTAGATCATTCAAGGATGGGGTGATGGGCAAACCTGATGGCCAGTATTTGTGAGAAATAATTGTGGCATCAGCTCTAGTATCTAGAATTCCTTGGAATTCCTTTCCTTCAATAAGTAAGGTAAGGGTGGGTCTATTGTGAGAAATGGGCTGAACCCAATATACATCAGAGGAGCTGAGGGAGGCTGTCCCCCGTTGTAGGTTTGGGCAGTGGAAGTGCCTCCTGAATCCAAGGGAAGGAATGTTAATTGTGCAAGTCTTGTTCCTGCTGGGATGGCCGGAACTCCATTAATAGCTGTTGCCAGTATTTTTATTTCTCCAGTGAAATCATTATCATTAATGCCAGGGAAGACCTGAACACCATTTAACGTAGCAGAGGCTCTTCCAAGAACAAGAGCACTCGTATGAGATGAAGGGGGACCCATAATTCTAGGGGGTATTATCTGGTGCCCTTGCATTGAGTCTAATATTGTATCGGTGGTAGCACAGAGGTCCAATCCTGCGCTGCCTGGGGTGGCTAGTTGGAGGGAGGCAATTGTGGGGAAGAATTTTGTGGTAGGTTTGGAGTTTGGGAGGGAACAAACCTTATTGCCCCTGGTTTTGTCCTGGGGGAGGTCGTGGCCAGGGGCTGGCCCCGCAGGGAGTTTCCTGAGAAGCAGGAAGAAATAAACTGTCTGAGGCCATTTGTCTTAGATCTACACTTACTGGCCCAGTGATGACATTTACCACATCTAGAACAAAGGGTAGCTGGGGGCGATTTAGCCCCAGTTTGAGGAGACGATATTCCTAGGCTTTGTTTGCCTTTCGGACACTTGCGTGCAAAATGGCCAGGTTGTTTACAAGTAAAGCAAGTACATGAGCCAGGATTGTGAAAGGCCTTGGTAAAGGGGGCACGTAGGGCGAGACCCATGGCATGGGCTGCACCCACCCCTGCACAGAGTCTAATAAAGTCAGAAAGTTTCCCTTTTTCCTTATGTGGTCTAAGAACATCCTGACATGCTGGGTTGGCGTTTTCAAAGGCAAGATGTTTTACAAAAGTTCTTTCGCTTTCGCTTGGTCCAAGCAAGCTATCTGCAGCTAGGTTAAGCCGGGGAACAAAGTTTCTATAAGGGGCGTTGGGTCCTTGTCAAATTTTTGCCAAAGAAGTGGTAGCCGAGCCCGTTTGAGGCAGACATCTCCAAGCATGTAAGCCAGCCATCTGAATCTGCGCCAAAAGTCCAGCAGGGAAACGTGCCTATTTAGTTTTAGTGTCAAATGGCTCATAGCCCACTAGCTTAACATAAGTTCAGGATTTATAGGAGGCCTTAGTTAATTTTTTTTGAGCAGTTTCCTGACAGTGCTCCTTGAAATCTGCATTCCATAACAGGAAATCTCCGGCACTGAGGTTAGCTCGGTCTAAAAATTTCCAATCATTGGGAGTAAGCCATTGTGCGCTGTGGCTTTCTAATAAAGTCAACGTGTAGGGCACAGTGGGGCCATTGTAAGCACAAGTCTTTTTATGTTTTTCAAGAAAACGCAGGCTTAATTTTTGTAGACACTCTGGGTTCCTTCCTGCCTAGGGGTGAACTCTTCATCCTCTGAGTCCTGATCTCCTTGATCCATTTCCCCCGCTTCCTCCTCTTGATCCTCCTCTAAGTCTTTGACCTCAACCTTTGCAGGCATATCTATCTGACTGCGGGTGACTGGGAAGGCGAGAACAGGCTGATGGAGTGGCTTAGCCTTTGTATTAGACCACCGTGGGCCAGCTTTCATTGACTCCATGCCTAAGGCTAATGAACAGAGCTCAGAGTCAAGGGATCTTAATTCTTTTAAAAGTTTGATCTGTTCCCGTCTATGTTGGAGAGACTCTCACAAGGGAGCCAGGCTAGGCAAGGGAAGTGGGGAAAAAAATATCTGGGTGGCATTTTGCTCCTGAAGGGCTGGAGCACAAAAGGCAGGAGGGATATAGGAGGTAGGTAGATGTGTAAGTCCTATAGGCTGTGGTAGGTTCCTGAGAGGTGGCGCATCTTCTGAATGGTAGCTTCCTGCTTCCTTCTCCAAGGTAGCCTCCGTCCCAGGGGACAATGTGTCTCTGGGATTTAAAACTCGATAAAGGTGTCTGGTAACCATTAGAGCCTTATTCATTAGGGTGGTATTTTGAGGGGGACCAGGAAAGTTCCCAGGGTCCTGGGGAGACTGAGAAGGGTCAATGTCTATACTAACTGATGGGCATGCCTTGGGGAGACGAGAGGTGTTTTGCATAATCTCTTCTCCAATCCTGACAAGTTGTAAGGTACCATTGTCAAAGGGTGAACTTTTAAGAATTTCATTAATTAAGTTCCAGTAAGAAAATGTGGGAACTGGCTCTTTTTCTGGGCCAAAGGTTTAATAATAATGTTTTAAACAGTCTCTTACTCTAAGCCATCTTTTACCATCAATGGTCACTTCAAGGTGAAACCATGGACACAATTCTCCTATGTATTAGAAAAAAAAATTTAAGTCCTTTTTCTTAACACGCACCCCCATGTCTTGAAGGACTCCTTGAGGCCTGACAAAAACAAATCATGTGGCGAAACTGCTTGTCCCATGGTGGGTCACTCACCGTGCGTCATCCCCACTCTCCTCCTGGATCTGTCTCCTGGTGGTGTCTGCTGATGCAATCCCAAGCTCCACTTGATGAAGTCTTCCAGGAGGACGGGGTTCCCAATGAGTCAAAGGCTCGAGCCCCAGTCAGTGGGTGCCAGTAGTCCCTGCTGGAAAGACACAAAAACAGGGGCAGCGAACCTAGATGCGGAGGAATGAAGGGACAAGAGACACGAGAGATGACAGCATGACAGGAGTTCTGATCAAGCTGCAAACTTTTATTTTTCACACAGGGGCATTTATATGCTGGAGATGGGAAAGCTCTCTTCTCCGAAGTTTCTGGATGTCTTCACAAGGTGAGATAAACTCAGGATGTTTCAGGAAGACAGATGGCAACAGGATGTCTCAGGGACACAGTTGGCTACAGGATGTCTCCCAGAAAGGATGTCTCCATGGGGGCTGTTTCTTGTAAGTGTCAGGCTATTCTTTAAGGTGAATTCCTTCTACCCCTGACAGTCAGGGATTCAGTATTTCGAATGGAAAATTGGAAAAAGAATCCAATGTGTATTCAAAACAATGCCTTGACATTACCTTCATCCCAAGTAAGACACAATTAGAGGAGAAGAGTTAGAAAATCTGTGAATACACATCTGGAATAGAAAATGCTCAGGAGTTCACAACCTTGGAGGTGGTATAGGAGTTTCCAAAAGTAAGGGACAGGGTAAAAACTCCACAAACATGGAGCTCTGCTGGCCTAAATATTTCTTGAGAAACTTCATCTGAGGTTGTTTTTAGGAGCTTTAGCTTCCTTTGTAATGAGACAATCAAAGCTGGGTCAGAATCTATGTGACCTAGAGGACATTGTTTCTTATTTTCCAATGAACATGAGGCAGCAGTGCTGAATTCTCTCTTTGTAGGTAAACTGTGGCCACTGGTGGCTAAGTGTCTCCCAGTGTGGAATGTGAAGCCATTGGTCATCCTCCAATTTTTGTGGTGTTTCTTGCAGCTGCACTGGGAGTTTGATATTTGCTTCACGAAATACAAGAAGTTCAACTGGGACACAGTGATGGAGGGAGTTCTGTCACGTGTGGTGGGTAAGGGTCTGCAGGAGAATGCACCAACAAGGCTTCTATCCCACATAGCTTGCCCCCTTGACCATAGCAATCTGATTGTAAACATTGCCCTGAATCCTCTCCATATAACAAGATGCCTTTACATACAAGGGTCTGTGGCTTGTAGCATGTCAGTCACAAACCATTTGGAAGCGAAGGGCAGATGCAGATGACCCGACCACAGATGTTTTAACACACACCTGCACACCACTGCTCTAGGCCGACTACTCAGCAGGCTCCAAATTACTGGCATCTCTGTTCTACACCATTTTCATGAAATCCAGTCAATCAAGGCACTGTCTGGAACACTGATGGTCATCAATAGGACATCCAAAGGTTCTCCATGGCCACCTGGTCATGGGAATGTCAAAAATTTAAAGGTGTTTATCTAGCCATTTTTCAAGGGTGAACTTGGAGGCACTGTGGGTTTCAATTCATTCAGGAACGATTAAATGGAGAGGAAGCTCATTTCATTGAAAGCTCTGGAGAACTATCACACGCAAGGCTTCCCAAAGACAGGCCAAAAGGTCCCATGAAGCCAGACCTACTGAGGTCTAAAATTTGAGGTCCATGTGTGTTTTGACTTGCAACTATGGCTGCCAAGTCTTTAAGAATAAAATCATGTGATATCCTTCCCGAGATTCCCAGTGCTCTGTGGAAAGCCAACCTGGGCCCAGATCTCACTTTCCAAGGGCGACTCTCATGTGTGGCCTCCTAAAATCCCAACACAATACAAGGCAATACTTCTTTGAGGTAAGTTCCAGAACTCAGTCTCTAAGGAGAATCACACCAGTGTTCAAGCCCAGGTGGACCCAGTCATCTATTCCAAGCACCACACAAATGACCGCAATTAAAGTCAAGACACTCCCACATGGCCCTCATTTTCTTCCATATAGACACTCATCATAACCTCTGGCTGGAGGTTTCCATGAGGGGCACAGCCCAAGACAGTGTCCAAAATAAGCTCCCTTGCATCCATTTGCCTAAAGTCAGTGTGGCCAGGACATCCTTCCTGTGAACCAGGAGTGTTCAAAGAGGCCTGCCGTTAATATTGCTCTTATTCTCGATTTTGAGGCCTACTGACTGTGGGGTTTAGATTCTTTATGTTAATTGGAGTCATGAGAAAACCCAAGAACCTATGGTCTAGTGTCTGCAGGGCTTTGAAGAACTCATTTGACGCAAAGGATCTGTATTCTCAATGATGGAAGTCAGAAACCTTACAGAGGAAGGTGAGAGACTTCATCCAAAATTACTGCTCTTTTGGCTTTTTGATTTGGATGCACACGTGGGATTTTTCTTTAGATCCATCAGGTGCTGAGAATCTAAGCCACAGCCTCACACAGGGCCAAGAGGCTGATTCAGACACATCCCTTTCCAAAGCAATTAAGAAAGAGCCACAGGTAATGTCCATACATTTCCATTTGAAAACTGTTTTCTTCAGGCTTCAAAAAGGCGTAGCCTGAGGCAAAGACCTTCCTGACATTCAGGGCAACAGAAGGATATGTAAGCAAAAGGCCCAAAGCGGGGTTTCTCCACTGAGACTTTCCTGGTCACACTGATATCTGAGTTTTCTGAGATGCTCATCATTTCCTTCAGCTCTCTAGTGCATGGCCGTATCACAGAGCGTGGAGGTGGTACATATCTTGGACACAATACCATGAGCGTATTCTGGAGATTGCCCATAATTCAGGTAGAGAACAGGAACTTAAGAAGATATTAGGTGTTGCCCATCAATTAGGCAAGCTGCAGACCATTCATAAATTGGGCAGATTGAATGCTGGGAAGGTTTCTACTAGAAAGGACACATGTATTTATGCATTCTCTTTTCTATTGTCTACAACCATGGACACAGTGGGATACACAGACATAGAAAGACTAGCCTTGTCAAACGACTTACTAGAATCGGTTCACACCAAACCAAACAAACCGACTTTCTCACCTATTCTCAGAACATGAGACAAAACCACAAACAAATACCCACACCCACACCCACACAGACCCCCAATTACGTCTGTGACAATATGGAGTGTCGTTTGATAGTGGGCCATAATAAATTCCCTCATAATGGGCTGTCCTGTCTCAGATCTAGTCTCTCTGGCAAACTTTGTGAAGCTGTAAGGAGCCAGTGGTGAGCCACTCTCTGCTTTCTCAGGAAAGGCCCCTCTTCAGACCTTCCTGGCATTTGGCCATCCTCACATAAGTAGGTACCAAGAAAGACTGACTCTGTCTTTGGTAAATCCGAAAAATTTTGACCACTGGGACTGGGACTGGGACTGGCTCTGGATGCCTGGCTACCTGGATCCCAAGTTCAGAGAATGCCATCACCAAGGAAGTGAGGTGAGGTCACTTCCTTGAGGAACTGAATGAGGTCCCTACCTTGGCAACCACTTTGTCCTAACAGTTGCTTCCAAGGGTCCCATGAGATGGAGGCTGAACCTACTTACTCTGACATTTTCACAAGTTAGAATGGTATACAACCATAGGCACCCAGGAACAGCTCTCCACACAGGCCTGGTTTGCTGCATCTTCTTTACATTAAGAAGAGAGAGGCTGATTCCGACACAACCCTTCATCCTGACCAGGTTGTTTGCCATGGAAGATGACTTTTGCTCTCTGAGGTCCTTAATAGCTGCCTACATCTTCTCCAGGGATCATTTCTTTAATGACCTTTGAGGTTCTCAGCAGGTGAAAGATCCCTTAATTTCTGTCTTGTAAGACAAACTCTGTCCCTGCTCTTCTGTAAAGTTAGATTGAGGGAAGAGTGTATGGTTAGGGTTAATAACATGTTCAATCTGTGTTAGGAACTATTCTGCTGGACGAATAATGTTATTGGGAACCTACAATATTTATAAGAATATGTAGGTGAAATATATGTATGAAAACAGAAATCTAAGATTTGAAGCCCTGAAGGGCATTGGGCCCTTCATTGGGATACTTAGTGTTGACTTACTTTCTGCACAGATGTCTCAGATAAATCCATATACAATGGCATAGGACCTTGTACATTGGATGATTGAATGTGGAAGAGAACATCGAGTCAAAATGGGATAGTAAGTAAGATTAGGAAGATAGTTGGTAGGTTTTGGAAGGAGAGTGAGTATAGGATTTGGAAAAAAAAAAACTTCTTTAGCAATAGGATTTCTGTTAGAGGGTGAAGGTAAATGTCAGCACATATGAAGATTCAGTCACAACGATGAACTTTGGAAAATATGTAGGAAATCAGATAATAACAGAGACATTACAAAATCAGGGAAAGTATAAAGTGAGTGATAGGATTAGACATTTTGAACAGGGTTGAGTTTGACTATATAATCTTAGGAAGAAACAAATATGTAGTCACCAATAGGATTGACATTTGAGAGTATTAGGCAATGTGGACATGGATGTTTTTAGTAATCCCTGTTCACTTTCCTTTTAGGCTTTGGTACAATCATAAGTGTGACCTTTGCATTTTGTGTCCAGAATATTACTGTGATAAAATGTATATGTAGATCGTGTGACATGAGTATTTCTTCCAGCATTTCTGGGAGCAATGTTTTGAAGTCCTATAAATTAGTATTGGTGGTACAAAGAGGTATACACTGTGTCTATGAATATAGAGATAGTGCATGAATAGACCACATTGTGAATAAATAATATAACTGGTCCCACTTTAAATAATAGATTGAATTGATATCTGAAAATATATAAGAAATCTTATATCGATATACCATCATTCATTCCAACCAGCAATACATCTAATGGTAATATTAGGGTTATGGTTTATCACGAAGTGTCTTTGAGTTTTGCTTCAAAAGTGATCATGGAAATCGAAAATAATGTGTTTGGAAAGAAGTCTCATGAAAAGACCCATCAAAAACATGGAGGAACACACGTGTTCTGTAGAATAAAGTGATTGAAAGTGAACAAAATGCCTATAAATTTGCAAAGTTTTGGATGAAATATATTTGCTATGATGAGCATAAACTGAAGAAATAGTAATGTACCAGTGTTGAATAAAATAAATGTCAAAATGCACAACATGTCCCATAGGAATCTACTTGCATTGATGTTAAACTGGTTCAGTTACTGTGGAAATATTAGGATTTGTATGCACCATTCACTGAAGATAGTTTTCAGTACTAGGAAACAAATATGTATTTCAGGTGAATGAATAATTTTGAGAATACTCTTGTGAAATTTTGATTATAAATATACATACTTGAATATGAATGAGTTTAGGGAGTGTATAACAAGATACATATTTCATATTTTGAAAAATCTGGAGAGTGTATATATATATATATATATATATATATATATATATATATATATACACATACACAAACACACAGACATTAAAAATAGCATAATATATTCCAATTGAAATTCACCATGAAATATATGTCATCTACAGATCCAAATATATTTATTTTATTGAATATAGATTTATGTATAATGTTGTTCAACAAGGAAGCTCACTCATAGATTGAATTTTCAGTTCCAACAGCGTTTAGGAGGAGTGATCTCTTACAATTTGTATCTGCCAAGTCAGTCACCTCACAAGAATGTACGTGTGGTATCAGGTAAGATTCTGTAATTGCATGTAAAAATATATGTGCTGAATAGGCTACAGAGAAAGGGATGCCTTGACATTACAATCACCGAGACTAAGGCACAATTAGAGGAGAAGAGTTAGAAAATCTGTGAATAAATATCTGGAATGGAATGTGCTCAGGAGTTCACAACCTTGAAGACGGTAGAGGAGATTTCAAAAGTAAGGGACAGGGAAAACAGTCCACAAACATGGAGCTCTGGTTCCCTAAATTCTTCTTGAGAAACTGACTCTGAGTTTGGGCACTTGAAATATATGTTGTTGTCGGGAGATTTAGCTTCCATTGTAGTGAGACAATCAAAGCTGTGTCTGCATCTATGTTACCTGGAGGACATGGTTTCTTATTTTCCACTGAATATGTGGCAGCAGTGCTGAATTCTCTTTTGTAGGTAAACTGTGGCAACTGGGGGATAAGTGTATCCACATGTGGACTGTGAGGCCATTTGGTCATCCTCCACTTTTCGTGGTGTTTCTTGCTGCTGCACTGGGATTTTGGTATTTGCTTCATGATATACAAAGAATTCAACAGTTACCCGGTGCGTGAGTGAGTTCAGTCACTTTTGGTAGGTCAGGGTCTGCAGGAGAATGCACCAACCAGGCTTATATCCCACATGACTTTCCCCCTTGACCATAGCAACCTGATTCTAAACATTGCCCTGAATCCTGTCCATATGACAAGATGCCTTTACATACAAGGGTCTGCTGGCTGCACCATGTCAGTCACAAGCCATTTGGAAGCCAATGGAAGATCCACATGGCCCCACCACAGTTGTTTTATTACACACCTGCCCACCACTGCTGTAGGCCCACTCCTCAGCAGGCTCCAACTTCCTGGTATCTCTGTTCTGAACCATTTTCATGAAAACCAGTCAATCAAAGCACTGTCTTGTAATCTCATGATCAGCCACAGGATATCCAAAGATTCTCCAGTGCCACCTGGTCATGGGAAGTTTCAAAATTTCTTGGTATTTATCTAGCCATTTTTCAAGGTTGAAGTTGGAGGCACTGTGTGTTTCATTTCATTCTGGAACTATTACATGGTTAGGAAGCTCATTTCAATGAAATCTCTGGAGAAGTCTCACAGGCAAGGCTTCCCAAACAGTGGCCAAATGATCACATGAATCCAGGCCCATTAGGATCTACATTGTGACATCCATGTGTGTTTTGACTCTCATATATGGCTGCCAAGTCTTTCAGAATAAAATCATGTGGTAACCTGGCTGAGATTCCCAGTGCTCTGTGAACAGCCACCCTGGGCCTAGATCTCATTTTCCAAGGGTGACTCTCATGTGAATCCTCCTAAAATCCCAACACCATTCATGGCAATACTTCTCTGAGGTGAGGTCCACAACTCAGTCTCTAAGGGGAATCACAACAGAGTTCAAGCCAAGGTGGACCCAGTCATCCCTTCCAACGCCCACACATGACCACAATTAAAACCAAAACACTCCCACATGGCCCTCATCTTCTTCCATATGGACACTCATCATTACCTCTGGCTTGAGGTTTCCATGAGGGGCACAGCCCAAGACAGTGTCCAAAATAACCTCCATTGCCCCTCATTTGCCTAAAGTCAGGGTGGCCTGGACATTCGTCCGGGGAACCAGGAGTGAGCAAATAGGACTGCTGTTAATATTGCTTTGCTCCTTCATTTTGAGGCCTACTGACTGTCAGGTATATAATCTTTATGTGATTTGGATTCTGGAGAAAACCCAAGCACCTTTGGGATAGCCTCTAAAGGGCTTTGAAGAACTCATTTGATCCAAAGGTTCCTATTCTCACTTGAAGGAGGTAAGGAACCTTACAGGGGAAGGCGAGAGACTTCTTCCATAATGACTGCTCTTTTGGCCAATTTAGTTTTGGATGCAAACATGGGATTTTCTTTACATCCATCATGTGCTGAGAATCTAAGCCAAAGCCTAACACAGGACCTAGAGCCTGATTCAGACATATCCCTTTCCAATGCAATTAAGCAAAGAGTCACAGGTGATCCCCATTGATTTCCATTTGAAAACTGTTTTCTTTAGGCTTCCCAAAGGGGTGGCCAGAGGCAAAAAGCTTCCTGACATTGAGGGCAACAGAACAATAGGTACCAAAGCAGTATTTCTCCACTGAGACTTTCCTGATCACACTGATATCTAAGTTTTCTGAGATGCTTGCCATTCCCTTCAGCTATCCAGTACATGGCCATGTCACAGAGCTTGGTGGTGGTACACATCTTGGACACAAAACCATGAGCCTATTCTGGAAAGTGGCCAGAAATCAGAAAGAAAACAGGAACTTAGGAAGATATCAGGGGTTGCCCATCGATAATGCAAGCCACAGTACATTCATAAATGGGAAGTATGAATCCGGGGAAGCTTTCTACTAGACAGAACACATCCATTGAAGCATTCTCTTTTCTAATGTCTACAACCACGGACACAGTGGGATACACAGACCTAGAAACACTTGCCTTTTCAAACGACTTACTAGAATCAATTAACTCCAAACCAAACAAACTGCCTTTCTTACCTATTCTCAGAACATGAGACAAAACCACAAACCCACATCCACACCCACAAATGCACCTCCTTCCCCCAAGTAGGTCTGTGACTATCCGGAGTGTCCTCTGACTGGTGGGCCATACTATGTTTCCATGAAATGGCCTGTTCTGTCTCAGATCTGTTCTCCTTGTCCAACTCTGTGATGTTGACAGGAGCCAGTGGTGAGCCACAACCTGGTTTCTCAGGAAAGGGCCCTCTTCAGAGCTTTACTCGCATTTGGCCATCCTCACATCAGTAGGTACCAAGAAAGACTGACTCTGTCCTTGGTAAATCCAAACAAGTGAGATCACTGGGACTGGGACTGGGACTGGCTCTGGGTGCCTGGCTTCCTGGACCACATGTTCAGAGATTTCGAACACCAAGGAAATGACGTGAGGTCACTTCCTTCAGGAACTGAATGAGGTCACTGCCTTGGCAAACACATTGTCCTAATAGTTGCTTCCAAAGGCCCCATTAGATGGAGGCTGCCCCTAGTTCCTGTGACACTTTCACAAGTTAGAATGGTATATCATCCATAGGCACTCCAGAACAGCTCTCCACACTGGCCTGTTTTGGTCCATCTTCTCTACACTAAGAAGAGAGAGGCAGATTCAGACACATCCCTTCATCCTGACCAGGTCGTTGGCCATGGAAGGTGACTCTTACTCTCTCAGGTCTTTCATAGCTGCCTACATCTTCTACAGGGATCATTTCTGCATGGACGTTTGAGGTTCTCAGCGGGTGGAAGATCCCCTAAATTCCTGTATTGTAAGACCAACTCTTTCCCTGCTCTTCTGTAAAGTTAGATTGAGGGAACAGTGTATGGTTAGGGTTAATAACATGTTTGATTTGGGTTAGGAATTGTTCTGCTGTATGAATAATGTTATTGGGAACCTGCGATATTTATAAGACTATAGAGGTGAAATATAAGTATGAAAACAGAAATCTAGGAACGATTGGAAGCCCAGAAGGTCATTGGGCACTTGATTGGTATACATAGCTTTGAATTACATTCTGCACAGATGTTTCAGTTAAATAGATAATCATGGTAATAGGACCTTGTACATTGGATCATTGAATATAGAAGAGAACATCCACTCAAACTGGGATAGTTGGTAGGATAAGGAAGATAGTTGGTAGGTTTCAAAAGAAGACTGAGTAAAGCATTTGGACCAAAAGTTCTTTAGCAAAAGGGATTCAATGAGAGAGTGAATGTCAATGTCAGCACATGTGAAGAGTCATTCACAATGATGAACTGGAGAAAAGGTGTAGGAAAGCATTTATCAATAGAGACATTAGGAAATCAGGCAAAGTTCAAAGTGTGTGATAGGAAAATACATTTTTAACAGGGTTGAGGTTGGATATATAATGTTAGGAAGAAACAAATATGTAGTCACCAATAGCAATGATATTTGAGAGTGTTAGGGAACAAGGACATGGATGATGTTAGTAATACATGGTCACATTCAATTTAGGCTTTGGTACAATCATAAGTGTGACCCTTGTATTTTGTGTCTGGAATATTACTGAGATAAATATATATGTATATCAGGTGAGTAGAAAATTCATGATGAAATATATATCATCTACAGATCCAAAAATATTCATTTTACTTAACATGTATATATAGGTGAAATATAAGTATAAAAACAGAAATCTAAGTAAGATTTGAAGCTCAGAAGTGCATTGGGAAATTGATTGGGATACATAGCATTGAATTACGTTCTGCATACATATCTCAGATAAATCGATAAACAATGGCATATGACATTGTACCTTAGATGATTGAATGTAGAAGAGAACATCCACTCAAAAAGGGATAGTCGATAGAATCAGGAAGATAGTCAGTATGCTTTGGAAGAAGAGTGAGTATAGGATTTGGACCAAAGTTCATTAGCAATAGGGTTTCGGTTAGAGAGTGAATGTCAATGTCAGCACATTTGAAGGGTCAGTCACAATGTTGAACTGGGGAAAATATGTAGGAAAGCAGATATCAATAGAGACATTAGGAAATCAGGCAAAGTATAAAGTGAGTAAAAAAAATAGACATTTTCAACAGTTTTGAGATTGAATATATAATCTTAGGAAGAAACAAATATGTAGTCACCAATAGGATTGACATTTGAGAGCATTAGGCAACCTGGACATGGATGTTTTTAGTAATCCATGTTCAGTTCCCTTTTAGGCTTTGGTACAATCATACGTGTGACTTTTGCATTTTGTGTCCTGAATATTACTATGATAACATGCATATGTAGAATCAGTTGACATGAGTATTTCTTCCACCATTTCTGGGAGCAATATTTTGAAGACCTATAAATTAGTATTGGGTGTACAAAGAGGTGTACCCTGTGTCTATCAATATAGAGGTAATGCATGAATAGACCATACTGTGACCAAATAATATAACTGGTTCCACTTTAAATAATGGATTGAATGGATACCTTTAACTAAGTAAGAAATCTTATATTGATATACAATCATTCTTTCCCACCACTTATACATGTAATGGTAATATTAGGGTTATGGTTTATCATGACGGGTGTGTGAGTTTTGCTTCAAAAGTGATAATGGAAATCGAAAATAATGTGTTTGGAAAAAAGTCTCATGAAAAGAGCAGTCAAGAAACATGGAGGAATACATGTGTTGTGTGGCAGGAAGTGATTGAAAGTAAAAAAATGCGTATAAATTATCTAAATTGTGGATGAAATATGCATCCTATTATGTGCATAAACTGGAGAAATAGTAATATACCAGTGTTGAATAAAAATGAACGTCAAAATACACATTATATCCCATAGGAATATTCTTGCATTGATGTTAAACTGGGTCAGTTACTGTAGAAATATTAGAATTTTTTTTGGTGTTATAATACAATTTATTTTAGCACTAGCATGCCACAGAAGGTAGAGGGAAGAGCAATGGATTTTCAGTTATAGCATTAA
Organism: Callospermophilus lateralis; assembly: GCF_048772815.1. Taxonomy (NCBI): domain Eukaryota; kingdom Metazoa; phylum Chordata; class Mammalia; order Rodentia; family Sciuridae; genus Callospermophilus; species Callospermophilus lateralis. The sequence goes on from NW_027512934.1 coordinate 124,326, forward strand.
TTATCTAACATTAAATGACTACTTTGGGGAGTGTAGAAATTACATAAGGCTATATAACATTTTTTTTTTATTTAACATTCATAAAACCTTGGAATTATGGTAATATTTCTAGTTTTTTATTTTTTATTTTTTCAGTTTGTGATAGACCTTCATTTTATTTATTTGTATCTGGTGCTGAGAATATAACCCAGTGCCTCACAAATGGTAGACAAGCATGATACCACTGAGCCACAAACCCAGCCCCTCCACTTTTATCTTATCATCAAACACTCCTCTCCCTCTTCTTTTCTCACTTTCTTCCTCATTTTCTTCCTTCTTTCTCTTCCTTTTTCATTATCCCTCCATATGTATTTTTCTCTCATGTCATTACAAACAGTAGTATGCTATGAAATTTACATTTAAGACAGTTTTTTATAGTCATTCTTTTTTCTTGAGAAAATTTAAAAATTATAATCACCTGATATATATATTACAATACATTAATTATACATATTATCTATATTCATGCATATGTATTACATATGTTATATATATATATATATATATGTATATATATATATATATATATTTAAAAGTACTTTGATTAGCCTGTTTGAAATAATATAGACAAAATCTTTCTTAATTCTCAAGTCTTCCAGAATTAACATCTTACAGTGAAAATCAAATAAACATATTTAAGTAAAAGGGTATCATTCTTATTTATCAATACTGTGTCCATTATATTACTGTGATAAAATGTATATGTACATCAGGTGACATGAGTATTTCTTCCACCATTTTGGGGAGCAAAATTTTGAAAATTATAAATTAGTACTGAGGATACAAATTGTTGTAACCTGTGTTGATGAATCTAGAGATGATGCATGAATAGACAATATTGTGAATAAATTATATAACTATTTCCAACTTTAAATAATGGATTGAATTGATATCTGAAAATATATAGCAAATCTTATATTGATATACATACATTCATTCCAACCAGTTATATATCTAATGGTAATATTAGGGTTACGGTTTATCATGAAGAGTGTGAGTTTTGCTTCAAAAATGATTATGGATCGAAAATAATGTGTTTAGAAAGAAGTCTAGTGAATAGACCATAAAGAAACATGGAGTAATATATGTGTTCTCAAGGAGAAAGTGATTGAAATTGAGCCAAATGTCTATAAATTTGTGTACTTGTGGATGTAAGATATATCCTATGATTTCCATAAACTGAAGAAATAGTAATGTGCCAGTGTTGAATAAAAATGAACTTCAAAATACACATCATGTCCCATAGGAATCTACTTGCATTGATGTTAAACTGGGTCAGTTACTGTAGAAATATTAGGATTTGTAAGCACCATTCATTGAAGTTAGTTTTCAGTACTAGGAAAGAAATATGTATTTCAGGTGGTTGAATACTTCTGAGAATAATCTTGTGAAAAGTTGATAATAAATCCACATACAGGAACATGAATGAATTTAGGGAGTGTTTAATAATACACATATGTTTCATGTTTTGAGAAAAAAAAAAAAAAAATATATATATATATATATATATATATATATATATATATATATATATATATATATAATATATATATATATATCTCATGGAGAAATATTACAAAGAAAATTTGACAAGATTTATAACACGTACCCTTGATTAAGCAGAAGGCAAATCAAAGTATACACCATGCCTCCTATGGAAGGCCTGTATTTTTTTTCGGTTAGGTTTCTTTTTATCCATCATATTAGGATTAGTTTTCAGATTCTAGTCGGGTATGTGTTAGTGTCAGGGATCAGTATTTAAAATGGAAAATAGGAAAATGAATCTAATGTGTATGCAAGTATGTGCTACACAAAAATCTTGCCACTCTCATCCAGAACAATTCCTTGACATTAACTTCACTCCAAGTGAGACCCAATTAGTGGTGAGGAGTTCGAAAACCTGTGATTACATATGTGGAACTGAAAATGCTCAGGAGTTCACAACATTCGATGTGTTAGAACAGTTTCCAAAAGTAAGGGAGAGGTTAAAAACTGCACAAACATGGAGCTCTGCTGGCCTAAAGACTTCTTGAGAAACTTCCTCTGAGGTTGGGCACATGAAATATATGTAGTTGTCAGAAGATTTAGCTTCTTTTGTAGTGACACCATCAAATCTGGATCTGCATCTATGTGACCTGGAGAAAATGGTTCCTTATTTTCTAATGAACATGAGGAAGGAGTTCTGAATTCTCCCTTTGTAGGTAAACTGTGGTCACTGGTAGTTAAGTGTCTCCCCTTGTGGTCTGTGAAACCATTTGGTCATCATCCTCTATTTTCGTGGTGTTTCTTACTGTGGCACTGGGAGTTTGGTATTGGCTTAATGAAATACAAGTAGTTCAACAAGGACACAGTGCTGGAGGGAGTTCTGTCACGTGTGGTTGGTCAGGGTCTCCAGGAGAATGTTCAAAACAGGGGTCTATCCCACATAGCTTTCCCCCTTGACTATAGCAACCGGATTCTGAACATTGCCCTCAAACCTCTCAATATAACAAGATGCCTATACATATAAGGATCTGTGGCCTGCACCATGTCAGTCACAAGTCTTTTGAAGCCAATGGCAGATCCACGTGGTAAAACCACAGGTATTTATTCACAAACCTATAGTCCACTGCTCTACACCCACTACTCAGGAGGCTCCAACTCACTAGCATCTCTGTTCTACAACATTTTCATGAAACCCAGTCAATCAAGGCACTGGCTGGTACACTCATGATCAGCAATAGAACATCCAAAGGTTCTCCAGGGCAACCTGGTCATGAAAATTTCAAAAAAATTCATGGTATTTATCTAGCCATTTTTCAAGGATGAAGTTGGAGGCACTGTGGGTATCAATTCATTCAGGAACCATTACATGGTGAGGAAGCTGATTTCAATGAAAGCTCTGCAGAACTCTTTAAGGCAAGGCTTCCCAAAGAGTGGCCAAAAGGTCACATGAAGCCAGGCCCATTGAGGTCTTGAATGTGAGGTTCATATGTGTTTTGACTCTCAACTATGGCTGCCAAGTCTTTCACAAAAAAATAATGTGATATCCTGGCTGAGATTCTCAGTGCTCTGTGGAAAGCCATCTTGGGCCTATATCTCAGTTTCCAAGGGCGATGCTCATGCGTGGCCTCCTGTTATCCCAACACAATTCATGGCAATACTTTTCTGAGTTCAGTTCCAGAACTCAGTCTCTAAGAGGAATCACAGCAGAGTTCAAGCCCATGTGGACCCAGTCATCTCTTTCAACCGCCACACAAATGACCACAATTAAAACCACAAGACTCCTACATGGCACTCATCTTCCATAAAGACACTCATCATAACATCTGGCTGGAGGTTGCCATGAGGGGCACAGCCAAAAACAGTGTCCAAAATAAGCTCCCTTGCCCCTCATTTGCCTAAAGTCAGGGTGGCTTTGACACCCTTGTTGTGAACCAGAAGTAATCTGTAAGTGTAAAAGAAATTGAAATTAATGTGTAAAATTTAAAGTTTAAAAGACTGGGTGTTGCAAAGTTTCTAAGCTGCAAGGTCTGAGTTAAAATGTAAAGGACCAGGTATTGTTACGTTCCTATGCTATACACAAAACCTGAAATTCCTGTAGCTTGTAGGACAATTCCCGGACTGCCCAGTAAATTTTCCCCTGACTGCCTGATTGTTTAATAACCTAGTACCCTTTGTGGCCTGGCACATAGGCATCACAGGGCCTAAACCAATCAGTTTCAATGTGTACCCCACTTTAGAACTGACCTATCACTCCTGCCAGACCTGTTCCCACCAAAGAATGAGCTAATCATCTTTGGAATTGTTGTTTGATTTTCCCGTGGTGTATGATGATTTTTTAAAAGAGACTGTGATGTATGTAAAGTCCCGCCCTCCCCCAAAAGTGTACTTAAGCACTGCTCAACTCCTGCTTGTGGCTCTGGGCTGCTCTCCCTTCTTGAGTGAGCACGGAGCCCCAGCATGATGGATTGGAACTCAATAAATGCTTTTTGCTGTTGCATGATCCGCGGTCTCTTGGTGGTCTCTTCCTCCGACATTCGCTGAACCCTTAATTTTGGTGAGTTGGCCGGGAATCGTGCAGCACCGAACAAGGAGATCCCAAAGGACCCCTCTGAGGGTAAGAAAGGCGCCTCTTTCCATTTTTCCTTGTGATCGCTCAGAGCTTTTTGTTCAGGTTTGGTTTTTCGGTTTTCGGTTTGGGTTGGCAGAGTGGCTGCCAGCAGAGCGTGTAAGTTCCCCCTGGCAGTGGTGGACAAACGTGTCCTAAAGCCACCGGCCACGTTCTTGCAAGGGACACCTTGAAGGACTCGGGGAGGGACAGATGTGATCTCATTAGGTGAGGAGATACGGAAGTGCCCTCATTAGGTGAGGAGGGACAGATGAGCCCTCATTAAGTGACTCTGTTGCAAACCCATCAGGTCTTGCTGGCTACTTTTTTCTCTCAGGTTGAATTCACTGTCTGTCTTTGTGGTGTAACTCATCAGGTTATGCCAGTTACTGGGTTCTAATCTTTACTTCTGAACTCGTGTTAAACATTAACTGTGTGCCCGTGTTTGTGTTACGTTTGTTTTGTCCTTGTCTCTGTTTGAGTAACTCTCATTATGGGACAAAGCCATTCCATGCCTCTGTCCCTGAAGCCTTTCCTGGTCGCTGCCTCCAATCTGACCCCTTTGCCCACAATCCTATAACTCAAACCTTCTGCTCCTCCCCCTCTTCCCTCCATTCTCCCTGAGTCACAAGATTGTTGATCTTGGGGTTGTGAACAAACGGGAGCTGCATGATGGTCTTTGTGTGTCTTTTTGTCTGTGTTTCTGTTAAATGTGATGGCATTGTTTGGACCGATGCAGAGTCCCGAGTTCCAACCTGCCTTAGATGTGTGGAAATAACTTTAGCTAAAATTTAACCTAAAGCTTCTTCTGTGAGGGACCAAAAGTCAATAGAACCACCAGCTTTTCTGTTCTCACCTTTTACACCTCTCTTAGCTGTGTTTTAAAGAACTTTGATAAACTTTTCTTCTCTTTGTTAAGCGAGATTAGGGAAGCAGTGATTTCTTTTCTTCCCATAGTTGGCTTGAGCACGCCCACTGCAGAAGGAAATGCCTGGGGTCTAAGAACATTGATATTTCGCTTAAACTTTTCTCAAAACCCTATCCTTATTATTAAATTGTTATTAATTGGCTTTGGGGATGGGAACCAAACCTTCAGTCATAAATTTTGACACACCAGTGGGGACTTTCAATGAACCACACTCTGCCCTCTTGGGGAAGCCTAGCACTCAAAACAATTGCAAGCAGAGGATGAATTTTTTGGAAGCTGACTACTGAAAAGGTGGGAGATATAGAATATGCCTGGTGCCTGGGGTCAAACCACCAGAAGGACTAATCCTGTAAGTAAATGGTGAGGCTAAGGGACTCCCAGCAGGTGCCAGAGCCATTTTGCTGTAGGGAACTCCCTTATTCCTTACCTGCACTTTAAGGATTGCTCCACCTCTGTTTACTTAACAAAAGGGACCATGAATGCAGTAATATGTTGATATTTTAGATTGTTTCTTGGGGATGATCTTGGCTGAAATTGTATTTAAAAGATGATATTTTTAATTGTAACAATCTGGTATCGGAATGGGTTTCTAAAGCATTGCACTATCTTACAGATAAAAGTTGGGTTTAAACAAGAGTTTAGTTTGATTTAAGATAGCTGATGCTAGAAAACTTAAATACTTCGGATAAAAAAATAATTAAAGAGTTTTAATTTTGAACTAGGTAGCCTGAGAAAATTTCACTATTTATACCAGTGCATTAACTTGGGCAAAGATAATAAATTATGATATGATATCTGTTCCCTTCAATGTGTAAGATTTTTTTAAAAACGTGCTAAATTAAAACGCTGGTCTGGCTTAGTGAAATGACATTAATTAGCAACAGTCTTGGAAATTTTTAAAGCTTAATTTGGGATACAAATGGTAGTCTGTGGTTGTTTTTAAAATTTTTTTCAAGAAATTTAATGTAGCTTACTACTACTTTAGAAACTTCAGAACAAAGAAAGTGGCTTAATGATCCTAGAGAAACTTCTTATGATGGTGGCTTTAATATTATCAAAAAATGATCATATTTTCAGTTTTTTGTGGTGAGGCTAAGGGACTCAAGATTTTCTAGTGTAGAAAAACATAAAGATATAAAATTTTGAGAATTACATCTTAAACTTGCATCATAATTATCAACATTCAAACCTGGAAATTATGACTTATAGCTAAAATGCCTTAGGCATGAGGTTTCTGCTCAGAACTCCAGCCTTTACAGTTTTCAAGAATAAGTTGCCTTGTCAAAGGACTAACTAGAAACAGTTCACTCCAAACCAAACAAACCCCCTTTCCTAACTATTCTCAGAACATGAGAAAAAAACCAAAATCCCACTCAAACACCCACAAAGTCACCTCCTTCCCCCAAGTAGGTCTGAAACTATCCAGAGTGTCCTCTGACTGGAGGGCCATACTATGTTCCCCAGAAATGGCCAGTCCTGTCTCAGATCTGGTCTCCTGGGTCAACTCTGTGAAGTGGTCAGGAGATAGCAGTGAGCCTCTACCTTCTTTCTCCGGAAGGGCCCGTCTTCAGAACTTTCCTGGCATTTGGCCATCCTCACATCACTAGGTACCACAAAAGACTGACTCTGTCCTTGGTAAATCCAAACAAGTGAGACCACTGTGACTGGAGCTTGGACTGGGTCTGGATTTCTGGTTTCCTGGTACCCAAATTCGGAGAGTTCCATCAACAAGGATGTGAGGTGAGGTCACTTCCTTCAGGAACTGAATGTGGTCACTGCCTTTGCAACCACTTTGTCCTAAAATTTGCTTACTAGGGTCTCATAATATGGAGGATGCCCCTACTTGCTGTGACACTTTCACAAGTTCGAATGATATAGAAACCATAGGCACCTGGGAACAGCTCTCCACACAGGCCTAGTTTGGTCAATCTTCCCTACATTAAGAAAAGAGAGGATGATTCAGACACATGCTTTCAACCTGACCGAGTTGTTTGCCATGGAAGATGACTTTTGCTCTCTCAGGCCTTTCATAGCTGCCTGCATCTTCTCCAGGGATCATATCTGCATGGAAATTTGAGGTTGTCAACAGGTGGAAGATCCCCTACACCCCTGTATTGTAAGACCAACTCTGTCCCTGCTCTTCTGTAAAGTTGGATTGAGGGAACAGTGTATAGTTAGGATTAATAACATGTTTGATTTGTGTTAGGAATCATTCTGCTGGATGAATAATGGTATTGGGAACCTGCAATATATATAAGAATATACAGGTAAAATATAATTATGAAAACTGAAATCTAGGTAAGATTTGAAGACCAGAAAGGCATTGGGCCCGTGATTGGGATACTTAGCTTTGAAGTATGTTCTGCACAGATGTCTCAGATAAATCAATATACAATGGTATAGGACCTTGTACCTTGGATGATTGATTGTTGAAGAGATCATCCAGTCAAAAAGGGATAGTCGTAGGATTAGGTAAATAGTCGGTAGGTTTAGAAAAAAGAGTGAGTATAATATTTGGACAAAAAGTTCTTTAGCAATAGGGTTTCGGATAAAGAGTGAATGTAAATGTCAGCACATGTGAAGAATCAGTCACTATGATGAACTGGGGAAAATATGTAGGAAAAGAGATATCAATAGAGACATTAGGAAATTAGACAAAATATAAAGTGAGTGATAGGATTAGACATTTTCAACATGGTTGAGGTTGAATATATAATCTTGGGAAGAAACAAATATGTACTCACCAATAGGATTGACATTTGAGAGAATTAGGCATCCAAGACGTGGATGTTTTTAGTAATCCATGTTCACTTTCCATTTAGGCTTTGGGACAATCCTAAGTGTGACCTTTGCATTTTGTGTCCAGAATATTACTGTGATAAAATGTATATGTAGATCAGTTGACATGAGTATTTCTTCCACCATTTCTGGGAGCAAAATTTTGAAGATATACAAATTATTATTGGGGGTACACAGAGGTGTACCCTGTGTCTATCAACATAGAGATAATGCATGAATAGACCATACTGTGATTAAATAATATAACTGGTTCCACTTTAAATAATGGATTGAATTGATATTTGAAAGTATGCAAGAAATCTTATATCGATATACAATCATTCATTCCCACCAGTTTTACATCTAATGGTAATATTAGGGTTATGGTTTATCATGACGGGTGTGTGAGTTTTGCTTCAAAAATGATAATGGAAATCAAAAATAATGTCTTTGGAAAAAGTCTCATGAAAGGAGCAGTCAAGAAACGTGGAGGAATACATGTGTTCTGAAGCAGGAAGTGATTGAAAGTAAAACAAATGCGTATAAATTTGCTAAATTGTGAATGAAAAATACATATTATGATGTGCATAAACTGGAGAAATAGTAATGTACCAGTGTTGAATAAAAATGAACGTCAAAATACAATTATATCCCATGGGAATCTTCTTGCATTTATGTTAAACTGGGTCAGTTACTGTAGAAATATTATAATTTTTTTGGTGTTATAATACAATTTATTTAAGCACTAGCATGCCACAGAATGTCGAGGAAAGAGCAATGGATTTTTAGTTATCGCACTAGTAATCTATCATTAAATGACTATTTTTGGGAGTCTAGAAATTACATAAGGCTATGCAACAATTTTTTTTTTTATCATTCATAAAAACTTGGAATTTTGGTAATATTTCTACTTTTATTTTAATTTTTTCAGTTGTTGATCGACCTCATTTTATTTATCTATATGTTGTGATGAGAATATAACCCAGTGCCTCACACATGCTAGCCAAGCATGTTACCACTGAGCCAGACACCCAGACCCTCCACTTTTATCTTATAATCAAACACTCCTCTCCCTCTTCTTTATTCACTTTCTTCCTCATTTTCCCCCTTCTCTCTCTTCCTTTTTCATTTTCCCTCCATAGGAGTTTTTCTCTCATGTCATTACAAACAGTAATATGCTATGAAATTTACATTTAAGAATGTTTTTTATAGTCATTCTTTTTTGTTGAAGAAAAAAGAAAATTTAATAATTATAATAACCTATAGATATATTACAATACATTTATTATACATATGTATCTATATTCATGCATATGTATTACATATGTTATATATATACATATATATTTAAAAGTACTGTGATTAGCCAGTTAGAAATAATATAGACCAAGTCTTTCTTAATTTTCAAGTCTTCCAGAATTAACATCTTACAGTGAAAATCAAATAAACATATTTAAGTAAACAGGTATCATTCTTATTTATCAATACTTATCATTTAAGTTTTTATATTACATTAAGCTGTAATATGGCATATTAACTCTTATGAATTAGAGAAATTTCATTTGAACAACCTATTATTTAAGGACCATATGCACTGACATTTTAAATGGCTTTCTCGTGATTTTAATTTCTATCAATTGCATATTTATTGCCAAATACTTATATTATTAATTTTCATATTCATGATTGATATAAAGTCAATTGTTTAATTCTTCTTGTAAGTAGTTACTTATTACAGTAGGGACAGTATTAATAATTCTACATCTTTATAAGAAAAATGGTACAAAGATATTTTTATGCAAAATTAAGAATAATTGCATGCTCTAAATGTTTGATTGTTGATACATATAATAAAGAGCTTTTGATGAGTCTCTTCCCCAGTAAAACATAAAATGCAAAGATGTAGTTGGGTATGTATTTCCAAATAAAGATAAGGAAAAATACACATTATCAGCTACAAACTATCAAATAAAAGATGAAAAGAACAATCCAACACATTGTACGAACTTGTCAGAAGAGGTAGCCTAAGACTAGACCTGGTCCATGACAAAATATTCACGAAAAAAATGAAATATGAAAAATATAGGAAATGATATGAATTTTTCATGAAGGTAGGTGGATTATCCTTTAATCTCAATATATGTTCATTTTTAAAAGCCAGTTTTCTGGTAAAATAAATTTGTGATATTTACAACTACACAAAACAAACTTTCTGCTTATCAAAATGAATGCATCTCAACTCTCTTTTAGCTGATTTCTTCCCACTCAATTTTAAACCTTTGTTTATTTATTTTTATTGGTTTTTCAAAACATTACAAAGCTCATGATATATCATCTTTCATACATTTGACTCAAATGGGTTATGAACACCCAATTTTCCCCAAATACGAATTGCAGAATCACATCAGTTACACATTCACATTTTTACATAATGTCATGTTAGTGACTGTTGTCCTCTGCTACCTTTATTATCCCCTACTATCCCCCCTCCCCTCCCATCCTATCTTCCCTCTCTTCCTCATCTGCTATTCTTCACTTCTCTCTCTTGTTCCCGCCTTTCCCCTCACAAAGTCTTATATGTAATTTTATGTAACAATGAGGGTCTACTACCATTTCCATATGCTTTCCCTTCTCTCTCCCTTTCTCTCTCCCACTCATCTTTGTTTAATATTAATCTTTTCCTCATGCTCTTCCTCACTGTTCTATTCTTAGTTACTCTCTTTTTATCAAAGAAGACATTTGCCATTTTTTTTAAGGATTGGCTAGCTTCTCTTAGCATAATCTGCTTTAATGCCATCCATTTCCCTGCAAATTCTATGATTTTGTCATTTTTTAGTGCTGCATCCATCGTGTATAGATGCCACATTTTTTTTATCCATTCATCTATTGAATTGCATCTAGGTTGGTTCCACAGTCTAGCTATTGTGAATTGTGCCACTATGATCATTGATGTGGCAGTATCCCTTTAGTACACTCTTTTAAGATCCTCAGGGAATAGTCCGAGAAGGGCGATAGCTGGTTCAAATGGTGGATCCATTCCTAGCTTTCCCAGGAATTCCCATACTGCTTTCCATGTTGGCCTCACCAATTTGCAGTCCCACCAGCAGTGTACAAGTGTCCCCTTTTCCCCACATCCTCGTAAACACTTGTTGTTTGACTTCATAATGGCTGCCAATCATACTGGAGTGAGATGGTATCTTAGGGTGGGTTTGATTTGCATTTCTCTGACTGCTAGATGTGGTGAGCATTTTTTCATGTACTTGTTGATTGATTGTATGTCCTCCTCGGTGAAGTGTCATTTCAGGTCCTTGCCCCATTTGTTGATTAGGTTATTTGTTATCTTATTGATAGTTTTTTTTGAATTCTTGGTATATTCAGGATATTAGGGCTCTATCTGAAGTGTGAGGGGTAAAAATTTGTTCCCAGGATGTAGGCTCTCTATTTACCTCTCTAATTGTTTCTCTGGCAGAGAAAAAAAACTTTTTAGTTTAAGTAAGTCTCATTTTTTTATTCTTGTTAATAACTCTTGGGCTATGCGCGTCCTATTAAGAAATTTGGAGCCCGACCCCACAGTATGTAGATCGTAGCCAACTTTTTCTTCTATGAAATGCAGTGTCTCTGATTTTATATCTAGATCCTTGATCCATTTTGAGTTAAATTTTGTGCATGGCGAGAGAAGGGAATTCAGTTTCATTTTGTTGCATATGGATTTCCAATTTTCCCAGCACCATTTGTTGAAGATGCTACCCTTCCTCCATTGCATGCTTTTAGCCCCTTTATCAAATATAAGAAAGTTGTAATTTTGTGGATTGGTTTCTGTGTCCTCTCTTCTGTACCACTGGTCCACCTGCTTTTTTCGGTACCAGTACCATGCTGTTTTTGTTACTATTGCTTTGTAGTACAGTTTGAACTCTGGTATCGCTATACCTCCAGATTCACACTTCCTGCTTAGAGTTGCTTTTGCTATTCTGGGTCTTTTGTTTTTCCATATGAATTTCATGATTGATTTATCTATTTCTACAAGAAATGCCGTTGGGATTTTGATTGGCATTGCATTAAACCTGTAGAGAACTTTGTGTAATATTGCCATTTTTATGTTGTTAGATCTGCCTATTCATGAACAGGGCACATGTTTCCATCTTCTGAGATCTTCTATCTCTCTCTTTAGAGTTCTGTAGTTTTCATTATATAAATCTTTCACCTCTTTTGTTAGGTTGATTCCCAAGTATCTTATTTTATTTGAGGATATTGTGAATAGAGTGGTTTTCCTCATTTCCATTTCAGAAGTTTTGTTGCTGTTATACAGGAATGCCTTTGATTTATGCGTGTTAATTATATATCCTGCCACATTTCTGAATTCATTTATTAACTCTAGCCATTTCTTTGTAGACCTTTTTGTGTCTGTTAAATATTTTATCATGTCATCTGCAAATAGTGATACTTTAAATTCTTCTTTTCCTATTTTTATGCCTTTAATTTCTTTGGTCTGTTTAATTGCTCTGGCTAGTATTTCAAAACTAAATTGAATAGAAGTGGTGATAAAGGGCATCCCTGTCTTGTTCCAGATTTTAGAAGGAATGCCTTCAGTTTTTCTCCATTTAGGATGATGCTAGCCTGAGGTTTAGCATATATAGCTTTTACAATTTTGAGGTAAGTTCCTGTTATCCCTAGTATTTATAGTGTTTTGAACATAAAGGGATGCAGAACTTTGTCAAGTGCTTTTTCTGCATCTATCGATATGATCATATGGTTCTTGTCTTTAATTCTATTGATGTGGTGAATGGCATTTATTGATTTTCGTATATTGAACCATCCTTGCATCACGGGGATGAATCCTTCTTGATGATGGTGCAAAATTATTTTGATATGCTTTTGTATTTGATTCGTCAGGATTTTATTGAGAATTTTTGCATCCAAGTTCATTAGAGATATTGGTCTGTAGTATTCTTTCTTTGAAGTGTCTTTGTCTGGTTTCGGGATCAGGGTGATGTTGGCCTCATAGAATGAATTTGGAAGAGCTCCTTCTTTTTCTATTTCTTGAAAAAGGTTGAAAAAATATTGGTTTTATTTCTTCTTTGAAGGTTTTGTAGAAATCCGCTGTATACCCATCCGGTCCAGGGCTTTTTTTTGGTTGGTAGTCTTTTGATTGCCTCTTCTATTTCTTCCTTTGTTATTGGCCTGTTTAAATTGTTTGTGTCTTCCTGACTCAATCTGGGCAGATCGTATGAATTAAGAAATTTATCAATATCTTCACAATATTCTATTTTGTTGGAATATAGTGTTTCAAAATACTTTCTAATTATCTTCTGTATTTCTGTAGTGTCTGTTGTGATATTGCCTTTTTCATCCCATATGTTAGTAATTTGAATTCTCTTTCTTCTTCTTTTCCTTAGCATGGCTAAGGGCCTGTCGATCTTATTTATTTTTTCAAAGAACCAACTTTTAGTTTTATCAATTTTTTCAACTTTTTTTGTTTCAATTTCATTGATTTCTGCTCTAAATTTAATTATTTCTTGTCTTCTACTACATTTGCTGTTGTTTTGCTCTTCCTTTTCTAGGTTTTTGAGGTGTAGTTTAAGTTCATTTATTTGTTGTATTTTTCTTTTTTTGAGGAAAGAACTCCAAGAAATGAATTTCCCTCTTAAAACTGCTTTCATTGTGTCCCATAGATTCCGGTATGTTGTGTCTGTATTGTCATTTGTCTCTAAGAATTTTTTTTATCTTCTTCTTTATGTCTTCTGTAACCCATTGATCATTCAGTAGCTTGTTGTTCATTTTCCATGTGATGTAGGATTTTTCCTTCTTTCTTTTCTCATTGATTTCCAGTTTCATTCCATTATGATCATATATGGTGCACGGTATAATCTCCATGCCTTTATATTTACTAAGAATTGCCCTATGGCATAATATATGGTGTATCTCTGAGTAGTATCCATGTGCTGCTGAGAAGAACATGTATCCACTTGATGATGGTTGATATATTCTATATATGTCGGTTAAGTCTAGGTTATTGATTGTGCTGTTGAGTTCTATAGTTTCTTTATTCAGTTTTTGTCTAGAGGATATCTCTAATGCCGAGAGTGGTATGTTGAAGTCACCCATAATTATTGTGTTGTAGTCTATTTGACTCTTGAACTTGAGGAGAGTTTGTTTTATGAACGTTGCACCTCCATTGCTTGGTGCATACAAATTGATAATTGTTTTTTTCTTGTTGGTGGATGATTCCTTTTAACAGAATATAGTGTCATTCTTTATCCCTTTTGATTAACTTAGGTTTGAAGTTGATTTTATTCCATATGAGTATGGCAAATCCTTCTTGCTTCCGAGGGCCGTGTGAGTGTTATGATTTTTCCCAACCTTTTACCTTCAGCCTGTGTATGTCTTTTCCTATCATATGAGTCTTCTGAACGCAGAATATTGTTGGATTTGTTTTTTTGATCCAGGTCACTAGCACATGTCTCTTGATTGGTGAAATTAGGCCATTAACATTTAAGGTTACAATTGAAATATGATTTGTACTTCCAGTCATGTTTATTTATTTATTATATTTTAGTTTGGATAGTTTTTACTTTTTTGGTTACTTTCCTCCCGCTTTACTGAGATACTTCCCACTGTTAGTTTTGGGCACTATTTTTTAACTCTTCTTCTTGTAGTATTTTGCACAAAATGCTTTGCAGTGCTGGTTTTCTGGCTGAGAATTGTTTTAGCTTTTGTTTATCGTGAAAGACTTTAATTTCATTGTCAAATCTGAAGCTTAACTTTGCTTTATATGGTATTCTTGGTTGGAATTCTTTTTTTTTTTTTTCAGCATTTGAATTACATTTTTCCAGGATCTTCTCACTTTCAACGAATGTGATGAAAAATCAGTTGTTAACCTAATTGGTTTACCCCTGAATGTAATCTGCCTCCTTTCTCTTGTAGCTTTTAATATTCTCTCCTTGTTCTGTATGTTGGCTATCTTCATAATTATATGTCTTGGAGTTGGTCTATTTTGGTTTTGAATGTTTGGGGTCCTGTAGGCTTCCAGGAATTGGCAATCCAATCCATCATTCATCTCTGGGAAGTTTTATAGAATTATTTCATTTAATATGTTATCCATTCCTTTGGTTTGAATCTCTATGCCTTCTTCTATCCTGATGACTCTTAAATTTGTTTTTTGTTTTTTTATGACATCCCATATCTTTTGAATAAATTCCTGGTGGGATTTAAGCATCTTTTCTGTGTTTACTCAATTCTTTTCAAGTTGATAAACTTTGTCTTCATTATCTGATGTTCTGACTTCTACTTGATCTAGTCTATTTGTAATATTCTCGTTTGAGTTTTTAATTTGGTGTATATTTTCCTGCATTTCTAGGATTACTGTTTAATATTTTTTTTAAGATCTCTATCTCCTGGTAATGCTCATTCTTTGCCATTTGAATTTGTTGTTTAATTCATTTTCAAAATATACTTTTATTGCTTGGACTTGCTGCCTCATGTCTTCTCTAATATTCCTTTCCATCTGAGTTTGGTATGCCTTGAGTTCTTTCCCTATCCCTGTTTCTGATGCTTCAAGGTCCTCCTGTAGATTTAAGTTGTCCTGCATTGTTTGTACTCCTTTTTTGCCCTTGTTTTTTCATGATGTTCACGTTACTTTCCAGCTCTATTTGATTGCTGTGTTTCTGCTTTATTCTTTAGATTTGTTTTGGTGTTGTATATCTCTGTTGTCTCTCCTTTGTGTTGGTAAACTATGCCTGCTAAAGTGGATTCCGCTTGGAAGTAATTCCGAAGGCCGAGCTCCAGTGATGTCACCTCTCTGCTTTGGCGGGCCCCAGGCTCCTTGCCGAGGTGTCCGAATTGGGGGGTGGGACTTGACTGTCTATGGTTTGTTTCAGCTCTGGGTCACTGGCAGGCGGGTGGTCTCCAGCCGCCCAATTGCGCGGTTGGTCGCCAGCGGGCAGGCGGTCTCTAGCCGCCCAGTCACGCGGGCAGCAGGTGGGCTGTCGCCGTTGGGTTGGCAATCTCTAGCCACGCAGTCTCACGCTCGGTTGCCGGCGGGCGGGCATTCCTCAGCCCCCCAGTCACTCAGGCAGTGGGTGGAATGTCACGTGCAGGCCTGCGGTCTCCAGCCGCCCAGTCACAAGGGCCTGCCTTCTAGTCCTTTGGTTTCTCCTGCTTGTCCTGGTTTCTTTTTCTAGACCAGATTTCCCCTGAGTGATGCCTCTCGGCAGTTCAAACTGTACTCTGTGCCTGCCGTTTGTTGGGTGTGGAGGGTGTCTTTTGGGAACCCAGACACTCTATTGTTTTGATTTTTTCCGCTTGCCCCTCCCCCAGCACTGGCTATACACGTTTCGTTATCGCCACTGATGGTAGGGGGAGTCGAAAGTCAGGTGTCTCTAGTTTTTCTTGCGTCTTTATGCAGGCTTGCTCTGATTAACCCTCCCCCGGAAAGCCTAGGAGACATTTTATGTGAATTCCCCGCTGTATGAGAGATGAGCTGAGTAACACACATCTGTTTTATTGTTGCAATCTATTGGAGAGGGGTGGTGGTTACTTCAGATCTCAAAGATGGTGGCCGCTGGTTTCCTTGGTGGAGTTTCTTTTGTGGGGGATAGAACTATACCACTTTCTTCCCTTTCTGAATTCCCACACTCAGCCCGGGGATCAGTGGGAGCTCAGCCGGCAGGATTCCACAGAATCCGCAGCAACATTTCTCCCTGCTTCTGGTCACTTCTCGGTGGTGCCCCGCCATCTGTAACAGCAGGCCTGGCTGCATGATTCAATCAGCCCGGATCTCTGATTGCACAGTTGGCTATTGGGAACCCCGGCACTCTATTGTTTTGATTTTTTTTTTCCGCTTGCCCCTCTCTCAGCGCTGGCTAGACAGGTGTTTTCCACCACTGATGGGAGGGGGAGTTGAAAGTCAGGTGCCTCTAGTTTTCCCCTGTCTTTATGCAGGCTCGCTCTGATAATCTCTCCCCCAGAAAGCCTAGGAGAGATTTGATGCAAATTCCCCGAAGTATGGGAAATGAGCTGAGTAACAGCACCTGTTTTATTGTTGCAATCTGTAGGGGAGTGGCTGTCGTTACTTCAGCTCACCAAGATGGTGGCCGTTGGTTTCCTTCTTGGAGTTTCTATTGTGGGGGTTAGAACTGTACCACTTCCTTCCCCATCTGAAACCCTGAACTCAGCCCAGGGCTCAGTGGGGACTCTACTGGCAGAATTCCACAGAATCTGCATCAACGTTTCTCCCTGATTATTGATCGCATCTCGGTGGTGCCCTGCTGTCTGTAGCCACTGGACGGGTCGCGGGGATCAGTCAGACATGATCTCCGGTCGCAGAGTTGGCTCATGTTTGGGACTCATTTACCGGACCTCAGTGCTAGAAATCCTTCTTCTAGGTTTCAGTGCACCCCCATTTTGCTGTAAGTTCCTAACAAGATAGTTTTTTGTCGTTCTTAGTCATTAGTCAACTGCGCAGTGGCGCGGTACAATGGGTATGATGCTCTCTATTCACGGCCCTCTTGCAATGTCAAAATATTATGATTTGTATGCACCATTCACTGAAGTTAGTTTTCAGTATTAGGAAACAAATATGTATTTCAGGTGGATGAATATTTCTGAGAATAATCTTGTGAAAAGTTCATTATAAATCCTCATACATGAATATAAATGATTTTAGGAAGTGTATAATAAGACACATATATTTCATATTTTGAAAAATCTGTAGAGTATATATATACATATATATATATATATATATATATATATATATATATATATATATATATACACACACACACACACACACACAAACACACACACACAGAGACATTAAAAAGTAGCAATATATATGCCAATCGAAATTCATCATTAAATATATAACATCCACTTATCCAAAAATATACATTTTACTGAAAATGGATTTATGCATAATGTTGGTCAACTAGGAAGCTCACCCATAGGTTAAATTTTCGGTTCCAACAGAGGTTAGGAGGAGTGATCTCTTCTCACAATTTTTATCTGCCATGTCAGCCACCTCAGAACAATGTACATGTGATACCAGGTAGAATTCTATTTGTGCATATAAAAATACATGTGCTTAATAGGCTACAGAAAAGGGAGAGAGGAATTCACATATTTGTTAATTTTAAAAACACATGGAGAACTATGTCAATAAACATTGAATATATATTTTAACTCCTACACAATATAATCCAAAAGGGATGTCCAACTACATATCATGCCTTCTCTGAATTGCTGGTGTTTGTATTCTGTTTGGGTTACTATTCTCCATCATATAAGGATTAGTAGTCAGAGTCTAGTAGGGTATGGGTTAGTGTCAGAGATTCAGTATTTCAAATGGAAAATAGGAAAGTAAACCCAATGTGTTTGCAAATATGTGCTACACAAAAATCTTCCCACTCACATTAAGAACAATCCCTTGATATTACCCTCGCTGGAAGAAATACTACAATTAGAGGATAAGAGTTAGAAAATCTGTGAATACATACCTGGAATGGAATATACTCAGGAGTTCACAACCTTGGAGGTGGTAGATGACTTTCCAAAAATAAAAGACAAGGTAAACACTCCACAAACATGGAGCTCTGCAGGCCTAAAGACTTCTTGAGATACTGCCTCTGAGTTGGGACACTTGAAATGTATGTTGTTGTCGGTAGCTTTAGCATCCTATGTAGTGAGAGCATCAAAACTGGGTCAACATCTATGTGACCTGGAGGACATGGTATCTTATTTTCCAATGAAAATGAGGCAGCAGTGCTGAATTCTCACTTTGTATGTAAACTGTGGCAACTGGGAGATAAGTGTCTCTTCGTGTGGACTGTGAAGCCATTTGGTCATACTCTACTTTTCGTGGTGATTCTTGCTGCTGCACTGGGAGTTTGGTATTTGCTTCATGAAATACAAGGAGTTCAACTGGGACACAGTGCTGGAGGGAGTTCTGTCATGTGTGGTGGGACAGAGTCTGCAGGAGAATGCACCAACCAGGCTTATGTCCAACATAGCTTGCCCCCTTGACCATATCAACCTAATTCTGAGCATTGCCCAGAAACCTATCCATATAACAAGATGCCTTTTCATATAAGGGTCTGCTGGCTGCATCATGTCAGTCACAAGCCATTTGAAAGCCAATGGCCGATCCACATGAAACCACCAGAGATGTTTTATCTCACACCTACCCACCTTTGCTTTAGGCCCACTACTCAGCAGGTTCCAACTTACTGGCATCTCTGTTCTACACAATTTTTTTGTGAAACCCAGTCAATCAAGGCACTTTCTGGTACACTCATGATCAGCAACAGGATCTCCAATGGTTTTCCAGTGCCACCTGGTCATGGGAATTTCAAAAATTTTATGGTATTTATCGAGCCTATGTTTCAAGGATGAAGTTGTAGGCACTGAGGGTTTCATTTAATTCAGTAACCATTAAATGGTGAGGAAGCCCATTTCAATGAACGCTCTGGATAACTCTCACAGGCAAGGCTTCCCAAAGTGTTGCCAAATGGTCACATGAAGCCAGGCCCATTGAGGTCTACAATGTAAAATCCTTGCCTGTTTTGCTTCTCAACTATGGCTGCTAATTCTTTCAGAAAAAAATTATGTGATAACCTGGCTGAGATTCCCTGTGCTCTGTGGAAAGCCTTCCTGGGCACAGATCTCAGATTCCAAGGGTGACTCTCATGCATGGCCTTCTAAAATCCCAACAAAACTCATGGCAATACTTCTCTGAGATCAGTTCCAGAACTCAGTCTCTAAGGGGAATCACACCAGAGTTCAAGACCAGGTGGAGCCAGTCATATTTTTCAACAACCACACTAATAACCACAATTAAAACCAGAACACTTCCACATGGCCATCATCTTCTTCCATATAGACACTCATTTTAACCTCTGGATGGAGGTTTCCATGAGGGTCACAGCCCAAGACAGTGTCCAAAATAAGCTTCCTTGCCCCTCATTTGCTTAAATTTGGGGTGGCCTGAACACCTTTCTGTGAACCATGACTGATCAAATAGGCCTGCCGTTAATACTGCTCTGCTTCTCCAATTTGAGGACTACTGACTGTGGGGTTTAGAATCTTCATGTGAATTGGAATCATTGGAATCACCTATGGGCTAGCGTCTGAAGGGCTTTGAAGAACTCATTTGACCCAAAGGCACCCTATTCTCACTTGATAGAGGTCAGGAACCTTACAGAGGTAGGGAGAGACTTCATCCACAAGGACTGCTCTTTTGGCCATTTTGGTTTTGGATGAACACGTGGGATGTATAAGGTGCTGAGTATCTAACCACAGCCTCACACAGGGCCAAGAGGCTGTTTCAGAAACATCCATTTCCAATGAAATTAAGCAAAGAGCCACAGGTGATGCCCATTCATTTCCATTTGAAAACTGTTTTCATCAGGCTTCACAAATGAGTGTCCTGAGGTAAAAACCTTCCTGAAATTCAGGGCAGCAGAACAATAGGTAAGCAAAAGCCCGAAAGAAGGGTTTCTCCACTGTGACTTTCCTGGTCCCACTGGTATCTGAGTTTTCTTAGATGCTCGCCATTCCCTTCAGCTATCCAGTACATCACCATATACAGAGCTTGGAGGTGGTACATATCTTGGACACAAAACCATGAGGCTATTCTGGAGAGTTTCCAGAATTCAGGAAGAAAACAGAAACTTAGTAAGAGAGCAGATGTTGCCCTTCAATAAGGCAAGCTGCAGTCCATTTGTAAATTGGGCAGGATGAATGTTTGGAAGCTTTCTACTAGACAGGACACATCCATTGATGCATTCTCTTTTCTAATGTCTACAACCACGGACAGAGTGGGATGCACAGACATAGAAGCACTCGCCTTGTCAAACGACTTACTGGAAACAGTCCACACCAATCCAAACAAAGACCTTTCCTTCCTATTCTCAGAACATGAGACAAAACCACAAACCCACACACACACACTCAAAGGCACCTCCTTTGCTCAAGTAAGTCTGTGACTATCTAGAGTGTCCTCGGAATGGTGGGCCATTGTATGTTCCCCCAAAATGGCCTGTCCTGTATCAGATCTAGTCTCCTTGGCCAACACATTGAAGTTGTTAGGAGCCATGGGTGAGCCACTACCTGATTTACCAGGAAAAGCTCCTCTTCAGAGCTTTCCTGTCATTTGGCCATCGTCACATCAGTAGGTACTAAGAAAGACTGACTCTGTTCTTGATAAATCAAAACAAGTGAGACCACTGGGACTGGGACTGTGACTGGTTCTTTGTGCCTGTCTTCCAGGATCAAACGTCCAGAGAGTTCCATCACCAAGGCAGTGAGGTGAGGTCATTTCCTTCAGGAACTGAATGAGGTCACTGACTTTGCAACCACTTTGTCCTAAAAGTTACTTCTAAAAGTCCCATGAGATGGAGGCTGTCCCTACTTCCTGTCACACTTTCACAGTTAGAATGGTATACCAACCATAGGTACCTGGGAACAGCTCTCCACACAGGCCTGGTTTGGTCCATCTTCTCTACATTAAGAAGGTAGAGGCTGATTGAGACACATCCCTTCATCCTGACCAGATAGTTTGCCATGGAAGATGTCTTTTGCTCTCTCAGGTCCTTCATAGCTTCCTTCATCATCTCAGGGGATCATTTCTGCATATACCTTTGATGTTCTCAGCAGGTGGAAGATCCCCTACATTCCTGTATTGTAAGACCAACTCTGTCCCTCCTCTTCTGTAAAGTTAGATTGAGGGAAAAGTGTATGTTTAGGGTTAATAACATGTTTTATTTGCGTTAGGAATCTTTCTGCCAGATGAATAATGGTATTGGGAGCCTGTGATATTTACAAAAATATATAGGTAAAATACAAGTATAAAAACAGAAATCTAGGTAAGATTGGAAGCCAGAAGGGAACTGGGCCCTTGAGTGGGATACTTAGGTTTGAATTATGTTCTGCACATGTGTCTCAGATAAATTGATATACAATGGCATAGGACCTTATACCTTGGATAATTGATTGTTGAAGAGAACATCGAGTCAAAAAACTATAGTCAGTAGCATTAGGAAGATAGTCAGTAGGTTTAGAAAGAAGAGTGAGTATAGGATTTGGACAAAAGTTCTTTAGCAATAGGGTTTCAGGTAGAGAGTGAATGTAAATGTCAGCATATGTGAAGTATCAGTCACAATGATGAACTGGGGGAAATATGTATGAAAGCAGGTATCAATAAAGATATTACGAAATCAGGCAAAGTATGAAGTGAGTGATAGGATTAGACATCTTCAACATGTTTGAGGTTGAATATATAATCTTAGGAAGAAACAAATATGTAGTCACCAATTGGATTTACATTTGAGAGCATTAGGCAACCTGGACATGGTTCTTTTTAGTAATCCACGCTCCCTTGGCATTTAGGCTTTGATACAATCATGAGTGTGACCTTTGCTTTTTGTGTCCAGAATATTCCTGTGATGAAATCTATATATAGATAAGGTGACATGAGTATTTCTTCCACCATTTCTGGGAGCAATATTTTGAAGACGTATAAATTAGTATTGAAGGGACAAAGAGGAGTACACTGTATCTATGAATATAGAGATAATGCATTAATAGACAATACTGTGAATAAAAAACATAACTGGTTCCAACTTTAAATAATGGATTGAATTGAATCGTGAACATATAGAGGAAATCTTATATTGATATACAATTTTTCATTCCAACCAGTTATACATCTAATGTTAATATTAATGTTATGGTTCATCATGAAGAGTGTGTGAGTTTAGCTTCGAAATTGATTATGGAAATTGAAAATAATGTATTTGGAAAGAAGTCTCATGAAAAGACGAGTCAAGTAACATGGAGGAATACATGTGTTCTGAAGCAAGAAGTGTTTGAAAGTGAAACAAATTCCTATATATTTGTGAACTTGTGGATGAAATACATATCCTATGATGTGCAAAAACTGAAGAAATAGTAATGTACCAGTGTTGGATTAAAATGAAGGTCAATATAGACATCATGTCCCATTGGAATCTACTGGCATTGATGTTAAACTGGGTCAGTTACTGTAGAAATATTAGGATTTGTAAACACCATTGATTGAATTTAGTTTTCAGTACTGGGAAACAAATATGTATTTCAGGTGGATGAATATTTCTGAGAATTATCTTCTGAAAAGTTGACTATAAATCCATATACATGAACATGAATGAATTTACAGAGTGTGTATAAGACACATATTTCATATTTTGAGAAATCTGGATATATATATATATATATATATATATATATATATATATATATATATATATATATATATATTTTAAATAAACACAAATATACATTAAAAAATATCAATAAATACATGCTAATCATAATTCATCATGTAATATACATCATCCACAGATGCAAAAATATTTATTATACTGAACATGGATTTATGTATAATATTGTTCTACTGGGAAGCTCACACATAGTTTGAATTTTCAGTTCCCACAGGGTTTAGGAGGACTGATCTCTTCTCACAATTTGTATCTGCCAATTCAGCCAACTCATGAAAATGTACGTGTGATACCAGGTAGGATTCTCTATGTGCATATAAAAATACATGTGCTGAGTAGGCTACAGACAAAGGGAGACATATCAACATATTTGTGAACTTTAAAAACACATGGAGGACTATTTCAATTAAAAATTGAGTAGATTTATAACACCTACCCTTAATCATGCAAAAGGGAAGTCCAACTGTACACCATGTCTCCACTGAACTTCTTGTATTTTCATTCTGTTTGGGTATTATTCTCCATCATATTAGGATTAGTAGTCAGAGTATAGTAGGGTATGAGTTACTGTCAGGGATTCAGTATTTCAAATGGAAAATTGGAAAATGGATCAATGTGTATGCAAATTAGTGTTACACAAAAATTTTCCCACTCTCATTTAGAACAATAACTTTACATTATTTTCACCCCAAGTAAGACACGATTAGAGGAAAAGAGTTAGAAAATCTTTGAATTCATACCTGAAATGAAAACTGCTCCGGATTTCACAACCTTGGAGATGGTAGAGGAGTTTCCAAAAGTAAGGGACTATGTAAATACTCCACAAACATGAAGATTTGCCAGCCTAAAGACTCTGCAGAAACTGCCTCTAAGATGGACAGTTGAAATATATGTTGTTTTCAGGAGCTTTAGCTTTTTTTCTAGTAAGACCATCAAATCTGTTTATGCATCTCTGTGACCTTGAGCACATGGTTTATAATTTTCCAATGAACATGAAGCAGCAGTGCTGAATTCTCTCTTTGTAGGTAAACTATGGCCACTGGGGTCTATGTGTCTCCCCATGTGGACTGTGAAGCCATTTCATCATCCTCCACTTTTTATAATGTCTCCTGCTGCATTCAGAGTTTTGTATTTGTTTCATGAAATACAAGGAGTTAAACTTGACCACAGTGCTGGAGGGAGTTCTGTCACATGTGGTGGGTCAGGGTCTGCAGGAGAATGGACCAACAGGGCTTGTATATCACATAGGTAGCCTCCGTGACCATAGCAACCTGATTCTGAACATTGCCCTTAAACCTCTCCATATAACATGATGCGTTTACATACAATGTTCTGCTGGCTGCACCATGTCAGTCACAAGCCATTTGGAAGACAATGGCAGATCCACATGACCCCACCACAGATGTTTTATCACACACTTAATCAACTCTGCTCTAGGCCCAGTATTCTGCAGGCTCCAAATTACTGGCATCTCTGTTCTACACCATATTCATGAAAACCAGTTAATCAAGGCACTGTCTGGTACACTCATGATCAGCAACAGGACATCCAAAGGTTCTTCAGTGCCACCTGGTCATTGGAATTTTAAAAATTTCATGGTATTTATCTAGCCAATTTTCAAGGATAAAGTTGGAGGCACTGTTTATTTCAATTCATTCAGGAATTATTCAATGTTGAGGAAGATCATTTCAATGAAAGCTCTGGAGAACTCTCACAGGCAAGGCTTCCCAGAGCATGGCCAAAAGGTCACAGGAAGCCACGCCCATTGAGGTCTACAATTGAGGTCCATGTGTGTTTTGACTATCAAATATGGCTGCCAAGTCTTTCAGAATTAAATAATGTGATATCCTGTCTGAGATTCCCAGTGCTCTGTGGAAAGCCACCGTGGGCATAGATCTCAGTTTCCAAGGGCGACTCTCATGCGTGGCCTCTTAAAATCCCCACACAATTTATGGCAATTCTTCCTTGATGTGTGTTCCAGAACTCAGTCTCTAAGGGGAATGACACCAGAGTTCAAGCCCAGGTGGATCCAGTCATCTCTTCCAACTGCCACAAGAATGACCACAATTAAAACCAAAATACACCCACATGGCCCTCATCTTCTTAAATATAGACATTCATCATAACCTCTGGCTGGAGATTACCATGCGGAATGCATCCCAAGAGAGTGTCCAAAATAATGTTGCTTGCCCCTCATTTGCCTAAAGTCAGAGTGACATGGACACCCTTCCTGTGAACCAGGAGTGATCAAATAGGCCTGCCATTAATACTGCTCTCCTTCTCCAATTTCAGGCCTACTGACTCTCAGGTATAGATTCTTTATGTGATTTGGAGTCTTGAGAAAACACAAGCACCTCTGCAGGGCTTTGAAGAACTCATTTGACCTAAAGGATTCCTATTCACACTTGATGGAGGTAAAGAACCTAACAGAGGAATGCAAGAGACTCATCCACAATGACTAATTTTTTTGCCATTTTGGTTTTGATTGCACACATGGAATCTATCTTTAGATCTATCATGTGCTGAGAATCTAAGCCACAACCTCACAGAGGCCCAAGAGGCTGATTCGGACACATCCCTTTCCAAAGCAATTAAGCAAAGAGCAACATGTTATGCCCATTTATTTCCATTTGAAAACAGTTTTCTTCAGGCTTCACAAAGGGGTGGCCTGAGGCAAAGACCTTCTTGACATTCAGGGCAACATAACCATAAGTATGCAAATAAACCAAAGCAGGGTCTCTCCACTGAGAGTTTACTGGTCACACAGTTATTTGAGTTTTCTAAGATGTTCCCATTCCCTACAGCTATCAAGTACATGGCCATGTCACAGAGCTTGGAGGTGGTACATATCTTGGACTCAAAACCATGGGCCTATTCTTGAGATTTGCGGGAATTCAGGAAGAAAACAGGAACTTAGAAAGTTAGTAGGTGTTTCCCATGCATAAGGCGAGCCACAGTCCATTCCTAAATCGGGCAGGAAGAATGCTGGGAAGCATTCTACTAGACAGGACACATCCTTGATGCATTGTCTTTTCTAATGTCTACAACCACGGACAGAGTGGGAAACACAGACATAGAAGCACTCGCCTTGTCAAACGACTTACTAGAAACAGTCCACTCCAATCCAAACAAACCGCCTTTCCTACCTATTCTCAAAACATTAGACAAAACCACAAACTCACACCCACACCCACAAAGGCACCTCCTTAACTCAAGTAGGTCTGTGAATATCCAGAGTGTCCTCTGACTGGTGGACCATACTATATTCCCCTGAAATGGCCTGACCTGTGTCAGATCTGGTCCCCTTGGCTAACTCTGTGAAGGTGTCAGGAGCCAGAGGTGAGCCACTACCTGCTTTCTCAGAAACGGCTCCTCTTCAGAGCTTTCCTGGCATTTGGCCATCCTCACATCAGTAGTTACCAAGAAAGACTGACTCTGTCTTTGGTAAATCCAAACAAGTGTGACCACTGGGACTGGGACTGAGACTGGCTATGGGTGACTGGCTTCATGAATCCCAAGTTCAGAGATTTTAATCACCAAGGAAGTGAGGTGAGGTCACTTCCTTCAGGAACTGAATGAGGTTACTGCCTTGGCAATCACTTTGTCCTACCAGTGGCTTCCAAGTGTCACATGAGAAGGAGGCTGCCCCTACTTCCTGTTACACTTTCACAAGTTAGAATGGTATATCAATAATAGGCGCCCTGGAACAGCTACCCACACAGGCTGGGTTTGGTCCATTTTCTCTACATTAAGAAGAGAGAGGCTGATTCAGACAGAACCCTTCATCCTGACCAGGTTGTTTGCCATTGAAGATGACTTTTGCTCTCTCAGGTCCTTTATAGCTGCCTTCATGTTCTTCAGGGATCATTTATGCATGTACCTTTGAGGTTTTCATCAGGTGAAATATCTCATACATTCCTGTGTTTTAAGATCAACTCTATCCCTGCTCTTCCATAAAGTTAGATTGATGGAACAGTGAATGGTTAAGGTTAACAACATGTTTGATTTGGGTTAGAAATCATTCTGATGGATGAATGATGGTATTTGGAACCTAAAATATTTAAAAGAATATAGAGGTGAAATATAATTATAAAAACAGAAATCTAGGTAAGATTCGAAGCCCAGAATGGCATTGGGACCTTGACTGGGATAATTAGCATTGAATTACTTTCTGCACAGATGTCTAAAATAAATCTATAATCAATGGCATAGGATCTTCTACTTTGGATGATTGAATGTACAAGAGAACATCCAGTCAAACAGGGATAGTCGGTAGGATTAGGAAGATAGTCGGTAGGTATAGGAAGAAGAGTGAGTATAGTATTTGGAACAAAAGTTCTTTAGCAATAGGGTTTTGGTTAGAGAGTGAATATGTTTGTCAGCACATGTGAAGAGTCAATCACAATGATGAACTTGGGAAATATGTAGGAAAGCAGATATCAATAGAGACATTACAAAATCAGGCAACTATAAAGTGATAGGATTAGACATTTTCAAAGGGTTCAGGTTGAATATATAATCTTAGGAAGAAACACATATGTAGTCAGGAATAGGATTGACATTTGAGAGAATTAGGCAATGTGGACATGGATGTTTTTAGTAATCCATGCTCACTTTCCATTTACGCTTTGGTACAATAATAAGTGTGACCTTTGCATTTGGTGTCCAGAATATTACTGTAATAAAATGTATATGTAGATCAGGTGAAATGAGTATTTCTTCCACCATTTCCGTGAGCAATATTGTGAAGATGAATAAATTAGTATTGGGGGTACAAAGAGGTGTACGCTTTGTCTATGAATATAGAGATAATGCATAAATAGATCATACTGGGAAAAAATATAACTGGTTCCACTTAAATAATGGATTGAATTGATATCTGAAAATATATAGG
Source organism: Callospermophilus lateralis (assembly GCF_048772815.1). NCBI lineage: Eukaryota > Metazoa > Chordata > Mammalia > Rodentia > Sciuridae > Callospermophilus > Callospermophilus lateralis. Next base: position 152,306 of record NW_027512934.1, read on the forward strand.
AAATCTTATATTGATATACAATCATTCATTCCAAAGAGTTATACATCTAATGGTAATCTTAGAGTTATGGTTTATAATGAAGGGTGTGTGAGTTTTGTTTCAAAAGTGATTACGGAAATAGAAAATAATGTGTTTGGAAAGAAGTCTCATGAGAAGACCAGTCAAGAAACATGGAGGAATACATGTGTTCTGAAGCAGAAAGTGATTGAAAGTGAAACAAATGCCTATAAACTTCCTAACTTGTGGAATAAATATATATCCTATTATGTGCATAAACTGAAGAAATAGTAATGTAACAGTGTTGAATGAAAATGAACTTCAAAATACACATCATATTCCATAGGAATCTACTTGCATTGATGTAAAACTAGGTCAGTTACTGTAGAAGTGAAAATTGGAAAATAAATCCAATCTGGAATGGGAAATTCTCAGGAGTTCACAACCTTGGATGTGGTGGAGGAGTTTCACAAAGTAAGGGACATTGTAAACACAACCCAAACATGGAGCTCTGCTGGCCTAAAGACTTCTTGAGAAACTGGCTTTGAGGTTGGGCACTTAAATTTATATTGTTGTCCGGAGCTATAGCTTCTTTGTAGTGAGACCATCAAAGCTGGGTGTGCATCTATGTGACCTGGAGGACATGGTATCTTATTTAATAATGAACATATGGCAGCAGTACTGAATTCCCTGTTTGTAGGTAATCTGTGGCCACTGGGGGCAAAGTGTCTCCCCATGTGGACTGTGAAGCCATTTGTTTATCCTCCATTTTCGTGGTGTTTCTTGCTGCTGCACTGGGAGTTTGGTATTTGCTTAACGAAATACAAGGAGTTCAACAGGGACAAGTGCTGGTGGCTACCCCTACTTCATGTGACACTTTTACAAGTTAGAATGGTATATCAACCATAGGCACCCAGGAACAGCTCTCCACACAGCCCTTGTTTGGTCCTTCATATCTGCCTATATCTTCTCCAGGGGTCATATCTGCATGGACCTTTGAGGTTCTCAGCAGGTGGAAGATCCCCTATATTCCTGTATTGTAAGACCAACTCTGTCCCGCTCTTCTGTAAAGTTAGATTGAGGGAACAGTGTATGGTTAGCATTAATAACTTGTTCAATTTGGGTTAGGAATTATTCTGAGGGATGAATAATGATATTGGGAATCTGCTATATTTATAAGAACATAGAGGTGAAATATATGTATGAAAACAGAAATCTAGGTAAGATTTGAAGCCAAGAAGGGAATTGGGCCCTTGATTGGGATACTTAGCATTGAATTACCTTCAGCAGAGTTTTCTTGGATAAATCAATATACAATGGCATAAGAGTTTGTACCTTGGATGATTGAATTTAGAAGGGAACATCAACTCCAAAAGGGATAGTCGGTAAGATTAGGAAGATAATCGGTAGTTTTCGGAAGAAGTGTGAGTATAGAATTTGGAAAAAAAAAAATCTTTAGCAACAGGGTTTCGATTAGAGAGTGAATGCCAATGTCAGCACATGTGAAGAGTCAGTCACAAAGATGAACTAGGGAAAAAATGTAGGAAAGCAAATATCAAGGAAGACAATAGGAAATTAGGCAAAGTACAAAGTGAGTGTTAGGATTAGACATTTTCAACAGGATTGAATTTGAATATATAATCTTAGGAAGAAACAAATATGTAGTCACCAAAGAATGACATTTGAGAGCATTAGGCAACCTGGACATGGATGTTTTTAGTAATCCATGTTCACTTTCCATTTAGGCTTTGTAAAATCATAAGTGTGACCTTTGCAGTTTTGTCCAGAATATTACTGTGATAAAATGTATATGTAGATCAGGTGACATGAGTATTTCTTCAACCATTTCCGGGAGTAATATTGAGAAGACGTATAAATTAGTATTGGGGGTACAAAGAGGTGTACGCTGTGTCTGTGAATATAGAGATAATGCATGAGTAGACCATACTGTGAATAAATAATATAACTGGTTCCACTTTAAATAATTCATTTAATTGATATCTGAAAATATACAGGAAATCTAATATTGATATACAATCATTCATTCCAACCAGTTATACATCTAATGGTAATATTAGGTTATGGTTTATCATGAAGGGTGTGTGAGATTTTCTTCAAAAGGATTATGGAAATCGAAAATAATGTGTTTGGAAAGAAGTCTCAAAAAATTCCAGTCAAGAAACCTGGATGAATACATGTGTTCTAAAGCAGGAAGGGATTTAAAGTGAACCAAATGCCTCTAAATTTGTGAACTTGTGGATGAAATATATATGCTATGATGGGCTAAACGTGAAGAAATAGTAATGTAGCAGTGTTTAATAGAAATGAAGTTCAAAATAGACATCTTGTCCCATAGAAATCTACTTGCATTGATGTTAAACTGGGTCAGTTAATGTAGAAATGTTAGGATTTGTATGAACCATTAACTGAAGTCAGATTTCAGTAATGGGAAACAAATATGTATTCCAGGTGGAGGAATATTTCTGAGAATAATCTTCTGAAAAGTTGATTAGAAATCCACATACATGAACATGAATGAATTTAGGGAGTGTATATAATACACATATATTATTTCATATTTTAAAAAACTTGGAGAGTCACACACACACACACGCACAGACATTAAAAAGTAGCAATATATATGCCAATCGCATTTCATCATGAAATATATATAATCCACATATCGAAAAATATTCATTTTGCTTAACATGGATTCATGTATAATGTTGTTCTACTAGGAAGCTGACATAGGTTGAATTTTCAGTTCCAACAGCGTTTAGGAGGAATGATCTCTTCTCACAATTTTTATCTTCCAAGTCAGTATCCTCAAAAGAAATTATGTGTGATACCAGGTAGGATTCTATATGTGCGTATAAAAATACATGTGCTGAATAGGCTACAGAGAAAAGGAGACAGGAAGTCACATATTTGTTACCTTTAAAAATACATGTAGAACTATTTCAATTAAAAATTGACTATTTTTATAATACCTACCCTTTATCATGCAAAAGGCAAGACCTAGTATACACCATGCCTCCTCTGAACTGCTTGTATTTCTATACTCTTTGGGTTATTTTTCTTCACCATATTAGGATTAATCGTCAAAGTCTAGTAGGGTATGGGTTAGTGTCAGGGATTCAGTATTTTGAATGGAAAATAGGAAAATGAATCCAATGTGTACACAAACATATGCTACACAAAAATCTTCCAACTCTCATCAAGAACAATGCCTTGTCATTACCTTCGACCCTAGTAAAACACAATTAGAGGAGAAGAGTTAGAAAATCTGTGAATTCATATGTGGAATAAAATATGCTCAGTAGTTCAAAAAATTGGAGGTGTTAAAGGAGTTTCCAAAAGTAAGGGAAAGGTTAAACAGTCCACACACATGGAGCTCTGCTGGCCTAAAGACTTCTTGAGAAAGTCTCTCTGAGGTTGGGCACTTGAAATATATTTTGTTGTAAGGAGCTTTAGCTTCATTTGTAGTGATACCTTCAAAGATGGGTCTGCATCTATGTGACCTGGAGGACATGGTTTCTTATTTTCCAATGAACATGAGACCACAGTGCTGAATTCTCTCTTCCTAAGTAAACTGTGGACACTGGAACCTAAGTGTCTCCCCGTTTGAACTGTCAAGCCATTTGGTCATCCTCCACTTTTCGTGGGTTTCTTGCTGCTGCACTGGGAGTTTGGTATTTGCATCATGAAATACAAGGAGTTCAACTGGGACACAGTGCTGGAGAGAGTTCTGTCACGTGTGTATGGTCAGGGTCTGCAGGAGAATGCACCATCCAATATTCTATCTCTCATAGTTTGCCCCCGTGTCCATAGCAACCTGATTCTGAACATTTACCTGAAACCAAACCATATAACAATTTGCCTTTACATATAAGGGTCTGCTGGCTGCACCTTGTGAGTCAAAAGCCATTTTATATAAATGCCACATTTTTAATCCATTCATCTATTGAAGGGAATCTAGGTTGGTTCCACAGTCTTGCCATTGTGAATTGTGCTGCTATGAACATCGATTTATCAGTATCTCTGTAGCATGCTCTTTTTAGGTGTTTAGGGAATAGACCGAGAAGGGGAATAGGTCAAATAGTGGTTCCATTCCCAGCTTTCCAAGAAATCTCCATACTGCTTTCCAAATTGGCTGCACTAATTTGCAGTCCCACCAGCAATGTACAGGTGTGCCCTTTTCCCCACATCCTCGACAGCACATGTTGTCATATGACTTCATAATGGCTGCCAATCTTACTGCAGTGAGATGGTATCTTAGGGTGGGTTTGTTTTGCTTTTCTCTGACTGCTAGAGATGGTGAGCATTTTTTCATGTACTTTTTGATTGATTGTATGTCCTCCTCTGAGAAGTGTCTGTTCAGGTCATTGGCCCATTTGTTGATTGGGTTATTCATTTTCTTATTGTTTAATTTTTTTGAGTTCTTTGTATACTCTTGATATTAGGGCTCTATCTGAAGTGTGAGGAGTAAAGATTTGTTCCAAGGATGTAGGCTCCCTATTTACCTCTCTTATTGTTTCTTTTGCTGAGAAAAATCTATTTAGTTTGCATAAGTTCCATTTGTTGATTCTAGTGATTAACTCTTGTGCTATGGGTGTCCTATTGAGAAATTTGGAGCCCGACCCCACAGTATGTAGACTGTGGCAAAAGTTTTCTTCTACCAGATGCAGTGTCTCTGATTTGATATCAACCTCCTAGATCTATTTTGAGTTAACTCTTGTGCATGGCGAGAGGAGGGGATTCAGTTTCATTTTGTTACATATGGAATTCCAGTTTTCCCAGCACCATTTGTTGAAGATGCTATCCTTCCTCCACTGCATGCTTTTAGGCCCTTTATCAAATATAAGATAGTTGTAGTTTTGTGGATTGGTTTCTGTGTCCTCTATTCTGTACCACTGGTCCACCCACCTGTTTTGGCACCAGTACCATGCTATTTTTGTTACTATTGATCTGTAGTATAGTCTGAGGTCTGGTATCGGTATACTGCCTGATTCACACTTCCTGCTTAGAGCTGTTTTTGCTATTCTGGGTCTTTTATTTTTCCATATGAATTTCATAATTGTTTTATCTATTTCTACAAGAAATGACCTTGGGATTTTAATTGGCATTGCATTAAACCTATAGAGAACTTTTGGTAATATTGTCATTTTGATGATGTTAGTTATGCTTATCCATGAACAGGGTATATTTTTCCATCTTCTAAGATTTTCTTCTATTTCTCTCTTTAGGGTTCTGTAGTTTTCATTGTATAAGTCTTTCACCTCTTTGGTTAGGTTGACTCCCAAGTATTTTATTTATTTTTTTGAGGATATTGTGAATGGAGTGATTGTCCTCATTTCCATTTCAGAGGATTTGTCGCTGATATACAAAAATGCCTTTGATTTATGCGTGGTGATTTAATATCCTGCCACTTTGCTGAATTCATTTATTACCTCTAATAGTTTCTTTGTAGACCCTTTTGGGTCTGCTAGGTATAGAATCATGTCTTTTGCAAATAGCGATAATTTGAGTTCTTCTCTTCCTATTTTTATGCCTTTAATTTCTTTAGCCTTTCTAATTGCTCTGGCCAGTGTTTCGAGAACTATGTTGAACAGAAGGGGTGAGAGAGGGCATCATTGTTTTCCTCCAGATTTTAGGGGGAATGCCTTCAATTGTTCTCCATTCAGAATGATGCTAGCCTGAGGCTTAGCATAGATTGCTTTTACAATATTGAGGTATGATCCTGTTATCCCTAGTTTTTCTAGAGTTTTGAACGTAAAGTGATGCTGTACCTTGTCGAATGCTTTTTCCGCATCTCTCGAGATGATCATATGGTTCTTATTTTTAAGTCTATTGATGTGATGAATAACATTTATTGATTTCTGTATATTGTACCAGCCTTGCATCCCAGGAATGAATCCTACTTGATCATGGTGTACATTTTTTTATATATATATATGATTTTGTGTCTGATTCGCCAGAATTTTTTTGAGGATTTTTGCATTTTTCCTGAAATAGCTTGAAAAGTATTGGTTTTTGTTTTTCTTTAAAGGTTTTTTAAAACTATGCTCCATACCCATCCGGTCCTGGGCTTTTCTTAGTTGGTAGTATTTTGATGGTTTCTTCTATTTCCTCAATTGATATTAGACTGTTTAGGTTGTCTATATCCTCCTGACTCAATCTGGGCATATCATATGACTTAAGAAATTTATCAATGCCTTCACTATATTATATTTTATTGGAGTATATTAATTCAAAATAATTTCTGATTTTCTTCTGTATTTCTGAAGTGTCTCTTGTTATATTTCCTTTTTCATTTCATATGGTAGTAATTTGAGTTCTCTCTCTTCTTCTCTTTGTTAGCATGGCTAAGCGTCTGTCGATTTTATTTATTTTTTCAAAAAACCAATGTATTGTTTTGTCAATTTTTTCAATTGTTTCTTTTGTTTCGATTTCATTAATTTCTGCTCTGATTTTAATTATTTCTTGCCTTCTACTTCTTTTGCTGTTGTTTGCTCTTGTTTTTCTAAGATTTTGAGATGACGTATGAGATCATTTATTTGTTGGTTTTTTCTTTTTCTAAGGAATGAACTCCAAGCAATGAATTTTTCTCTTAGAACTGCTTTCAATGTGTCTCATAGATTCCGATATATTGTGTCTGTGTTTTCATTTACCTCTAAGAATTTTTTAATTTCCTCTTTGATGTCTTCAATAACCCATTGATCATTCAGAAACCTATTGTTCATTCTCCAAGTGATGAATGATTTTTCCTTCCTTCTTATATCATTGATTTTTAGTTTCATTCCATTATGATCAGATAAAATGCATGGTATTATCTCTACTCCTTTTTATTGTCTAAGAGTTGCCCTGTGACAATGGGCAATACAATATGATGTATTTTTGAGAAGGATCCATGTTCTGCTGAGAAAAAAGTGTAACTTCTTGATGATGGGTTGTACATTCTATATATGTCAATTAAGTCTAGGTTATTAATTGTGTTATTGAGTTCTATAGTTTTCTTATTCAACTTTTGTTTGGAAGATCTTTCCAGTGGTGAGAGAAGTGTGTTCATGTCTCTCATGATTACTGTATTGTGGTCTATTAGACTCTTGAAATTGAGAAAAGTTTGTTTGATGAACAAAGCTGCACCATTGTTTGGGGCATATATATTTATGATTGTTACGTCTTGTTGGCGTATGGTTTTCTTGAGTAGTATGTAGTGTCCTTCTTTATCCCTTTTGATTAACTTTGGCTTGAAATCTATTTTATTTGATATGAGTATGGACACTCCTGCTTGTTTCCAACGTTCATAAGAGTGATATGATTTTTCCAAGTATCACCTTGAGTCTATGTATGTCTTTTCCTGTAAAATGCGTCTCCTGTAGGCAGCATTTTGTTGGTTCTTGTTTTATGATCCATTCTACTAGCCTGTGTCTCTTAATTGGTGAGTTTAAGCCATTAAGATTTTTGGTTATTATTTAGATATGGGTTTTTCTTCCAGCCATATTTGTTTATTTATGTTACTAAACATAGTTTGTTTTCCTCTTTGATTATTTTCCCCCCTTTAATGTCCTACCTTCCACTGTTGGTTTTCATTGATATTTTCCATTTTCACTTCCTGTAATGTTTTGCCGAGGATGTTTTGAAGAGATGGTTTTCTAGCTGCAAATTCTTTTCACTTTTGTTTATTGTGGAAGGTTTTAATTTCATCTTCCATCTGAAGCTTAATTTCACTGGATACATGATTATTGGTTGGAACCCATTTTCTTTCAGTGTTTGAAATATGTTATTAAAGGATCTTCTAGCTTTCAGAGTCTGTGTTGAAAGATCAGCTGTTATCCTGGTTGGTTTACCACTAACTATAATCTGCTTCCTTTCTCTTGTAGCTTTTAAAATTCTCTCCTTATTCTGTATGTTGGGTATCATCATTATCATGTGTCTAGGTGTGGATCTCTTATGATATTGCATGTTCGGCGTCCTGTAGACTTTTAGGATTTGGGATTTTGTCTCATTCTTCAAGTCTAGGAATTTTTCTCCTATTATTTCATTGAATAGATTGCTCACTCCTTTGGTTTGGACCTCTATACTTTCCTGTATCCCAATGACTCTTATGTTTGGTCTCTTTATGTTATCCCATATTTCTTGCACTTTTGCTCATGGTTTCTTAACAGTCTTGTTGAGCTGTATATGTTCTTTTTGAGTTGAAATACTTTGTCTTCATTGTCTGAAGTTCTATCTTCTAAGTATTCTGCTCTAATGGTAGTATTCTCAATTGAGTTATTAAGATGGTTCATTACTTCCTGCATTTCTAAGATTTCGGTTTGTTTGTTTTTTATAACCTCTATCTCACTGTATAGTTGATCTTTGCTACTTGGATTTTTTTATGTAATTCATTGTCGAAGTGATCTTTCATTGTCTGATTTTCGCTGTCTAATGTCTTCCTTGAGATTCCAGATCACATGAAGCATGTATATCCTGAATTCTTTATCTGACATTCCATATGCTGCATCTATTACCTCTTCTAAAGTTGAGTTGACCTGCATTGCTTGTGGTCCTTTCTTTTCTTGTCTTTTCATACAGCTTGCGTTTCTTTCTGCTTGGTGAAACTGTTGTGTTTTTGAAATTTTCCCCCTATATATTTATATTGCTCTTGTATAGTGGAAAAGTCTCCATTGCAGGTGCGGTTGGCGGCTGTGATGCTCCTCCAATTGGGGTGATCTGTCTACCATTCTGACCAGCCCCTGGGCCTGTTCTGCCGGTCGGTCGTACGTCTGCCTACCTTGCAGGCATGGGTGTGCTCTGCCCCTACTCCAATTGGGGTGATATGACTACCATGCCGGTGGGTCGCTGGGCCTGTTCCAGGCACAGGTGGCAGCTCTGCTCTGCACCTCTGGCTTGATGACTAAGTGGGAGAGACTCGGATGTTTGTGACTCACTTTCTTTACCAGGAGACCAACTATTTCTCTCGCCGCTGGTATAGATGAAGTTATCTCCTCCACCGCTTTGTGATCACATCAGATCTCTGCCATGTTGGTATCCCATGTGAATGGCAGCATTTCTTTCCCTTTGCCAGGTGACCAAAGCAACGAGTGAGTCCTGACCAGCCCTCACAAGCCCCGTCTCAATCCTTTTGCCACTGTCTATGAAGGCTCAGTTGGCATTTACCTTTACAGTATTCAGCAGGACCCAGACCAAGAAACAGTTTCTGCAGGTTCTTTAGCCCTGGGCCAGAGCAGTTCCGGGACCCGGAATTCAGCCGCTCCGGGCTCGGTGTATGTTCTGATAGGAGCAGGATCCAAGAAGCAATTTTCGTGGGTTCTTCAACACTGACCCTGAGTAATTTGTCTGCAAGATGAAGGGAAATGGCAGCCTGAAATTACCTATTCTGTATCTGAATGAGCTGTGATGAGTCGAAAACCGGGATGGTGACGTCAGCTCTCCAAGATGGTGACCGCTATCTTCCTCTGTGTTCTCACCGGTGTGGAAAACCGAATTGGACCGCTTCCTTCCCCCGTTTCAAACCCAGAACTCAACACTGAGCACAGTGATTGCACAGCTGGCAGGAGCCCGCATAATCCACAGGGCTATATCTTTGCGTTGCTCTCTCGTCGTTTCCCAGCGCGCATTGCAGACACTAGCTGTGGGGTGATTTGCTGAAAAAGCAGCGTGACCCTCCGTGAGGACAAATCGCTGGCGTTTGAGCCCCCGTAGCTGGTCCTTGTGCAATGGAAATCCTTCCTGTAGGTTTTGGAGCACACCAATTTTCCTGGAAATTTCTAACAAGATAGATTTTAGCCATTCTAACTTGTCCTTCTCCTGCAATGTGAGGCGGTACACGGGGGTAATGAACTCCCATCACCGCCATAATATGATCCCCTGAAGTTAGTTTTCAGTACTAGGAAACAAACATGTATTTCAGGTGGATGAATATTTCTGAGAATAATCTTCTCAAACGTTGATTATAAATCCAAATACATGAATATGAATGAATTTAGTTAGTGTATAATAAGACACATATATTTTATATTTTGAATAATCAGCAGAGTGAATATATATATATATATATATATATATATATATATATATATTAATATATATATATATAAATATATATAATACACACACACACACACACACACACACACACACATACACACCTAAATACAGACATTACAAAGTAGCATTATGTATGCCAATCGAAATTCACCATGAAATATATATCATCCACAGATCCCAAAATATTGATTTTACTAAATATGGATTTATGTTGTTCAACTAGGAAGCTCACCTATAGCTTGAATTTTCAGTTCCAACAGCATTTAGAAGAAGTGTTTTCTTCTAACAATTTGTATTTGCAAAGTCAGTTACCTCACAAATATGTACGTGTGATACCATGTAGTGTTCTATATGTGCATTTGAAAATGCATGTGCTGAATAGGCTACAGAGAAAGGAAGACAGGAATTCACATATTTGTTAACTTTAAAAACACATAGAGGACTATTTTAACTACAAATTGACAAGATTTATAACACCAACCCTTTATCATGCAAAAGGAAAGTACAACTATACACCATGCCTCTTCTGAACTGGTTGTATTTCTATTCTGTGTGGGTTATTTTACTCCATCATATTAGGATTAGTAGTCAGAGTCTAGTAGGTTATGGGTTAGTTTCAGGGATTCAGTATTTCGAATTGAAAATAGAAAAATAAATTCAATATTTATGCAAATATGTGCTACAAAAAAATCTTCCCACTCTCATCCAGAACAATGCCTTGACATCACCTTCGCTTAAAGTAAGACACAATTAGAGGAGATGAGTTTCAAAAATCTGTGAATACATATCTGGAATGGAATATGCTCAGAAGTTCATATCCTTGGAGGTGGTATAGGAGTTTCCAAAAGTAAGGGACAGGGTAAACACTGCACAAACATGGAGCTCTGCTGGCCCAAAGACTTTTGAGAAACTGCCTCTGAGTTTGGGCACTAGAAATATATGTTGTTGTCAGGAGATTTAGCTTCCATCTAGTTAGACCATCATAACTGGGTCTGCATCTATGTGACCTGGAGGACATTGTTTCTTATTTCCCAATGAACATGAGGCAGCAGTGCTGAATTTTCTCTTTGTAGGTAAACTGTAGCCACTGCGCGCTAAGTGTCTCCTCGTGTTTACTGTAAAGCCGTTTTTTCATCCTCCACTTTTTGTGGTGTTTCTTGCTGCTGCACTGGAAGTTTGGTATTTGTTTCTTGGAATACAAGGAGTTCCACTGGGACAAAGTGCTGGAGGGAATTCTGTCACATGTGGTGGGTCAGGGTCTGCAGGAGAATGCACCAAGCAAGCTTCTTTCCCACAGAGCTTGCCCCATTGACCATAGCAACCTGATTCTGAACATTGCCCTGAAACCTCTCCATATAACAAGATGCTTTTACATACAAGGGTCTGCTGGATGCACAATGTCAGTCACAAGCCATATGGAAGCCAATGGCAGATAAACATGGCCTCACCACAGATGTTATATCAGACACCTCCCCACCACTGCTCTAGGCCAACTACTCAGCAGGCTCCAACTTACTGGCATCTCTGTTCTACACCATTTTCATGAAACGAAGTCAATCAAGGCACTGTCTGGTATACTCATGATCAGCAACAGGAATCCAAAGGTTCTCCAGTGCCACCTGGTCAAGGGAATTTCAAAAATTTGGTGGTATTTATCTAGCTATTTTTTAAGGATGAAGTTGGAGGCACTGTGGGTTTCCAATCATTCAGGAACCATTAAATGGCGAGGAAACTCATTTGAACAAAAGAAATGGAGAACTATCACAGGCAAAGCTTCCCAAAGTGTGGCCAAAAGGTCAGATGAAGCCAGGCTCATTGAGGTCTACAATGTGAGCTCCATGTGTGTTTTGACTCTCAACTATGGCTGCCAAGTCTTTAATAATAAAATCTTGTGATATCCTGGCTGAGATTACTTGTGCTCTGTGGAAAGCCACCCTGGGCCTAGATCTCAGTTTCCAAAGGCGAATCTCATGTGTGGCCTCCTAAAATCCCAACACAGTTCATGGCAATACTTCTCTGAAAACAGTTCCACAACTCAGTCTCTAAGGGAAATCACACCAGAGTTCAAGCCCAGGAGGAACCAGATATCTCTTCCAACCGCCACACAAATGACCACAATTAAAAACAAAAGACTCCCACATGGCACTCATCTTCTTCCATATAGACACTAATAATAACCTCTGGCTGGAGGTTTCCATGAGGGGCACAGACCAACACAGTGTTCAAAATAAGCACCCTCGCACCTCATTTGTCACAAGTCAGGGTTTCCTGGACACCCTTCCTTTGAACACGGAATGATCATAGAGCCCTGCCTTTAATACTGCTCCACAATTCCAATTTGAGGCTTACTGACTGTGGGATTTAGATTCTTTATGTGAACTGGAGTCATGCGTAATCACAAGCACCAATGGGCTAGACTCTGCAGGGCTTTGAAGTACTCATTTGATGCAAAGGATCCCTATTCTCACTTGATGGAGATCAGGAACCTTACAGAAAAAGGCGAGAGGCGTAGTCCACAATGAATGCTTTTTGGACATTTTGGATTTGGGTGCACACATGGGATGTTTCTTTAGGTCCATTAGGTGCTAAGTATCTAAGCCACAGCCTCACACAGGGCCAAGTGGCCAATTCAGACACATCCCTTTCCAAACAATTAAGCAAAGAGCCCCAGGTGATGCCCATTCATTTCCATTTGAAAACTGTTTTCTTCAGGCTTCACAAAGGCGTGGCCTAATCAAAGACCTTCCTGTTATTCAGTGCAACAGAAGAATAGGTATGCAAAAGGCCCAAAGCAGGGTTTCTCCACAGAGACTTTACTGGTCACATTGATATCTGAGTTTTCTGAGATGCTCCAATTCCCATCAGCTATCCTGTACATGGCCATGTCCCAGAGCTTGGAGGTGGTACATATCTTGGACACATAACCATGAGCCTATTATGGTTAGTGGCCAGAATTCAGGCAGAAAACAGGAACTTAGGAAGACAGTAGGTGTTGCCCATCCAGAAGGCAAGCCAAGTCCATCTATAAATTGGGAAGGATGAATGCTGGGAAGGTTTCTACTAGACAGAAAACATCCATTGATGCATGCTCTTTCTAATGTCTTCATCCACGAACACATTGGGATACCCAGACATAGAAACACACTCTTTGTCAAACGACTTTCTAGAAACCATCCACTCCAAAATGAACAAACTGCCTTTTCTACCTATTCTCAGAAAATGAGAAAAGACCACAAACTCACACCCAACCCACAAAGGCACCTCCTTCCCCCAAGTAGGTCTGTGACTATCCGGAGTGTCCTCTGACTGGTGGGCCATACTATGTTCCCAGAAATGGCCTGTCCTGTCTCAGATCTGGACTCCTTGGCCAACTCTGTGAGGTTATTAGGAGCCAGCGGTGAGCCATTACATGGAGATGACTTTTTCTCTCTCACGTCCTTCATAGCTGCCTACATCTTCTCCAGGGATCATTTCTGTATGGACCTTTGAGGATCTTAGCAGGTAGAAGATCTGCTACATTCCTGTATTGAAAGACCAACTCTGTCCCTAATTTTCTGTAAAGTTAGATTGAGGGAACAGTGTATGGTTAGGATTAATAACATGTTCGATATGAGTTAGGAATCATTCTGCAGGAATGTTTGGGAACCTGCAATATTTACAAGAAAATATACGTGAAATATTAGTATGAAAACAGAAATGTAGGTAAGATTTGAAGCCCAGAAGGGCATTGGGCCCTTGATTGGGATACGTAGATTTGAATTATTTTCTGCAGAGATGTCTCAGATAAATCGATGTACAATGGCATAGGACCTTGTACGTTGGATGATGGAATGTTTAAGAGAACTTCTAGTCAAAAAAGGATAGTTGGAATTATTAGAAAGATATTCAGTTTCAGAAAGAAGAGTGAGTATAGGTTTTGGACAAAAAGTTCTCTAGCAATAGGGTTTCGGATTGAGAGTGAATTTAAATGTGAGCACATGTGAAGAGTCAGTCACAATGATGAACTGGGGAAAATATGTCGGAAGGCCGATATCAATAGAGACATTAAGAAATCAGGAAAAGTATAAAGTGAGTGATAGGATTAGATATTTTCAACAGGGTTGAGTTTGAATATATAATCTTAGGAAGAAAAAAATATGTTGTCACAAATAGGATTGACATTTGAGAACATTAGGCAACATGGACATGGATGTTTTTAGTAATCCATGATCACTTTCAATTTAGGCTTTGGTACAATCATAAGTTTGACCTTTGCATTTTGTGTCTCGAATATTACTATGATAAAATGTATATGTAGATCGGGTGACATAAGTATTTCTTATACCATTTCTGGGAGCAATATTTTGAAGATGTATAAATTATTATTGGCGGTACAAAGATTTGTACCCTGTGTCTATGAATATAGAATTAATGCATGAATTGACAATACTGTGAATAAATAATATAACTGTTTCCACTTTAAATAATGGATTGAATTGATATGTGAAAATATACACAAAAACTTATATTGATATACAATCATTCATTCCAACCAGTTACACATCTAATTGTATAATTGCGTTATGTTTTATTATAAAGACTGTGTGAGATTTGCTTCAAACGTGATTATGGAAATCGAAAATAATGTGTTTGGAAAGAAGTCTCATTAAAAGACCAGTCAAGAAACCTGGAGGAATACATGTGTTCTGAAGCAGGAAGTGATTGAAAGTGAAACAAATGCCTATAAATTTGTGAATTTGTGGATGAAATATATATCTTATGATGTGCATAAACTGAAGAAATATTAATGAACCAGTGTTGAATAAAAATGAACATCAAAATACACACTATGTCCCATAGGAATCTAATTGCATTGATGTTAAACTGGGTCAATTACTGTAGAAATATTAGGATTTGTATGCACCATTCACTGAAGTTAGTTTTAAGTACTAGGAAACAAATATGTAGTTCAGGTGAATGAATATTTCTGAGAATAATCTTGTGAAATTTTTATTATAAATCCACATACATGAATATGAATGAATTTCAGTAGTGTATATAAGACACATATATTTCATATTTTGAAAAATCTTGAGAGTGTATATATATATATATATATATATATATATATATATATATACCCAAAACACACACAGAGATATTAAAAAGTACCAATATATAAGCCAATCAATATTCATCATGAAATATATAACATCCACAGATGCAAAATTATTTATTGTACTGAGCATGGATTTATGTACAATGTTGTTCTCCTAGGAAGCTCACATATAGGTTGAATTTTCAGTTCCAACAGCGTTTAGGAGGAGTGATCTTTTCTCACAATTTGTATCTCCAAGTCAGCCAGGTCACAAAAATGTACGTGTGATACCAGGTAGGATTCTATATGTGCCTATAAAAATACATGTGCTGAATAGGCTACAGAGAAAGGGAGACAGGAATTCACGTATTTGTTAACTACAAAATCCTATGGTGAACTATTTTAATTAAAAATTGACTAGATTTATAACACCTACACTTTATCATGCAAAAGGCAAATCCAACTATACACCATGCCTCCTCTGAATTGTTTGTATTTCAATTCTGTTTGCATTATTTCTCTCCACCATATTAGGATTAGTGGTCAGAGTCTAGTAGGGTATGGGTTAGTGTCAGGGATTCAGTATTTTGAATGTAAAATAGGAAAATGAATCAAATGTGTATGCAAATATGTGCTACACAAAATCTTCCTACTCTCATTCACAACAATACCTTGACACTATCTTTGCCCCAAGTAAGACAAAATAAAAGAAGAAGAGTTAGAAAATCTGTGAATACATATCAGGAATGGAACATGATTATGATCACAATCTTGGAGGTGGTAGAGGAGTTTCCAAAAGTAAGGGACAGGATAAATATTGCACAAATATGGAGATGTGCCAGCCTAAAGACTTCTGGAGAACCTGCCTCTGAGGTTGGCCACTTGAAGTATATGTTGTTGTCAGGACCTATGGCTTCCTTTCTAGTGAGACCACCAAAGCTGGGTCTCCATCTATGTGACCTGCAGAATATGGTTTCTTATTTTCCAAAGAAAGTGAGGCAGCAAGGCTGAATTCTCTCTTTGTAAGTAAACTCTTGCCACTGAAGGCTAAGTGTGGCCCCGTGTGGACTGTGAAGCCATTTGGTCATCCTCCACTTTTCATGGTGTTCTTGCTGCTGCACTGGGAGTTTGGTATTGGCTTCAGGAAATACAAGAAATTCAACTGGGTCACAGTGCTGGAGGGAGTCTGTCACGTGTTGTGCGTCAGGGTCTGCAGGAGAATGCACCAACCAGGCTTCTATCCCACATAGCTTGCCCCCTTGACCATAGCAACCTGATTCTGAACATTGACCTGAAACCTCTCCATTCAACAAGATGCCTTTACATACAAGGGTCTGCTGGCTGCACCATGTCAGTTACAAGCCTTTTGGCAGATCCACATAATCCCAACAGAGAAGTTTTATCACAGACCTGCAAAACACTCCTCTAGGCCCACTACTCAACAGACTTTAACTTATTTGCATCACTGTTCTACACCATTTTCATGAAACCCAGTCAATCAAGGCAATGTCTGGTACAGTCATGATCAGCAACAGGAAATCCAAAGTGTATCCAGTGTCACCTGGTGATGGGAATTTCAAATTTTTATGATGTTTATCTAGCCATTTTTCAAGGATGAGGTTGGAGGCACTGTGGGATTTAATTCATTCTGGAAACATCAAATGGTGAGAAAGCCCATTTCAATGAAACATCTGGAGAACTCTCACAGGCAAGACTTCCCAAAGAGTGGCCAAAAGATCAAATGAAGCCAGGCCCATTGAGGTCTACAATGTGAGGTCCATGTGTGTTTTTACTTTCAACTATGGCTGTCAAGTCTTAAAGAATAAAATCATGTGATATTCTGGCTCAGATTCCCAGTGCTCTGTGGGAAGCCCCCTGGACCTAGATCTCAGTTTCCAAAGGCCACTACCATGTGTGGCCTCCAAAAATCCCAACACAATTCATGGCAATACATCTCTGCAGTAATTTCCAAACTCAGTCTCTAAGAAGACTCACACCAGAGTTCAAGCCATGGTGGACCAAGTCATCTCTTCCATCAGCCAAACAAATGACCACAATTAAAACCAAAATACTCCCACATGGCTCTCAACTACTTCCACATAGACACTCATCATTACCTCTGGCTGGAAGTTTCCATGAGGGGCGCAGCTGAAGACAGTATCCAAAATATGCTCCCTACCCTCATTTGTCTAAAGTCAGGGTGGCTTGACAACCTATCTGTGAACAAGGAGTGATCAAATAGGCCTGCCATTAATACTGCTCTGCTTCTCCAATTTGAGCCTAATGTCTGTGGGGTTTAGATTCTTTATGTGAATTGGAGTCATGAGAAAATCCAAGCACCTATGGGCTTGCCTCTGCAGGGCTTTGAAAAACTTTTTGAACCAAAGGATACCTATTCTCACTTGATGGAAATCAGGAACCTTACAGAGGAAGGCGAGAGACTTCATCCATAAGACTGCTCTTTTTCCATTTTGGTTTTGAATGCACACATGAGATCTTTCCTTAGATTCATCAGGTGGTGAGAATCTAAGTCACAGCCTCACACAGGGCCAAGAGGCTGATTCAGACACATCCCTTTCCATGGCAATTAAGCAAAGAGCCACAGGTGATGCTCATTATTTTCCATTAGAAAACTGTTTTCTTCACGCTTCACAAAGGGGTGGACTGAGGCAAAGACCTTCCAGACATTCAGGGCAACGGAACAATAGGTAAACAAAAGGCCCAAATCAGTGTTTCTCCACTGACACTTTACTGGTCACACTGATATCTGAGTTTACTGAGTTCCTCTCCATTCCCTTCATCTATCCAGTACAAGGCCATGTTACAGAGTTTGGAGGTGGTACATATCTTTTACACAAAACCATGAGCCTATTCTTGAGAGTGGCCAGAATTCAGGAAGAAAACAGGAACTTAGGAAGATAGCAGGAATTGCCCATTCATAAGGAAAGTCGTAGTCCATTCATAAATTTGGCAGGATGAATGCTGAGAAGCTTTCTACTAGACAGAACACATCCATTGATGCATTCTCTTTTCTAATGTCTATAATCACAGACACAGTGGGATACACAAACCCACAACCACACCCACAAAGGCAACTCTTTCCTCCAAGTTGGTCTGTGACTATCCAGAGTGTCCTCTGACTGGTGGGCCATACTATGTTCCCCAAAATTGCTTGTTCTGTCTCAAATCTGCTTTCCTTTGCCAACTCTTGAAGTAGTCAGGAGTCAGCTGTGAGCCAATACCTGCTTTATCAGGAAAGAACCATCTTCAGAGCTTCGCTGGCATTTGGCCATCCTCACATCAGTAGGTAAGTGCCGCAGCCCAGCTGGCTGGGCAAAATAACCGGGGGGGGGGGGTGACGAACAACTTGTGTAGACTGATGCAGCAGGACTGGAAGCCGTTTATTGTTGAATAAGAGAGGTATTTATACATTTTACACAGCCTATCTAATTAGCATGAAATAGATACAGCAGTCAAACAATAAGGAATCTCCACACTTAATGGCTCGCTTTTGTTACTTCACAAACCACTCCCTCTGGCATTTTGCCAGGCGCCATCCAGACTTCTTTACAGGCTCTAACTTTTCTCTGGCAAAATAACAGGTGCCAATCTGACTTGTTTACAGACGTTAACATTTCCCCCTTTTGTTTAATTTAAATAAGGACCATAGTGTTTTTTACAGAAACACCATAAATAACCTGCTAGAAACAGAAAGGGAGGATACAAAATGTTACAATACCAATCCAATTGATGGCTCCATGCAAGAAGCCCTTGGAAAACTTATACCAGCAATGACACCGTTAGCAAAGATACCGAGTTACAAGTTGTTGTAGATTACAGTCTGTTGTCTCAGTCCAGATAAAGCAGTGTCTCAATAGATTAACTCAGAGTTCAAGTAAATCACAGTCCAGGTAAGTTCTCCAGGCAGCTAGCTTAAGTTGTAGTAGCAGAAACAGCGATAGCTCCGAAGTCTCCTCGGGTTCTCAGCCGAAGTTTCCTCCAGTTCTCAGCAACATTGTAAATTCTTCCACCTTTGTTTTCACCGGCACTTGGACGAAGGCAGGAACTCCGGATGGCTAAAGAAAATCCTGTAGCATTTCACTAAGAAAACAACCTTCTGAACAATTTTAGTACATTATCTCAAGGTTTTTTACATTTGAAATAAGCCTTAATAGTACTCATTACTCATCAGCCTGCAGGTGTGGGAGACCCATTGTAGTTACTGGCCTTGGAAATGATCAAACTTCAGGGATGCCAGTGGCATCTTCTGCCAGCTGTAGCATCCTGGGCAGCCCCAGATGGCCCCAGGGAGAGTCCTGGGCTCAAACTTCTTCCGGGCACAGGGAGCAAAAGCCTGCGAGACTGTGCCTCCATGTCAGGTCTAGATTTGGGCTCACAGTGGTGATCCGCTCCCCCGGGCAGGGGGGCGGGGAAGAGCCCTCAACTGCCTCTTGGAAAATTCTTACTGCGCCATGATCGGCTTGGGCAGGTGGCAGCCGCCTTGTCATTTCACGCACCCTCCAGTATCGAAAAGTATTCAGTAATAGCCTTTTGCTGCAACTTTTTTCCTGATTATCCTTCTTCTTCTGAACTTTCTTTTTCTTTCTGACTAGAGTTTCTGGGCTTTTATCAACACATGCCCTAACTATTCTTGGTTCCACTGGGGTGCCTTTTTCTCTTATCAATTTACTTCTCACCCCTTCCATATTTTCATCACAAAGACAATACAACATTTCAAGACAAAACAAGACACAAACATACTGCATCAATCTTCTCCATTTTCTCGAAATGGTCATTTTTCCTATCGCCCTATCTTCCTAGGGACGAGCAGATTGCTCCCGTCCTATCTATGGACAGAAAGCTTTTTTCGACCCTTACCCGTGAGTGTCCCAGGGCTCCCCGTAACGGGCCACCATCTGCCGCAGTCCCACTGCAGCAGAATAACCTGGGGGGTGATGAATAACTTGTGTATGTTGATGCAGCAGGAATGAGAGCCGTTTATTGTAAGATCTGAGCGATATTTATACATTTTACACAGCCTATCCCATTAGCATAAAATAGATACAGCAGTCAACCAATAAGGAATCTTCACACTTAATGGCTCGCTTTTGTTACTTCACAAACCACTCCCTCTGGCATTTTGCCAGGCGCCATCCAGACTTGTTTACAGACTCCAACATTTCTCCAGCAAAATAACAGGTGCCAATCTGACTTGTTTACAGACCTTAACAGGTAAGAAGAAAGACTGACTCTGTCTTTGGTAAATTCAAACAAGTGAGACCACTGGGACTGGGATTGGTAATGGCTCTGGGTGCCTGGCTTTCTGGATCCCAAGTTCAGAGACTTTCATCACCAAGGAAGTGAGGTGTGGTCACTTCTTTAAGGAACTGAATGAGGTCACTGCCTTGGCTACCACTTTGTCCTAACAGTTGCTTCCAAGGGTTCCATGAGATGGAGGCTGCCCCTACTTCCTGTGACAATTTCATATGTTAGAATGGTATATCAACCATACTCACCTGGGAAGAGCTTTCCACACACGCCTGGTTTGGTCTACTCTACATTAAGAAGAGTGAGGCTGATTCAGACATATTCCTTCATCCTTCCAGGTTGTTTGCCATGGAGATGTCTTTTGCTCTCTCAGGTCCTTCATAGCTGCCTACAACTTCTCCAGAGATCATTTCTGCACGTACCTTTGATGTTCTCAGCAGGTGGAAGATCCCATACATTCTTGTATTGTAAGACCAACACTGTCGCTGCTCTTCAGCAAAGTTAGATTGAGGGAATAGTGTATGATTAGTGTTATTAACATGTTCGATATGGGTAAGGAACCATTCTGCTGCATGAATAATGGTATTGGGAACCTGTGATATTTACAAGAATATAGAGGTGAAATATATGTACGAAAACAGAAATCTAAGTAAGATTTGAAGCCCAGAAGGTCATTTGTCCCTTGATTGGGATACTTAGCGTTGAATTACATTCTGCACAGATGTTTCAGATAAATCGATATACAATGGCATAGGACCTTTCACCTTGGATGATTGAATGTAGAAGAGAACATCCAGTCAAAAAGTGATAGTCGGTAGGATTAGGAAGATATTCGGTAAATTTAGGAAGAAGAATGAGTGTAGGATTTGGAACAAAAGTTCTTTAGAAGTAGGGTACCGCTAAGAGAGTGAATGTAAATATCAGCACATGTGACGAGGAAGTCACAATGATTAACTGGGGAAAATATGTAGGAAAGCAGATATCAATAGAGACATTACAAAATCAGGCAAAGTATAAAGTGAGTGAAAGGATTAGACATTTTCAACATGGTTGAGTTAGAATATATAATCTTTGGAAGAAACAAATATGTAGTCACCAATAGGATTTTCATTTGAGAGCATTAGGCAACCTGGACATGGATGTTTTTAGTAAACCATGTTCACTTTCCATTTAGGTTTTGTACAATCATAAGTGTGACCTTTGCTTTTTGTGTCCAGAATATTACTGTGATAAAATGTATATGTAGATCAGGTGACATGAGTATTTCTTCCACCATTTCTAGGAGCTATATTTTGAGGACGTATAAATTAGTATTGCGGGTACAAAGAGGTGTACCTGTGTCTATGAATATAGAGATAATTCGTGAATAGACTGTACTGTGAATAAATAATATAACTGGTTCCACTTTAAATAATGGATTGAATTGATATCTGAAACTAAGTAAGAAATCTTATATTGATATAGAACCATTCATTCCAACCAGTTACACATCTAATGGTAATATTAGTGTTATGGTTTATTGTGACGGGTTTGTGAGTTTTGCTTCAAATGTGATAATGGAAATCGAAAATAATGTGTTTGGAAAGAAGTCTCATGAAAAGAGCAGTCAAGAAACATGGAGGAATACATGTGTTCTCAAGCAGGAAGTGATTGAAAGTGAAACAAATGCCTATAAATTTGCGAAATTTTGATGAGACATATATGCTATGATGTGCATAAACTGAAGAAATAGTAATGTACCAGTGTTGAATAAAAATGAACGTCAAAATGCACATCATGTATACTTGCATTGATGTTCAACTGGGTCAGTTACTGTAGAAATATTAGGATTTTGGGGGGGATTAATAATACAATTTATTTTAGCACTAGCATGCCACAGAATGTAGAGGAAAGATCAATGGATTTTTAGTTATAGCACTAATAATCTAACATTTAGTGACTATTTTGGATAGTCTAAAATTACATAAGGCTATGTAACATAATTTTTTTTTATTTAACATTCATCAAAGCTTGGAATTTTCGTAATATTTCTTCTTTTTTCTTTTTTATTTTTTCAGTTGTTGATTGACCTTCATTTTGCTTATTTGTATGTGGTGCTGAGAATAGAACCATGTGCCTTACACATGCTAGAAAAGCATGTTACCACTGAGCCACAAACCCAGCCCCTCCACTTTTATCTTAACATCATACACTCATGTCCCTCTTCTTTACTCACTTTCTTCCCCATTTTTCCCCTTCTCTCCCTTCCTTTTTCGTTTCCCCTCCATATCTATTTTTCTCTCATGTCATTACAAACAGTAGTATGCTATGAAATTTAAGTTTAAGACTGTTTTTTATAGTCATTCTTTTTCTTGAGAAAATCTAAAAATTATAATCACCTGATAGATATATTACAATACATTTATTACACATATGTATCTATATTCATGCATATGCATTACATATATTATATATATACATATATATTTAAAAGTACTTTGATTTTCCTGTTAGAAATAATATAGACCAAGTCTTTCTTAATTCTCAATTCTTCCATAATTAACATCTTACAGTGAAAATCAAATAAACATATTTAAGTAAAAAGGTATCATTCTTATTTATCAATACTGATAATTTAAGGTTTTATATCACATTAAGCTGTTGTATGGCATATTAACTCTTATGAATTAGAGAAATTTTATTTGAACAACCTATTATTTAAGGACCATATGCACTGACATTTTAAATGGCATTCTTGTGATTTCTATTTCTATCAATTGTGTATTAATTGCCAAATACTTATTTTAGTACTTTTCATGTTCATAATTGATATAAAGTCAATTGTTTAATTCTTCTTGTAAGTAGTTACTTATTACAGTAGGGACATTATTAATAATACTACATCTTTATAAGAAAAATGGTACAAATTTATTTTCATGCAAAATTAAGAATAATTGCATGCTCTAAATGTTTGATTGTTGATACATATAATAAAGAGCTTTTGATGAGTCTCTTCCCCAGTAAAACGTAAAATGCAAAGATAATGTCCAAATAAAGATAAGAAAAATACACATTATCAGCTAGAAACTATTAAATAAAAGATGAAAAGAACAATCCAACACATTGTACGAACTTGTCAGATGAGGTAGTATTCTGGAAGAATAGCCTAAGACTAGACCTTGTCCATGTCAAAATATTCACGAAAAAAATGAAGTATGAAAAGTGTAGAAAATGCTATGAATTTTTCATGAAGATAGGTGAATTATCCTTTCATCTCAATTTATGTGCATTTTCTGGTAAAATAAATTTGTGATATTTACAACTACACAAAACAAAGTTTCTGCATAGCAAAATGAATACATCTGAACCCATTTTTAGCTGATTTCTTCCCACTAAATTTTAAACCTTTATTTATTTATTTATTTTTATTGGTTGTTCAAAACATTACAAAGCACAAGATATATCATCTTTCATACATTAGTCAATTGGGTTATGAACTCCCATTTTTTCCCCAAATACGAATTGTAGAATCACATCGGTTACACATTCACACTTTTACATAATGGCATATTAGTGACTGTTGTATTCTGCTACCTTTCCTATCCCCTACTATCCACCCTCTCCTCCCCTCCCATCTTCCCTCTCTACCTCATCTGCTATTGTTCAATTCTCTCCATTGTTCCCCCCCCCACTTCCCCTCACAACATTTTATATGTGATTTTGTGTAACATTGAGGGTCTCCTACAATTTTCATAAGCTTTCCCTTCTCTTTCCCTTTCTCTCCCCCCATTCGTCTTTGTTTAATGTTAATATTTTCCTCATGCTCTTCCTCCCTGTTCTGCTCTTATTTGCTCTCTTTATATCAGAGAAGACATTTGGCATTTGTTTTTTAAGGACTGGTTAGCTTCGCTTAACATAATATGCTCTAATGCCATCCATTTCCCTGCAAATTCTATGATTTTGTCATTTTTGTGCTGTGTAATACTCCATTGTGTATAGATGCCACATTTTTTTATCCATTAATCTATTGAAGGGCATCTAAGTTGGTTCCACAGTCTAGCTATTGTGAATTGTGCCGCTATGATCATTGATGTGGCAGTATCCCTATAGTACGCTCTTTTAAGATCCTCAGGGAACAGTCCAAGAAGGGTGATAGCTGGGTCAAATGGTGGATCCATTTCCAGCTTTCCCAGGAATATCCATACTTCTTTCAAAATTGGCCTCACCAATTTGTAGTCCCACCATCAGTGTACAAGTGTACACTTTTCCCCACATCCTCGCCAACACTTATTGTTGTTTGACTTCATAATGGCTGCTCATCTTACTGGAGTAAGATGGTATCTTAAGGTGGTTTTGATTTGCATTTCTCAGACTGCTAGAGATGGTGAGCATTTTTTCATGTACTTGTTGATTGATTGTATGTCCTCCTCTGTGAAGTGTCTGATTAGGTCCTCGGCCCATTTGTTGATTGGGTTATTTGTTATCTTATTGTTTAATATTTTGAGTTCTTTGTATATTCTGCATATTAGGGCTCTATCTGAAGTGTGAGGGGTAAAAATTTGTTCCCAGGATGTAGGCTCTCTATTTACCTCTCTTATTATTTCTCTTCTTGAGAAAAAAACTTTTTAGTTTAAGTAAGTCCCATTTGTTTTTCTCTTGTTATTAACTCTTGGGCTATTGATGTCTTATTAAAGAATTTGGAGCCTGACCCAACAGTATATAGATCGTAGCCAACTTTTTCTTCTATGAGAAAAAGACACTGCGGTGTCTTTGATTTGATATCTAGCTCCTTGATCTATTTTGATTTAACTTTTGTGCATTGTGAGAGAACGGGATTCAGTTTCATTTTGTTGCATATGGATTTCTAATTTTCCCTGCACCATTTGTTGAAGATGCTATCCTTCATCCATTGCATGTTTATAGCCACTTTATCAAATATAAGAAAGTTGTAATTTTGTGGATTGGTTTCTCTGTCCTCCATTCTATACCATTGGTCCACCTGCCTGTTTTCGTACCAGTACCACACTGTTTTTGTTACTATTGCTTTGTAGTAAAGTTTGAACTCTGGTATCGCTATACCTCCCGATTCACACTTCCTGCTTAGAATTTCTTTTGCTATTCTGTGTCTTTTGTTTTTCTATATGAATTTCATGATTGCTTTATCATTTCTACAAGAAATGCCATTGGGATTTTGATTGGCATTGCGTTAAACCTGTATAGAACTTTGGGTAATTTCGCCATTTTGATGAATTTAGTTCTGCCTATCCATGAACAGGGTACATTTTTCCATCTTCTAAGATCTTTTTCTATCTCTCTCTTTAGGGTTCTGTGGTTTTCACCTCTTTTGTTAGGTTGATTTCCAAGTATCTTATTTTCTTTGACTATATTGTGAATGGAGTGGTTTTCCTCATTTCCATTTCAGAAGTTTTGTTTCTGATATACAGGAATGCCTTTGATTTATGCGTGTTGGTTTTATATCCTTCATTTATTAACTCTAGCAGTTTCTTTGTAGACCCTTTTGGGTCTGTTAAATATATTACCATGTCATCCACAAATAGCGATAATTCAAGTTCTTCTTTTCCTATTTTTATGCCTTTAATTTCTTTTGTCTGTCTAATTTCTCTGGCTAGTATTTCAAGAACTAAATTGAATAGAAGTGGTGATAGAGGGCATCCCTGTCTTGTTCCAGATTTCAGAGAGAATGCCTTCAGTTTTCTCCATTTAGGATGATCCTAGCCTGAGGTTTAGCATATATAGCTTTTACAATGTTGAGGTAAGTTCCTGTTATTTCTAGTTTTTCTAGTGTTTTGAACATAAAGGGATGCTGAACTGTGTCGAATGTTTTTACTACATCTATCGAGATGATCATATGGTTCTTGTCCTTAAGTCTATTGATGTGGTGAATAGCATTTATTGATTTCTGTATATTGAACCAGCCTTGCATTCCAGGGAAGAATCCTATTTGATCATGGTGCACAACTATTTTGATATGCTTTTGGATTCAATTCACACGGATTTCATTGAGAATTTTTGCATCCAAGTTCATTAGAGATATTGGTTGTAGTTTTCTTTTTTGAAGTGTCTTTGTCTGGTTTTGGGATCAGGGTGATTTTGGACTCCGAGAATGAATTTGGAAGAGCTCCTTATTTTTCTATTTCTTGATATAGCTTGAAAAGTATTGGTATTAATTCTTCTTTGAAGGTTTTTTTGAACTCTGCTCTATACCCATCAGGTCCAGGGCTTTTTTTGGTTGGTAGTATTTTGATGGCTTCTTCTATTTCTTCCTTTGTTTTTGGTCTGTTTAAATTGTCTGTGTCTTCCTGACTGAATCTGGGCAGATCGTATGACTTAAGAAATTTATCGATATTTTAACTATCTTCTATTTTATTGGAATATGGGGTTTCAAAATACTTTCTAATTATCTTCTGTATTTGTGTACTGTCTGTTGTGATATTGTCTTTTTCATTCCGTATGTTAGTAATTTCAGTTGTCTCTCTTCTTCTCATCCTTAGCATGGCTAAGGGCCTGTAAATCTTATTTATTTTTTCAAAGAACCAACTTTTAGTTTTATCAATTTTTTCAATGTTTTTTTTTGTTTCAATTTCGTTGATTTCTGCTCTAATTTTAATTATTTCTTGTCTTCTACTACATTTGCTGTTGTTTTGCTCTTCCTTTTCTAGGTTTTTGATGTGTACTGTGAGTTTATTTATTTGTTGTTTTATTCTTTTTTTTGAGGAAAGAACTCCAAGAAATGAATTTCCCTCTTAAAACTGCCTTCTTTGTGTCCCATAGATTCCAGTATGATGTGTCTGTATTGTCATTTGATTCTAAAAATATTTTTATCTCCTTCTTTATGTCTTCTGTAACCCATTGATCATTCAGTAGAATATTGTTCATTTTCCATGTGATGTAGGATTTTTCCTTCCTTCTTTTATCATTGATTTCCAGTTTCATTCCATTATGATCAGATATGGTGCATGGTATTTTCTCCACGCCTTTATATTTACTAAGAGTTGCCCAATGGCATAATATATGGTCTAACTTGGAGTAGGATCCATGTGCTGCTGAGAATAAAGTGTATCCCCTTGATGATGGTTGATGTATTCTATATATGTCGGTTACGTCAAGGTTATTGATTGTGCTGTTGAATTCTATACTTTCTTTATTCAGTTTTTTATAGAGGATCTGTCTAATGGCAAGAGCAGTGTGTTGAAGTCACCCATAATTATTGTGTTGTAGTCTATTTGACTCTTGAACTTGAGGCGAGTTTGTTTTATGAGCGTTGCAGCTCAATTGTTTGGTGCATACCAATTGATAATTGTTATGTCTTGTTGGTGGATGGTTCCTTTTAACAATATATAGTGTCCTACTTTATCCCTTTTGATTAACGTAGGTTTGAAGCTGATTTTATATGATATGAGTATGGCCACTCCTGCTTGCTTCCGAGGGCCATATGAGTGGTATGATTTTTCCCAACCTTTCACTTTCAGCCTGTGTATGTCTTTACCTTTCATATGAGTCACCCGAAGGCAGCATATTGTTGGATTTATTTTTTTGATCCAGGTTACTAGCCTATGTCTCTTGATTGGTGAGTTTAGATTTTTAACATTTAAGGTTACAATTGAAATATAATTTGTACTTCCAGTCATGTTTATTTATTTATTTATTTTAATTTGGGTAGTTTTTACTTTTTGGTTTTTTTCTTACCCCTTTACTGAGATACCTCCCGCTGTTAGTTTTGGGCACTATTTTTCAATTCCTCTTCTTGTAGTATTTTGCTCAAAATGCTTTGCACTGCTGGTGTTCTGTCTGCGAATTCTTTTAGCTTTTATTTATCAGGAAGGACTTAATTTCATTGTCAAATCTGAAGCTTAATTTTGTTGGATACAGTATTCTTGGTTGGAATCCATTATTTTTCAGTGTTTGAAATACATTGTTCAAAGATCTTCTCGCTTTCAAAGTCTTTGATGAAAAATCAATTGTTAACCTTATTGGTTTACCCCTGAATGTTATCTGCCTACTTTCTTTTGTAGCTCTTAATATTCTCTCCTTGTTCTGTATGTTGGCTATCTTCATAATTATATGTCTTGGAGTTTGTCTATTATGGTTTTGAATGTTTGAGGTCCTGTAGGCTTCCAGGATATGGCAATCCATTCCATCTTTCATCTCTGGGAAGTTTTCTAGAATTATTTCATTTAATATGTTGTTCATTCATTCGGTTTGAATTTCTATGCCTTCTTCTATCCCGATGACTCCCAATTTTGTTTTTTTTTATGACATCCCATATCTCTTGAATAGTTGCTCATGGGATTTAAGCATGTTTTCTGTGTTGACTATATTCTTTTCAAGTTGACAAACTTTGTCTTCATTATCTGATGTTCTGACTTCTACTTGATCTAGTCTATTTGTAATATTCTTGTTTGAGTTTTTAATTTGGTTTATAGTTTCCTGCATTTCTAGAATTACTGTATGATTTTGTAAAAGATCTCTATCTCCTTGTAAAGCTTGTTCTTTGCCATTTGAATTTGTTTGTTTAATTCATTTTCAAAATATACTTTTATTGCTTAGACTTGCCGCCTCATGTCTTCTCTCTTATTCCTTTCCATCTGAGTTAGGTATGACTTAAGTTTTTTCCCTATCCCTGTTTCTTATACTTCTAGGTTCTCCTGTAGTATTAAGTTGTCCTTCATTGTTTGTACACCTTGTTTTCCCTTGTTTTTTCATGATGTTCACGTCATTTTCCAGCTCTATTTGATTGCTGTGTTTCTGCTCTCTTCTATAGATTTGTTATGGGTTTATATATCTCTGTTTTCTCTCCTTTGTGTTGGTAGACTATGCCTGCTTAAGTGGATTCCGCTGTTAAGGAATTCTGACGGCCGAGCTCCAGTGATGTCACCTCTCTGCTGTGGTGGGCCCCAGGCTCCTTGCCGGAGTGTCCGAATTGGGTGGGTGGACTGGATTGTCTCTGGTTGGTTTCAGCTCCCAGTCGCTGGCAGGCCGGCAGTCTCCAGCCACCCAGTAGCGCGGGCAGCTTGTTGTCTGTCTTCGGCTGGTGGGTGATCTCTAGCCACACAGTTGCGCGTTCGGTCGCCGGCAGGCGCGCGTTCTCCAGCCGTCAAGACATAGCGTCAGCAGGTGGGCTGGCGCCAGCAGGAAGGTGGGCTCCAGTTGCCCAGTCACACTGGCAGTGGGCCGGCGTTTTCCAGCCAACCAGTCAGGAGGGCCTGGCCTCTAGTCCCCTGGTTTGTCCTGCTAGTCCTGATTTCTCCTGCTAGACCAGATTTCTCCTGAGTGATGCTTCTCGGCAGCTCAAACTGTTCTCTGGGTCTGCCGTTTGTTGGGTGGGGAGGGTGTCTATTGGGAACCCTGGAACTCTATTGTTTTAATTTTTTTCGCTTGCCCATCGCCCCGCACTGGCTAGACAAGTTTCATTTTTGCCGCTGATGGGAAGGGGAGATGAAGGTCAGGTGCCTCTAGTTTTCCCCCAGTCTTTATGCAGACTTGCTCTGATTATCCCTCCCTCAAAAGCCTATGAGATATTTTATGCAAATTCCCCTCTGTATGTGAGATGAGCTGAGAAACACACACCTGTTTTATTCTTGCAATCTGTCAGGGAGTGGTGGTGGTTACTTCAGCTCTCCAAGATGGTGGCTGTTGCTTTCCTTTGTGGAGTTTCCGCTTTGGGGCATAGAAATGTACTGCTAACTTCCCAGTCTGAAATCCCGAATTCAGCTGGGGGCTCAGTGGATGCTCAGCCAGCAGGATTCCACAGAATCCGCAGCAACGTTTCTCCCTGCTTGCTGGTCGCTTCTCGGTGGTGCCTCACCATTTGTAGACACAGGCAGGTCACGCGGATCAATCAGAATGGATCTCCAGTTGCACAAGTGGCTTGTGTTTGAGACTCAATTACCTGACCTCGGTGGTGGAAATCATTCTTCTAGGTTTCGGTAAACACCCATTTTCCTGTAAGATCCTAACAAGATAGTTTTTCATCCCTCTAACTCGTTATTCACTTGCGCAGTGGCAGGGTACACTGGGTGTGATACACTGTCTTCACAGCCATCTTGCAATGCCGAAATATTAGGATTTGGATGCACCATTTACTGAAAACTGTTTCAGTACTAGGAAAAAATATGTATTTCAGGTGGATGAATATTTCTGAGAATAATTTTTTTAAAAGTGGATTATAAATCCACATACATGAATATGAATGAATTTAGGGAGTGCAAAATAAGACACAAATATTTCATATTTTGAAAAATCTGGAGAGTATATATATATATATATATATATATATATATATATATATATATACACACACACACACACACACACACAGACATTAAAAACTAGCAATATATATGCCAATCGAAATTCATCATGAAATACATATCATCCACAGACCCAAAAATATTCATATACTGAACATGGATTTATGTATAATGTTGTTCAACTAGGAGGCTTACCCATAGGTTGAATTTTCAGTTCCAACAGCATTTAGGAGGAGTGATCTTTTCTCACAATTTGTATTTGCCAAGTCAGTCACCTCACAAAAATGTACGTGTGATACCAGGTACAATTCTATATGTGCATATAAAATTACATGTGCTGAATACACTACAGAGAAAAGGAGACAGGAATTCACATATTTGTTAACTTTCAAAACACACGGAGAACTATTTCAACAAAAAAATGACTAGATTTATAACTCCTACCCTATATAATGTAAAAGGCAATTCCAACTATACACCATGCCTCCTCTGAACTGCTTGTATTTCTATTCTGTTTTGGTTATTATTCTCTATCATATTACGATTAGTAGTCAGAGTCTAGTATGGTAGGGGTTAGAGTCAGGGATTCAGTATTTCGAATGGAAAATTGGAAAATGTATCCAATGTGTATGCAAATATGTGCCAAACAAAATCTTCCCACTCCTCCAGAACAATGGCTTGACATTATCTTCACCCCAAGTAAGACATAATTAGAGGAGAAGAATTAGAAAATCAATGAATACTTATCTGGAATAGGATATGCTAAGGAGTTCACTACCTTGAAGGTGGTACAGGAGTTTCCAAAAGTAAGGGACAGGGTGAACACTCCCTAAACATGGAGCTCTGCTGGCCTAAAGACTTCTTGAGAAATTGCCTCTGAGGTTGGGCACTTGAAACATATGTTGTTATCAGGAGCTTTAGCTTCCTTTGTACTGAGATCATCAAAGCTGGGTCTGCACCTATGTGACCTGTAAAACATAGTTTCTTATTTTCCAATTAACATGAGACACCAGTCCTGAATTTGATCTTTGTAGGTAAACTGTGGCCACTGGGTTCTAAGTGTCTCCCTGTGTGGACTGTGAAGCCATTTGTTCATCCTCCAATTTTCATGGTGTTTCTTGCTGCTACAATGGGAGTTTGGTATTTGCTTCATGAAATACACGGAGTTCAACTGGGACACAGTGCAGGAGGGAGTTCTGTCACATGTGGTATTTCAATTTCTGCAGGAGAATGCACCAACCATGCTTCTATATCACATAGCTTGCCCCATTGACCATAGCAAATCGATTCTGAACATTGCCCTGAAACCTCTCCATATAACAACATGCCTTTACTTAGAAGGGACTGCTGGCTGCATCATGTCAGTCACACGCCATTTGGAAGCCAATGGCAGATCCACATGGCCCCACTACAGATGTTTTATCACACACCTGCCTACTAATGCTCTAGGCCCACTAATCATCAGGCTCCAACTTATTGGCATCTCTGTTTTACACAATTTTTATTAAAACCAGTCAATCAAGGCACTGTCTGTTATACTCATGATCAGCAACAGGACATCCAAAGGTTCTCCTGTGCCAGCTGGTCATGGAAATTTCAAAAATTTCATGGTATTTTTCTAGCCATATTTCAACAATGACGTTGGAGGCACTGTGAGTTTCAGTTCATTCCAGAACCATTAATCTTGACGAAGCTCATTTCAATGAAAGTTCTGGAGAAATCTCACAGGCAATGCTTCCCAAAGAATGGCCAAAAGGTCAAATGAAGCCAGGCCCATTGAGTTCTACAATGTGAGGTCCATGTGTCTTTTGACTCTCAACTATGGCTGCCAAGTCTTTCAGAAGAAAATTATGTGATATCTTGGCTGTGATTCCCAGTGCTCTGTTGAAAGCCACCCTGGGCCTTGATCTCAGTTTCCAAGGGCGACTCTCATGCACGGCCTCCTAAAATCCCAACACAATTAATGGCAATACTTTTCTGAGGTCAGTTCCAGAACTCAGTCTCTAAGGGGAAAAACACCAGAGTTCATGTCAAGGTGGACCCAGTCATCTCTTCCAACCACCACACTAACAACCACAATTAAAACCAAAACACTCCCACATGGCCCTCATGTTCTTTTATATAGACACTCATCATAACCTATCGCTGGAATTTTCCACGAGGGGCAAAGCTCAAGACAGTCTCCTAAATAATCTCTCTTGCCCCTAATTTGCCTAAATTCAGGATGGCCTGGACACCACTCCTGTGAACCAGGAGTGTTCATATAGGCCTGCTGTTAATACTTCTCTGTTTCTCCAATTTGAGGCGTATTGACTGTGCAGTTTGGATTCTTTATGTGAATTGTAGTCACGGGAAAATTCAAGCAATTATGGGCAAGCCTCTTTAGGGCTTTGAAGAAATGATTTGGCCCAAAGGATCCCTATTCTAACTTGATGGAGGTCAGGAACCTCACAGAGAATGGGGAGAGACTTCATCCACAATAACTGCACTTTTGGCCATTTTTGTTTTGGATGCACACATGTGATGTTTCTTTAGATTCTTCAAGGGTTGAGAATCTAAGCCACGGCCTCACACAGGGCCAAGAGGCTGATTCAGACACTTCCATTTCCAAAGGAATTAAGCAAAGATCCACAGGTGATGTCCATTAATTTCCATTTGAACCTGTTTTCTTCAGGCTTCACAAACGAATGTCTTGAGGCAAAGACATTCCTGACATTCAGGGCAACAGAACAATAGGTAAGCAAAAGGCCCAAAGCAGGGTTTCTCCACTTAGACTATCATGGTCACACTTATATCTGAGTTTTTTGAGATGCTCGACATTCCCTTCAGCTATCCAGTACATGGCCATGTCACAGGGCTTGGAACTGCTAAATATCTTGGACACAAAACCATGAGCCTGTTCTGGAGAGTAGCCAGAATTCATGAAGAATGCAGGAATTTTGGAAGATACCACATGTTGCTCATCGATAAGGCAAGCTGAAATCCATTCATAAATTCGGCAGGATGAATGCTGGGAAGCTTTCTACTAGACAGGACACAACAATTGATGCATTCTGTTTTCTAATGTCTAAAACCATGGACACAGTGGGATACACAGACATAGGAACTCTTGCTTGCCAAACGACTTACTATAAACAGTTCACTCCAAATCAAACAAACCGCCTTTTCTACCTATTCTCAGAACATGAGACAAAACCACAAACCCACACCGACAACCACAGAGGCACCACCTTCTACAAAGTATGTCTGTGACTATCCAGAGTGTCTTCTGACTGGTGGGCCAACTTATGATCCCCGGAAATCACCAACTCTGTGAACTTGTCAGGAGCCAGCGGTGAGCCACTATCTGCTTTCTCAGGAAAGGCCCCTCTTCTGAGTTTTCCTGGCAGTTGGCCATCCTCATATCTGTAGGTACCATGAAAGACTGACTCTGTCCTTGGTAAATCCAAACAAGTGAGCCCACTGGGACTGGGACTGGGACAGGCTCTTGGTACCTTGCTTCCTGGATCCCAAGTACCGAGAGTTCCATGACCAAGGAAGTGAGGTGAGGTCACTTCCTTCAGGAACTGAATGAGGTCACTGCTTTGGCAACCACTTTGTCCTAACAGTTGCTTCCAAGGGTCCCATGAGATCGAGGCTTCTCCTACTTCCTGTGACACTTTCACAAGTTAGAATGGTATATGAACCATAGGCACCCAGGAACAGCTCTCCAAACAGGACTGTTTGTGTCCATCTTCTCTACATTATGAACAGAGAGGCTGATTCAGACACAACCCTTCATCCTGACCAGGTTGTTTGCAATGGAAGATGACGTTTGCTCTCTCAGGTCCTTCATGGCTGCCTACATGTTCTCCAGGGATCACTTCTTCATGGACCTTTGAGTTTTACAACAGGTGGAAGATTTTCTACATTCCTGTATTGTAAGACCTACTTGGTCCCTCCTCTTCTGTAAAGTTAGATTGAGGGAACAGTGTATGGTTAGGGTTAATAACAGGTTTGATTTGGGTTAGGAATTATTCTAATTGATGAATAATGGTATTGGGAACCTGTGATATTTATAAGAATATATAGGTGAAATATAAGTATGAAAACAAAAATCTAGGTAAGATTTGAAGGCCAGAAGGGCATTGCACTATTGATTGGGATACTTAGCTTTGATATACGTTCTGCACAGGTGTTTCAGATAAAACGATAATCAATGGCTTAGGACCTTGTACCTTGGATGATTGAATGTAGAAGTGAACATCCACTAGAACAGGGATAGTCGGTAGGATTAGGAAGATATTCGATAAGCTTCAGAAGAAGACTGAGTACAGAATTTGGACCAAAAGTTCTTTAGCAATAGTGTATCGGGTAGAGAGTGAATGTAAATGTCAGCACACGTGAAGGGTCAGTCACAATGGTGAACTGGGGAAAATATTTAGGTAAGCAGACATCAATAGAGACATTAGGAAATCAGGCAAAGTATAAATTGAGTGATAGGATGAGACATTTGCAACAGGGTTGAGGTTCAAAATATAGTCTTAAGAAGAAACAAATATGTAGTCACCAATAGGATTGACATTTGAGAGCATTAGGCACACTGGACATGAATGTTTTCAGTAATCTATGCTCACTTTTCATTTAGGCTTTGATACAATCATAAGTGTGACCTCTTCTTTTTGTGTCCAGAATATTACTGTGATAAAATGTATATGTAGATTAGGTGACATGAGTATTTCTTCCACAATTTCTGGGAGCAACATTTTGAAGATGAAAAAATTAGTATTGGGGTTACAAATAGATTTACTCTGTGTCTATGAACATAGAGATAATTTATGAATAGACGATACTGTGATTAAATATTATAACTTGTTCCAACTTTAAATATTCGATTGAATTGATATCTGAAAATAAACAGAAAATCGTATATTTATGTGCAATCATTCATTCCAACCAGAAATACATCTAATGGTAATATTAGGGTTATGGTTTATCATGAAGAGTGTGTCAGTTTTTCTTCAAAATGATTATGGAAATCGAAAAAAAAAAAAGCGTTTGGAAAGAAGTCTCATGAAAAAACAATCAAGTAACCTGGAGGAATACATGTGTTCTGAATCAGGAAATGATTGAAAGTGAATCAAAATCCTAAAAATTATTGAAGTTGTTGATGAAATATATATCCTATGATGTGTATAAACTGAACAAATAGTAATGTACCAGTGTTGAATAAAATGAACTTCAACATAGACATCATATCCAAGAGGAATCTAGTTGCATTGATGTTAAACTGGGTCAGTTACTGTAGAAATATTAGGATTGTATGCACCACTCACTGAAGTTAGTTTTCAGTACTAGAAAACAAATATTTAATTCAGGTGGATGAATATTTCTGAGAATAATATTGTGAAAAGTTGATTATAATTCCACATACATGAACATGAATGAATTTAGGTAGTATATGTAAGACACATATATTTCATATTTTGAAATATTTGGAGAGTATATA
Organism: Callospermophilus lateralis; assembly: GCF_048772815.1. NCBI lineage: Eukaryota > Metazoa > Chordata > Mammalia > Rodentia > Sciuridae > Callospermophilus > Callospermophilus lateralis. The sequence goes on from NW_027512934.1 coordinate 188,439, forward strand.
TATATATATATATATATATATATATATATATATATATACCCCCCACACACACACACACACACACAACACACACACCCAGACAATAAAATGTAGCACTATATATGCCAATCGAAATTCATCATGAAGTATATATCATCCACAGATGCAAAAATATTTAATTTACTGAACATGGATTTATGTATAATGTTGTTCTACTAGGAGGCTCACCCATAGGTTGAATTTTCTGTTCCAACAGCGTTTAGGAGGAGTGATCCCTTCTCACAATTTGTATCTTCCAAGTCAGCCACCTCACAAGAATGTACATCTGATACCAGGTAGGATTCTATATGTGCATATAAAAATACATGTGCTGAATCGGCTACAGAGAAAGGGAGACACGAATTCACATATTTGTTAACTTTAAAAACACATGGAGAACTATTTCAATTAAAAATTAACTAGATTTATAACACCTACCCTATATCATGCAAAAGGCAAGTGCAACTATACACCATGCCTCCTCTGAACTGCTTGTATTTCTATTCTGTTTGGGTAATTTTTCTCCATCATATTAGGATTTGTCATCAGAGTCTAGGAGGGTATGGGTTAGTGTCAGATGGCCCGGGTGGCAGGAAACATCAACTTGGGTGTCGATCCTAGTTGGGGAGGAATGAAGGGACAAGAGACACGAGAGATGACAGCAAGACAGGAGTTCTGATCATGCTGCAAACTTTTATTATTCTCAGATTGTATTTATATGCTGTGGATGGGAAAGCTCTCTTATCGGCAGTTGCTGGATGTCTTCACAGGGTGAGATAACCTCAGGATGTTTCAGGTAGACAGATGGTAGCCGGATGTCAAAAGGAGATAGATGGCTGTGGGATGTCTCCCAGGCAGGTTGTGTCCCAGGGGGCTGTTTCTTGTGTCAGTCTATTTTTTGAAGGAGAACTTCCTTCTAGCCCCTGACATCTCCCCTTTTGTTATATAAAATATTCGACCATACCTTACAGGCCATGGATTTAGGGGGTGATAGTGGCTCTGTTTCTCTAGGATGCCTTAGAATATCTCCTGATTTGAGCGAGCATCTTTCCTAGGAGATTTCGTGTTGGCTTTGGCATGTTTTTGGAGGAGACGTCTTTGAGGGGATAGCATGCCAACCGCCATGCACCAGAGCGTGTCATTCAGAGGTCTTGTGTTTGGGGATCCGTGGATCCATCCTCCTGCAGTCCTTCCTGGACCCTCCGTTATTATGGCCTAACGTGCTCATTCCAAGGGTGTGTTCTCCCCCAAGCGGAGGGGCCCATGGAGAACGAACCCTTATTGCAAGGGTAGAAGATGGTTGCTCAGAGCTGTTACTTATAGTTTTCTGTAAGAAAGAGAGATCTGTGGGGATGTAAACTTAATAAGCCTGTGAGAAGGGTTGAACATTCTTTTAAATGTTGGCAGTGCTGTCTTCCATCTCCGGACCATGATAGTGGACCTGTATGGGCTTAGAAACCAAAATATTAATCTGTTCTTTAATAAATTGTACCAGCCTCTTTATAATGCAGCGGCCAATGGACACCATTAAAAGTAAACCCAACAAAGGGACTAATAGGGGAAGAAGGTAGGGTAGAAATCCATTATGCCCAATTCAGAGGGGATTTTCAAATAGTTCCCTTTGTCTCTTTTCTGGATCTTCTTGAAGCTGCTTAATTTTAATGCGTACTATGCCTGATTTATTTGCATAAAAGCAGCATCGTTCCCCTAAGGCTAAGCAAATACCTCCCTGGTTAGCTGTCAGCAAATCTAAGCCTCGTCTGTTTTGAAGGAACACTTCTGCCAGGGAATTTATTTGGTCCTGCAAATCTTTAATGGTTCCTGATAAAGTTTTTACATAATTTATAAGTTGTTGAGACAGGCGATGGTAAGAGTGAATTGCCGTGCCTAAGCCACTGTACCTGTGCCCACAGCAGCTGTTATTCCAAGGCTGGCAATGAGTGGTAAAGCCTGTATTGCCCACCTCTGTCTTTTGACTAAAGTGTCTAGGCTAGAAATTGGTAGAGGTTCATCTCCTGGGACAATAGTTATATCAGGGAGTAATAAAGCAAGAACACAACCAATGGTCCAATTCGCTGGAAGCGTGGGAAGGCCGAGTTTCCTCCACACATAAAAACTGTGCCATTGGAGGGACAAAGAGATGGGGTGGGTGAGGAATAATTTTATACTGTTGAGCAATTTCCAAAGGAAGTAAGTCGAACATCAATATCATAGGTATTATTCTGCATCGGCCTAAAAGAAATAATGTAAAAGTGCCTATAGGCTGTACTTTAAAGGGAAATCCGGGTTGGCATGTATTATCATTGTCCATGATAGAATTAATAGGAACTGCCATAGGCATGATTGCCCCTGTTGTCATGCAGAGCCAGCAATCACCAGCAAGGGTGGGGTTCGAATTATTAAGCTAGGAGAATGTAGTTTGCAAAATATCTAATGTATTGGTATCTAAACCTGGGAACTGGGATTTAGGCTACATTAAGGGATGATATGTGAGCTCAGGGATTTGGGGTTTCAAAAGTTTGATTATCTGAGGATGCTTGACAGAATAAGTGGGTCCTCCACCATCAGAGACCCCTGTAGGGGCCTTAATGGGCCAGTAGGAAGGTTTTCCGACAGTGCCTTGGCACCCAGCTGACTGTAGCTTGGTGTATTTGCCTTCTCCTCCATGGTCAAAGAGAATGGGGGTATAATGAATACTGGTCCCCCTGCTGCATGAGTTTTAGTTAGGGAGGCTTCAAAAAATTGTTCTCCCTCTTTATTAACACAAAGTGAAGCCGACGCATTACAAGAGACATGCATCGCCTGGGTATGCGTACAAGTTGCAGAACAATTTTGGAGAGCTTTACTTGTACTAGGGGGAATAATCTTTGGCTTGTAAACACATACCCATTTAGGCTGATGAACTCCTCCGAGATTATGGTCAACCTTGGAACGGAGGTAAGTCACCTTAGTCATGCAGTCAGCAGTCTGGGTCCAACTAGTGGGAGCCTCAGTCCAAAATCCTCCTTTGCATTCACGGGGGGGGGCAAAAAGGTACCCCATGATGTTGGAAATTAGAGGTCCAAGGCCTCTGTGTTCAAACCTGTTCAGCAGAAGTGCCTTAAGCAGGATCCTCGCACAGATTGTTGGCTGTATCTGAAATGGAGGAAAATTTGTCCTCAGGGGGAGGGCCTCCGTCCCTGGGTTGAGGTAAGTAATTTACCTGTTTAACCAGGCATTCTGGTAACCATCTTGGGGATGCTTGCTCTTGGTCCAAAACACAAGCTGAGCCTCATCCCCTGATGAGGATAGGATGTGGGCGTTTTCATTTATTTGTAATGGGATTGCACCACATAACAGGTGTGCGAACAGAATTGGATGAAGGATGCCAGTGTCTGTCTGTGGCCAAATGGCCTTCACTGTCTAGGGTAAGAAAAATAAGGGCAAATAATGCATGGTTAAGGCGATCCCTGGGAGTGGTAAATACAAGGGCGGAAGCCTTAAGACGGGATAGCCAAGTCTTTAAGGTAAGCTGGGCAAGTTCCACATGCCTTGGCCCTGAGTGTTGTATGGAATTTCAGTAGTATGACAAAATTGCAAGGTAGCACAAAACTGTTTAAACTTGGCACTGGTATATGCAGGACATTTATCTGTTTTAATATGTATTGGTTTACACATTACGAAAAAGCTGAAACAAGATGAGAAAGGACATCTTTGGTAGCCTCTCAAGAATGTGGTGATGCAAAAATAAAGCCGCTGAAGGTATCTATAGAAACGTATATATATTTGGTTTTTCAAAATTCAGGAAAATGAATAACATCCATTTGCTAAAACTGATTGGGCAGTAATCCTCGGGGGTTAACTCCCAAGTGTTGAATGGGGAGGGAGACAGTGCAAGCAGGGCATGCTTTTACTATTTCTCATGCATGTTGCCTGGTAATTTTCCAAAGTAATCGATGGCTCTGGGAATTTAGATGGTGAAGATTGTGTAACTCCATGGCCTTTTGAATGGAGCCAACAAAAATTGGAAAGATGGAACGTGTTGCTGCATCAGCTTGGGCATTACCTTGTGTTAGAGGGCTCAAAAGGTCAGAGTGTGTCATGATGTGTCCTAAGGAAAATGGATATTTTCTGTCCTGAATTAGCTGCTGAAGCTGGTGAAACAGAAAGGGGGAATTGGAAGAAGCCTTAATGGTGGGTGAAATCTCCAGAAGGGGCACAGAATGAGCAATGTAGGCACTGTCTGTATAAATATTAACAATATTATCAAAAAACTTTATAAAAACTTGTGTTATGGCGAACAATTCCACAAACTGAGCTGACTGATAGACAGTATCAAAGGTGGTAGGCTTGTTATTGACAACAAAGACTGCACGGCCATTACTGGAACCGTCTGTAAAAAAGGTAAGGGCTTGAGGAATGGGAGCCTTTTGAGTAATTTTGGGAAAAATAAATGAATGTAACTGGACAAAATTTAAAAGGGGGTCATTGGGGATGTGGTTATGAATTGTTCCCAAAAAGCCTGATAGGGCAATATCCCGTTCATCCATGTCTGTAGTAAAAATTGTAGTAAGGGTTTGGTCCTTAGTATATGGAATTAAAATATTATCAGGGTCTTTGCCAAAATGTTGTCGAGAAAGCAAACGACCTTTAAAAATAAGAGAAGCTACCTGAGCAAGATAAACAGTAATAACCTTGGAGGATGTGGTGGGTACAAGGACCAAAAGCAAGGGGCAGTCTTTATTTTTAAAATGTGGATCTCGCTGCCAAAATATTCCTGTGGGTGTATGAGGAGTGTGGAAAATAACCAGAACCAGAGGAAGGTTATAAGAAATTTGTGTAACAAACTTTTGGGCAATGGCTTCTGTGGCTTGGTTTAATGCATGTCATGCCTCGGGAGTAAGCTTTTGAGGGGAGGAGGGGTGGGAATCACCTATCAAAATATCATTAAGGGGCAAAAGTACACAAGTGGGTAATTTTAAATATGTTCCTAGCAATTGAATATCCCCCAGTAATATTTGAAAATCATTAAGTGCGTGAATATGGTCCACACATAGTTGTATTTTAGGAATTTGGATCTGATTATCTTGAAGTTTAAGGCCCAAATAGGTATAAGGGTCCTGTGTTTGAAACTTATCTGGAGGTATCTGTAGTCCCAAGGTAGTGAGGTTTTGTAAAAGTCCAAGTAACAATTATTAAGGTCATGGGTATTAGGTGCAGCAATTAACAAATCATCCATATAATGTAAAATATAATTTTGTGGTCATCGCTCTCTCACAGGGTCTACTGCTTGAGCAACGTATTTTTGGCAAAGACTAGGGCTGTTGGCCATACCTTGGGGAAGAACCTTTCATTGAAATCTCTGCATAGGGCCCAGAAAATTAATGCGAGGGAGACTAAAGGCAAAATAGGGTCTATCCTCAGGATGTAAAGGAATGGTAAAAAAGCAATCTTTTAAGTCAATAAACATTTTACAATAGGTTTTTGGAATCGCCACTGGTGTGGGAATGTCTGGCTGTAGTGCTCCCATCGGGCACATAACTTTATTAATGGCACACAAATATTGTAAAAGGCGCCACTTGCCTGATTTTTTCTTGATAATAAAAATAGGAGTAATCCATGGTGAGGTTGAGGGCTTTACATGGCCGGCTGCCAGCTGTTCCAGCACTAACGTGGAGGCAGCCTCCAATTTTTCTTGGGTAAGGGGCCACTGATCCACCAACACAGGAGTCTGAGTCTCCCAAATAATTTTATCTGCATGGGGTACAGGAGGGTCAGGGACCGACACTAAAAATCTGAATACACAAGTCCACATGTATTTGTTTTTTTTATGAGTTGTATAGGCTCCACCAGTCCTTGTTTCAGTATCCCCAGGCCTGTACCAGGAACAAAATTCATAGGAAGCATTTGATGAGACACCATGGAATTTGGACTGGCGAGAATAACTTCCAATGACTCAAAATATCTCCACCCTATACGTTAACAGGGAGGTCAGAATCAACGAAAGGAGTGACAGTTGACTTATTACCATCTTTATCAGTGAAGCTAATAGACCTTGAGCTGACCAGAGGATTTTTTTACTTTCCTATCCCTTTAAGGTCAGTCAAGGATGGAGTGAGGGGCCAACCTGATGGCTAGTATTTTTGAGAAATAATTGTGGCATCAGCTCCAATATCTAGAACTCCTTGGAATTCCTTTCCTTCAGTAAGTAAGGTAAGGGTGGGTCTATTGTGAGAAATGGGTTGAACCCAATACACATCAGAGAAGCCTAAGAAGGCAGCCCACCGAGGTAGGTTTGGGTGGTGGAAATGCCTCCTGAATCCAAGGGAAGGAGAATTAATTGTGCAAGTCTTGTTCCTGCTGAGATGGCGGCAACTCCATTAATAGCAGTGGCCAGTATTTTTATTTCTTCAGTGAAATCATTATCATTAATGCCAGCGAAGACCTGAACACCTTGTATGGTAGTGGAGGCTCTTCCAAGAATAAGGGCACATGTATGAGATGGAGGGGGACCCATAATTCCAGTGGGTATTATCTGGTGCCCTTGCATTGAGTCTAATATTGTAACTGTGGTGGCACAGAGGTCCAATTTTGTGCTGCCTGGGTGGCTAGTTGGAGGGAGGCAATTGTGGAGAAGGATTTTGTGGTAGGTTGGGAGTTTGGGAGGGAACAAACCTTATTGCTCCTGTGTTTGTCCTGGGGGATGTTGTGGCCAGGGGCTGGCCCCGCAGGGAGTTTCCCGAGAAGCAGGAAGAAATAGGCTGTCTGAGGGCATTTGTCTTAGATCTACACTCACTGGCCCAGTGATGACCTTTACCACTTCTATGGAAAAGAGTAGCTGGGGGCGGTCAAACCCCAGTTTGAGGAGACGCTATTCCTAGGCTTTGTTTGCCTGTCGGACACCCACATGCAAAATGGGCAGGTTGTTTACAAGTAAAGCAAGTACGTGAGCCAGGATTGTGAAACACCTTGGTAAAGGCGGCCCCTAAAGCGAGACCCATGGCATGGGCTGCACCCACGCCTGCACAGAGTCTAATAAATTCAGAAAGTTTCCCTTTATCCTTATGTGGTTGAAGAACATCCTGACATGCTGGGTTGGCATTTTCAAAGGCAAGATGTTTTACATAGGTGCTTTCACCTTCGCTTGGTTCATGCAAGCATTCCGCAGCTAGGTTAAGCCGGGGAACAAACTACCTATAAGGCTCATGGGGCACTTGTCAAATTTTTGCCAGGGAATTGGTAGCCGAGGCCTTTTGAGGGAGGTGTCACCAAGCAGGAAAACCAGCCATCTGAGTCTGCGCCAAGAGTCCAGGAGGGAAACGTGCCTGTTATTTTTAGTGTCAAAAGGCGCATTGCCCACTAGCTAAACTTAAGTCCCAGATTCAGAGGAGGCCTTAGTTAAAATGATTTGAGCAGTTTCCCGACATTGTCTTCGAAATCTGCATTCCATAACAGGAAGTCTCCGGCACTGAAGGTAGCTTGGTCTAAAAATTTCCAATCATTGGGAGTAAGCCATTGTGCGCTGTGGATTTCTAATAAAGCCAACGTGTAGGGCACAGTGGGGCCATAGTGAGCACAAGCCTTATTAAGTTTTTCAAGAAAACATAGGCTTAATTTTTTGTAGACTCTGGGTTCCTTCCTGCCCAGGGGTGAACTCCTCATCCTCTGAGTCCTGATCTCCTTGATCCATTTCCCCCGCTTCCTCCTCTTGTTCCTCATCGAAGTCTTTGACCGCAGCCTGGGCAGGCTTATCTATCTGACTGGTGGTGACTGGGAAGGTGAGAACAGGCCGATGGAGTGGCTTCGACTTTGTATTAGACCGCTGTGGGCCAGCTTGCATTGACTCCATAGCTAAGGCTAATGAAGAGAGCTCAGAGTCAAGGGAATTTAAATATTTTAAAAGTTGCATCTCTTCCCGTCTATGTTGGAAGGATGCTGGCAAGGGAGCGAGGTTAGGTAGGGGAAGTAGGGAAAAAATATCTGGGGGGGCACTTGGCCCCTGAAGGGCCAGAGCACAAAAGGCAGGAGGGATATAGGAGGGAGGTGGATGTGTAAATCCTGTAGGCTGTGGCAGGGTCCTGAGAGGTTGCGGGTCTTCTGAATGGTAGAGAGCTGCTTCCTTCTCCAAGATAGCGTTCTTCCCAGGGGTCAATGTGTCTCTGGGATTTAAAACTGGATAAAGTTGGTTTTTAATCATTGGAGCCTTATTAATTAGGGTCGTATTTTTAGGGGGACCAGGAAGGTTCTCAGGGTCCTGGGAAGACTGAGAAGGGTCTATGTCTATACTAATGATGGGCATGCAGAGGAGGGATGAGAGGTCTTTTGCATAATCTCTTCCCCAATCCTGACAAGTTGTAAGGTACCATTGTCAAAGTGAAAACTTTTAAGCATTTCATTAATTAAATTCCAGTAAGAAAAGGTGGGAACTGGCTTTTTTTCTGGGCCAAAGGATTCATAATAATCTTTTAAACAGTTTCCTACTCTAAGCCATTTTTGCCATCAATGGTCCCTTCAAGAGGAAACCATGGGCACAATGCTCCAATGTGCGAAAAGAAAAATTTTAAGTCCTTTTTCTTAACATGTGCCCCCCATGTCTTGAAGAACTCCTTGAGGCCTGAAATAAACAAATCATGTGATGATACTGCTTGTCACATGGTGGGTCACTCACCGTGCATCATTCCCACCCTCCTCCTGGATATGTCTTCGGGTGGTGTCTGCTGAGACGATCGTGGGCTCCTCTTGACCAAGTCTTCCAGGAGGAAGGGGTTCCCCCTCAGTCAATGGCTTGAGCCCCAGTCGGTGGGCGCCAGATGTCCCGGCCGGCAGGACACATCAACATGGGCAGCGAACCTAGATGGGGAGGAGTGAAGGGACAAGAGACACGAGAGATGAGAGCAACACAGGAGTTCTGATCAAGCTGCAAAATTTTATTGTTCACGCATGGGTATTAAAATGCTGGATTTGGGAAAACTCTCTTATCGGCAGTTCCTGGATGTCTTCACAAGGTGAGATAACTTCAGGATGTTTCTGGAAGAAAGATGGCCACAGGATGTCTCAGGGACACATATGGCTACAGGATGTCTTCCAGACAGGATGTCTCCTGGTGGCTGTTTCTTGTAAGTATCAGGCTCTTCTTTGAAAAAGAATTCCTTCTACCCTTGACAGTCAGGGATTCAGTATTTCGAATGGAAAATTGGAAAATGAATCCAATGTGTAGGCAAATATGTGCTACCCAAAAATCTTCCAACTCACATTCAGAACAATGCCTTGACATTTCCTTCACCCCAATTAAGACACAATTAGAGGAGAAGAGTTAGAAAATCTGTGAATGCATATCGGTAATGGAAAATGCTCAGGAGTTCACAACCTTCGAGGTTGTAGAGAAGTTTCAAAAAGTAAGGGACAGGGTAAAAACTCCAAAAACATGGAGCTCTGCTGGCCTAAAGACTTTTTGAAAAACTGCCTCTGAGGTTGGGCACCTGAAATATATGTTGATGACAGGAGCTTTAGCTTCCTTTGTAGTGAGACCATCAAAGCTGGGTCTGCATCTATATGACCTGGAGGACATGGTTTCTTTTTTTCCTATGAACATGAGGCAGCAGGGCTGAATTCTCTCTTTATAGGTAAACTGTTGCCACTGGGGGCTAAGTGTCTTCCAGTGTGGACTGTGAAGCCATTTGGTCATCCTCCAATTTTCGTGGTGTTTCTTGCAGCTGCACTGGGAGTTTGGTATTTGCTTCATAAAATACGAGAAGTTCAACTGGGACACAGTGATGGAGGGAGTTCTGTCACGTGTGGTGGGTAAGGGTCTGCAGGAGAATGCACCAACCTGGCTTATATCCCACATAGCTTGCCCCCTTGACCATAGCAATCTGATTCTAAACATTGCCCTGCAACCTCTCCATATAACAAGATGCCTTTACATATAAGGGTATGGGGGCTGCACCATATCAGTCACAAGGCATTTGGAAGCCAATGGCATATCCACATCACCCCACCACAGATGTTTTAACACACACCTGCACACCACTGCTCTAGGCCGACTACTCATCAGGCTCCAAGTTACTGGCATCTCTGTTCTATACCATTTTCATGAAACCCAGTCAATCAAGGCACTGTCTGGTACACTCATGATCAGCAATAGGACACCCAAAGGTTCTCCAGTGCCACAAGGTGATGGGAATTTCCAAACTTTAATGATATTTATCTAGGCATTTTTCATGGATGAAGTTGAAGGCACTGTGGGTTTCAATTCATTCAGGAACCATAAAATGGAGAAGAAGCTCATTTCAATGAAAGCTCTGGAGAATTCTAACAGGCAAGGCTTCCCAAAGACAGGCTAAAAGGTCACATTAAGCCAGGCATTTGAGGTCTACAATGTGAGGTTCATGTGTGTTTTGACTTGCAACGATGGCTGCCAAGTCTTTAAGAATAAAATCATGTGATGTCCTTCCTGAAATTTCCAGTGCTCTTCCGAAAGCCTCCCTGGGCCTAGATCTCAGTTTCCAAGTGCGACTCTCATGCGTGGCCTCCTAAAATCCCAACACAATACATGGCAATCCTTCTTTGAGGTCAGTTCCAGAACTCAGTCTCTAAGGGGAATCACATAAGTGTTCAAGCCCAGGTGGACATAGTCATCTCTTCCAACGGCCACAAAAATGACCACAATTAAAACCAAAACACTCCCACATGACACACCTGATGCAAAGACCTTCCTGACTTTCAGGGCAACAGAAGAATAGGTAAGCAAAATGTCCAAAGCAGGGTTTTTCCACTGAGGCATTCCTGGTCACACTGATATCTGAGCTTTCTGAGATGCTCGCCATTCCCTTCAGCTATCCAGTACATGGCCATGTCACAGAGATTTGAGGAGGTACATATCATGGACACAAAACCATGAGCCTATTCTGGAGAGTGCACACAATTCAGGAAGAAAACAGGAACTTAAGAAGTTAGCAGGTGTTCCCCATTGATAAGTCAAGCCGCAGTCCATTCATGAATTGGGCAGGATGAAAGCTGAGAAGCTGTCTACTAGACAGGACTCACCCATTGATGCACTTTCTTTTCTAATGTCTACAACCAGGGACACAGTGGTATAAACAGACATAGAAACACTCGCCTTGTCAAATGACTTACTAGAAACAGATCCCTCCAAACCAAACAAACCGCCATTCCTACCTATTCTCAGAATATGAGACAAAACCACAAACCCACACCCACTCCCACAAAGACACATCCTTCGCCCAAGTAGGTCTGTGACTATCCGGAGTGTCCTCTGACTGGTGGGCCATACTATATTCCAATGAAATGGCCTGTCCTGTCTCAGATCTGGTCTCCTTGGCCAACTCTGTGAAGTTGTCAGGAGCCAGCAGTGAGCCACTACCTACTTTCTCAGGAAAAGCCCCTCTTCAGAGCTTTCCTGGTTTTGGCTGTGCTCACATCAGTAGGTACCAAGAATGACTGACTCTGTCCTTGGTAAATCCATACAAGTGAGACCACTGGGATTGGGACTGCCTCTTGGTGCCTGGCTTCTTGGATACCAAGTTCAGAGAGTTCCATCAACAAAGAAGTGAGGTGAGGTCACTTCCTTAAGGAACTGAATCAGATCACTGCCTTGGTAACCACTTTGTCCTAACAGTTGCTTCCAAGACGACCATGAGATGGAGGCTGCCCCTACTTTCTGTGACACTTTCACAAGGTAGAATGGTATATCAACCATAGGCACCTAGGAACAGCTCTCCACACCAACTTGGTTTGATCCATCTTCTCTACAATAAGAAGAGAGAGGCTGATTCATAAACAACCTTTCATCCTGACCAGGTTGTTTGCCATGGATGCTGACTTTTGCTCTCTCAGGTCCTTCATAGTTGTTTACATCTTCTCCAGGGATCATTTCTGCATGGACCTTGAGGTTCTCAGGAGGTGGAAGATCCCCTATATTCCTGTATTGTAAGACCAACTCTGTCCCTGCTCTTCTGTAAAGTTAGATTGAGGGAACAGTGTATGGTTAGGGTTAATAATATGTTCAATTTGAATTAGGAATCATTCTGCTGGATGAATAATGGTACTGGGAACCTGCGACATTTATAAGTATAGATAGGTGAAATATATGTATGAAAACAGAAATCTAAATAAGATTTGAAGCGCAGAATGGGGATGGGCCCTTGAGTGTGATACTTAGCGTTGAATTATGTTCTGCACAGATGTCTGAGATAGATTGATATACAATGGCATTAGACACTGTACCTTGTATTATTGAATGTATAAGAGAACATCCAGTCAAAAAGGGATAATGGGTAGGATTAGGAAGATAGTCAGTAGGTTTAAGAAGAAGAGTGAGTATAGGATTTGGAAAAAAAGTTCCTTAGCAATAGGGTTTGGATTAGAGTGTGAATGTAAATGTCAGCACAATTGAAGAGTCAGTCACAATGATGAACTGTGGAAAGTATGTAGGAAAGCTGATATAAATAGAGACATTATGAAACCAGGAAAAGTATAAAGTGAGAGATAGGATTAGATATTTTCAACAGGGTTGAGTTTGAATATATAAACTTAGCAAGAAACAAATATGTTGTCACAAATAGGATTGACTTTTGAGAGCATTAGCCAAACTTGACATGGATGGTTTTAGTAATCCATGTTCACTTTACATTTAGGCTTTGGTGCAAACATAAGTGTGACCTTTTCTTTTTGTGTCCAGAATATTACTGTGATAAAATGTATATATAGATCAGATGACATGAGTATTTCTTCCACCATTACTGGGAGCAAAATTTTGAAGACGTATAAATTAGTATTGGGTTTACAAAGAGGTGTACACTGTGTCTATGAATATAGAGACAATGCATGAATAGACAATAGTGTGAATAAATAATATAACTGGTTCCACTTTAAATAATGGATTTATTTGATATCTGAAAATATATAAGAAATCTTATATTGATATACAATCATTCATTCCAACCAGTAATACATCTAATAGTAATATTAGGGTTATAGTTTATCATGAAGGGTGTGTGAGTTTTGCTTCAAATATGATTATGGAAATCGAAAATAATATGTTTGGAATGAAGTCTCATAAACAAACCAGTCAAGAAACATGGAGGATTACATGTGTTCTAAAGCAGAAAATGATTGAAAGTGAAACAAATGCCTATAATTTTGCTAACGTATGGATGAAATATATATCCTATAATGTGCATAAACTGAAGAAATTGTAACATACCAGTGGTGAATAAGAATGAACATCAAAATACACATCATGTCCCATAGGAATCTACTTGCATTGATGAGAAACTGGATCAATTATTGTAGAAATATTAGGATTTGTATCCACCATTCACTGAAGTTAGTTTTCATTTCTAGGAAAAAAATATGTATTTCAGGTGGATGAATATTTCCGTGAATAATCTTGTGAAATGTTAACTCTAAATCCACATACATGAATATGAATGAATTTAGGGAGTTTATAATAAGACACGTATATTTTATATTTTAAAAAAATTTGGAGTGTATATATATATATATATATATATATATATATATATATATATATATATATATATATATATATTAACACACACACACACACACACACAGAGAGACATTAAAAATTAGCAATACATATGCCAATCGAAATTCACCATGAAATATATATCATCCACAGATCCAAAAATATTCATTTTACTGAACATGGATTTATGTATAATGTTGTTCAACTAGGAAGCTCACCCATAGTTTGAAATTTCAGTTTCAACAGCGTTTAGGCAGAGTGATCTATTCTCACAATTTCTATCTGCCAAGTCAGCCACCTCACAAGAATGTACCTGTGGTACCAGGTAGAATTCTATATGTGCATATAAAAATACATGTGCTGAATAGGCTACAGGTGACAGGAATTCACATATTTGTTAACTTTAAGTACACATGGAACTATTTCAATTAAAAATTAACTAGATTTATAACACCTACACTTTATCATGCAAAAGCCAAGTCTAACTATACACCATGCCTCCTCTGAAATGTTTGTATTTCTATTCTGTTTGGGTTATTTTACTCCATCATATTAGGATTAGTAGTAAGAGTCTATTAGGGTATGGGTTAGTGTCAGTTATTAAGTATTTCAAATGGAAAATAGGAAAATGAATCCAATGTGTATGCAAATATGTGCTACAAAAAATTTCCACTTTCATCCAGAACAATGCCTTGACAATATCTTCGCCCCTAGTAAGACACAATTAGAGAAGAAGAGTTAGAAAATCTGTGAATACATACCTGGAATGGAAAATGTTCAGGAGGTGGTAGAGGAGTTTCCAAATGTAAGGGACAGTGTAAACACTCCACAAACATGGAGCTATGCTGGCATTAAGACTTCTTGAGAAACTGCCTCTGAGGTTGGGCACTTGAAGTATATGTTGTTGTCAGGAGCTTTAGCTCCCTGGGTACGGAGACCATCAAACCTGGGTCTGCATCTATGTGACCTGGAGGATATGGTTTCTTATTTTCTAATGAACATGAGGAAGCAGTGATGAATTCTCTCTTTGTAGATAAACTGTGGCCACTGGGGGCTAAGTGTCTCCCTGTGTGGACTTTGAAGCCATTTGGTCATCCTCCAATTTTCGTGGTGTTTCTTGCAGCTGCACTGGGTGTTTTGTATTTGCTTCACAACATACAAGGATTTCAAATGGGTCACAGTGCTGGTGGGAGTCCTGTAAGGTGTGGTGGGTCAGGGTCTTCAGGAGAATGCACCAACCAGGCTTCTATCCCACATTGCTTGCTCCCTTGACCATAGCAACCTGATTCTGAACATTGCCCTGAAACCTGTCCATATAACCAGATGCCTTTTCATATAATTTTCTGCTGGCTGCACCAAATCAGTCACAAGCCATTTGGAAGCCAATGACACACCCACATGGCCACACCACAAATATATTATCAGACAACTGCACACCACTGCTCTAGGCTCACTACTCAGCAGGCTCCAACTTACTGGCATCTCTGTTCTACACCATTGTCAAGAAATCCAGTCAATCAAGGCACTGTCTTGTACACTCATGAGCAGCAATAGGACATCCAATGGTTCTCCAGTGCCACCTGGTCATTGGGAATTTCAAAAATTTCATGGTATTTATCTATCCATTGTTCAAGAATGAAGTTGGAGGCACTTTGGGGTTTCCATTCATCCAAGAACCATGAAATGGTGAGGAAGCTCATTTCAATGAAAGCTCTGGAGATCTCTCACAGGCAAGGCTTCCCAAAGAGTGGTCAAAATGTCACATGCAGACAGGCCCATTGAGGTCTAAAATGTGAGGTCCATGTGTGTTTTGACTCTTAACTATAGCTGCCAAGTCTTTCAGAATAAAATCATGTGATATCCTGGCTGAGATTCTCAGTGCTCTGTGGAAAGCCACCCATGGCCCAATCTCAGGTTTCAAGGGTGACTCTCATGCGTGTCCTCCTACAATCCCAACACAATTAATGGCAATACTTCTCTGAGGTCAGTTCCAGAACTCAGTCTCGAAGGAGAATCACACCAGAGTTCAAGCCCATGTGGACCCAGTCATCTCTTCCAACCGCCACACAAATGACAACAATTGAAACCAAAACTTTCCCACATGACCCTCATCTTCTTCCATATAGACACTCATCATAAACTCTTGCTGGAGGTTTCCATTAGGAGCGCAGCCCAAGACAATGTCCAAAATATGCACCCTTGCCCATCATTTGCCTAAAGTGAGCGTGGCCTTGACACCCTTCCTGTAAACCAGGAGTGATCAAATAGGCCTGCCTTTAATACTGCTCTGCTTCTCCAATTTGAGGCCTACTGACTGTCAGGTATAGATTCTTTATGTGATTTGGCATCATGGGAGAACCCAAGCACTTGTGCAGGAGTTCAAAGAACTCATTTGACCCAGAGGATCCTATTCTCACTTGATGGAGGTCAGGAACCTAACAGAGGAAGGCAGGAAACTTCATGCACAATGACTGATATTTTTACCATTTTTGTTTTCAATACACACATGGGAACTTTCTTTATATCCATCACGTGCTGAGAATCTAATCCATAGCCTGACCCAGAGCCAAGCGGCTGATTCAGACACATGCCTTTCGAAAGCAATTAAGCAAAGCACCACAGGTGATGCCCATTCATTTGCATTTAAAAACTGTTTACTTCAGGCTTCAAAAAGGAGTGGCCTGAGGTAAGGACCTTCCTGACATTCAGGGCAACAGAAAAATAGGTAAGCAGAAGGCCCAAAACAGTGTTTCTCCACTGAGACTTTCCTGGTCACACTGATATCTGAGTTTCCTGAGATGCTCGCCATTCCATTCAGCTATCCAGTACATGGCCATGTCACAGAGCTTGGAGGTGTTACATATCTTGGACACAAAACCATGAGCCTATTCTGGGTAGTGGCCAAAATTTAGGAAGAAAACAGGAACTTAGGACGATAGTAGGGGTGGCCCATCCATAAGGCAACTTGCAGTCCAGTCATAAATTGGGTAGGATGAATGCTGGAAAACTTTCTTCTAGACAGGACATATCCATTGATGCATTCTCTTTTCTCATGTCTACAACCACGGACACAGTGAGATACACAGATATAGAAACACTCACCTTTTCAAACGACTTTTTAGAAACAGTCCACTCCAAACCAAACAAACCGCCTTTCCTACCTATTCTCAGAACATGAGACAAAACCACAAACTCACACCCACACCCACAAAGGCACTTCCTTCCCCCAATATGTCTGTGATTATCGGGAGTGTCCTCTGTCTGTGGACCATATTGTTACCCCGAACTGGCCTGCCCTGTCTCAGATCTGGTCTCCGTGGCCAAATCTGTGAAGTTGTCAGGAACCAGCGATGACCAACTACCTGCTTTCTTAGGAAAGGACCCTCTTCAGAGCTGTCCTGGCATTTGGCCATTCTCACATCAGTAGGTACCAAAAAAGACTCTCTGCCCTTGGTAAAACCAAACATGTGATCCCACTGGGACTGTGACTGGGACTGGCTCTGGATGCCTGGCTTCCTTGATCCCAAGTTCAGAGAGTTCCATCACCAAGTAAGTTAGGTGAAGTCACTTTCTTCATGAAATGAATGAGGTCAATGCCTTGGCAACCACTTTGTCCTAGCAGTTGCTGCCAAGGGTCCCATGAGATGGAGGCTGTTCCTACTTTCTGTGACACTGTCACAAGTTAGAATGGTATATCAACCATATGCACCGGGGAACATCTCTCCATACAGGCATGCTTTGGTCCATCTTCTCTACATTAAGAAGAGAGAGGCTGATTCAGACACATCCTTTCATCCTGTCCAGGTTCTTTACCATGTCAGAAGACTTTTGCTCTCTTTGGTACTACATAGCTGCCTACAACTTCTCCAAGGATCATTTCTGCATTGACCTTTGAGGTTCTCAGCAGGTGGAAGATCCCCTACATTCCTGTATTGTAAGACCAACTCTGTCCCTGCTCCTCTGTAAAGTTAGATTGAGGGAACAGCGTATGGTTAGGGTTAATAACAGGTTCGATTTCGGTTAGGAATCATTCTGCGGGATGAATAATGTTATTGGGAACCTGCGATATTTAAAAGAATATAAAGGTGAAATATAAGTTTGAAAACCCAAATCTAAGTAAGTTTTGAAGCCCAGAAGTGTATTGGGCCCTTGGGTAGGATACTTAGCTTTGAATTATGTTCTGCACAGATGTCTCTGATTAATCGCTATACAATGGCATAGGACCTTTACCTTGGATGATTGAATGTTGAAGAGAACATGCAGTCAAAAAGGGATAATCGGCAGGATTAGGAAGATAGTCAGAAGGTTTAGAAAGAAGAGTGAGTATAGGATTTGGACCAAAAGTTTTTTAGCAATAGGGTTTCGGGTAGAGAGTGAATGTAAATGTCAGCACATGTGAAGAGTCATTCACAATGATGAACTGGGGAAAATATGTATGAAAGTAAATATCAATTGAGACAAAAGGAAATCAGGCAAAGTATAATGTGAGTTATAGGATTAGACATTTTCAACAGGGTTGAGGTTGAATATATAATCTTAGCAAGAAACAAATATGTAGTCACAAATTGGATTGACATTTGAGAGCATTAGGCAACCTGGACATGGATGTTATTACTAATCCATGCTCACTTTCCATTTAGGCTTTGGTACAATCATAAGTGTGACCTTTGCATTTTGTGTCCATAATATTACTGTGATAAAATATATATGTAGATCAGGTGACATGAGTATATCTTCCACCATTTCTGGGAGCAATATTTTGAAGACGTATAAATTAGTATTGGGGGTACAAAGAGGTGTACCCTGTTTCTATGAATATACAGATAATGCATGAATAGAACATACTCTGAATAAAACATATACTCATTCCACTATAAATAATGAATTGAATTGATATCTGAAAATATACAGGAAATCAAATATTGATATACAGACATTCATTACAACCAGTTATACATCAATGATAATATTAGTATTAGGATTTTCATGAAGAGTGTGTGAGTTTCGCTTCAAAATTGATTTTGGAAATCGAAAATAATGTGTTTGGAAAGAAGTCTCATGAAAATACCAGTAAAGCAACATGGAGGAATACATGTGTTCAGAAGCAGGAAGTGATTGAAAGTGAAACAAATTCCTATATATTTTTGAAATTTTGGATGAAATATATATACTATGATGTGCATAAACTGAAGAAATAATAATGTCCCATTGTTGAATAAATATGAATGTCAAAATATATATCATGTCCCATAGGAATCTGCTTGCGTTGATGTTAAACTGGGTCAGTTACTGTAGAAATATTAGGATTTGTATACACCATTCACTGAAGTTAGTTGTCAGTAATAGGAAACAAATATGAATTTCAGGTGGATGAATATTTTAGAAAATAATCTTGTGAAAAGTTGATTATAAATCCACATAAATGAATATGAATGAATTTAGGGAGTGTATAATAAGTCACATATATTACATATTGTGAAAAATCTGGAGAGTATATATATATATATATATATATATATATATATATATATATATATATACAGAGAGAGAGAGAGAGACATTAAAAACTAGCAATATATATGCCAATCAAAATTCATCATGAAATATATATCATACACAGATCCAAAAATATTCATTATACTGAACATGGGTTTATGTATAATGTTGTTCAACTAGAAAGTTCACCCATAGTTTGAAATTTCAGTTCCAACAGCATTTACGAGGAGTGATCTCTTCTCACAATTTGTATCTGCCAAGTCAAACACCTCACAAGAATGTACGTGTGGTACCAGGTAGAAATCTATATGTGCATATAAAAATACATGTGCTTAATAGGCTACAGAGAAAGGGAGAAAGGAATTCACATATTTGTTAACTTTAAAAACTCATGGAGAACTATTTCAAAAAAAAAATTGCAAGATTTATAACTCCTACCCTATATTATGCAAAAGGCAAGTCCTAGTATACACCTTGCCTCCTCTGAACTGCTTGTACTTCTTTTCTGCTTTTTGTTATTTTTCTCCATCATATTAGGATTAGTAGTCAGAGTCTAGTTGGGAATTGGTTAGGGTCAGAGATTCAGTATTTTGAAGGGAAATTGAAAAATGTATCCAATGCCTATGCAAATATGTGCTACCCAAAATCTTCCCACTCTCATCCAGAACAATGCCTTGACATTATCTTTTAACAAAGTGAGACACAGTTAGAGGAGAAGAGTTAGAAAATCTGTGAATACATATCTGGAATGGAATATGCTCAGGAGTTCACAACCTTGGAGGTGGTAGCAGAGGTCAAAAAAGTAAGGCAAAAGGTAAACACTCCTCAAATATGGAGCTCTGCTGGCCGAAAGAATTCTTGAGAAACTACCTCTGAGGTTGGTCACTTGAAATATATGTTGTTTTCAGGAGATTTAGTTCTTTTGTAGAGAGACCATCAAAGCTGGTTCTGCATATATGTGACCTGTAAGACATGGTTTCTTATTTTTCATTGAACATGTGGCAGCAGTGCTGAATTCTTTTTTTGTAGCTAAACTGTGGACACTGGGGCTAAGTTTCTCCCTGTGTTAACTGGGAAGACATTTGTTCATCCTCCACTTTTAGTGGTGTTTTTTGCTGTTGCATTGGGAGTTTGGTATTTGCTTCACGAAATAAAGGAGTTCAATTGGGACACATTGCTGGAGGGAGTTTATTCACGTGTGGTGGGTGAGGGTTTGCAGGAGAATGCAATAACCAGGCTTCAATCCCACATAGCTTGCCCCCTTGATCATAGCAACCTGATTCTGAACATTTCCCTGTAACCTCTCCATATAACAAGATGCCTTTACCTATTGGGTCTGTTGGCTGTAACCATATCAGTCACAAGCCATTTGGAAGCCAATGGCAGATCCACGTGGCCCCACCACAGATGTTTTGTCACACATCTGTCCACCACTGCTCTAGGCCCACTAATCAGTAGGCGACAACTAACTGGCATCTCTGTTCTTCACCATTCTCATGAAACCCTGTCAATCAAGGCACTGTCTGGTATACTATGATCAGCATCAGGACATCCAAAGGTTTTCCAGTGCCACCTCGTCATGGAAATTTCAAAAATTTCATGGTATTTATCTAGCCATTATTCAAGGAAGAAGTTGTAGTCACTGTGGGTTTCAATTCATTCAGGAACCATTAAATGTTAAGGAAGCTCATTTCAATAAAAGCTCTGGAGAACAATCACAGGCAAGGCATCCCAAATAGTCGCCAAAAGGTCACATGAAGCCAGGACCATTGAGGTCTACAATGTGAGGTCCATGTGTGTTTTGACTGTCAACTATGGCTGCCAAGTTTTTCAGAATAAAATCATGTGATATCCTGGCTGAGATTCTCAGTGTTCTGTGGAAAGCCACCCTTGGCCTAGATCTCAGTTTCAAAGGGCGACTCTCATGCGTGGCCTCCTAACATCCCCACACAATCCATGGCAATACTTCTCTGAGGTCAGTTCTACAACTCAGTCTCTAAGGAGTATTACACCAGAGTACAAGCCGAGGTGGATCCAGTCATCCCTTCCAACTGCCACACAAATGACCAAAATGAAAACCAAAACATTCCCACATGGCCCTCATCTTCTTCCACATTGACCCTCATTATAACCTCTGGTTGGAGATTTCCATGAGGGGTACAGCGCAAGAGAGTTCCAAAATAAGCTCCCTTGGCCCTCATTTGCCTAAAGTCAGGGTGGCCTGAACACCATACCTGTGAACCAGGAGTGATCAAATAGGCCTGCCATTACAACTGCTCTGCTTCTCCAATTTGAGGCCTACTGACTGTGGGGTTTAGATTCTTTATGAAGTGGAATCATGAGAAAACCCATGCACCTCTGCATGGCTTTGAAAAACTCATTTGACCCAAAGGATCCCAATACTCACTTGATGATTGTCTGCAACCTAATAGAGGAAGGAGAGAGACATCATACACAATGACTGAATTTTGACATTTTGGTTTTGGATGCACACATGGGATCTTTCTTTAGATCCATCAGGTGCTGAGAATATAAGCCACAGCCTCACACAGGGCCAAGAGGCTGATTCAGACACATCCCTTTCAAAGCAATTAAGCAAAGAGCCACAGGTGATGCCCAATCATTTCCATATGAAAACTGTTTTTTTCATGCTTCACAAATGGGTGGCCTGAGGCAAAGACCTTCCTGTCATTCAGTGAAACAGAAAAATAGGTAAGCAAAAGGCACAAAACATGGTTTCTCCACTGAGACTTACCTGGTCACACTGATATCTGAGTTTTCTAAGATGCTCGCCATTACCTTCAGCTATTCAGTACATGGCCATGTGACAGAGCTTGGGGTGGTACCTATCTTGGACACAAAACCATGAGACTATTCTGCAGATTGGTCAGAATTCAGGAAGAAATCTGAAACTTAGGAAGATATTAGGTGTTGCCCATCGATAAGGCAACCTGCAGTGCAGTCATAAATTGGGCAGGATGAATGCGGGGAAGCTTTCTACTAGACAGGACACATTCATTGATGCATTCTCTTTTCTAATGTCTACAACCACGGACACAGTGTTATACACAGACATAGAAACACTTGCCTTGTCAAACGACTATCTAGAAACAGTCCACTGCAAACCAGACATACCAGCTTTTCTACCTATTCTAAGAAAATGAGACAAAACCACAAACTCACACCCACAAACACAAAGGCACCTCCTTCCCCAAGTAAGTCTGTGAATATCCAGAGTGTCCTCTGACTGGCGGGCCCTACTATGTTCCCCCGAAATGGCCTGTACTGTGTCAGATCTGGTCTCCTTGGCCAACTCTGTGAAGTTGTTAGGAGCCAGCGGTGAGCCACTACCTAGTTACTAAGGAAAGGCCCGTCTTCAGAGCTCTCCTGGCATTTGGCCATCCTCACATCAGTAGGTACCAAAAAAGACAGAATCTGTCATTAGTAAAACTAAACAAGTGAGCCCACTGGGACTGGGACTGGGACTGGCTCTGGATGCCTGGTTTCCTGGATCCCAAGTTCAGAGAGTTCCATCACCAAAGAAGTAAGGTAGGTCACTTCCTTCAGGAACTGAATAGGTCAATGCCTTGGCAAACACTTTGTCCTAATAGTTGCTTCCAAGGGTCCCATGAGATGGAGGCTGCCCCTACTTCCTGTGACACTGTCACAAGTTAGAATGGCATATCAACCATAGGCACACGGGAACAGCTCTCCACACAGACCTTGTTTGGTCCATCTTCTCTACATTAAGAAGAAAGTGGCTGATTCAGACACACCCCTTCATCCTGACAAGGTTGTTTGCCATGGAAGATGACTTTTGCTCTCTCAGGTCCTTCATAGCTGCCTACCTCTTTTCCAGGGATCATGTCTGCATGGACCTTTGAGGTTCTCAGCAGGTGGAAGATCCCCTACATTCCTGTATTGTAAGACCAACTCTGTCCCTGCTCTTCTGTAAAGTTAGATTGAGGGAACAGTGTATGTTTAGGGTCAATAACATGTTGGATTTAGTTTAGGAATCATCCTGCAGAATGAATAATGGTATTTGAAACTGCAATATTTACCAGAATATATATGTGAAATATAAGTGTGAAACCAGAAATCTAGGTAACATTTGAAGCCCAGAAGGGCATTGGACCCTTGATTGTGATACTTAGCATTGAATTGCATTCTGCACAGAGGTCTCAGATAGATCAATATACAATGGCATAAGACCTTGTACCTTGCTTGATTGAATGTAGAAGAGAACAACCAGTCAAAAAAGGATAGTCGGTCGGATTAGGAAGATAGTCGGTAGGTTTACAAAAAGAATGAGTATAGGATTAGGAACAAAAGTTTATTAGCAATAGGTTATGGATTAGAGTGTGAATGTAAATGTCAGCACATGTGAAGAGTCAGTCACAATGATGAACTGGGGAAAATATGTAGGAAACAGATAGAAATAGAGCCATAATGAAATCAGGCAATGTATAAAGTGAGGGATAGGATTAGACATTTTCAGTAGGGTTGAGTTTGAATATATAATCTTAAGAAGAAACAAATATGTAGTCACCAATAGGATTGACATTTGACAGCATTAGGCAACATGGACATGGATGTTTTTAGTAATCCATGTTTACTTTCCTTTTAGGCTTTGGTACAAACATAAGTGTGACCTTTGCATTTTGTGTTCCGAATATTTCTGTGATTAAATGTATAAGTAGATCAGGTGACATGAGTATTTCTTCCACCATTTCAGGGAGCAATATTTTGAAGATGTATAAATTAGTATTGGGGGTATAAAGAAGTGTACACTGCGTCTATGAATATAGAGATAATGCATGAATAGACCATACTGTGAATAAATAATATAACTCTTTTCACTTTAAATAATGGATTGAATTTTTATCTGAAAATATATAAGAAATCCTATATTGGTATGCAATCATTAATTCCAACCAGTTATACATCTAATGGTAATATCAGAGTTATAATTTATCATAAAGTTTATGTGAGTTTTGCTTCAAAATGATTATGGAAATTGAAAGTCATGTGTCTTGAAAGAAGTCTCATGAAAAGACCTGTCAAGAAACATGGAAGAATACATGTGTCCTGAAGCAGGAAGTGATTGAAAGTGAAGCAAATTCCTATAAATTTGCGAACTTGTGGGGAAATCTTAAGAGCCCCTCCCAGCTCTCCCTTGAGCGCGATATCCAGACCGAGGGAATTAGGAGTGGCACGGGACTCGTGGTGCAGACCTCCAGGCCACCGCTCCCACCAGTGCTGAAAACTGAAGTCTCTTGCTCCAGCTTCCGGGGGCATGGCTTCCGGAGTGCAAGCAAATTCGCTGGGGGTTCTCAGGCCTAAGCTCTAAAAACTTAGGGTCTGAGGGAGACAAACAGGGAGATTGTGCCCAGGCGTTCATGAAAACAGGGCTCCTAGGAGCAGCAGACCTGGCATGTAGCCAGTATTGTGGTGAGTGTCACAGGTGAGTGGGGCCTGGCTTGAGGAAACACAAAAGAAGGCCCTAGGCACTCAGGATTGGACACCCACCCAGTGTGGGAGGAATAGCTGCTGCACAGTGATTGGTTCCCACCTATTGAAAGGAGAAGCTTGGCCCAGTGGGCACAGCTCTGCCTAATGGAAAAAAAGTTTATTGCAATCTATGACTGCATTTATTATTATTATTATTATTATTATTATTATTATTATTATTATTATTATATTAGTTTGTTTTTTTTGTTTTTGTTTTTTTTGTTTTCTTTTATTTTCATTTTTTTGTTGCTGTTCTTTAACTTTTTTAAAATGTTTTTAATTTTTTTTAATTTTTTTCTTTTGTTATTATTATTTTTTAAAATTTTAACTTTAATTTTATATTATCATAATCATTTTTTTAAAAAATCATTTTTTCATTATTTTCTATTTTTTCTATTGTCTTTTCATTTCTTTTCAATTTTCTTATTTCCCATTCCTTGCATTCTACCTGCCTACTCTCATTCTCTTTAGTGACTTTTTCCCTTCCCTTCTAAAATCTTTCCTCCCAAGCATCAAATAAATTTATAAGAGTAAACAGTAACTAAGCAGTCAAACAGAACAAGAAGTAACATGAGCAGCATAAACAAGCAAGGAAGAAAAGGAGTACAAACCACGAAGGACACCCTAAAATTTCAGGAGGACCTAGAGTCATCAGAAAAATGGTCATATAAAGAACTCAAGGAATACCTTAGACAGACGGAATGGAAACTTAAAGAGGATACGAGACAGAAAATCCAAACAGTAAAAGAAAACATTGAAAATGAATTACATAGACAGATAAAAGAAAAAGTTAAGCATCTTTATCAGAGGATAGAGATTATAAAAAAATCAAACAATAATTCTAGAAATGAAGGAAATGATAAACCAAATTAAGAACTCCATTTAGAGTATCAATAACAGAGTGGAGCAAGTAAAAGCCAAAAGGTCAGATAATGAAGACAAAATATATCATCTTGAAACGAGTCCAGCCAACTCAGAAAGGCTGGCAAAAAAAATCACAAGAAAAACATCCAAGAGATTTGGGATAACATAAAAAAAAAACACACTTACGAGTCATCAGGATAGAGGAAGGTACAGAGACTCAAACCAAGGGAATGAGAAAACTGCTGAATGAAATAATTACAGAAAACTTTCCAGAAATAAAAAAGGAAATGGATATACAAATTGTAGATGCATACAGGACAAGAGCACACAAAATCACAGTAGACCAATGCCAAGACACATTGTTATGAAGATATCCAATATACAGAACAAAGAGAAAATAATAAATCTACAAGAGAATGGAGGCAGAATACATTCAGTGGTAAACAAATAAGGTTAACAATGTATATTTCATCACAGACGCTGAAAGCGAGAAGATCCTGGAAAAATGTATATCAAACACTGAAAGACAATGGATGCCAACCAAGAATTATGTATCCAGCATAATTAACCATCAGGTCCAACAACGAAATAAGAATCTTTTATGATAAACAAAAGCTAAAAGAATTTGAAGCCAGAAAACAAGCATTGCAAAGCGTCTTGAGCAAAACACTACACAAGAAAGAAATGAAAAACAACAACCAAAACCATCAGTGGGAAGTACCTTGGTAATGACAGAGGCAGGGTGAAAGCTTGTCATGGAGAAACACACTAAATTAAAAAATATATAAATAATCAAACATGGCTGGCATACAAACCATACATCAATAGTAACTCTGAATGTAAATGGCTTAAAGTCTCCAATAAAGCGACATAGGCTGGTAACTTGGATTAAATAAACAAATCCAAAAATATGTTGCCTCCAGGAGACACATCTGAAATGCAAAGACACACAGGCTGAAGGTGAAAGGTTGGGAGAAAATACACCATGCACACTTATCCTCATAAACAAGCAGGGGTGGACATCCTCATATCGAATAAAATCGACTTCAAGACTAAGTTAATCAAAAGGGATAAGGAAGGACATTATATACTGTTAAAAGGAACCATTCACTAACAAGACATAACAATTATCAATATTTATGCACTAAATAATGGTGCTACGTTGTTCATGAAACAAATTCTCCTCAAGCTCCAGAATGAAATAGACCACAACACAATAATTATGGGTGACTTCAACACACATCTATCATCATTGGACAGATCCTCCAAACAAAAGTTGAATAAAGAAAGTATAGAACTCAGTATCACAATCAATAACCTACATGTAACTAACATATATAGAATATATCAACCATCATCAAGTGGATATACTTTTTTTCTCAGCAGCACGTGGATCCTTCTCAAAAATAGACAATATATGATGCCATAGGGCAACCCTCAGTAAATATAAAGGTGTGGAGATAATACCATGCATTTTATCTGATCATAATGGAATGAAACTGGAAATCAATGGTAAAAGAAGGAAGGAAAAATCCTACATCACATGAAAAATGAACAATATGTTACTGAATGATCAGTGGCTTACAGAAGATATAAAGGAGGAAATCAAAAAATTCTTAGAGATACATGAAAATACAGACGCAACATATCGGAATCTATGGGACACAATGAAAGCAGTTTTAAGAGGGAAATTCATTGCCTGGAGGTCATTCCTGAAAAAAAGTAAAACCAAACAAATAAATGAGCTCACACTTTAACTCAAAGCCCTAGAAAAGGAAGAGCAAAACAACAGAAAATGTAGCAGAAGGCAAGAAATAATTAAAATCAGAGCAGAAATCAACGAAATTGAAACAAAAGAAACTATTGAAAAAATTAACAAAACTAAAAGGTGGTTCTTCGAAAAAATATATATGTTCGACAGACCCTTAGCCATGCTAATGAAGAGAAGAAGAGAGAGAACTCAAATTACTAATATATGGGATGAAAAAGGCTATATTACAACAGATGCTTCCGAAATACAGAAGACAATTAGAAATTATTTGGAAAACCTATATTCCAATAAAATAGAATATAGTGAAGACATCAACAAATTTCTTAAGTCATATGATTTGCCCAGACTGAGTCAGGAGGATACACACAATTTAAACAGACCAATGTCAATGGATGAAACAGAAGAAGCAATCAAAAGACTACCAACCAAGAAAAGCCCAGGAACGGATGGCTATACAGCGGAGTTTTACAAAACATTTAAAGAAGATTTAATACCAATACTTTTCAAGTTATTTCAGGATAGAGAAAAAGAGGGAGCTCTGCCAAATTCATTCTATGAGGCCAACATCACGCTGATTCCGAAATCAGAAAAAGACACCTCAAAGAAAGAAAACTACAGACCAATATATCTGATGAACCTACATGCAAAAATCCTCAATAAAATTCTGGCGAATCGAATACAAAGGCACATCAAAAAAATTATGCAACATGATCAAGTAGGATTCATCCCTGGGATGCAACGATGGTTCAATATACGGAAATCAATAAATGTTATTCACCACATCAATAGACTTAAAGATAAGAACCATATGATCATCTCGTTAGAAGCAAAAAAAGCACTTGACAAAGTACAGCATCCCTTTATGTTCAAAACATTAGAAAAACTAGGGATAACAGGAAATTACCTCGACATTGTAAAAGCTATCTATGCAAAGCCTCAGCTAGCATCATTATGAATTCAGAAAAATTGAAGGCATTTCCTCTAAAATCTGGAACAAGACAGGGATACCCTCTCTCACCACTTCTATTCCATATAGTTCTCAAAACACTGGCCAGAACAATTAGACAGACTAAAGAAATAAAAGGCATAAAAATAGGAAAATAACAACGTAAATTATCACTATTTTCGGGTGACATTATTCTAAACATAGAAGACACAAAAGGGTCTACAAAAACTACTAGAACTAAAAAATGAATGACCTGCGACCCACCGGCAGGTCAGGCCCAGAAACCTGCGGAGGGGCACTGTTGCCCCACGCACCTGCAAGGTAGGCGGTACCGTGACCACTGACAAAACAGGCCCAGTGGCCCGTCTGACACATCACCCCGGTTGGAGGAGGGGCAGGGCCGCCACCAGCGCCTGTTAGGTAGACAGACCTGCAAACGACAGACAGAACAGGTCTAGCGGCCAGCGGAGGGGCAGAGCCGCTGCTCACGCCTGCAAGATAGGCGGACCTGTGACCACCGAAAGAACAGGCAGACCGAAAGTACAGGCACAGCGACCTGCCAGCATGGTAGGCACATTGCCCCAATTGGAGGAGGGGCAGAACCACCGCCAAAGCCTGCGAGGGAAACTTTGCAACTATACAAGAGCAATATAAATACATAGGGGGAAAAATCAATAACACAACAGTTTCACCAAGCAGAAAGATACGCGATCAGTATGAAAAGAAAAGGAAAGAAAGGACCACAAGCAATGCAGGTCAACTCAACTTTAGAAGAGGTAATATCTGCAGCAGATGGAATGTCAGATAAAGAATTCAGGATATACATGCTTCAGATAATCTGGAGTCTCAAGGAAGACATTAGACTGCAAAATCAGACAATGAAAGACCACTTCAACCACTTCGAAAATGAATTACATAATCAAATCCAAGAAGCAAAAGATCAATTATACAGGGAGATCGAGGTTATAAAAAACAAACAAACAGAAATCCTGGAAATGCAGGAAACAATAAACCAACTTAAAAACTCAATTGAGAATACTACCAGCAGAGTAGAACACTTAGAAGATAGAACATCAGACAATGAAGACAAAGTATTTCAACTGGAGAAGAACATAGACAGCTCAGCAAAGCTGTTAAGAAACCATGAGCAGAACATTCAAGAATATGGGATAACATAAAGAGACCAAACTTAAGAGTCATTGGGATACAGGAAGGTATAGAGGTCCAAACAAAAGGAATGAGCAATCTATTCAATGAAATAATACGAGAAAACTTCCCAGACTTGAAGAATGAGACAGAATCCCAAATCCTAGAAGCCTACAGGATGCCGAATGTGCAAAATCATAAGAGATCCACACCTAGACACATTATAATGAAGATGCCCAACATACAGAATAAGGAGAGAATTTTAAAATCTACAAGAGAAAGGAAGCAGATTACATTTAGGGGTAAACCAATCAGGATAACAGCTGATCTTTCAACACAGACTCTGAAACCTAGAAGATCCTGGAATAACATATTTCAAACACTGAAAGAAAATGGGTTCCAACCAAGAATTGTGTATCCAGCAAAATTAAGCTTCAGTATGGAAGATGAAATTAAAACCTTCCACGATAAACAAAAGTGAAAAGAATTTGCAGCTAGAAAACCATCTCTTCAAAACATCCTCG
The DNA here is from genome assembly GCF_048772815.1 of Callospermophilus lateralis. Lineage (NCBI taxonomy): Eukaryota > Metazoa > Chordata > Mammalia > Rodentia > Sciuridae > Callospermophilus > Callospermophilus lateralis. The sequence goes on from NW_027512934.1 coordinate 218,207, forward strand.
GCAAAATATTACAGGAAGAGGAAATGGAAAATATCAATGAAAACCAACAGCGGGAGGGAGTACAGTAAAGGCTGGGGATAATCAAAGAGGAAAACAAACCATGTTTAGGAACATAAATAAACAAATATCGCTGGAAGAACAACCCATATCTCAATAATAACCCTAAATGTTAATGGCTTAAACTCACCAATTAAGAGACACAGGCTAGTAGAATGGATCACAAAACAAGACCCAACAATATGCTGCCTTCAGGAGACGCATTTGATAGGAAAAGACATACATAGACTGAAGGTGAAAGGTTGGGAAAAATCATGTCACTCATATGGACTTTGGAAACAAGCAGGAGTGTCCATACTCATATCATATAAAATAGATGTCAAGCCAAAGTTAATCAAAAGGGATGAAGAGGGACACTACATACAGCTCAAGGGAACCATACACCAACAAAACATCACAATCATAAATATATATGCCCTAAACAATGGTGCAGCTATGTTCATCAAACAAACTCTTCTCAAGTTCAAGAGTCTAATAGACCACCATACAATAATTATGGGAGACTTCAACACACCTCTCTCACCACTGGATAGATCTTCCAAAGAAAAGTTGAATAAGGAAACTATAGAACTCAATAACATAATTAATAACCTGGACTTAATTGACATATATAGAATATACCACCCAAGATCAAGCAGTTACACTTTTTTCTCAGCAGCACATGGATCCTTCTCAAAAATAGATTTTATATTATGTCACAGGGCAACTCTTAGACAATATAAAGGAGTAGAGATAATACCATGCATCTTATCTGAACATAATGGAATGAAATTGAAAATCAACGATAAAAGAAGTAAGGAAAAATCATGCATCACTTGGAGAATGAAAAATAGGTTACTGAATGATCAATGGGTTATAGAAGACATCAAGGAGGAAATTGAAAAAATCTTAGAGATAAATGAAAACACAGACACAACATGTCGGAATCTATGGGACACATTGAAAGCAGTTTTAAAAGGAAAATTTATTGCTTGGAGTTCAATCCTTAAAAAAAGAAAAAAAAACAACAAATAAATGATCTAATACTTCAACTCAAAGTCCTAGAAAAAGAAGAGCAAAACAACGGCAAAAAAGTAGAAGACAAGAAATAATTAAAATCAGAGCTGAAATTAATGAAATCGAAACAAAAGAAACAATTGAAAAAATTGACAAAACTAAAAGTTGGTTGTTTGAAAAAATAAATAAAATTGACAGACCCTCAGCCACGCTAACGAAGAGAAGAAGAGAGAGAACTCAAATTACTAGCATACGGGATGAAAAAGGCAATATCACAACAGACACTTCAGAAATACAGAAGATTATCAGAAATTATTTTGAATCCTTATACTCCAATAAAATAGAAGATAGTGAAGGCATCGATAAATTTCTTAAGTCATATGATTTGCCCAGATTGAGTCAGGAGGATATTGACAACCTAAACAGACCAATATCAATTGAGGAAATAGAAGAAACCATCAAAAGACTACCAACTAAGAAAAGCCCAGGACCGGATGGGTATACAGCAGAGTTTTACAAAACCTTTAAAGAGGAACTAATACCAATACTTTTCAAGCTATTTCAGGAAAATGAAAAAGAGGGAGAACTTCCAAATTCATTCTAAGAGGCCAACATCGCCCTGATTCCTAAACCAGACAAAGACACTCCAAAGAAAGAAAACTACAGACCAATATCTCTAATAAACCTAGATGCAAAAATCCTCAATAAACTTCTGGCGAACCGGATACAAAAACATATCAAAAAACTTGTGCACCATCATCAGGTAGGATTTATCCATGGGATGCAAGGTTGGTTCAATATACGGAAATCAATTAATGTTATTCACCACATCAATAGGCTTAAAAATAAGAACCATATGATCATCTCGATAGATGCGGAAAAAGCATTCAACAAAGTACAGCATCCCTTTATGTTCAAAACTCTACAAAAACTAGGGATAACAGGAACATACGTCAATATTGTAAAAGCAATCTATGCTAAGCCTCAGGCTAGCATCATTCTGAATGGAGAAAAACTGAAGGCATTCCCTCTAAAATCTGGAACAAGACAGGGATGCCCTCTCTCACCACTTCTGTTCAACATAGTTCTCGAATCACTGGCCAGAGCAATTAGACGAAAGAAATTAAAGTCATAAAAATAGGAAAAGAAGAACTCAAATTATCACTATTTGCAGATGACATGATTCTATACCTAGCAGAGCCAAAAGGGTCTACAAAGAAACTATTAGAGCTAATAAATGAATTCAGCAAAGTGGCAGGATATAAAATCAACATGCATAAATCAAAGGCATTCCTGTATATCAGCGACAAATCCTCTGAAATGGAAATGAGGACAAGCACCCCATTCACAATATCCTCAGAAAAAATAAAATACATGGGAATCAACCTAACAAAAGAGGTGTAAGACTTATACATTCAAAACTACAGAACCCTAAACAGAGAATTGAAGAAGATCTTAGAAGATGGAAAAATATACCCTGTTCATGGATAGGTAGAACTAACATCATCAAAATGGCCATATTACCAAAAGTTCTCAATAGGTTTAATGCAATGACAATCAAAATCCCAATGGCATTTCTTGTAGAAATAGAGAAAGCAATCATGAAATTCATATGGAAAAATAAAAGGCCCAGAATAGCAAAAACATTGCTAAGCAGGAAGTGTGAATCAGGCGGTATAGCTATACCAGACTTCAAAGTGTACTACAGAGCAATAGTAACAAAAACAGCATGGTACTGGTACCAAAACAGGCGGGTGGACCAATGGTACAGAATAGAGGACCCAGAAACCAATCCACAAAACTACAACTATCTTATATTCGATAAAGTGGCTAAAAGCATGCAATGGAAGAAGGCTAGCATCTTCAACAAATGGTGTTGCGAAAACTGGAAATCCATATGCAACAAATTGAAACTGAATCCCTTTCTCTCGCCATGCACAAAAGATAACTCAAAGTGGATCAAGGAACTTGATATCAAATCAGAGACATGGCGTCTGATAGAAGAAAAAGTTGGCTATGATCTACATACTGTGGGGTCGGGCTCCAAATTCCTCAATAGGACACCCATAGCACAAGAGTTAATAACTAGAATCAACAAATGGGACTTACTCAAACTAAAAAGATTTTCTCTGCCAAAGAAACAATAAGAGAGGTAAATATTGAGCCTACGTCCTGGGAACAAATCTTAACTCCTCACACTTCAGACAAAGCCCTAATAATCAGAATATACAAAGAACTAAAAAAATTAGACAATGAGATAACAAATAACCCAATCAACAAATGGGCCAAGGACCTGAACAGACACTTCTCAGAGGAGGACATACAATCAATCAACAAGTATATGAAAAAATGCTCACCATCTCTAGCAGTCAGAGAAATGCAAATCAAAACCACCCTAAGATACCATCTCACTCCAGTAAGATTGGAAGTCATTAGGAAGTCAAACAACAACAAGTGCTGGCGAGGATGTCGGGAAAAGGGTACTCTTGTACATTACTGGTGGGACTGAAAATTGGTGCGCCCAATTTGGAAAGCAGTATGGAGATTTCTTGGAAAGCTTGGAATGGAACCACCATTTGATCCAGCTATTCCCCTACTCGGTCTATTCCCTAAAGACCTAAAAAGAGCACACTATAGGGACACTGCTACATCCATGTTCATAGCAGCACAATTCACAATAGCAAGACTGTGGAACCAACCTAGATGCCCTTCAATAGAAGAATGGATAAAAAAATGTGGCATTTATACACAATGGAGTATTACTCTGCATTAAGAAATGACAAAATCATAGAATTTGGAGGGAAATGGATGGCATAAGAGCAGGTAATGGTAAGTGAAGCTAGCCAATCCCTTAAAAACAAATGCCAAATGTCTTCTTTGATGTAAGGAGAGTAACTAAGAACAGAGTAGGGACGAAGAGCATGAGAAGAAGATTAACATTAAACAGGGATGAGAGGTGGGAGGGAAAGGGAGAGAGAAGGGAAATTGCATGTAAATGGAAGGAGACCCTCAGGGGTATAGAAAATTACATACAAGAGGAAGTGAGGGGAAAGGAGGAAAAATATAAGGGGGAGAAATGAATTACAGTAGAGGGGGTAGAGAGAGAAGAGGGGAGGGCAGGGGGAGGGGGGATAGTAGAGGATAGGAAAGGCAGAAGAATACAACAGTCACCAGAATGGCAATATGTAAATCAATGGTTGTGCAATTGATGTGATTCTGCAATCTGTATATGGGGTAAAAATGGGAGCTCATATCCCATTTGAATCAAAGTGTGAAATATGATATATCAAGAACTATGTAATGTTTTGCACAACCTACAATAAAATTAATTAAAAAAAAAACAAAATAAAACAACAACAACAAAAAAAACAGCATGGTACTGGTACCAAAACAGGCGGGTGGACCAATGGTACAGAATGGAGGACACAGAGACTAATCCAAAAAGCTACAACTATCTTATATTTGAAAAAGGAGCTAAAAGCATGCAATGGAGGAAATATAGTATCTTCAACAAATGGTGTTGGGAAAAATGGAAATCCATATGCAACAAAATGATACTGAATTCCTTTCTGTCGCCATGCACAAAAGTTAACTCATAGTGGATCAAGGTGCTAGATATCAAATCAGAGACTCTGTGTCTGATAGAAGAAAAAGTTGGCTCTGATCTACATATTATGGGGTTGGGCTCCAAATTCCTTTATAGGACACCCATAGCACAAGAGTTAATAACAAGAATCAACAAATGGGACTACTTAAACTGAAAAGTTTTTTTCTCAGCAAGAGAAAGAATAAGAGAGGTAAATAAGGAGCATACATAATGGGAACAAATTTTTACTCCTCACACTTCAGATAGAGCCCTAATATCCAGAATATACAAAGAACTCAAAAAAATAGACAATAAGATAACAAATAACCCAATTAAAAAAATGGGTCAAGGACTTGAACAGACACTTCTCAGAGGAGGACATACAATCAATCAACAAATACATAAAAAATGCTCACCATTTCTAGCAGTCAGAGAAATTCAAATCGAAATCACCCTAAGATACCATCTCACTCCAGTAAATTGGCAGCCATTATGAAGTCAAACAACAAGTGCTGGCAAGGATGTGGGGTAAAAGATACTCTTGTACATTGCTGGTGGGACTGTAAACTGGTGTGGCCAATTTGGAAAGCAGTATGGAGATTCCTGGGAAAGCTGTGAATGGAACCACAATTTGACTCAGCTATTGCCCTTCTCGGACTATTCCCTGAAGACCTTAAAAGAGAGTAATACAGGGATACTACCACATCGATTTTCATAGCAGTACAATTCACAACTGAAACACTGTGGATCCAACCCAGATGCCCTTCAATAGATGAATGGATAAAAAACATGTGGCATTTATACACTATGAAGTATTACGCAGCACTAACAAATGACAAAATCATAAAATTTGCAGAAAAATGGATGGCACTGGAGAAGATTATGCTTAGTGAAAATAGCCAATCCCTAAAAAATAAATACCAAATGTCTTCTTTGATATAATGAGAGCAACTAAGAACAGAGCAGGGAGCAATAGCAGGAAGAAAAGATTAACTTTAAACAGAGACATGAGGTGGGAGGGTAAGTAAGAGAAAAGGGTAATTGCATGGTAATGGAGGGAGACCCTCATTGTTACACAAAATTACATATCGTTGTGAGTGGAATGGGAAAATAAACATGGAGTGAAATGAATTACAGTAGATGGGGGAAAAAGAGAAGATAGGAAGGGAGGGGAGGGGAGATAGTAGAGTATAGGAAAGGTAGCAGAATACAACAGTAACTAATAGGGCATTATGTAAAAATGTGGATGTGTAACCGATGTGATTCTGTAATCTCTATTTGGGCTAAAAATGGGAGTTCATAAGCCACTTGAATCTAATGTAAGAAATATTATATGTCAAGAGATTTGTAATGTTTTGAGCAACCAATAAAAGAAAAAAAAGTAGCAATATATATGCCAATCGAAATTCATCATGAAATATATATAATCCACAGATCGAAAAATATTCATTTTACTGAACATGGATTAATGTATAATGATATTCAACTAGGAAGCTCACCCATAGTTTGAATTTTCAGTTCCAACAGCATTTAGGAGGAGTGATCCTTTAGCACAATTTGCATCTGCCAATTCAGTTACCTCACAAGTATGTACGTTGGTACCAGGTAGAATTCTATATGTGCATATAAAAATACATGTGCTGAATAGGCTACAGAGAAAGGGAGACAGGAATTCACATATTTTTTAATTTTAAAAACACATGTAGAACTATTTCAACAAAAAAAAATTGACTAGATTTATAACTCCTACACTATATAATGCAAAAACCAATTGTAACAATACACCATGCCTCCTCGGAACTGCTTGTATTTCTATTCTGTTTGGGTTATTTTTCACCATCATATTAGAATTATCAGTCAGAGTATAGTAGGGTATGTGTTAGTTTCAGGGCTTCAGTATTTCAAATAGAAAATTGAAAAATGAATCGAATGTGTATGTAAATATGTGTTACACAAAAATCTTTCCACTCACATTCAGAACAATGCCTTGATATTAGCTTGACCCCAAGTAAGACACAATTAGAGTAGAAAAGTGTGAAAATCTGTGAATGCATATCTGGAATGGAATATGCTCGGGAGTTCACAACCTTGGAGGTGGTAGAGGAGTTTCCAAAAGTAAAGAACAGGGTAAACACTCCACAAACATGGAGCGCTGCTGGCCTAAGACTTCTTGGGAAACTGCCTCTGAGGTTGGGCACTTGAAATATATGTTGTTGTCATGAGCTTTAACTTCCTTTGTAGTGAGACCATCAAAGATGGGTCTGCATCTATGTGACCTGGAAGACATGGTTTCTTATATTCCAACAACCATGAGGCAGCAGTGCTGAATTCTCTCTTTGTAGGTAAACTGTGGCCACTGGAGGCTAAGTGTCTCCTCGTGTGGACTCTGAAGACATTTGGTCATCCTCCACTTTTCGTGGTGTTTCTTGCTGCTGCACTGGGAATTTGGTATTTGCTTCACCAAATACAAGGAGTTCTACTAGAATACAGTGCTGGAGGGAGTTCTGTCACGTGTGGTGGGTCAGGGTCTGCAGGAGAATGCACCAACCATGCTTCTATTCAACATAGCTTGACCCAATAACCATAGTTAACTGATTCTGAACATTGCCCTGAAACCTCTCCATATAAAAAATGCCTTTACATATAAGTGTCTGATTTCTGCACTATGTCAGTCATAATCCATTTGGAAGCCAATGGCCGATCCACATGGCCCCACCATGGTGTTTTATCACACACCTGCCCACCACTGCTCTAGGCCCACTACTCAGCAGGATACTAATTACTGGCATCTCTGTTCTACACCATTTACATAAAACCCAGTAAAACAAGGCATTCTCTGGTATACACATGATCAACCACAGGACTTCCAAAGTTTCTCCAGTGCCACCTGGTCATGGGAATTTCAAAAATTACATGGTATTTATCTAGCCATTTTTCAAAGATTAAGTTGGAGGCACTGTGGGTTTCAAATCATTCAGGAACCATTAAGTGTTGAGAAAGCTCATTTCAATGAAAGCTTTGGAGAACACTCACAGGCAAGGCTTCTCAAAGAGTTGCCAAAAGGTCACATGAAGCCAGGCAAATTGAGGTCTACAATGTGAGGTCCATGTGTGTTTTGACTCTCAACTATACCTGCCAATCTTTCAGAATAAAATCATGTGATATCCTGCCTGAGATTCCCATTGTTTTGTGGAAAGACACCCTGGGCCTAGATCTCAGTTTTCATGGGTGAGTCTCATGCATGGCCTTCTAAAATCTAAACATGATTCATGGCAATACTTCTCTGAGTTCAGTTCTAGAACTCAGTCTCTAAGGGGAATCACACCAGAGTTCAAGCTCAGGTGGACCCAGTCATTCTTTCCAACCACCACAAAAATGACCACAATTAAAATCAAAACACTCCCACAGGGCCCTCATCTTCTTCCATAAAGACACTCATCATAACCTCTGGCTGGAGATTTCTATGAGGGGGCACAGCCTAAGAAAGTGTCCAAAATAAGCTCACTTGCCCCTCATTTGCCTAAAATCATGGTGGCCTGGACACTCCTCCTGTGAACCAGGAGTGATCAAATATTCCTGCTGTTAAAGTGTTCCGCTTCTCCAATTTGAGGCCTACTGGCTGTGAGGTATGGATTCTTTAAGTGATTTGGAGTCATGAGAAAACCCAAGCAAATATGGGCTAGCCTCTGCATGGATTTGAAGAACTCCTTTAATCCAAAGGATCCCTATTCTCACTTGATGGAGGTCAGGAACCTAAAACAAGAAGGCAAAAAAATTCATCCACAGTGACTTCTCTTTTGGCCATTTCGGTTTGGGAAGCACATGGGATTTTTATTCAGATCCATTGGGTGCTGAGAATCTAAGTCACAGCCTCACACAAGGACCAGAGACTGATTCAGACACATCCCATTCCAAAGCAATTAAGCAAAGAGCCACAGGTGAAGCCCATTCATTTCCTTATGAAAACAGTTTTCTTCAGGCTTCACAAAGGGTTGGCATGAGGCAAAGACCTTCCTGACATTCAGGGTAATTGAATCAGAAGTAAGCAAATGGCCCAAGAAGGGTTTCTTCACTGAGACTTTACTGGTCACACTGATATCTGAGTTTTCTGAGATCTCTCATTCTCTTCAGCTATCCAGTACATGGCCATGTCACAGAGCCTTGTGGTGTTACATATCTGGGACACAAAACCATGAGCGTATTCTGTAGAGTGGCCAGAATTCACGAAGAAAAGAGTAACTTAAGAAGACAGTAGGTGTTGCCCATCCATAAGGCAAAGTGAAGTCCATTAATCAATTGGGCAGTATTAATGTGGGGAAGCTTTCTACTAGAGAAAACAAGTCCATTGATGCATTCTCTTTTCTAATGTCTACAACCACAGATACAGTGGGATACACAGACATAGAAACCCTCACAATGTCAAAGGACTTACTAGAAACAGTCCACTCCACACCAAAAAAAAAACGCCTTTCCTACCTATTCTCAGAACATGAGAAAAAAAACCACAAACTCACACCCACAACGGCAAAGCCACCTCCTTCCCCCAAGTAGGTCTGTGACTATCCAGAGTGTCTTCTGACTGGTGGGCCATATTATGTTCCCCCGAAATGGCCTGTCCTGTCTCAGATCTGGTCTCCTTGGCCAACTCTGTGAAGTTGTCAGGAGACAGCGGTGAGCCACTACCTGCTTTCTCAGGGAAGGTACCTCTTCAGAGATCTGCTGGCATTTGGCCATCCTCACATCAGTAGGTACCAAGAAAGACTGACTCTGTTCTTGGGAAAAGCAAACAAGTTAGCCCAATGGGACTAGGACTGGGTCTGGCTCTGGGTGCCTGGCTTCCTGGATCCCAAGTTCAGAGAATTCCATCACCAAGGAAGTGAGAAGAGGTCACTTCCTTCAGGAACTGAATGAGGTCACTGCCTTGAAAACCACTTTGTCCTAACAGTTGCTTCCAAGGTTCCCATGAGATGAAGGCTGCCCCAACATCCTGTGACACATTCAGAAGTTAGAATGGAATATCAACCTTAGGCACCCGGGAAAAGCTCTCCACACAGGCCTGGTTTCTTCCAACTTCTCTACAATAAGAAGAGAAAGGCTGATTTAGACCCATCAATTCATCCTGACCAGGTTGTTTGCCATGGAAGATTTCTATTGCTCTCTCAGGTCCTACATAGCTGCATAAATCTTCTCCAAGGATCATTTCTCCATGGATCTTTGAGGTTCTCAGAAGGTGGAAGATCACCTACATTCCTATATTGTAAGACCAACTCTGCCCTGCTTTTCTGTAAGTTATATTGAGGGAACAGTGTATGTTTAGGGTTAATAACATGTTTGATTTGGGTTACGAATCATTTTGCGAGATGAATAATGGTATTGGCAACCTTCGATATTTACAAGAGTATATAGGTGAAATATAAGTATGAAAGCAGAAAATTAGGAAAGATTTGAAGCCCAGAAGGGAATTGGACACTTAAGTGGTATTCTTAGCTTTGAGTTATGTGCTGCACAGTTGTCTCAGATAAATCAATATACAATGGCATAGGACCTTGTACCTTGGATGATTGAATGTTGAAGAGAACATCCAGTCAAAAAGTGATATTCAGTACGATGAGGAAGGTACTCGTTAGGTTTAGAATGAAGAGTGAGTATAGGATTTGGACAAAAAGTTTTTTAGCAATAGGGTTTCGGTTAGAGAGTGAGTGTAAATGTCAGCACATGTGAAGAGTCAGTCATAATGATGAACTGGGAAAAATATGAGGGAAAGCAGATATCAATAAAGACATTAGGAAATCAAGCAAAGTACAAAGTGAGTGATAGGATTAGACATTTTCAACAGGCTTGAGGTTGAACATATAATCTTAGGAAGAAACAAATATGTAGTCACAAATAGGATTGACATTTGAGAGCATTAGGCAACCTGGACATGTATGTTTTTAGTAATCCATGCTCACACTCCATTTAGGCTTTGGTACAATTGAAAGTGTGACCTTTGCTTTTTGTGTCCAGAATATTTCTGTGATAAAATGTATATGTATATCACGTGACATGAGTATTTCTTCCACCATTTCTAGGAGCAATATTTTGAGAACATATAAATTTGTATTGGGGTACAAATAGGTATACCCTCTGTCTATGAATATAGCAATAACGCATGAATAGACCATACTGGGAATAAATAATATAACTGGATCCACTTTAAATAATGGATTAAATGGATATCTGAAAATATATAAGAAATGTTATAATGATACACAATCAATCATTCCAACCAGTTATATATCTAATGGTCATCTTAGGGTTATGTTTCATCATGAAGGGTGTGTGAGTTTTGCTTAAAAATTGATCATGGAAATCGAAAATAATATATTTGAAAAAAAGTCTCATGAAAAGACCAGTCAAGAAACATAGGGAAATACATGTGTTCTGGAGCAAGAAGAGATTGAAAGTGAAACAAATGCCTATAAATTGGCTAAGTAGTGGATGAAATATATATCCTATGATGTGTATAAACTGAAGAAATAGTAATGTACCAGTGTTGAATAATAATTAATGTCAAAATACACATCATGTCCCACAGGAATCTACTTGCATTGATGTTAAACTAGGTCAGTTAATGTAGAGATACTAGGATTTGTTTGCACCTTTCACTGAAGTTAGTTTTCAGTACTAGAAAACAAATATGTATTTCAGGTGGATGAATATTTCTGAGAATAATCTTGTGAAAAGTTGAATATTAATCCACATACATGAACATGAATGAATTTAGGGAGTGTATATAAGACACATATATTTCATATTTTGAAAAATCGAGAGATTTATATATTGTGTGTTTGTGTGTGTGTGTGTATATATATATACACACACACACACAAACACACACAAAGACATTCAAAAGTAGAATTATATATGCCAATCGAATTTCACCATGAAATATATATCATCCACAGATCCAAAAATATTCATTTTACTGAACATGGATTTATGTATAATGTTATTAAACTAGGAAGCTCACCAATAGCTTGAATTTTCAGTTCCAACAGCGTTTAGGTGGAGTGATCTCTTCTCACAATTTGTATCTGCAATGTCAGGCACCTCACAAAAATGTACGTGTGATATCAGGTAGGATTCTATATGTGCATATAAAAATTAATGTGCTGAATAGGTTACAGCGAAAGGGAGATAGGAATTCACATATTTGTTAACTTTAATACACATATAAAACAATTTCAGTTAAAAAATGACTAGATTTATAACACCTACCATTTATCTTGCAAAAGGCAAGTCCAATATACACCATGCCTCCTCTGAACTGCTTATATTTCAATTCCGTTTGGGTTATTTTTCTCCATCATATTAGTATTTGTAGTTAGCATCTAGAAGGGTATGGGTTATTGTCAGGAATTCAGTATTTCAATTGGAAAATTGGAAAGTGAATCCAATGTGTATGCAATTATGTGCTGCACAATATTCTTCCCACTCTCATCCAGAACAATGGCTTGACATTACCTTCGCCCCAAGTAAGACACAATTAGAGAAGAAGAGTTAGAAATTCTGTGAATACATATCTGGAATGGAAAATGCTCAGGAGTTCACAACCTTGGAGGTGGTAGAGGATTTTCCAAAAGTAAGGGACAGGGTTGATCACCCAACATGATCTTTCATTAAAATTGTGAGCCATCTTGCCACAAAGCCATGAAAAGATAATTTTTGCTTTAGTATAAATTACTGCAAATTCTGAACCTGCTTAGAATGCCTGACCATGTTTTGAACTCACCCATGCCTGGCTCTCTGACCAGATAACAGCCCATTCTGAAACTTTAATGACACCTCATAAATATTCGCCTTCCCTGGCCAGACAACGACCCTCTCATAGGCTCTAATGGTCCTCATAATTTCTGATGCTGGCGCCAGAAAAAAAAATGTAAACTACAATTAGTGTGATGCTTGTCAAAGTTCTGTTTTCTGTAACCCTCCTTTTGTGTAACTTTCTGGGCTATAAAGCTGGGCTGTAGGAAAGGTGGGGTTGCTGTCTTGTTCCCGCCAGTTTGAGAGGGAGAGGCAGCCCGGCTGCTTGAAATATTAAGCTTGCCTTAATTTGATTTTAATTGGAGTCAGTGGTCTTTTCTTGTGTCCTGGACTAACATTTTGGAGTTCCCCAGCAACATGACCCGACCAGATCACAAAGCCAGACTGCTGGAAATTCTGAAGCTGGCCTATCCTCCAGGACTCCGGGCTGGAGAGCCAAGTTCCAAAACCTTGGAATGAGCCTTCAGTCCGTGGATCACTGCAGTGAACCATCGCACTAAAACTATTATCAAGCACCTGGTGGAGGAGGCCTTCATAGGTAAGAGGCGCCTTTATAACATCTGATATCCGGTTAAGGGAGTACTCTTCTGATGACAGAGAGGTGGCCTGGGAAGGCTCACATATACTCCTGTCTGGGACAGTAATAGGAATCCTTCTTTCCTCTGTTCTGTTCTGTAGGGAATACCTCTGAAAGTGTAGAGAGGTGCCGACTGGCATGCAGGAGCTCCTACCCCGGAGCTTTAGCAAGACGCTGCATTGCTCCTCTGGTTTTCTGTTTATTTGCTGAGTTTCTGGTTTTTGTGTGTGTGTGTTTTGTTCTGTGTTCTAAATGTTTTTTATTTGTTTGTTTTTGTGCGTTTTGTTGTGTGATTTCTGTGGTAAAAACTTAAGGATATTGGACTTGAAAATGGGTAATAAATCATGTAAGCCTGACACCCCTTTGGACTGTGTTTTAAAGAAATGTGATGCACTATACCCGCCTTTGTTAAGCAGGATGAGAGAAGCCCCTAGCTGGCTGTCTGGAGCACACCCACGGCAGAGGGCAATGCCTGCTGGGGACCTAATAACTGAGTATCTCCCAGGTTAACAAGTGAAACTCCTTTAAAACCCCGTGTCCCTCCAGATAAAGAGAGTCACAACTTTGGACAAAGTCCCCTGTTTTTCTCCTTTGTTAGCAAAGCAGTAAACCTCCCTTTTACTTTTTCTCAAACCCTGTCCTTATATTAAATTGGTATTAATTGGCTTCAAGGTCCGGAACCGAAATTTAAGTTACAAATTTTGATACCGCCCCTGACCCTGGAATTTTTGAGAGCTGACTACTGAAATGTTAGGAGATTCAGCGTGCTTGGGGTGGAACCGAACCAGAGGAGCTAATCCTGTAAGTAAAAGACGGGACTGAGGGACTCCCAGCAGCTGCCGAAGTCCTGTTGCTTCAGTGAATTCCCTCCTTCCTTCCCTGCACTGTAAGTATTATGCCACCTCTGTCTTCTTAAAAAAGAGAAAAAGAAAAAGGAGACACTAAATGCAGTAAAGTCACCATGGAGACCTTTGATATTGCATTTCAGGTTCCCCCTCTGTGAAAACATCTGATGCCCTTGTGGGGACATATATCGTGCCACTGGTGTAGGAGATTTTTCTCTTTTCTGCTGTTTTAAAGGCTTCTGTCCTGTCAGCCATAGTCTGGAGCTCCTTTCTGTCTGTCTTTTGTCTTTGTTTCTGGCCATTTAAGACATGTGCAATAATGTGTTGATATTATAAATTGTTTCTTGGGAATGATCTTAGCTGAATGTGTGTCTAAAGGATGATGTTTTATTGTAACAATATGGTATCTGAATGGGTTTTTGAAGCATTGCACAATCTTGAAGTTAAAAGTCGGGTTTAGGTAATATTTTAGTTTATGATTTCAGATAATTCATGCCAGATAACTTAAATACTTAAAATGGAAAACTAAAGAATTCTACTTCCAAGTTGGCAAGTAACTTCCCAATCATTCAGTCTTTTTTTTAACCAATTTTTAATTGGGTAGCCTGGGAAAATGTCACAGTGGGTATCAGTGCATTAATTTGGACAAGGATAGTAAATCATAGTATGGTATCTGTTAACAAAAAAAGATGTTAAGTTATAAAATTTTGTGAATTGTATCTTAAAATTGTATCATAATTTTCAACATCCTCACCTGAAAATTATGGTTAAAGTGCCTTAGGCCTGAGGTGTCTGCTTAGAATAGCAGTTTTGTCCAGCTCCTTCCAGAACTCAGCCAGGACTTATGTTGAAATGTAAATGAAAGAAGCCTGCAAACTCAGTAGGAGACTGATCTGATGTCTAAGTGGGAAAGAAAAGGTATATCGTATGGTATTGACTAATTACTGGCCAGTCATTTTTTCTAGGACTCTCATTTTTTTCCTTAGATTCTGTATTTTTTTTTTAGCTCATTATTTTGATCCTACAGAACTAGGTTAATATTTTTCTGATCAGTTCTATATTTGACCAACAGTGGAGTTTTGAAACATTGCAATGGAGATTTCACCTGCGAAAAGCTACAAGGCCTTACTATTATTATTTGTGCACACTTTTGTTATGTGTTGTATGTCTATATATCCATATGTTCGTATATCATATATGTGATATACAAATTAACATATATAAGGAGCGATCATTAAAAAAAAAGCACTCATAAAAACAAATTTTAAAAAGTGGATTCAAAGATCTTTAATTCACGTGATTTAAATGATTCACTTTAAATTTGGATAAGCAAATAACAATAAATGTCTTTAAATTTAAGCTTACAAGTTTTTCTAGCTGCTCAAAAATCTAATAAAATATTGATGTCTATAAAATGTCTAATATGCCTTGGTTCTAGGACTTTTCCTTTAACAAAGAAATGGTTTACACTGTTCAATACATTTCTCTAAAATCCCATTTGATATGGGATTACTCATTCATGAGTACTTTTGTTAGATTTCTGATTGATTTAGTAAGGTCTGTATAAGTTTGTTCTAAAGTCTGTATAAGATTGTAAAAATCAGTCATGTGATAAAGCGACAGAAATTTCCTAAAACAAAAGTTTACCCATAACATTGTGTTTATAAAGTTTTATTTTTCTAGAACAAGCAACCATAAAAATTAAACAACTGATTAAATAAGAACTGTTATTTTAGAGCACTCTACTGCCATTTCTTTAAAAGCTAAACTTGGTTAATGTAAAAACATCAATGTCATTGTGATGCTATTAATGTGCTCATATCTTCCAGGTATACAATTCTGTAAGGTAGAAACTTTAAAAGAGCATTTCATCAAGCTGGTGTTCTGAAGTTGTATGGTAAAAATATATATATATTGGGGATTTATTTACTTGTTATCAATAAGATATATAAAGCTTTATGTTACTTTTTACATTGGGAAAAAATTTAAATATATTTTTAAGTTAATGAGCGCCTAATCTATGTAAAGGTTAAAAACTTTCAGCCTTTCTTTAATTCATGTTTTAAATGTGATATCATATGGTGTTAGCTAATATTCATGTGACCTCAAACAATTTATGTAAACTGTGTAAAATGATATTTAGAAAACAAAGATCAGCTTTAGAACTAAAACACTTAAGATTTATATAGAGCCCTGCCTTACCTGAGATAAGGCTCTGTGTCTCATCTTACAACATGTGAGAATAACTACGAAAGCAGTAGGTCAGATGTTATTTAATTTAAAGTTATGTTTTTCTGTCAAGATTACTAGGATCTCAAAAAGGGGATATAATGTATAACTCAGCCTAAAATTCAGGGTAGCTATTACACGAACTAAGTATTTTTACTCTTGTTAATTTTATTTTGAATTTGCTTATAAGTTAATTAAAGATTCCCTGTTAGTGGTTTACAAAAGAGTTGCTTTTAGAACACAATATTGGTTAATTTAAGATAATAAGTCATCACCTATAAGACAGAAAAATACAGATCCCAAATAATAAAAAGATAAATAATTTTAAATTATAGACATTAAAGCACAGTACTCTTAATATAAGGCTGTTAAAATTTATTTGCTGGATGTTTAAGATTAGGATTTAAAATTTAATTTAAATGAAAAGGGACAATAAAACAAATATTTGGCTCTTGCCCTCTTAGTCAGTCTGTATCCAGGGAACAGGAGACTTCTCTAAAGAACTTTGCAACTCTGAGCCACATAACCTAATGATCAGGAAGATTAATGAGACCACTGGAGAACAGAAAGCCAATCAGTGCATTTTCTACGAAGAAGAGAGTCATCAGAGAAGGGAGATATTCCTGATGCTTCCCAGAGAAGCCACATGGTCAAGCAAGACCTGGACTCACCTAGCGCAAATGGCACTAGCAGAACTGAGAAGCTGCTCTCAAGTTTCCCCAGGAATGACTCCCATAAAATCTCAACTGACTGTTAACATAAAGAAACAAAAGTCAGTTTTACTGCTTCATCTTAAACTCTTAGCAAAGACAGAAAAACCCAAAATACAGCCATTCCTGGGCATTTTAAAAAATAATAGTTATAATAATATTTTAACGTATACACTTTATGGTAGCCTCCCAAAATAAGTAAGACTGGAGGCTACAAAGAAGGATTCTCAGACAGTAATGCCTGATGATTATAAAAAGAGACTTTCAAGAGGAGGTACCAGAGGCAGAAGTTTTTTGTTTAAGGCCTACAGATATTCCTAACCTACACAGGTAGGCTTGGTGTTTGCTAGTACGATTATCCAGTCCTGAATAACAGAATTAAAGGTTTCTCTATTACACACAGAGGTCATACTAGTAAAAGGAATTTGCAAGATCAGATGACATTAAATTATTAAACTGTATCTTATGGGGTGAAACAACAATGACACTAAAAGTTAAGTTGAAAGTCCTGATAACTGGGGATATTGGAGACAGATGAGGGGACATCTATACAGTGACATGTTTCAGCTGCTGCAACATTTATTCAGTACTTATGGTTTTTGTTTCTCTCATAGAAGAACCCATCCCCAGATGACTTTACAAACTGTTCTACCACAACCATACTTCAAACCGAATTGACTTCTAAAAGGCAACTCATATCCCTCATGCTGTGCCCCCTCATGTCACCCTCTCTCAGCTCAGAAGAAGCCAAAATGAGTGACGACTCTCTTCTTACAACAATGGAGCCAAAAATAGATAGACTTTCATTTTAAGTAATTAATTAAGTCAGGTAAAATCAGGGAGACTGGTTTTGTGTGAGTTCAAAAAATATGGAGACTGTTACTTGAGGTATTAAAATTCCCTCAGTGCTCTTCCCCTACCCTATCAAAGATTTGAAAGGGACACATTAGAAAAGGGGGGAATGATAGACCCAACCTGATCTTTTATTAAAATTTGGATCCATCTTGCCACAAAGCCATGAAAAGAAAATTTTGGCTTAACTATAAATTACACCAAATTCTGAACCTGCTTGGAATGCCTGCCCGTGGCCTTGAACTCACCCATGCCTGGCACTTTGACCAGGAACAGCCCTCTATGAAACTTTATTGACACCTCATAAATATTGGCCTTCCCTGGCCAGACAATGACCCTCTCTGAGGTTCTAATGGTTTTCATAAATTCTGACGTTGGGGCCAGCAAAAAAAAAAAAAAAAAAAAAAAAAAAAAATATATATATATATATATATATATATATATATATATATATATATATATATATATATATATAAACTACGATTAGTGTGATGCTTGTCAGAGTTCTGATATTTGTAACCCCCCTGTAGTGTAAAATTCAGGGTTATAAACCTGGGCTGTAGGAAATTTGGGTGGCTGTCTTGTTCCCACTGTTTTGGGAGGGAGAGGCCACCTGGGCAGTGGAAATTATAAGCTTGCTTTAACTTGATTTTAATTGGAGTCAGTGGTCTTTTCTTGCATCCTGGTCTAATAGGTAAACGCTATCAAACATGCAGCTCTGCCGGCCTAAAGACTTCCTTAGAAACTGCCTCTGAGGATGGGCACTTGACATATATGTTGTTGTCAGGAGCTTTAGCTTTCTTTCTAATGAGACCATTAAAGCTGGATCTGCATCTATGTGACGTGGAGGACATGGTTTCTTATTTTCCAAAGGACATGAGGCAGCAGTGCTGAATTCACTCTTTGTAGGTAAACTGTGGCCACTGAAGGCTAAGTGACTCCCCGTGTGGACTGTGAAGCCATTTGGTCATCCTCCACTTTTCATGGTGTTTCTTGCTGCTGCACTGGGAGTTTGTTATTTGCTTCACAAAATACAAGGAATTCAGCTGGGACACAGTGCTGGAGAGAGTTCTGTCACATGAAATAGATCAAGGTCTGCAGGAGAATGCATCAACCAGGCTTCTATCCCACATAGCTTGTCCCCTTGACCATAGCACCTGATTCTGAACATTGTCCTGAAACATCTCCATATAACAAGATGCCTTATATGGAGAGTTATCAGACATATAAGTGATTCCTGGCTGCACAATGTCAGCCACAAGCCATTTGGAAGTCAATGTCAGATACACATGGCCCGACCACAGATATTTTATCACACACCTGCACACCACAGCTCTGGGCCCACTACTCAGCAGGCTCCAACATACTGGCATCTCTGTTCTACATCATTTTCATGAAACCCAGTCAATCAAGGCACTGTCTGGTACACACTTCATCAGTAAGAGGACATTGAAAAGTTCTCCAGTGCCACCTGGTCATGAAAATTTCAAAAATTTCATTGTATTTATCTAGCCATTTTTCAAGGATAAAGTTGGAGAAATTGTGGGTTTCAATTCATTCAGAAACCATTAATGTTTGAGGAAGCACATTTCAAGGAAACTCTGGAGAACTCTCAGAGGCAAGGCTTCCCAAAGAGTGGCCAAAAGGACACATGAAGCCAGGCCCATTGAGGTCTACAATGTGAGGCCCATGTGTGTTTTGACTGTCAACAATGGCTGCCAAGTCTTTCAGAATAAAATAATGTGATGCCCTGGCAGAGATTGACAATGCTCTGCGGAAAGCCACCCTGGGCATTGATCTCAGTTTCCAAAGGCAACTCTCATGCGTGGTCTCCTAAAATCCCAACACAATTCATGGCAATACTTCTCTGAGGTCAGTTCCTGAACTCAGTCTCTAAGGGGAATCACACCAGAGTTCAAGCCACGTGGACCTAGTCATCTCTTCCAACCACCACACAAATGACCACAATTAAAACCAAAACACTCCCAAATGGCCCTCATCTTCTTCCACATAGACACTCTTCATAGCCTCTGGCTGGAGGTTTCCATGAGGGGCACAGCCCAAGACAGTTTTCCAAATAAACTCCCTTGCCCCTCATTTGCCTAAAGTCAGGGTGGCCTGGACTCCCTTCCTGTGAACCAATAGTTATCAAATAGTCCTGCTCTTAATACTGCTCTGCTTCTCTAATTTGAGGCCTACTGACTGTCTGGTATAGATTCTTTATGTGAATTGGTGTCATGAGAAAACCCAAGCCCTTATGTTCTAGCCTCTGTAGGGCTTTGAAGAACTGATTTGACACAAAGGATCCCTATTCTCACTTGATGGAGGTCAAGAAGCTTACAGAGGAAGGCGAGAGACTTCGTCCACAATGACTGCTCTTTTGGCCATTTTCATTTTGCATGCAAACTGGGAAACTTTCTTTAGATCCATCAGGTGCTGAGAATCTAAGCCACTGCCTCACATAGGGCAAAGAGACTTATTCAGCCACATCTCTTTCCAAAGCAATTAAGCAAAGAGCCACAGGTGATGCCCATTCATTTCCATTTGAAAACTCTTTTCTTCTGGCTTCACAAAGGGGTGGCCTGGGGCAAAGATCTTCCTGACATTCAGGACAACAGAACAATAGGTAAGCAAAAGGCCCAATGCAGTGTTTTTCCACTGAGACTTTAATGGTCACACTGATATGTGAGTTTTCTGAGATGCTTCTATTCTCCTCAGCTATCCAGTACATGGCCATGTAACAGATCTTGAAGGTGGTACATATCTTGGAAACCAAACCATGAGGCTATTCTGGAGAGTGGCCAGTATTCAGGAAGAAAACAAGAACTTAGGAAGATAGTAGGTGTTGCCATCCATAAGGCAAGCCTCTCTCCATTCTTTAATTGTGCAGGATGAATGCTGGCAAGCTTTCTACTAGACAGGACACAACCATTGATGCATTCGCTTTTCAAATGTCTACAACCACAGATACAGTGGAATGCACAGACATAGAAACACTCACGTTGTCAAACGACTTTCTAGAAACATTCCAGTCCAAACAAACAAACAGTCTTTCCTACCTATTCTCAGAAAAGAGACAAAACCACAAACTCACACCAACACCCACAACGGCACCTCCTTCCCCCAAGTATGTTGGTGAATATCTTGAGTATCCTCTGACTGGTGGTCCATACTATGTTCCCCAAAAATGGCCTGTTCTGTCTCAGATCTGGTCTTCTTCACCAACTCTGTGAAGTTGTCAGGAGCCATGGTTGAGCCACTACCTGCTTTCTCAGAAAAGGCTCCTCTTCAGAGGTCTCCTGGCATTTGGCCATTCTCACTTCAGTAGGTACCAACAAAGACTGACTCTGTCCTTGGTAAATCCAAACATTTGAGACCACTGGGACTGGGACTGGGACTGACTCTGGGTACCTGGCGTCCTGGATCCCAAGTTCAGAGTGTTCCATCACCAAGGAAGTGTGTACTGATATTTGCTTCTAAGGGTCCCAGTAGATGGAGACTGCCCGTACTTCCTGTGACAGTTTCACAAGTTAGAATGGTATATCAACAATAGGCACCCGGGAACAGCTCTTCTCACAGGCCTGGTTTTGTCCATCTTCTCTACATTAAGAAGAGAAAGGCTGATTCAGATACATCTCTTCATCCTGACCCGGTTGTTTAACATTGAAAATGACTTTTGCTCTCTCAGGTCCTTCATAGCTGCCTTCTTCTTCTCCACGTATCATTTCTGCATGGACCTTTGAGGTTCTCATCAGATGGAAGATACCCTACAATCCAGTATTGAAAGGTCAACTCTTTCCCTGCTCTTCTGTAAAGTTAGATTGAGCGAACAGTGTATGGTTAGGGTTAACAACATGTTCGATTGGGTTAGGAATAATTCTGCAGGATGAATAATGGTTATGGGAACATGCGATATTTACAAAATATACAGTTGAAATATAAATATGAAAACAGAAATCAAGGTAAGATTTGATGCCCAGAAGGGCATTGTGCCCTTGATTGGGATACTTAGCTTTGAATTAATTTCTGCACAGATGTCTCAGATAAATCAATATACAATGGTATAGGACATTGTACCTTGGATGATTGAATGTCGAAGAGAACATGCAGTCAAAAAGGGATAGTTGGTAGGATTAGAAAGATAGTCGGTAGTTTTAGAAAGATGAGTGAGTATAAGATTTGGACAAAATGGTCTTTAGCAATAGGGTTTCATGTAGAGAGTGAATGTAAATATCAGCACATGTTAAGAGGCAGTCACAATGATGAACTGGGGAAAATATATATCAATAGAGACATTAGGAAATCAGGCAAAGTATAAGGTGAGTAATAGGATTAGACATTTTCAACAGGTTTGAGGTTGAATATATAATCTTAGAAAGAAACAAATATGTAGTCACCAATAGGATCGACATTTGAGAGCAATAGGCAACCTGAACATGGAAGATTTTAGTAATCCATGTTCAATTTCCATTTAGGCTTTAGTACAATCATAAGTGTGACATTTGCTTTTTGTTTCCAGAATATTACTGTGATAAAATGTATATGTAGATCAGGTGACATGAGTATTTCTTTCACCATTTCTAGGAACAGTATTTTGAAGACGTGTAAATTAGTATTTTGAATACAAATAGGTGTACACTATGTCTATGAATATAGAAATAATGCATGAATAGACCATAATGTAAATAAATAATATAACTGGTTCCAACTTAAATAATGGTTCGAGTTGATATCTGCAAATATACAGGAAACCTTATATTGATATATATCCATTCATTCAAACCAGTTACACATCTAATGGTAATATTAGGGTTATGGTTTATCATGAAGAATGTGTGAGTTTTGCTTCAAAGGTAATTGTGGAAATCGAAAATAATGTGTTTGGAAAGAAGTCTCATGAAAAACCAGTCATGTAACCTGGAGGAATACAAGTGTTCTGAAGCAGGAAGTGATTGAAAGTGAAACAAAAGCCTTTAAATTTGTGAACTTGTGGATGAAATATATATCTTATGATGTGCATAAACTGAAGAAATAGTAATGTACAAGTGTTGAAAAAAAATGAACGTCAAAATACACATCATGTCCCATAGGAATCTACTTGCATTTATATTAACCTGGGTCAATTAGTGTAAAAATATTAGGATATGTATGCACAATTCACTGAACTTAGTTTTCAGTACTAGGAAACAAATACGTATTTCAGGAGGATGAATATGTCTTAGAATAATCTTATGAAAAGTTGATTATAAATATGCACTTAAATATTAATGAATTTAGGGAGTACATAATAAGATACATTTATTTCATATTTTGAAAACTCTGGAAAATATATATATGTATATATATATATATATATATATATATATATATATATATATATATATATATATACAGACATTAAAATACACACACAGAAATTAAAAAGTATTAATATACAAGCCAAATGAAATTCACCATTAAATATATATCATCCACAGATCTAAAAATATTCATTTTACTGAACATGAATTTATGTATAATGTTGTTCAGCTAGGATACTCACGCATAGGTTGAATTTTCAGTTCCAACAGTGTTTAACAGGAGTGATCTCTTCTTACAATTTGTATCTGCCAAGTCAGCCACCTCACAAGAATGTACGTGTGGTACCAGGTAGGATTCTATATGTGCATATAAAAATATATGTGCTGATTAGGCTACAGAGAAATGGAGACATGAATTCACATATTTGTTAACTTTAAAAACACATGGAGAAGTGTTTCAACAAAAAATTCACTAGATTTAAAACTCCTACCATATATAATGCAAAAGGAACGTCCAAATGTACACCTGGCATCCTCTGAACTGCTTGTATTTCAATTTGGTTTGGTCTATTTTATCCATCATATTAGGATTTGTAGTCAGAGTCTAGTAGGGAGTGGGTTACTATGAGGGATTAAGTATTTTGAATGAATAATTGGAAAATGAATCCAATGTGTATGCAAATATGTGCTACAAAAAATCTTCCCACTCTCATCCAGAACAATGCCTTGACATTACCTTCGCCCCAAGTAAGATACAATTAGAGGAGAAGAGTTAGAAAATCTATGAATACATATCTGGAATGGAAAATGCTCGGGAGTTCACAACACTGGAGGTGGTAGAGGAGTTTCCAAAAGTAATGGAGACTGTAAACACTCCACAAACATGGAAGTGTGCAGGCCTCAAGACATCTGGGAAACTGTCTTTGAGATTGTACACTTGAAATATATGTTGTTTTCAGGAGCTTTAGCTTCCTTTGTAGTGAGATCATCAAAGCTGTGTATGCATCTATGTTACATGGAGGACATGGTTTCTTATTTTCCAATGAACATGAGGCAGCAGTGCTGAATTCTCTCTTTGTGGGTAAGCTGTGGCCACTGGGGTCTAAGAATCTTTCCGTGTAGACTGTGAAGCCATTTGGTCATTCTCCAATTTTGTTGTGTTTCTTGTTGCTGCACTGGGAATTTGGTATTTGCTTCACATAATACAAGGAGTTCAACTGGAACACAGTGCTGGACGGAGTTCTGTCACGTGTGGTGGGTAAGGGTCTGATGGAGAATGCACCAATCAGGCTTCTATGCCACATTGCTTGCCCCCTTGACCGTAGCAACTTGATTCTGAACATTGCCCTGAAAACTCTCCATCTAACAAGATGGCTTAATATACAAAAGTCTGCTGGCTGCACCATGTCAATCACAAGCATTTGGAAGCCGAAGTAAGATCCACATGACCCCACCACAGATGTTTTATCACACAACTGCACACCACAGCTCTGGGCTCACTACTCAGCAGGCTCCACCATACTGGTAGCTCTGTTCTACACCATTTTCATGAAACCCAGTCAAGGAAGGCACTGTCTGGTACACTCTTGATCAGCAACAGGACATCCAAAGGTTCTCCAGTGCCACCTGGTCATGGAAATTTCAAAAATTTCATGGTATTTAGCTAGAAATTTTTCAAGGATGAAGTTGGAGAAACTGTGGGTTTCAATTCATTCAGGAACCATTAAATTTTTAGGAAGCACATTTCAAGGAAACCTCTGGAGAATTCTCAGAGGCAAGGCTTCCCAAAGTGTGGCCAAAAGGCCACATGAAGCCAGAACCATTGAGGTCTACAATGTGAGGTCCATGTGTGTTTTGACTGTCAACAATGGCTGCCAAGTCTTTCATAATAAAATCATGTGATGTCCTGGCTGAGATTGACAGTGCTTGGTGAATAGCCACCCCAGGCTTAGATCTCAGTTTCCAATGGCGACTCTCATGCACGGCCGCCTAAAATCCCAACACAATTAATGGCAATACTTCTCTGAGGTCAGTTCCAGATCTCAGTCTTTACGGGGCATCACACCAGAATTCCAGCCCAGGTGGACCCAGGATTCTCTTCCAACCACCAACAAATGACCACAATTAAAACCAAAACACTCCCACATGGCCCTCATCTTCTTCAACATAGACACTCTGAATAACTTCTGGCTAGAGGTTTCCATGACGGGCGCAGCCCAAGACCGTGTACAAAATAAGCTCCCTTGCCCCTCATTTGCCTAAAGTCAGGGTGGCCTGGACACCCTTCCTGTGAACCAAGAGTGATCAAATAGCCCTACTTTAATACTGCTCTGCTTCTCCAGTTTGAGGCCAACTGACTGTCTGGTATAGATTCTTTATGTGAATTGGTGTCCTGAGAAAACCCAAGCACCTATTGGCTAGCCTCTGCCGAGCTTTGAAGAACTGGTTTGACCCAACGGATCCCTATTCTCACTTGATGGAGGTCAGGAAGCTTACAGAGGAAGGCGAGAGACTTCATCCACAATGACTGCTCTTTTGGCCATTTTGGTTTTGGATGCACACTTGGAAACTTTCTTTAGATCCATCAGGTGCTGAGAATCTAAGCCACTGCCTCACACAGGGCAAAGAGGCTGATTCAGCCACATCCATTTCCAAAGCAATTAAGCAAAGAGCCACAGGTGACACCCATCCTTTTCCATTTGAAAATTGATTTCTTCAGGTTTCACACAGGGGTGGCCTGAGGCAAACACCTTCCTGACATTCAGGACAACAGAACAAAAGTCCAAAGTAGTGTTTCTCCACTGAGACTTTAGTGGTTGCACTGATATCTGAGTTTTCTGAGATGCTCTCATTCCCTTCAGCTATCCAGTACATGATCATGTCACAGAGCTTGGAGGTGGTACATATCTTGGAAATAATACCATGAGGCTATTCTGGAGAGTGGCCAGTATTCAGGAAGAAAAGAGGAACTTAGGAAGATAATAGGTGTTGCCCATCCATAAGGCAAGCAGCTCTTGATTCTTTAATTTGGCAAGATGAATGCGGGGAAGCTTTCTACTAGACAGGACACAACCATTGATGCATTCGCTTTTCAAATGTCTACAAAAACAGATTCAGTGGGATACACAGACATAGAAACACTCGCATTGTCAAATGACTTTCTAGAAACATTCCAGTCCAAACAAACAAACCGCCTTTCCTACCTATTCTCAGAACATGAGACAAAACCACAAACTCACACCGACACCCACAATGGAACCTCCTTCCCCCAAGTATGTCTGTGAGTATCCTGAGTTTCCTCTGATTTTTGGGCCATACTATGTTCCACCAAAATGGCCTGTCCTATCTCAGAACTGGTCTTCTTTGCCAACTCTGTGAAGTTGTCAGGAGCCATGGTTGAGCCACTATCTGCTTTCTCAGAAAAGGCCCCTCTTCAGAGCTCTCCTGGCATTTGGCCATTCTCACTTCAGTAGGTACTAAGAAAGACTGACTCTGTCCTTGGTAAATCCAAACAAGTGAGACCACTGGAACTGGGACTGGGACTGGCTCTGGGTGCCTGGCTTCCTGGATCCCGAGTTCAGAGAGTTCCATCACCAAGGAAGTGTGATAGGTCACTTCCTTCACGAACTGAATGAGGTCACTGCGTTGGCAACCACTTTGTCCTAACAGTTGCTTCCAAGGGTTCCATGAGATGGAGGCTGCCCATACTTCCTGTGACACTTTCACAAGATAGAATGGTATATCAACCATAGGCACCCGGGAACAGCTCTCCACACAAGCCTGGTTTGGTCGATTTAATCTACATTAAGAAGAGAGAGGCTTTTAGACACATCCCTTCATTTTGACCAGGTTGTTTTACATGGAAGTTGACTTTTGCTCTCTCAGGTCTTTCATAGGTGTCTACATCTTCTTCAGGGATCATTTCTGCATGGAACTTTGAGGTTCCCAGCAGGTGGAAGATCCCCTATATTCCTTTATTGTAAGACCAACAATATCCTTGTTCTTCTGTTAAGTTAGATTGAGGAAATATTGCATGTTTAAGGGTAATAACAGGTTCGATTTGGTTTAGGAATCATTCTGTGGGATGAATTAAGGTATTGGGAACCTGCGATATTTACAAGAATATACTGGTGAAATATAAGTATGAAAACAGAAATCTAGGTAATATTTGAAGTCCAGAAGGGCATTGGGTGGCCTGAACACCCTTCCTTTGATTCAGGAGTGATCAAATAGCCCTGCCGCTAATACTGCACTGCTTCTCCAATTTGAGGCTTACTGACTGTCAGGTATAGATTCTTTATATGATTTGGAGACATGAGAAAACCCAAGCACCTATTGTCTCATGCCACAGCAAATGGTTTATTGGGGTCCAGCATGCTGGGGCTCAAAGCTCACTTCAGAGGAGCAAAGAACAAAGAGCCCCGAGAACAACTTGAGAAGATATTATATACAATCTTTAGAGAGTGCAGGGACTTTATATACATCATAGCCTCCTTTAGCAAATCAACATATGTGGTAAGCCATTGTTGTAGATTGTGGCTGCCATTAGAATATGGCGCCGGCTTCCACTGTGGCCTGTAGTAAACAACTCCTTTTATGGAGAGATGGCACGCTATCCCTTGCTACCCTATGAGAAAGATCCACGTGGCGGCTTAAGATTGGTATGTGGGAGGCTTTATTATACTGTGCTTGGGCACTCGGGAGGAGGGGGGTCACTAGAAGATACTTTAATCAAGGCCTGAATAAACTGCTGAAGGAAGATTTCTGAGTTGCGTCTTCCCTCCGGGCAAGGGGTCGCGACAAGTGGTGCCGAGACCCGGGAACCAGAACTTTCAGTAGTCAGGTGTGGTGCACCGGTTAGTCCCAGGTAAGTGGGATCCACTATCAAAGCGGGGATTAGTCCCAGGTAAGTGGGATCCGCGATCAAAGCGGGGCAGCTCCTCTGTAAAGCAAGAGAGAGCGTTACATTTTATTGCAGCTGCACTGTGTACTTTCACTTTTGTTTTTTGTGTGTCTTTTGTTGTGTCATGGGTGCCACATCTTCAAGTCCGCTTCTCCTGGTCCCACATGGCCTGTTACGTTCCAAGGGACTAGAAGTGAAACGTAGTACTTTACAGAGATTTTTACAGAAGACAGATATTGCTGCACCGTGGTTTGCATTTTCGGGCAGCCTTACTATACCTAGCTGGGACAAATTAGGGAAAGATCTAGATTTCGCTCGTGAACAAGGTACCTTAGAGGGTGGTGTTATACCACTTTGTAAGTTAGTTAGAGGATGTATAGTAGATAGTAAATGCCAGGAAGCTGTGAGTGAGGGTCAAGCTGTTCTTGAGCAACTACATGAGGAAAAGTCTGAAGGATCACATAGTGAAGTGGCAGAGAGCATTGGGAGTAAGAGTAGTGAGAAGGCAAAAGAGCCTGAAACTAAAAATAGGAGAAGGCTCTACCCAGACTTGGCTGATTTAAAAACGCCTGAGAACACAAGCGGCTCAGAGAGTTCTGAGGACCTTGATATATTCCTACAACAACTACGCAAGATAAAAATGAAGAAAAAGAAACAAGGGTTACAGGGCACGCAGGCCTACTGTAAAAAGGGGACGGGATCCAATAGTGGTCAACAACACTCTGAGGAGGAGGAGGTAGAATATCTCGAAAAAGATATGGTGCCGGTTGCCCCACCCCCATATGTGGGGGGGAGCCAAAATTCCGGGAGATCTTATCATGCGCAAGTTTGGAGGACAGTTAATACAGATATGGGACTTGCATACCCTGTATTTCAGGACAATAACAGGGGAAGATATCATGAGCCTTTAGACTTTAAGATAATTAAAACCTTGGCGGAATCTGTCCGCACTTATGGCGTGGATGCCGCTTTCACCCTTACTCAGGTGGAGGGACTTGCTAGATTTTGTATGACTCCTTCAGATTGGGCTAATCTAGTCTGCGCTTGTGTCTCCCCAGGGAAATTTTGGATTGGAGAGCATTTATGCTAGAGGGTGCAGTAGAGCAAGCTGCTCAAAATCATGCAGCGAGACGCCCTGCCTAGGATAAGGATATGCTTTTGGGACAAGGCAAGTTTGCTAATAAACAAACAGGATACCCCCCCGAACATTCACGCCTTGTCAAGATCACTCTTGGGAGAAACATCAGGTCTCTAAGGGTTTCTCTCTTTCCCCCTCTTATAAAAGATACTTATATAATTCTTCCAACTGTAATTCCTCTATAGGAACAGGTTGGTCTTGGTTTCAATGGTTAATTTCCAATGAAAAGGAAACCACAGCTGATATCTCCACTTTGGCTCAATTACGAGGAGTCAAAAGCTGGTTGTTTAATGTTTCTGGTAGTTTCCAAGACTCGGATCGAGGTAGGAGACTTGGAAATATTTCACATAACTCACAATTAAGTAATGCTACGTTATCCTCTGCAGCAGTCTGTCTCCAATCTCCGTTCCTGTTTCTTTTGGCTAATGATGCATCACAGGGGATGCTTAATTGTTCTAATGTTACCTGCTATTTAACTGAGTGTTGGAATGGCTCTTGGACTGTGGCAGTGATTATGAAAATTCCAACCTTTGTCCCGATCCCAGTTACTGTGGATCCGGAATCTTTTCCTATTGTTGAACTGATTAGAGCCCGTAAAGATTTTGGTATTATGACAGTTATAGTGACAGCTGTGGTGGTATCTGCTGCTGCAGCAGTTACAGCTGGAGTAGCCATGGCCAGCCAAGTACAAACTGCTGCCACTCTTAATGAGGTTATTCAACAAACATCCACCATACGTAAATCTCAAAGTAGAATTAATCAACACATTTTATCTGGGATTCTGGCTGCTAATCAAAGGATAAATCTGCTTCAAGATCAAGTTGAGAAATTGTCTGATCTAGTATATTTAGGTTGTGTTGATCAACGTGCACATTTATGTATAACCTCTGTCAGATTTAATGATTCCAGGAATGCCTCCCACATTATCGGGAAATATTTATCCGGAACCTGGTCCATGGAAGCAGAAAACTTACTCCAATCTCAACTAACTCAAATTGCTGTTTTGAATAGTACCCGTGTCGAACCAGTGACTTTGGGTCAATTCACCAGTTGGCTATCTTCTGCCTTTTCCTTCTTTAAGGAGTGGGTGGGAGTGGGCATTTTGGGGGCAATGTGTTGCTTCGGTATTATACTTTGTTTGTGGCTTCTCTGTCGCCTTAAAACTCGCCATACACAGGAGAAGGCTATGATTGTATAGGCTCTTGCGGCCTTGGAAAATGGCATGTCTCCGCAAATCTGGCTTGCGCATCTTAAACAGTGATTTTCTGGGCATGGCCATTGCACCCCAAGTTAATTTCACAGTGCACTGGGATTGGCATGTCCTCTTTCTTATTCTCCCCCAGTACTGAATAGCCCTTGCACTCTGCAGGTCTTGTTACCATTGCAGGCAGATGGGTTTTAGGACTGGTCTTTCTTCTCGGCTACAGACTCTTTACTTTCCTCTGGGCCTTAGGGATTGTGTTGCCAACTAAAAATTTGTTATTGTTACCAGGCTACCTGTGTTGCCCTACTTCTCGCCGTCGTCAAGATGCAGGATGCGAGGCAAAGCACTGCACTTGAGTGATCCCTCAACGGACCTCAAGGAAAGCATGTCCTATTGCATGCGGGTTTGACGTCCACGCCCCCGCCCTACGAAAAAAGGCGTCGGCTGATATGGGGACAGGTCTGGGGAAGGCGCCTCCTTAGGACTGAACCATACATTGCAGCCGCTTCTGCACAGTGGGATAGGACCTCTACTTTCGCCTGCATTGTTTTATAAAATAGAAGGGGGAACTGTGGTAAGCCATTGTTGTAGATTGTGGCCGCCATTAGAAGATGGCGCCGGCTTCCACTGTGGCCTGTAGTAAGCAACTCCTTTTATGGAGAGTTGGCACGCTATCCCTTGCTACCCTATGAGAAAGATCCACGTGGCGGCTTAAGATTGGTACGTGGGAGGCTTTATTAGACTGTGCTTGGGCGCTCGGGAGGAGGGGGGTCACTAGAAGATACTTTAATCAAGGCCTGAATAAACTGCTGAAAGAAGATTTCTGAGTTGCGTCTTCCTTGCGGGCAAGGGGTCGCGACAATCATATACTGTGGGAAAATCAAATAACAACTGTAAAACATGATTAGCACATTCATGTGCGTGAACAGTTCAGGCAGGGGGTGATTGGTCAGCCCTGAGAAGGGGTATACATTTAAACTGATTGGTTGAAGCCCTGAGATGTATACGTGCTGACATGCACGGTTTCTGGGAAGGGGTTGTTAAGTAACTAGGTGGTCAGGGAAGATTTCAACACATCTAACGGGCAGTTCCGGGAATTGTCTTCACTGACACAGGAATTTCAGGTTCTGAGCACAGCTTGTAAACTTTACAAAACCCGTTTCTTTACGTTTCAATTTCAATTTCATTAATTCTTTCATTTCTCACTCCTTTTTCTGCCTACTTTTAATCTTAAAAGTAATGAATCATAATTATTGTGGGGTCTCACATTCTATTTCTGCCAGTGAAGTGTATTTCTGTCTGATTACCATGAGTTTTACCTGCCCAATCTGAGCCTGGAGAAAGAAAACTATGTAGTTAAGCAAACGAGGTCCCACAGTTATCAACACCATAAGCATGATCAGGGGTCCAGCTAAGGCTGATAGGAGTGTAGTTAACCAGGGGGACCGGGTATATCATGACTCAAACCACACTTGTTGAATCTCCCTTTCTCTCTGGTGCTCTACAAGGAATTTTCTCAATTTACTCATGGATTATTTTACAACTCCAGTATGGTAGGCATAAAAACAGCATTTTTCTCTCAGTACAGCACAGAGGCCCCCCTCCTCAGGAAATGGAGTTCTAATCCTCGACTTTTCTGTAAAACAACTTTAGAGAGAGAGGTTAAGGATTCCTGCAAAAGTGTGATGGAGGTCTCTAACGTCTTCAAGTCTTGATTTATTGCTGTTTCTAATCAGGCCATTTGTGGTGACCCATGGATCATATCAGCTGTTCCTGTACCCACTCCTGCAGCAGCTCCTAGCCCCAATAGGATGGCTAGAGTAAGGGACACTGGCTCCCGGCAAAATCGGGTTGGTTGTCCCCCTAGTAGACCTTCAAAGGATTCTGCATCATGATAGAGCACCCTGGGGAGTATCTGCACCATTATACAATAATGTACAGAGCTGTGAAATACCTGGGCTGAAATGCAAGGAGTTCTGACTGTGTGGAGTTCAGTACCATAAAGGTTCCTTTAATTAGTTCCCAGGGGGAGGAGTCAGCTGTACTCTGGACTGGGGAAGTAGGAAAAGATGGAAACTGCGAAGTATGATATGGTAGAGGGGTTTTGGTAGATCTAGGCATGGGAGGTTGAGGAGGCTTAATTCCTGACTTGAGGGGATTGGGCCCTATTGCTGTGGGATTTTCTTCCTTTTTAAGCCGGATGGTGAACCAGAGACCAAAGTCATAACCAGGGCCATTAATATAGAATCGCATTCCCCAAGTATTTCCCATAGGCCATGTTGTTCTGAGGTAGCCCCTTCCTTTGGAAGTGAAAGTTATATTGAGGGGGTAACATAGACTATTTTTTCCACAGCAAGTTTTTGACACCACTTGGATAGCGGCACATTTATTGGGATCATCCAGATGTCATTTCATCCTACCCAAATCATACTGTCTGGGAGTTTGCGTTTCACAATTTAGGTCCCGTGTGTTCACAACCCCAAGATCTACAATAAAAGTCACTGGGTCCTCCACAGGTTTGGGCCTGTTGTGACTTCAGAAATCAGCTGGGCACACTTAATACACAAGACTGGCTAGTTTACACCTGAGCTGGGGGAGATGACATCAATAATTCATGGGGTAAGTTGGTCTATGTTGCCCTGGTTTGGGTTTGAGTGGCATCTGTGTGGGGTCCACTATGTCAGGGAGATCCCAGTCAGAGAGGCCTATGGCAAGCTGACAAATATCCGGGTGGAGAGATGGCCACCAAGTCCATAAGGGGGCTGTATGTGAAATAGACCACACTACTTGCCCAGTAGGATTTATAAAACTTGCCATTGTTGCTGAACAGGCTGATGGGGATTAGGACTGCTGGTGGTCAGGGGAAGAATCCATAGCCCTACCCACACCACGGACATGCAACTTGAGAGGGTTACCAGTCTGTTCCAGTTTCCAGCCAGAGTCTGGAGAGGGCACAGGATTGAGATTTGAGGTATGGATCCAGGAAGTGATCCCATCCACTTTCACCACTGTAGGTGTTATAAGCAGCACCTGGTATGGTCCTTTCCAGCAGGGTTCCAGGGATGACACCTGACACTGTCTCATGTAGATGAAGTCTCCCACTTGATATCAATGTGGAGTTCCCTCGTCTCCAGGATGATAAGCAGTGGCCAACTGTTTTCACAGGTATCGCTGGGTGCTGGGTTTGTTCAAGGGCTTTAAGTCTGTCTAGCAAGGGGGTGTTGAAGGAATCATTAATCTCAGAGTTGGGGTTAGGTCCCTTAATGGAGGAGGGGCACCGTAAAGAATTTCATAAGGGGTGAGGTTACACAAAGAGGCGGAGGGGTATTTCTTGCACGAAAAAGTGCATGAGGTAGGAGCATAGTCCAATTTTTTATGCCGGTCTCCAAGATTATTTTCGTTAAGTCTCTTTGATGGTTCTATTCATCGTTTCTCTATGTCCTGAGCTCTGGGGTCTATAAGCACAATATAACTTCCAATTAATCCCCAGGGTCCTGGAAAATCCCTGACTTACCTTGGCCATGGATGCCGGTCCGTTATCAGACCCTATTACCTTAGGCAGACCGAACCTTGGAAAACTGTCTTCTAGGATCTTTTTGACCACCATCTGAGCTGTTTCTTTCTTCATGGGGAAGGCTTCGACCCATCCTGAAAAAGTATCTACAAAGACTAGGAGATATTTAAGTCCATACCTTGCTGGCTTAATTTGAGTAAAGTCCACTTCCCAGAATTGTCCTGGTCTGGTTCCTCGTATGCGCATCCCTGCAGGACTCTTGGATGGGAAAGTATTAACTAATTGGAAGACTTGAAAAGCTCTAGTCACCAGCTCAGCTATTTTTTTCCTCTGTGAGTCAGTCAAAAATAAGTCCTTTATTCGGTCCTTTAAGAGTGCTTATAACTTCTTTGAGCCTAAGTGGTTGAGCTGGTGTACATCTTTGACATAAAGGTGGGCTTTTTGAAATTGTAAACTTGGCTCTGTAGGGTCCCAGAGTTCTGTATCTGTCTCCTCAGATGATAAGTTGCCTGAATGTTCCGGGGCGGCCAAGTCTCCTGATTTTTGTTCCCCCCGGTGTGAAAAAAGTTAACAGAGTCACTCCGTTTAGGGCTGCCAATTAAGCTTCCTCATCTGCCCTTCTGTTTCCAACTGCCACGGGATTGTTTCTCTTCTGGTGCCCTGGACAGTGCACTATAGCTAGTTCCTTATGGCCCTGCACTGCTGAGCGAAGGTGGAGGATCTCATCTTTATTCTTTATTTCTTTCCCGCAGAGGTTAATAGCCCCCATTGTTGGTAAATAGTCCCGTGCATATGAACAGTGGCAAATGCATAGTGGCTAACAGTTTATATGGTGGCCCTTTTGCCTGTTGCTAGTTCCAATGCTTTCATAAGGGCAATCAGTTCTGCTTTTTGGACTGATGTCCCTTCTGGGAGACCCGAGTATCACATGAAATTAGTTTTGCTAACTGCTGCTGCTTCAGCCCGCTGCTTACCATCTTGGAGGAAGCTGCTGCCATCCGTAAACCATACGACTTCAGGGCTAGGCAGTGGCTGATCCTTCAAGTCTTGTTGTATACTGGTTTCCTTGCCAGTATGTGTTGACACTCATGAGTGACGGGTCCTGATGATTCTTCTGGCAGCAGTGTAGGTGGGTTGAGTGGAGCAGGGGGTCCCAGCGTTATTCTGTCTTTGTCAAGCAAGAGGCTCTGGTAGTGGTTTATTCTGGAGTTTGATAGCCACCTCTCTGGAGGCTAACAGATCATGCTCTCCAGGGCATGGGGGGATATAATGGTTAGCTTCTGTCCCAACGTTAATTAATGAGCATCTTTTATTAGAAGGGCTGCCGCTGCTATAGCACTTAAGCAATGGGGCCACCCGCTAGCCACTGGGTCCAGTTTTTTGGATAAATACGCTACCGGCTTTTTCCAAGGTCCAAAAGACTGAGTGAGCACTCCCCGTGCTATTCCTTTCTTTTCCTCGATGTAGAGAGTGAAGGGTTTTCTACATCTGGGAGTGCTAAAGCCGGAGCAGATAGCAGCATCTTTTTTTGACATTATCAATAGCTTGTTGGTGCTCAGGGGTCCATTGGAAGTGGGCATCCCCCTTTATCAGCGGGTATAAAGGGGCAGCCAAAGATGTTCACCCAGGAGTCCATAACCTGCAAAAGCTGGCAGTCCCAAGAAACTCTCTGAGTTTTCTCTTATTAGATTGGGGCAGTATCTGCACAACAGTTTTTTTTTTTTTTTTTTCTGGGCTCAGGGAGCCATCGTTTGCCACCCCTGAGAGAATAACCCAGGAAGATTACTTCTTGCTGACAAATTTGGGCCTTTTGGCAGAAGCCTTATATCCAAGCCGAGCAAGCTCGAATAATAGTGCTTGGGTCCCAGACTCATAGGTCTCCTTGGTGTCGGCTGCCAGTAGAAGATCATCCACTATTGGAGTAGGGTGACTTCGGGGTGTGCAGTTTTGAAGTCATTGATGTCTCTGTGGAGGGCTTCATCCAAGAGTGTGGGGGATTTTTTGAACCCCTGTGGGAGTCTAGTCCAGGTTATTTGGCCAGATGTTCCAGGTTCTGGGTCTATCCACTCTAAAGCTAACAGCAACAGACAGTACTTATGTAGAGGCGAGCAGAAGTAAGCATCTTTTAAGTCCAGCACAGTGTACCATTTCCGCTACGGATTCAGAGTGCTAAGCAAATTATATGGATTGGGTACTGTGGGGTGAATGTCCTGCACTCTGTTGTTGATCTCTCTTAGGTCTTGAACAGGACGGTAGTCCCCAGTTCCTGGCTTTCTTACTGGTACCGGGGGGTGTTCCAGGCTGATTGACAGGGCCTTAGGACCCCAAGAGCCAGGTATTTATGAATATGGGGCCTTATCCCATCCTTAGCTTCTTTGCTTAGAGGATATTGTTTAACACTAATTGGAGACGAAGAGGCTTTTAATTCTACTACTACTGGAGGTTGTTGATGGCTAGACCTAACCCAGCAGTTTCTGCCCAGGCATTAGGATAATCTTTTATCCATTTATGGGGTAGTTTGCCTGTTTGATTAGTCCTATGGGGCGCAAAGAGTTGATGTTCATCTTCTACGGACATAGTCAAAGATGTGACTATGGGAGTTTATACTGAACGCTATAGAACCTCCACTTGGGGACCATTAGGTTTAAAGGTTATTCTAGTCCGGAGTTTGGTAAGCAGATTCCTGCCCATGAATGGGGCCGGGCATTCTGGAATTACTAGGAAACAGTGGTGGACTTTTCCCTTTCTGAGGTCCATCTTCATCTTAGTTGTCCAAGCCCGATATCTACTGCCATTAGCTCCTTGAACTAGGGACCATTTAATTGATAGGGGGGCCAGTGAAGTCTTAAGGGCTGAGTATACTGCTCCTGTAATCACTTCAAAGTTCACTGTGTTCCCCTCAACTTGAAATGTTACTATGAGCTGGGGAAGGGGATCTGAGCCCCGAATTTTCTAGTCCTCTTCTAGAGTCAGCACGGCGGGCTGGCGTGGCTGCTTCTTTTGGGGGCACTCTTTGGCCCAGTGTTCTTTTTTATTACAGTGGGCACATTGATTTGAGGCCAGGGGCAGCCTTTGGCGTGGGCCCAGGTAACCCTTTATGTATCCCTGCTTTTTAACTTCTGGCCTATTTGCTGCTGTGACCCGAACCTTAGGCAATGCTTTACTCTGCCATTTGCTTCTTTCCTCCTTCTTTTGTTCCCTTTCCTTCTCTCTCTCCTCTATTCCCTTTCCTCCTCAGTTTCTCTCTTATAATATGCTTTCTCAGCTTCTCTGACTAAATCTCTTAAGGTCATATCTTATAATCCATCTAGACGTTGTAACTTTCTCTTAATATCTAGGGCAGTCTGCTCGATAAAGGCCATTGCAACAGATGCCTTTTGGTCTTCTGCCTGAGGATCAAAAGGAGTATATTTCCTATAGGCTTCCATAATTCTCTCCAGAAACATAGAAGGAGACTCATTAGGCCCTTGGATAATCTCTCTTACCTAGTGGCCGCTCAGAGACCCACTATTAGAGAACGGCGATAAGTGGACAGATGCTACCTACATTTAAAGGTGTTGGGGTCCCAGTTGGGTCGGTTCATGGGCCCGTAGGGATGGAGAGGGAGCATCACAGGGGCTTCCGAGTTTTCTATTATCCATCTCCTGCGGGTTTTTTTAGGTGGCCCAGCTTCCTTCAGGGGAGCAGGGGCTGCTGCTGCTGCGGGGAAGTCCCCTGGAGGGCTTGGGTCTGGCCCAATTGCCTCTAGCGGCGGAGAGGCTGAGTCAGCGGCGGGAGGATCATCTGGAACATGTTGTGGGTTGGGGAGCGAGGGTAGAGGATAAGGAGAGAGAGGAGTGTCCAGTCTTGTGACTCAGAATGGAGGGAAGAGGGGGAGGAGCAGAATGTTGGAATGATAGGATCGTGGGGCAAGGGGTATATGGCTGTTGATCTGGGTGGCCACGTGGCCCCGGTGAAAGACAATATCTCTGACTTTTTGGATTAGAGGGAAGTGGAAGGATTCTTCTGGGGGCCATCCGACTCCTAGGATGGGCCATTCTGAAGCACAGAGAGTCTGCCAGGTCCGGCATTTTACTGAAAAAGAAAGATTCTTGGTACTTGAGCGGACATCAGTCCAATGATCAAGGTTAAGGGACAGAGGCATGGAAGTGCTTTGTCCCATAATGTCCCATAATGGCAGTTACTCAAACAGGGACAGTGAATACACAAACATGACACAGACAAAGACAAACAGTAAACGTTTAACATGAGTCCAAGACAAAGATTAGAACTGAGTAACTGGCAAAACATGATGGGTTAGACAATAAAGACAGACAGTAAACTCAACATGAGTTCCTGACAATGAACAAAACTGAGTAGCCAGCAAAACCTGATGGGCTGGAAAACCGAATCGTGAAGCAAAAAATAACCGAGTTGAGGAAACTACTAATCCTCTATTTCCCGAGTCCTCTGGAGTGTCCCCCAGGGACGTGGCCTGTGGCTCTGTGACACATCTGTCAGCCACCGTCGCAGAGAGCTAATGTTCTTCACCGACAGCCATTTTGCCAAGCCCTAACCTGAAACCTGAAACCAGAAAGAGGCACCTTACTTACTCTGAAAGGAGTCCCTTGGGGTCTTTTTTTCGTCACTGCTGGATTTCTCAGCTAGGGCCTCCAGATGAAAATGTGGGCCGAACGTCGGAGGAAAAGACCATCAAGAGAATTTCTCATGAAACAGCAAAGGGTTTATTGGGGGTCCAGCATGCTGGGGCTCAGAGCTCACTTCAGACGAGCAAGGAACAAAGAGCCCCGAGAACAACATGAGCAGATTTTATATACATTCTTTAGAGAGGGCAGGGACTTAACATACATCATAGCTTCCTTTAGCAAATCACCGTATACCGTGGGAAAATCAAATAACAACTCTAAAACATGATTTGCACATTCATTGGTGGGAATAGTTCAGGCAGGGTGTTATTGGTTAGCCCTGAGAAGGGGTATACATTTAAAATGATTGGTTGAAGCCCTGAGATGTATATGTGCTGAGCTGCACGGTTTTTGAGAAGAGGTTGTTAAGTAACTAGGTGGTCAGGGAAGATTTCAACACACATCTAAAGGGCAGTTCCAGGAATTGTCTTAACTGCCACAGGAATTTCAGGCTCTGAGTGCAGCCTGGATACTTTACAGAACCTGGTTCTTTACGTTTCAATTTCAATTTCTTTTATTCTTTCAGAACCTTACAAAGGAAGGCGAGAGACTTCATCAACAATGACTGCAATTTTGGTCATTTTGGTTTTGGAAGCAGACATGGGATCTTTTTTTAGATCCTTACGGTGCTGGTAATCAAAGCCACAGCCTCACACAGGGCCAAGAGGCTGATTAAGACATATCCCATTCCAAAGCAATTACTTCTCTGAGGTCAGTTACAGAACTCAGTCTCTGAGGGGAATCACATCAGAGTTCAAGCCCAGGTGGACCAAGTCATCTCTTCCAAACTCCACACAAATGACCACAATTAAAACCAAAACACTCCCCCAAGGCCCTCATCTTCTTCCATATATACATTCATCATAACCTCTGGCTGGATGTTTCCATGAATGTCACAGCCTAAGAGAGTTTCCAAAATAAGGTCTCTTTCCCTTCATTTGCCTAACCACAGGGTAGCCTGGACACCCTTTCTGTGAACCAGGATTGATCACATAGGTCTGCCGTTAATACTGCTCTGCTTCTCCAATTTGAGGCCTACTGACTGTCAGGTATAGTTTCTTCATGTGATTTGGAGTCATGAGAAAACCCAATCATCTCTGCAGGGCTT
This sequence comes from Callospermophilus lateralis, assembly GCF_048772815.1. NCBI lineage: Eukaryota > Metazoa > Chordata > Mammalia > Rodentia > Sciuridae > Callospermophilus > Callospermophilus lateralis. The sequence continues at coordinate 257,717 of NW_027512934.1, forward strand.
GAAAGAACTCATTTGTCCCAAAGGATCCCTATTCTCACTTGATGGAGGTCAGGAACCTAAAAGAGGAAGGTGAGAGACTTCATACACCATGACTGATCTTTTTTGCATTTTGTTTTGGATGCACACATTGGATTTTTCTTTAGATCCAACTGGTGCTGAGAATCTAAGCCACTACCTCACACAGGGCAAAGAGGCAGATTCAGACACTTCCCTTTACAAAGCATTTAAGCAAAGAGCCACAGGTGATGCCCATTCATTACCATTTGAAAACAGTTTTCTTCAGGATTCACAAAGGGCTGGCCTGAGGCAAAGACCTCCCTGATATTCATGGCAACAGGCAAATAGGTTAGCAAAAGGCCCAAAGCAGGGTTTCTCCACTGAGACTTTCCTGGTCACACTGATATCTGAGTTTTCTGAGATGCTCGCATTCCCTTCAGCTATCCAGTACATGGCCATGTCACAGAGCTTGGAGGTCGTACATATCTTGGACACAAAACCATGAGCCTATTCTGGAGAGTGGCCAGAATTCAGGAAGAAAACAGGATCTTGGGAAGATAGTAGGTGTTGCCCATCAATAATGAAACCTGCAATCCATTCCTAAAATGGGCAGGATGAATGCTGGGAAGCTTTCTACTAGACAGGACACATCCATTGATGAATTCTTATTTCTAATGTTTTCAACCACGGACACAGTGAGATACACAGACATAGAAACACTCACCTTGTCAAACGACTTTCTAGAAACAGTCCACTCCTAACCAAACATACTGACTTTCCTACCTATTCTGAGAACATGAGACAAATCCACAAACTCACACCCACATTCACAAAGGCCCCTCCTTCCCCCAAGTGAGTCTGTGACTTTCCAGAGTGTCCTCTGACTGGTGGACCATACTATGTTCCCCCGAAATGGCCTGTCCTGTCTCAGATCCGGTCTCCTTGTCCAACTCTGTGAAGTTGTCAGAAGCCTGGGCTGACCACTACCTGCTTTCTCCGGAAAGGCCCGTCTTCAGAGCTCTACTTGCATTTGGCCATCCTCAAATCATTAGGTATCAAGAAAGACAGACTCTGTCCTTGGTAAATCCAAACAAGTGAGCCAACTGGGACTGGGACTGGGACTGGCTCTGTGTGCCTGGCTTCCTGGATAACAAGTTCAGGGAGTTCCATCACCAAAGATGTGACTTAGGTCAATTCCTTCAGGAACGGAATGAGGTCAGTGCCTTGGCAACCACTTTGTCCTAACAGTGGCTTCCAAGGGTTCCTTGAGATAATGGCTGCCCCTACTTCCTGTGGCACTTTCACAAGTTAGAATGGTATATAAACCATAGGGACCGAGGAGAAGCTCTCCACACAGGGCTGGTTTGGTCCATCTTCTTTATATTAAGAAGAGAGAGGCTGATTCAGACACATCGTTTCATCCTGACCAGGTTGTTTGCAATGGAAGATGACTTTTGCTCTCTCAGGTCCTTTATATCTGCCTACATCTTCTCCTGGGATCATTTCTGCATCAACCTTTGAGGTTCTCAGCAATTGGAAGATCACCTACATGCCTGTATTGTAAGACCAACTCTGTCTATGCTCTTCTGTAAAGTTAGATTGAGAGAACAGTGTATGGTTAGGGTTAATAACATATTCTATTTGGGTTAGGCATCATTCTGCGGAATGAATAATGGTATTGGGAACCTGCAATATTCACAAGAATATATCAGTGAAATATAAGTATGAAACCAGAAAATCTAGGTACGATTTGAAGCCCTGAAGGGCATTGGGCCCTTTAGTGGGATACTTAGCTTTGAATTATGTTCTGCACAGATGTCTCAGATAAATCGATATGCAATGGCATAGGACCTTGTACCTTGGATGATTGAATGTAGAAGAGAACATCCAGTCAAAAATGAATAGTCCATAGGATTAGAAAGATAGTCGGTAGGTTTAGTAAAAAGGGTGAGTATAGGAATCGGACCAAAAGTTCATTAGCAATATTGTTTCGTTTAGAGAGTGAAGGTAAATATTAGCACATGTGAAAAGTCATTCACAATGATGAACTGGAGAAAATATGTAGGAAAAAGATATCAATAGAGACATTAGAAAATCAGGCAAAGTATAAGGTGAGTGATAGGATTAGACATTTTCAACATGGTTGAAGTTGAATGTATAATCTTAGGAAGAAACAAATATGTAGACACCAATAGGATTGACATTTCAGAGCATTAGGCAATCTGGACATGGTTGATTTTAGTATTCCATGCTCACTTTGCATTTTGCTTTGGTGAAAGGTTAATGCAATAGGTACTTGTCACTTCCTGTTTTTCTGTATGCTTAACAAAACACTGTTGAAATCTTGAGAACTGTTTGCTAATTTTGTTCCCAGAATGTGCTGTCCCCAACTGCCAAACTGCAGAATGTACTCCCTCACCTGGTTGCATGCAAACCACCCACTCGCCCTGACCCATCAAAAATTTCCTTCCATGCCCTCTCCAAGAAAAGTATATAAGCTCTCTTTAAGCTGTTCTCAGGGCTCTCTATTCTTTTCATGTGAGCTCTTAGCCCCAGCATGCTGGACCCCCAATAAACCGTTTGCTGTAGCTGAGTGAAAATGGTATACTCTTCTGGAATTAAAAGATGCTTTCTTTTGCTTGACTCTGCATAAAGATAGTCAGTTTCTGTTTGCTTTCGACTGGGTAGACCCAGAAACTGGAACGTCTGGTCAACTAACTTGGACTAAACACCCACAGGGGTTCAAAAATTCCCCCACTCTCTTTGATTCAGCCCTCCACAGAAATCTCAACAACTTCAGAACTACGCACCCCAAAGTCACTCTGCTTCAATATGTGGATGTCCTGCTACTGGCTGCCAACACCAAGTAAAACTGTGAGTCTGGGACCCAAGCACAATTATCTGAAATTGCTGAACTCGGGTATAGAGCTTCGGCCAAAAAGGCCCAAATTTGCCAGCAAGAAGTAATCTTCCTGGGGTATTCCATTAGGGGCGGTAAATGATGGCTCACTGAGCCCAGAAAACAAACTGTTGTGCAGATACCACTGCCATCTAACAGGGGACAACACAGAGAGTTTCTTGGGACTGCTGGCTTTTGCACATTATGGATACGTGGGTTTGTGTTCTTTGCGGCTCCTTTATACCCTCTGTTAAATGAGGATGCCCAATTCCAATGGACCCTTTAGCACCAGCAAGCTTTTTATAACATTTAAAACACTGACACTGAACTCCTCAACTTCACTGAGCCCAGCCTGCAATTTCAGAAAGCCCTACACTACATTAAAAATGTACATCAACTTACTCACCTTGGTTCAAAGAAACTGCAGGCATTCCTGAAGGATCAGGAACAGAGATTTCGACTAACTCACTCACAGTGAAAGGAAATAACTCACAAAAGCCTGTCGGTTCTGTCAATTGGTTAATGCTTACACTTCCAAGCTTCCTGCAGGAAAGCACCTACGAGGAACCAGACCAGGACAATTCTGGAAAGTGGACTTCACTGAAATTAAGCCAGCAAGGTATGGACTTAAATATCTCTTAGTCTTTGTAAATACAATTTCAGGATGGATTGAATCCTTTCTCACAAAAAAAAAGAAAAAAAAAAAAAAACAACCGCTGAAATGGTGGTCAAGTACATCCTGAAAGATATTTTTCTAAGACACGGCCTGCCTAAGGTAATAGGGTCTGTTAATTGAACGGTGTTCATGGCCCAGGTGAGTCAGAGCTTAGCCAGGACCCTGGGGATTAATTGGAAGTTACATTGTGCATATAGACCCCAGAGCTCAGGACAGGAAAAAAAAATAAATAGAACCATTAAAGAGACCTAAACGAAATTAAGCTTAGAGACCGGCATAAAAGATTAGAGTATGTTCCTGCCTTATGCACTGTTTCATGCAAGAAATACTTGCTTGACAGACTAAACGCTCTTGAAAGAACTCAGCGATACCTGTGGAAACAGCTGGCCACTGCCTACCACCCTGGGGACAAGGGGACTCCACATGGATATCAAGTAAGAGACTTCGTCTACATAAGACGACATCAGGTGTCATCCCTGGAACCCGGCTGAAAAGGACCATACCAGGTGCTACTTATAACACCTACAGTGGTATATGTAGACGGAATCACTTGCTGGATCCATGCCTCTCATATCAAGCCTGCGCCCTCTCCAGACTCTGGCTGGATACTGGAAAAGAGTGGTAACCCTTTCAAATGGTGTATTCACCAGGTGGATAAGGCTATAGATTCTCCCCTTGGCCACAAGTAGTCCTAATGCTCATCAGCCCGTACAGCAGCGATGGCTAATCACAAATCCTACTAGACAAGAAGTATGATCTATCTCACATACAGCCCCCTTAGGGACCTGGTGGCCATCTCTCCACCCAGATATTTGTCAGCTGGTTATAGGTCGTTCCTATTGGGATATCCCTGAAGAAGAGGATCCCACTAAAATTCCGTTAAATGCCTTCTGTACCATAGATAATGGAAACAAACATTATGGATGTAGGGACACACGAGCCAGATGCAGGTTGGCTAGCCTAGATTACTATGTTTTCCCGGCGGACTATCAAAACCACAAACAGCCATGGCTGTGTGGGGCAAAAGCCGACTTCTTCTGTAAGTCATGGGGATGTGAGCATACAGGGGCTGCCTGGTGGAATCCAAACTCCTCATCAAATTCAGTACACAGCATTGACCATATTACCAATTAGACAATCAAAACTGATGGCCCCCAGATGGGTCTCTAGATCCTCAAATTCTGTGTGACCTTTTTAACTTCTGCAAGTGCTCAAAAGGGTGAAAGGAGATTCCCCTATGGGCAGGCCAATTCCCTCCTTCTCTCACATCCTGAACTATGCTTCTCCAATAGATCCTCACCCTCTGCCTTCTGCTCCAGAATCTATGCTGTCACTCCCACCTCAGCAACCTGATTTCTCCCCTCCAATTTCTAGATCAAAACCCAAACCTCAGTTCTCAGACAATTGCCCCCTTGCTGAGGTAGCAGGTAGTGAGGCACCCCTCCACCAACTCACTCCTCTCTTCTTCTGTCAGTGCCCGCACCGGGTCCCACCAGGTCCTCTTACCAGCTATACCAAAGCTCAAACCAGCTGAGGAGAGCCCTCAGAACCCTATCCAAGATGTAGTAAAAATGGCTTTTAAAGTTGCTTTGTCATCACTGAAAACAGGTTACTAAGAATTTAAAGTCCCTCAGAGACTTTTTGGGATACTCACTCCCGTCTTCCCCTCTGCTCTACCTGTTCTACTGCTCACGATTTTGTTGCTAGGAAAATCCCAAACCCCTTTCTCATTATTCTTTTACATCTCTCCTTTCTCATTCACAGATCCATGTAGCTGCTCTCCCCCCCGCCTTCCCCATCTTTCCCCTCTGTAAAAGGCCCACAAAAAAGTCTTAACTGACCTTCTCCAAAATTCTTCACCAAGGCTGACTTTAGGACTTTCAGCAAAAGAGTCCCTATAAAAGAGTTCAATGTAGACAAACTTCCTCTTTTCGTGTTGCCTGTTCTACTTGGCAACTGGCTGGAAAAATCAGCACTCCTAAGCTAGACAGCCCCTTACTAATTTTTCACAAAATATGTGAACAAGGCCTCTGGCCTTGAGCTGGGGCTTCACAGGGATGGCTACATTTGTAAGATAAAGAAGTTACCAACTGGACCCCATGGTAACAGCTGGCAGGGAGAAAACAAAAAAGAGAAGAAAAAAGCTCTCCCTCTCCTAGGTGTCCTTAAAAAGTTAACTTGCCCAGAACAGAGGAAAAAAAAAAAAAAAGAAACAAAAACTGCTTTTTGTGGACTTCTGCAGACTGTGAACTTCTGAGCCCCTTCCATTACATATTGGGGACAAAATTCTAAAACTACCTAAACTTGGGGTTCAAGGGATTAATTGATTACAACAGAAGCAATGCCCTCTATATCCGGTTGCAACCAAATAGGACTGTTTCTCTGTTTTCGGTGCTATCTTAGGTGCCTTGCCCTGTCCATACCAACAAGAGTATTATTCTATATACTTAAACATTGTTTATGTTTTCATAAAATTGTCAACTGGTGCAATTAATTATGTAATGGTGCAGATGTTTCCCAAAGTGCTCTATCATGATGCAGGTTCATTAAGATCAAATAGCGGGGGGCATACAACCCGGTTCTGCCGGGAATCTGTATTCCTCACTTTAGCCATCCTATTAGGAATAGAAGTTGCTGCAGGGCTGGGCACAGGAACCACTGCTGTAGTCCATGGAACACAACAAATGACCCAATTAGAAGCAGCAGTAGAACAATGCTTTAAGATATTAAACCTCCATCACAGCCTTACAGGAATCTTTAAAATCTCTCTCTGAAGTTGTTTTACAGAAAAGGTGAGGGTTGGACCTCCTCTTCATGAGAAAAGGGGGCCATTGTGCTGTATTGAGGGAAGAATGTTGTTTTTATTCCGATCATACTGGTTGTAAAATTATCTATGAGTAAATTGAGAAGACACCTTAAAGCGCATCAACGAGAGAGAGAGGCCCCAAAAGGGTGGTTACAGTCTTCGTTCACACAGTCCCCCTGGTAAACTACGCTTTTATCAGCTTTGGCCGGTCCATTAATAATCATCATATTATTGCTAACTCTAGACCCTGTTTGCTATACCGTGTAGTTTCATTTCTTCAAGCTCAAATTGGACAAGTTAAATTTTGGTAATCAGACAACAATATACCCCACTAGCAGACATAAAATATGACACCCCTCAATGATCACTTTTATGATTAAACGTAACCAGAAGAAGAAGTGGGGAATGAAAGATTAATAAAATAGGTATTTGTCACTTCCTGTTTTTCTGTATTCTTAACAAAACACTATTGAAATCTTGAGAATTGTTTGGTAATCTTGTTCCCAGAATGTGCTGTTCCCAAATGCCAAACTGCAGAATGTAATCCCTCACTCAGTTGCACACAAACCATCCATTCGCCCTGAACCACCAATAAACTTCCTTCCCTTCCCTCTCCAAGTTAAGTATGTAAGCTCTGCTTAAGATGTTCTAAGGGCTCTAGGCTCTATTCAAATTAGGTCTGAGCCCCAGCATTCTGGACCCCGAATAAACCCTTTGCTGTTGCATGAGACAGTCTCTTGGTTGTCTCTTCCTCCAATGCTAGAATGACTTTTACATTGGTACAATCATAAGTATGACCTTTGCTTTTTGTGTCCAAAATATTACTTTGATAAAATGAATATATAGATCAGGAGACATGAGTATTTCTTCCACCATTTCTTGCAGCAATATTTTGAAGACATAAAATTAGTATTGGGTGTACAAATAGGTGTACTCTGTGTCTATGAATATAGAGATAATTCATGAGTAGACCATACTGTGAATAAATAATATAACTAGTTCCAACTTTAAATAATGGATCGAATTGATATCTGAAAAAATACAGGAAATCTTATATTGATATACATACATTCATTCCAACGAGTTATACATCTAATAGTAATATTAGGGTTATGGTTTATCATGAAGAGTGTGTGAGTTTTGCTTCAAAAGTGATTATGGAAATCAAAAATAATGTGTTTGGGAAGAAGTCTCATGAAAAGACCAGTCAAGAAACATGGAGGAATACATGTGTTCTGAAGCAGGAAGTGATTGAAAGCGAAACAAATGCGTACAAATTTACTAACTTCTGGATGAAATATATATACTATGATGTGCATAAATTGAAGAAATAGTAATGAACCAGTGTTGAATAAAAACTAACATCAAAATATACATCATGTCCCATAGGAATCTACTTGCATTAATGTTAAACTGGATCAGTTACTGGAGAAATATTAGGATTTGTATGCAACAGTCACTGAAGTTAGTTTTCAGAACTAGGAAAAAAAATATGTATTTCAGGTGAATGAATACTTCTGAGAATAATCTTGTGAAAAGTTTACTATAAATCCACATACATGAACATGAATAAATGTAGGGAGTGAATAATAAGATGCATATATTTCATATTTTAAAAAATCTGGAGAGTATATATATATATATATATATATATATATATATATATACAAAACACAAACAAAGACATTAAAAAGTAGCAATATATCTGCCAATCAAAATTCATCGTGAAATATATATCATCTACAGATCCAAAAATATTAATTTTACTGAACATGGATTTATGTATAATGTTGTTCAACTAGGAAGCTCACTCACAGTTCGAATTTTCAGTTCCAAAAGCGTTTAGGAGGAGTGATCTCTTCTCACACTTTGTATCTGCCAAGTTAGCCACCTCACAGGAATGTACGTGTGATACCAGGTAAGATTCTATATGTGCATATGAAAATACATGTGCTGAATAGCCTACAGAGAAAGGGAAACAGAAATTCACATATTTGTTAACTTTCCAAACACATGGAGAACTATTTCAACAAAAAATTGACAAGATTTATAACTCCTAACCTATATCATGCAAAAGGCAAGACCAAATATACACCGTGCCTCCTGTGAACTGTTTGTATTTCTATTCTATTTGGGTTATTTTTCTCCATCATATTAGGATTTGTAGTCAGAGTCTAGTACGGTATGGGTTAGTATCAGGGGTTCAGTATTTCGAATGGAAAATTTGAAAATGAATCCAATGTGTATGTAAATATGTGCTACACAAAAATCTTCCCACTCTCATCCAGAACAATGCCTTGAGAATACCTTTGCCCTAAGTAAGACACAATTAGAAGAGAAGAGTTAGAAAATCTGTGAATACATATCTGGAATGGAATATGCTCAGGAGTTCAAAACCTTGGAAGTGGTAGAGGAGTTTCCAAAAGTAAAGGACAGGGTAAACACTCCACAAACATGGAGGTCTACTGGCCTAGAGAATTCTTGAGAATCTGCCTGTGAGGTTGGGCACTTGAAACATATGTTGTTGTCAGGAGCTTTAGCTTCCTTTCTAGTGAGACCATCAAAGCTCTGACTGAATCTATGAGACCTGGAGGACATGGTTTCTTCTTTTTCAATGAACATGAGTCAGCAGTGCTGAATTCTCTCTTTTTAGGTAAACTGTGGCCACTGGGGGCTAAATGTCTACCATGTGGACTGTGAAACCATATGGTCATCCTCCATTTTCATGGTGTTTCTTGCTGTTGCACTGGGAGTTTTGTATTTGCTTCATGATATGCAAGGTTTTCAACTGGGACACAGTGCGGGAGGGAGTTCTGTAACGTGTGGTGGGTCAGGGTCTGCAGGAGAATAAAAGAACAAGACTTCTATCCCACATAGCTTGCCTCCTTGACTATAGCAACCTGATTCTGAACAATGTCCTGAAACTTCTCCATATATCAAGATGCCTTTACATATAAGGGTCTGCTGGCTTCACCATGTCAGTCACAAGCCATTTGGAAGCCAATGGCAGATCCACATGGCCACCCCACAGATGTTTTATCACACACCTGCCCACCATTGCTCTAGGCCCACTACTCAGCAGGATGCAACTTTCTGGCATCTCTGTTAAAAACCATTTTTATGAAAACCAGTCAATCAAGGCACTGTCTGGTATATTCATTGTTGGGAAAAGTATACACGGCAGCCATAACCCAGAGAAAATTCCCAACATGGCGCCTAAGGACTTTTTCTTCCTACCTTCTTCTTTCCTGCAGTGGCGTGAAAAGTTCCCGCCCGTGTGAACTCTCCCGCCTCCTCCAATTTCAAATCTCGCTGGCGGAGAACCTTAGCCCCAATGAGAACAAATTCCTGGGCTCCGGAGGTGATATCTGAAAGAACTTGCCAATAAATGGGTTGCCTGCCATTTATCTAAGCCCTTCCATCTCCCCCTTAGTTATATATAAGCACACAGCTTTTTGCAATAAAATTGGAATTTTCTGGTGAAGTGTCTTTGCATGGGGAGTTCTTTCATTCTGGTGCCCTGTGAGAGGATACGGGTGAGCTCTTTCCAACAAGAGCCCCGTCCCCCACTCCGCCGAGACACTCTGCCCTAGTCCGCTCTTTTCAGACGCCAGCTTTCTGCACTCACAACTGATCTGATGTAAGTAATCCTCCCCTGACCCTGGCTCGCCAACTCCCTTCAGGCTGCCACTGGTTTTGTGACAGTGATCCTCAGGCACACTCCAGATGCCTGGTAGGGGAGAGGGAATTCCTCCCACTAAGACCTTTACTAGTTGCAGTGGACCCTCTGGTGTTTCGTTTCTTTTTGGGGCATGAGGCTTCTGAGTTTACACGAGAGGCTTTATGGATTTTCCTGCTCTACTGCCGCTGCTGCTGCCGGCTAGAGTTGCTGTATCCTTTGGGGTTCCTGTGTCTTGCTGAAGCTGCCTCTCTGCTCTGCGAAAACTGAACTCCCGGCCTGGAATTGCATTCTGTCAGAGCCAGAGTTTTGTTTTCATTACTGACTTCTTCTGCTGCAGTTGAAAACTTTCCTGACGTCAGGTTGCCCTTGGCTCCAATTCCTTTTGGTTTCAGAGATCGCACTTCACTGGCGATGACCAGGTAGTGCCCTCTGTATTTCCTCGTGATGGCTTGTCATTTTGGGGACGCCCACCTGACCCCCGTTTGCCCTGAGCTTCCTGGAAGCCGTTCCAGCCCGGGTTTTCTCTTTGTCTTTCTTGCTTACTCCTTTTCTCTCTCTCTCTCTCTCTCTCGCTCTCTCTCTCTCTCTCTCTCTCTCTCTCTCTCTCCCATCTCTCCCTGTGACTATGGGCACCTCTTAGTCTGCACCTGAAGACTCACCTCTCAAATGTTTAATAAAAATCTGGCCACACTCTCCCTCACACCAGACATCAAGCCCAAACTTTTAATCAAAATCTGTACCCATGATTGGCCTACATATCCACTGGATAATGGCAATCATTGGCCACCAGAAGGCTCCTTAGATCCAAACCTCTTCCGGGACCTTTTTAACTACTGCCAGCATCTGAAAAAGTGGAGGGAGATTCCCTGCATTTAAGATTTTAGCCTTCACACACAGCACCCTGCTCTCTGCTCCTTTTGCCCTCCCTCTCAGGTCCTCTTTGCTTGAAAACCCCTCTCTTCCCCTACTTCTATTCCTGACTTCACAGATTCTTCCTCATTCGACCAAGCAGATAAACCCCCACCTTATCCCCCAGCCCCATCTGCCCCTTCTCTCCCGCTATACCTTCCTCTTCCTCTGCCTAATTCCATGGATCCTCCGCCTTCCATTTCATCCCTCTTTCCTCCGCCCTCTTCTGCCTGCTCCACCTCCTCCTCCTCCACAGAGACACTCCCTTCCTCTCCCTCTCCTTCCTGTTCACCGCCTTCCTCTTTCAGTCCTCCTGTTACCAGGTCTAAGGGACTCCTTCCCACCCCCAAGACAATTGCACCCCTTCGTGAGGTAGCTGGTCCCGAGGGTGTCATCAGAGTCCACGTTCTGTTTTCCATGTCGGACATTACTCAGCTAGAGAGGAAGTTAGGCTCTTTCACCACTGACCCCACCACTTACATTCGGGAGTTTCAATGGGTCCTGCAAGTATGTAGCCTCACTCATCATGACATCTACATGCTCTTGGCCAATACACTTCTCCCCAAGGAAAGGCAATGAGTCTGGGAGCTAGCCCAAGCCCATGCTGATGAAAATCATAGGACCAATCCTACCCACCCCACAGGCCCTCATGCTGTCCCAGAGCAGGATCGCCTATGGGATTACAAGACCCGTGAAGGCTTACAGTTTCGTGACCTTTTTACATCCTGTCTCTTGGCGGGGCTGAAAAAGGCCACCCGCAAGGCTGTTAACTTTCAAAAGATGCAGGAGGTCATTCAAAGGAAGGAGGAAACACCTTCAGATTTCCAGGATAGACTAACCAAGGCCCTTCAACAGTACACAAAACTCGACCCAGAAACCCCAGATGGCCGTCATGTCTTAATGACATACTCTCACTATTAAAAGTCACCATTCACATATCACCCCACATTATTCTACCTCTCATTTCCTCATGATGTTCCTAGGGGCAAATACACCTCCTTCATGCAGTCTCCCACGACTATCTAAACCAGTTAACCCTGAGGTTTGGGACACAACTACACCCTCTATGGCTAAATGAAGTCCTATTCATATTGTCTTACACGACCCTTCAAGATATATTAGTCAACCACAATATCTACTCACAACCACAGCCTTCCTCAGATTAGAACCCATCATCCAGGATTTATTATGAAAGGGGTATCTTAGGCCTACACAATCTCCTTTCAACACCCCCCATTCTGGCAGTTAAGAAACCTAACGGGTCCTACAGGCTGGTTCAAGACCTTCACCTTGTCAACTCCTCTGTGGTCCCCATCCACCCGCTAGTGCCCAACCCTTACCCCTGCCTCTCTCAGATCCATGCCACTACTACCCACTTCTTGATCCTAGATTTCAAAGATGCATTCTTTTCTATTCCCTTGTCATCAGAATCTCAGGATATCTTTGCTTTTACGTGGACTGACCCTCACACCCGCCATTCTCGTCAGCTTACCTGGACTGTCCTCCCACAGGGATTCAGGGATAGGCCCCATCTCTTTGGCCAAGTTCTTGCCCAGGACCTCACATCCTTTCACCCGACCTGTCCTGACTCTACTCTCCTTCAATATGTCGATGACCTTCTTCTATGTAGTCCCTCTTGGGAACACTCTCAATCCCACACTGCCCAGCTTCTTAATTTCCTAGCATACAAGGGATATAGGGTGTCTCCCCACAAGGCCCATGTTTTCCAGTTTTTTCTCATCTATCTTGTTTTTTGCCTTACACATAGGAAAAAGGAAATAACACTGGATAGGAGGCAACTCCTTTCTGATCTTCCAGTGCCCCATACGAAAGCCGAAATACTATCATTCCTAGGACTAGCATTTATTTTAGGGCCTGGATCCCAAATTATTCTCTTCTAGCCAAAAACCTGTATGACCTAGCAAAGGGACCCCCTAGTGAATCTCTTGCCTCCTCCCCTAACTACCACTTCTGCAGGCTTCAGCAACTCCTCTTAAAGGCACCTGCCTTGCACCTTCCTGATATTTCAAGACCATTTCATCTATATGTCCATGAAAAAGGGGAGCAAGCATTTGGGGTCTTAGGTCAAAACTATGGGCCTACATATGCACCTCTGGCATATATGTCCAATAAAGTAGACCATACAATCTGTGGGTAGGCCCCTTGCTTAAAAGCTCTGGCTGCTGAACAAATTTTACACAAAGAAGCCTCTAAGCTGACTTTTGGGGCCCCTTGAACTATTCACTCCCCACATCACTTGAAGGATCTTTTAGCTTATAAGGGCCTTCAAACCCTTCCTCCATCCAGAGTTCTGTCGCTCCTCACTTCATTTCTGGAAAACCCTAATATTACTTTCCTCCCCTGCTCTGCACTGAACCCTGCCTCACTGCTCCCAATGACTCCCACGTCTAACACAACAATTCATAATTGCTTGGAAACGTTAGATGATTTCCTTCCCTGTCATTCTTCAATTTCTGAGGGATCACTCACCAAGCCTGACCTTATCTGGTTCACTGACGGCAGTTTCTTTAGGCAGAATGGCACTCATTACTCTGGATACACTGTAGTTTCAGCCACTGAGATTATAGAGGCCAAAGCTCTACCTTCAGGAACTACCAACCAGCAGACTGAACTCATAGCAGCCACTCATGCCTGCCTTCTAGCACAAGGCAAATCCCTCACCCTTTATACTGACTCAAAATATGTCTTCCATATCTTATTTTCCCATGCTGCAATATGAAAGGAGCGAGGACTACTTACCACCAAAGGTAATGTGATCACTAATTCGGCTCTTATAAGCAATCTGATAGAGGCCTCCCACTTTCCCACCCAGTTGGGAGTTGTCCATTGTAGGTCCCATCAGAAGGACGGCTCTCTTATCACTGAGAGCAATGCCAAAGCTGACCAGGCGGCACGAATGGCTGCCACCACTTCCAGTTATTGCCCCCATTGGGGGACATATAATGGCCACTTTAGACATCTCATCTGAAGCCACTACTTCTTCCAGTAAGAACAAGGATCTTTTCAAGTTCCTTTATACTCTATTCCATTCCGATTCTCAGTCTTTGACCCTCTTTTTACAGAGCTTCTTCTCCCTCACCCCCTCTGACAAAGCCATGCTACAGAACATAGCCTCTAATTGTCAGATCTGTCATACTTTTTTAAGGCCCAAACCTTTCCCTTCCCACCAAGCCCGGGGACACATTCCCACTGCTGACTGGCAGGTACACTTCACCAACATGCCCAAAGTATGGCACACTAAATACCTCCTTGTCTTTGTGGACACTTTCTCTGGTTGGGTTCAGGCATTTCCCATTTCCAATAAAAGGCTTCCACTGTAGCTTCAATCATTCTGACAGTCATCATCCCCAGGTTTGGAATGCCCACTTTCCTACAATCTGACAATGGCCCTGAGTTTATTTCTAGGATCACACAAAAGGTCTCTCAAGCCCTCTCCTTCAAGTGACATTTTCACTGTCCATATCACCTTCAGGCTTCAGGGAAAGTGGAAAGGGTAAATCATACTCTAAAGGAAGTCCTTACCAAATTGACAATGGAATTAAACTTAGACTGGGTCAAACTCCTTCCCTTGGATTTGTTTCCAATCAGAGCTCTACCTAAGAAACCATCTTTACTGTCTCCCTTTGAGATAAGGTATTCAAGACCTCTTATCCCCCCTGGGTTGGTCATTTCACAAGGACCTCTCACCCGAGATTTGTCTTTGCCTCTCTTGTTTTATCTTCGCTCGGAACTCTGGAAATATAAGGACTGGCTTCTTCTGGACCCAGTCCCCGCTCCAAACACTCCTCCCTTAACAGCTGGGAGTCTAGTCTATTATAATACCCCAGAGGAGAACGGGCCTCTTGCCCCAAAATGGGAAGGCCCCTATCCTGTCATTCTCTGTACCCCCAACTCCACCTAACTCTCCTTATCAGACAACTGTCTCACTTCTTGGATTCACATATCTAGGTTGAAGCCATATCACCAAGAGGCCCACCTGATGACGACAGGACCACCCCAGAGGAACTCCAAGAATCACCTCCTGAACCTCCCCTTTACTCCTGCTCTCCACTCCCATCTCACCCATTTAAGTTGCGGCTAACACGGTGTTCCCCGCAGAACAATTCCTCTTAAAGAAGGCACAATGAGCTCTCCCAACACCCTAGTCTTCTCTAACTGCTTGTTTTTTGTGCTCTGCTTATTTTCTGTGCTCTGTCAGGACTGGTATCTACCCTCCTCTGCTACAATGTATTTTTTCACTCTTTGGGAATGATACACAGAACATGGCATGCAGAATGTCCACGCAGTGGATGCAACTGCTTGCTTCATCCACAACTGCACATCTATTTCCCTAAAATTGTCACCTTCAAGGACCTTCGTCCCTGGTAGCTGGAACTGGCCTTTCATTTGCTTCCTTTTTCATCAAACCAAAGACTATTGTCATTGGTGGCCTGAGATATATAATGGGTGCCCCTATAAGTCATGCAGGTTCCATCATGAACGTGGTAGCTATTCTTACCACTCACTTGGTTACCATGAAGGGTGGACTTCTAGTTACCTAAAGTGGCATAAAGGCTCTTCATCCAATAACAATGGATGGTATACTTTAGATATACCTGACCCCAAGGCCAAACGTTGGGACTATGTTGAGTTTGCTGTCTATGCTCGGACAACCTCAGCCAGACCCACAATGTGGATGACTGTTGGCCGCACCCTGATTACGCCACCTAAGGCAACCATCCAGGTAGTCGAACACATTAAGGAGTCAGAATCAAAACTTCGAGATCTTATCCATAGCTCATTTAAAGAGGATTCAGAGCCTTCAACCCCCTCAGGTCCCCCTCCCACATGGCTCAATTTGCTACACCAAACTCTTTGATTATTAAACTCCACCCCTCTTTCTGTGCCTACTTCTCAGTTCTTTCTCTGTGCTTCACTTAGTCGTCCACTTCTAGCAGCGGTCCCATTAGCGGCAGGAAATATTTCAGCAAAAACCTACAATTTCTCTAAGAAAGGAAAACCCCTACATGTGACACGTATCCCACTATGGGAAAGTTGTTCCACCAATACTTTATTTCCTTTCATCTGTTTCCACCTTACAATAATGAATTCTTTACCCATTTGTTCCTTGAGCTTTAGCACCCCATCGAGCCCTGATTTATGAAACCTGGACATTTTCTCTGGTGTAACGGGTCTATAAGTACCTCAACGATCAATGTCTCTGGCATCTGTTTCTTGGTTACGGTAGTTCCTCAGCTGTCTTTGTATACTCCCATCGAATTCCGACAGGTGGCCCTACCTTCCTGCACCCTTAGGGCAGTCTTTCTGCCGGTTCTGGTAGGCCTCACATTAACAACCTCAGCGGCGAGTCTCGAACTCTCTGGTGAAGCTATAGGTCATGCTCTATGGGCATCCAATGACCTGCAACAAAAACTGCAGGAAGCACTTGATAACACTGCTCAGTTTCTGGGCTCCTTGCAGTGACGGTTACTTCATTGGCACAACTGGCTTTACAGAACCGAAGGGCAATTGATCTTCTCATTGCAGAAAAAGGGGGAACATGCATGTTCCTCAGAGAGGAATGTTGTCATTATGTTAATGAATCTGGCCTAATAGAAAAAAATGTTGTTAAATTACAGGAATTATCAACCCAATTGCTTCCAATCCTTTCTTGCCATGTACTTACTACCAATCTTGGGGCCCCTTATTGGGATGCTCCTTTTTTGTGCTCTCTTGCCCTGCATAATGAAGTGCCTTCAAACCCAACTGAAAAAAAATTTCTAATCAAACATTCAACCAGCTTTTGCTTAGGCACTAGCAGCCTCTGATGACTGATGAACCCCCAACATCTCCAAGAGAACAGTTCAATCAGTGCTGAAGCTCACTACCAGGCACGATGGAATGCAACGGACATCAGACGGCGAGAGACAACGAGCTCGGAGAACCTTTTAATCTGCCTTCCTGGATTAATGAGTCTTTATGTCCTTCTAAGTTTCCTCATGGCCCTTGGCCTCTTCTCTGTCAGTCCCCCAACATGGTACTTCTGCCAAAAATTGACCTTTGCTTTAATTTTTATCTTAATTCTGTTTTTATTCGCTCTGATCTTCTTCAGGTGCTGGTGATGCCATGTCCAGGCAACGCTTCCAGTATTTCCCAGAGTCTCTGAAACAGGACCAGTGACTGATACCAACAAACTCCTCCATCCAGGACTGGTTCAATGCCATCGACAACTTGAGGCTTCAGGGAACTTTCATAGACTTCACCCCTATGGAAGTAGCTGTCTGTAGCAACTGGGTTTTCTTTCTGGCTGCCATGATATCCCCAGACCTGCCCCCCGAGAATTCCTCCACTTCCCATTCTAGGCCCCACAGCGCCCCCAAACAGCAAGAAGCAGCCGGATCTGACCAACGACGCCACACTTCCTAAGAAAACAAAAAGGGAGGAATGTTGGGAAAAGTATAAACAGCAGCCATTCCCCAGAGTTAAAACCCCAACATGGTGCCTAAGGACTTTTTCTTCCTACCTTCCTCTTTTCTGCAGTGATGCAAAAAGTTCCCGCCCGTGTGAACTCTCCCGTCGGCGCCAATTTCAAATCTCTCTGGCGGGGAACCTTAGCCCCAATGAGAACTAATTCCTTGGCTCCGGAGCTGATATCTGAAAGAACTTGCCAATAAATTGGTGCCCTGCCATTTATCTAAGCCCTACCATCACCCCTTTAGTTCTATGTAAGCACACAGCTTTTTGCAATAAAATTGGAATTCTCCTAGCGAAGTGTCTTTGTGTGGGGAATTCTTTCACTCATGATCAGCAACAGGATATCCAAAGGTTCTCCAGTGCCACCTGGTCTGGGAATTTCAGAAATTTGATGGTATTTATTTAGCCATTTTTGAAGGATGAAGTTGGAGTTACTGTGGGTTTCAATTCATGCAGGAAACATTATATGGTGAGGAAGCTCATTTCAATGAAATCTCTGGAGAACACTCACAGGCAAGCTTCCCAAAGAGTGGCCAAAAGTTCACATGAAGCCAGGATCACTGAGGTCTACAATGTGAGGTCCATGTGTGTTTAGACTCTCAACTTTGGCTGCCAAGTCTTTAAGAATAAAATCATGTGATATCCTGGCTGAGATTCCCAGTGCCCTGTGGAAAGCCTCCCTGGACCTCTATCTCAGTTTCCAAGGGCGATTCTGATGCGTGGCCTTCTAAAATCCCAACACATTTCATGGCAGTACTTCTCTGAGGTCAGTTCCAGAACTCAGTCTCTAAGAGGAATCACACCAGAGTTCAAGCCCAGGTAGGCCCAGTCATCTCTTCCAACCGCCACAAAAATGACCACAATGAAAACCAAAACACACCCACAGGGCCCTCATCTTCTTACATATAGACACTCATCATAACTTCTGGCTGGAGTTTTCCATGAGGGGTGCAGCCCAAGACGGTGTGAAAAATAAGCTCCCTTGCCGCTCATTTGCCTAAAGTCCGGGTGGCCTGGAAACCCTTCTTGTGAACCAGGAGTGATCAAATAGGCCTGCTGTTAATACTGCTCTGCATCTCCAATTTGAGGCCTACTGAATGTCAGGTATAGATTCTTTATATGATTGGGAGTCATGAGACAAACCAAAAACCTCTGGGCTAGCCTCCGCAGGGCTTTGAAGAACTCATTTTACCGAAAGGATGCCTATTCTCACTTGATGGGCCTCAGGAACCTTAGAAATGAAGTCAATAGACTTCATTCACAATAACTGCTCTTTTGGCAATTTTGGTATTGGATGCACACATGGGATCTGTCTTTGGATTAATCAGGTGCTGAGAATCTAAGCCACAGCCTCACACAGGGCCAAGAGGCTGATTCAGACACATCCTTTTCCAAAGCAATTAAGCAAAGAGCCACAGGTGATGCCCATTCATTTCCATTTGAAAACTGTTTTCTTCAGGGTTCACAAAGGGGTGGCCTGAGGCAAAGACCTTCCTGACATTCAGGGCAACAGAACAATAGGTAAGAAAAAGTCCAAAGCAGGGTTTCTCCACTGAGACTTTCCTGGTCACACTGATTTCTGAGTTTTCTGAGATGCTCGCCATTCCCTCCAGCTATCCAGTACATGGACATGTCACAGAGCTTGGAGGTGGTACATATTTTGGACAAAAACCATGAGTCTATTCTGGAGATTGGCGAGAATTCAGGAAGAAAACAGGAACTTAGGAAGTTAGCAGGTGTTGCCCATTTTTAAGGCAAGCGGCAGTCCATTCATAAATTGGGCAGGATGAATGCTGGGAAGCTTTCTACTATACAGGACACATCGATTGTTGCATTCTCTTTTCTAATGTCTACAACCACGGACACAGTAGCATACACAGACATAGAAACACTCGCCTTGTCAAACGTCTTACTAGAAGCAGTCCACTACAAATCAAAGAAAAAAACGCCTTTCCTACCTATTCTCAGATCATGAGACAAAACCACAAAATCACACCCACACCCACGAAGGCACATCCTTCCCCCATTAAACTCTGTGACTATCCAGAGTTTCCTCTGACTGGTGGGCCACAGTATGTTCCCCCGAAATGGCCTGTCTTGTCTCAGATCTGCTCTTCTTTCCCAACTCTGTGAAGTTTTCAGGAGCCAGTGGCCAACCACTACCTGCTTTCTCAGGAAAGGCCCCTATTCAGAGCTCTCCTGGTATTTGGCCATCCTCATATCTTAAGGTACCAAGAAAGACTAACACTCTCCTTTGTAAATCCAAACAAGTTAAACCCCTGGGCCCGAGACTTGAGTGGCTCCGGGTGCCTGGCATCCTGGATCCCAAGTTCAGAGAGTTCCATCACCAAGGAAGTGAGGTAGGTCAATGCTTCAGGAACTGAATGAGGTCACTTCCTTGGCAACCACTTTGTCCTAACAGTTGCTTTCAAGTGTCCCATTATATGGAGGCTGCCCCTACTTCCTATGACATTTTCACAAGTTAGAATGGTATATAAACCATGGGCACCCGGGAACAGCTCTCCACCTAGGACTGGTTTGGACCATCTTCTCTACATTAAGAAGAGAGAGGTGGATGCATACACATCCCTTCATGCTGACCAGGTTGTTTGCCATAGAAGATGACTTTTCTCTCTCAAGTTTTCATAGCTGCCCACATCTTCTCAAGGCATCCTTTCTGCATGGACCTTTGACGTTCTCAACAGATGGAAGATCGCCTACATTCATGTATTGTAAGACCAACTCTGTCGCTGCTCTTCTGTAAAGTTAGATTGACGGAACAGTGTATGGTTAGGGTTAATAACATGTTCAATTTGGGTTAGGAATCTTTCTGCACGATGAATAATGGTATTGGGTGACTATAATATTTACAAGAATATATAGGTGAAATATAAGTATAAAAACAGAAATCCAGGGAAGATATGAAGCCCAGAAGGGCATTGCACCCTTAATTGGTATGCTTAGCTTTGAATTATGTTCTGCACAAATGTCTCAGATAAATCGATGAACAATGGCATAGGACCTTGTACCTTTGATGATTGAATGTCAAAGAGAACATCCACTCAAAATGGGATAGTAGGTAGAATTAGGAAGATGGTCGGTAGGTTTAGAAAGAAGAGTGAGTATAGGATTTAGACCAAAACTTCTTAAGCAATAGGGTTTCGGTTAGAGAGTGAATGTAAATTTCAGCACACATGAAGTGTAAGTCACAATGATGAACCGGGGAAATATGTAGGATAGCAGATATAAATAGAGACATTACTAAATCAGGTAAAGTATAAAATGAGTGATAGGATTAGACATTTTCAACAGGCATGAGGTTGAATATATAATCTTAGGAAGAAACAAATATGTAGTCACCAATAGGATTGATATTTGAGAGCATTAGGCAACCTGGACATGGAAGTTTATGTAATCCATGCTCACTTTCCATTTAGGCTTTGGTACAATCTTAAGGGTGACTTTTTTTGTCTAGAATATTACTGTGATAAAATGTATATGTAGATCTGGTGACATGAGTACTTCTTCTACCATTTCTTTTAGAAATATTTTGAAGATGTATAAATTAGTATCTAAGGTAAAATAGGTGTACCCCTTGTCTATGAATAGAGAGATAATGCATTAATAGACCATACAGTTAATAAATAATATAACTGCTTCCACTTTAAATAATGGATTGAATTGATAACTGAAAATATATAAGAAATCATATTTTGATATAGAATCATTCATAACAACTAGTTATACGTCTAATTGTAATATTAGGGTTATGGCTTTTCATGAAGAATGTGTGAGTTTTGCTTCAAAATGATTATGAAAATCAAAAATAATGTGTTTGGAAAGAAGTCTCATGAAAAGACCAGTCAAGAAACATGGAGGAATACATGTTTTCTGAAGCAGGAAGTGATTGAAAGTGAAATAAATGCTTATAAAGTTGGGAACTTGTGAATGAAATATATATACTGTAATGTGCATAAACTTAAGAAATAGTAATGTACCAGTGTTGAATTAAAACGAACTCCAAAACACATATCATGTCCCATAAGAATCTACTTGCATTGATGTTAAACTGGGTCAGTTACTGTAGAAATATTAGGAGTTATATGCACCATTCACTGAAGTTAGTTTTCAGTACTAGGAAACAAATATGTATTTCAGGTGAATGAATATTTCTGAGTATAATCTTGTTAAAAGTTGATTATAAATCCACACACATGAACAGAAGTTATTCACTCCAAACCCAACAAACCGCCATTCCTACCTATTCTCAGAACATGAGACAAAATCCGCAAACTCACACCCACACCCTCAAAGTCACCTACTTCCTGCAACTAGGTCTATGACAATCTGGAGTGTCCTCTGATTGGTGGGCCACACTATGTTCCCCTGAAATGACCTGTTCTGTCTTAGAACTGATCTCCTTGTCCAACTCTGTGAAGTTGTCAAGAGTCAGCGGTGAGCCACTACCTGCTTTCTCAGGAAAGACCCCTCTTCAGAGCTTTTCTCACATTTGGCCATCCTCACATCAGTAGGTACCAAGAAAGAGTGAATCTGTCCATGCTAAATCCAAACAAGTGAGACCACTGGGACTGGGACTGGGACTGGGACTGGCTCTGGGTGCCTGGCTTCCTGGATCCCATGTTCAGAGAGTTCCATCAACAAGGAAGTGTGGTGAGGTCACTTTCTTCAGAAACTGAATGAGGCCACTACCTTGGCAACCACTTTGTCCTAATAGTTGCTTCCAATGGTCCAATGAGATGGAGGCTGCCCCTACTTCCTGTGACACTTTCACAAGTTAGAATGCAATATCAACCATAGGCACCCGGGAACAGCTCTCCAGGCACCCGGGAACAGCTCTCCACACAGGCCTGGTTTTGTCCATCTTCTCTACATTAAGAAAAGAGGGGCTTATTCAGATACTACCCTTTATCCTGACCAGGTTTTTGCCATGAATGATGACTTTTGCTCACTCAGGTCCTTCATATCTGCCTACATCTTCTTCAGGGATCATTTATTCATGGACCTTTGAGGTTCTCAGCTGGAGGAAGACCACCTACATTCCTGTATTTAGACCAACTCTGTCCCTGCTCTTCTGTAAAGTTAGATTGAGGGAACTGTGTATGGTTAGGGTTAATAACATTTTTGATTTGGGTAAGAGTCATTCTGCTGGATGAATTATAATATTGGTAACCTTTAAGATTTATAAAAATATAGAGGTGAAATATATGTATGAAAACAGAAATCTAAGTAAGATTTGAAGCCCAGAAGGGCATTGGGCCCTTGATTGGGATACTTCACTTTGAATTACATTCTACTAAGATATCTCAGATAAATTGATATACAATGGCATAGGACCTTGTACCTTGGACGATTGAATGTTGAAGAGAACATCTAGTCAAAAAGGGATAGTAGGTAGGAATAGGAAGATAGTTGGAAGTTTTAGGAAGAAGAGTGTGTATAGGATTTGGAATAAAAGTTCTTTAACAATAGGGTTCTGTTTAGAGAGTGAATGTCAATGTCAGCACATGTGAAGTGTCAGTAACAATGGTGAACTTGGAAAAATATGTAGGAAAGCAGATATCATTAGAGAGATTAGGAAATCAGGTAAGGTATAAAGTCAATCATAGGACTAGACATTTTCAACAGGGTTGAGTTTGAATATATAATCTTAGGAAGCAACAAATATGTAGTCACCAATATGATTGACATTTGAGAGCATTAGGGAACCTGGACATGGATGTTTTTAGTAATCCATGTTCACTTTCCATTTAGGCTTTGATACCATCATATTGTGTCTTTTGCATTTTTTGTCCAGAATATTTCTGTGATAAAATGTATATGTAGATCATATATTTCATATTTTGAATAGTTTGGAGAGTGTATATATATATATATATATATAAAACCACTGAGACATTAACAATTAGCAATATATATTCCAATCGAAATTCATCATGAAATATATATCATCCACTGATGAAAAAATATTTATTTTACTGAACATGGATTTATGTATAATCTTGATCTCTTAGGAAGCTCACACATAGGGTGAATTTTCACTTCCAACAGTGTTTCTGCTGAGTGATCTCTTCTCACAACTTGTATTTGCCAAGTCAGCCACCTCACAAATATGTACGTGTTATACCAGGTAGGATTCTATATGTGCATATAAAAATACATGTGCTGAAGAGGGTACAGAGAAAGGGAGACAGAAATTCACATATTTGTTAACTTTAAAACACATGGAGAACTATTTCAATTAAAAATTTACTAGATTTTTTAGAGCTGCCTTTTATCCTGCAAAAGGCAAGTCCAACTATACTCCATGCCTCTTCTGAAATTTTTTATTTCTATTCTGTATTGGTGTTTTCCTTATCATATTAGGATTAGTAGTCAGAGTCTAGTAGCGTATGGATTAGTGTCAGGGATGCAGTATTTCGAATGGAAAATAGGAAAATGAATCCAATGTGTATGCAAATATGTGCTACAAAACAATCTTCCCACTCTCATCCAGAATAATGCCTTGACATTACTTTTGCCCCAAATAACACACAAATAGAGGAGAAGAGTAAAAAAATCTGTTAATATATATATGGAATGGAAAATGCTCAGGGTTTTACAACATTGGATGTGGTAGAATAGTTTCCAAAAGTAAGGGACAGGGTAAACATTCCACAAACATGGAGCTCTTTCGGCCTAAAGACTTCTTGAGGAACTGCCTCTGAGGTTTGACACTTGAAATATATATTGTTGTCAGGAGCTTTAGATTCTTTTCTAATGAGACCATCAAAGCTGCGTCTGCATCTATGTGACCTGGAGGACATGGTTTCTTCTTTTCCAATGAACATAAGGCAGCAGTGCTGAATTCGTTCGTTGTTGGTAAAATGTGGCCACTGTGGGCTAAGTGTCTCCCCGTGTGGACAGTGAAGCCATTTTTTCGTCCTCCACTTTTCGTGGTTTTTCTTCCTGCTGCATTGGGAATTTCATATTTGCTCCACAAAATACAAGGAGTTCAACTGGGACACAGTGCTGGATCGGGTTCTGTCACGTGTGTTGGGTCAGGGTCTGCAGGGGAATGCATCAACCAGGCTAATATCCCACAGAGCTTGCCCCCTTATACATAGCAACATGATTCTGAACATTGCCCTGAAATCTCTCCATATAACAAGATGCATTTACAAATAAGCTTCTGTTGGCTACACCATGTCAATCACAAGCCATTTGGAAGCTAATGGCAGATCCACATGGCCCCACAACAGATGTATTATCACACACCTACACACCACTGCTCTAGGCCCACTAATCAGCAGGCTCCAACTTACTGGCAAATCTGTTCTACACCATTTTCATGAAACCCAGTAAATCAAGGCACTGTCTGGTACACTCATGATCAGCAACAGGACATCCAAAGGTACTCCAGTGCCACCTGGTCTTGGGAATTTCAAAAATTTCATGGAATTTATCTAGCCGTTTTTCAAGGAAGATGTTGAAGGCACTGTGGGTTACAATTCATTCAGGAACCATTAAATGGTGGGGAAGCTCATTTCAATGAAAACTCTGGAGAACTCTCACAGGCAAGGCTTCCCAAAAAGTGGCCAATAGGTCACATGAAGCCAGGCCTATTGCAGTCAACAATGTGAGGTCCATGTGTGTTTTGACTGTCAACTATGGCTGCCACGTCTTTCAAAATAAAATCGTGTGATATTCTGGCTGAGATTCCCAGTGCTCTGTGGAAAGCCACCCTGTTCCTAGATCTCAGTTTTCTTTCCAAGGGAGACTCTCATGCGTTGCCTCCTAAAATCCTAACACAATTAATGGCAATATTTTTCTGATGTCAGTTCCAGAACTCAGTCTGTAAGGGGAATCACACCAGAGTTCAAGCCTGGTTTGGTCCATCTTCTATACATTAAGAAGAGAAATGTTGATTCAGACACATCCCTTCATCTGACCAAGTTGTTTGCCATGGAATATGACTTTTGCTTTCACAGGTCCTTCATAGCTGCCTATATCTTCTCCAGGGATCATTTCTTTGTTGACCTTTGAGGTTCTCAGCAGGTGGAGGATCCTCTAAATTCCTGTATTGTAAGACCAACTCTGTCCCTGCTCTTTCGTAAAGTTAGATTGAGGGAACAGTGTATGGTTAGGGTTAATATCATGTTCCATTTGGGTTAGGAATCATTCTACGGGATGAATTATGGTATTGGGAACCTGAAATATTCATAGGAATATAAGTGTAATATAAGTATGAATACAGAAATCTAGGTAAAATTTGAAGCCCAGAAGGTCTTTGGGCCCTTGACTGGGATACTTAGCTTTGAATTATATTCTGCACAGATGTCTCAGATTAATCAATATACAATGGTAGCGTTCCTTGTACCTTGGATGATTGAATGTCGAAGAGAACATCCACTCAAAAAGGGATAGTCGGTAGGATTAGGAATTAGTCGGAAGGGTGAATATAGGATTTGGTCCAAAAAATCTTTAGCAATAGGGTTTTGGGTACAGAGTGAGTGTAAATGTGAGCACATGTGAAGAGTCAGTCACAATGATGAACTGGGGAAAATATGAAGGAAAGCAGATAATAATAGAGACATTAGGAAATCAGGCAAAGTATAAACTGAGTGATAGGATTAGACATTTTCAACTGGCTTGATGTTGAATATATAATCTTAGGAAGAAACAAATATGTAGTCACCAATCGGGTTGACATTTGAGAGCATTAGGCAACCTGGACATGGATGTTTTTCGTGATCCATGCTCACTTTCCATTTAGGCTTTGGTACAAACTTAAGTGTGATCTTTGTAATTGTGTCCAGAATATTACTTTGATAAAATGTATATGTACATCAGGTGATATGAGTATTTCTTCCACCATTTCTGGGAGCAATATTTTGAAGATGTATAAATAAGTATTGGGGGTATAAAAAGGTGTATCCTGTGTCTATGAATATAGACATAATGCATGAATAGACCATACTGTGAACAAATAATATAACTTTTTCCAACTTTAAATAATGGATTGAATTGATATCTGAAAATATACAGAAAATCTATATTGATGTACAATCCTTCATTCCAACCAGTTATACATCTAATGGTAATATTAGGGTTATGGTTGATCATGACGTGTATGTGAGTTTTGCTTCAAAGGTGATTATGGAAATAGAAAATAATGCGTTTGGAATGAAGTCTCATGAAAAGACTGTGAATCAGGCGGTATAGTGATACCAGACTTCAAACTATACAACAGAGCAATAGTAACAAAATCAGCATGGTACTGTGCCAAAACAGGCGGTTGGACAAATGGTACAGAATAGAGGACAAAGAAACCAATCCACTAAACTACAACTATCTTATAATTGATAAAGAGGCTGAAAGCACACAATGGAGAAATGATAGCAGCTTCAACAAATGTTGCTGGGAAACCTGGAAATCCATATGCAACAAAATGAAACTGAATCACTTTCTCTTGCCATGAACAAAAGTTAACTCAAAATGGATCAAGGAGCTTGATATCAAATCAGAGACACAGTGTCTGACACAAGGAAAAAGTTGGCTATGATCTACATACTGTGCGGTCGGGCTTCAAATTTCTTAATATGACACCCATAGCACAAGAGTTAATAACTAGATTCAACAAATGGGACTTACTCAAACTAAAAAGTTTTTTCTCAGCAAAAGAAACAATAAGAGAAGTAAATAGGTAGCCTACATCTTGGGAACAAATCTTTACTCCTCAAACTTCAGATCAAGCCCTAATATCCAGAGTATACAAAGAACTCAAAAAATTAGACAATTAGATAACAAATAACCCAATCAACAAATGGGCCAAGGACCTGAACAGACACTTCTCAGAGGAGGACATTCAATCAATCAACATGTACATGAATAAATGCTCACCATCTCTAGCAGTCAGAGAAATACAAATCAAAACCACCCTAAGATATCATCTTGCTCCAGTAAGATTGGCAGCCATTATGAAGTCAAACAACAACAAGTGCTAGTGAGGACGTGAGGAAAAGGGTCCACTTGTACATTTCTGGTGGGAGTGCAAATTGGTGCAGCAAATTTGGAAAGCAGTATGGAGATTTCTTAGAAAGCTGGGAATGGAACCACCGTTTGACCCAGCTGTTAACCTTCTCGGTCTATTCCCTAAAGACCTAAAAAGAGCATGCTACAGGGACACGGCTACATCGATGTTCATAGCAGCACAATTCACAATAGCAAGACTGTGGAACCAGCCTAGATGCCCTTCAATAGACGAATAGATTAAAAAATGTGGCTTTTATACAAAATGGAGTATTACTCTTCATTAAAAAATGACAAAATCATTGAATTTGCAGGGAAATGGATGGCATTATAGCAGGTTATGCTAAGTGAAGCTAGCCAGTCCTTGAAAAACAAATGCCAAATGTCTTCTTTGATATAAGGAGAGTAACTAATAACAGAGTAGGGACAAAGAGCCTGAGAAGATTAACACTAAACAGGAATGAGAGGTGGGAGGGAAAGGAAGAGAGAAGGGAAATTGCATGGAAATGGAAGGAGACCCTCAGGGTTATACAAAATTGCATACAAGAAGAAGTGAGGGGAAAGAGGAAAAAAAACAAGGGAGAGAAATGAATAACAGTAGAGAGGGTAGAGAGAGAAGAGGGGAGGGGAGGGAAGAAGAGGGGGATAGTAGAGGCGAGGAAAGGCTGCAGAATACAACAGACACTAGTATGGCAATATGTAAATCAATGGATGGGTAACTGATGTTTTTCTGCAATCTGTATGCGGGGTAAAAATGGGAGTTTATAACCCACTTGAATCAAAGTGTGAAATATGATATATCAAAAACTATGTAATATTTTGAACAACCAACAATAAAAATTTAAAAAAAAAGAAACCTGGAGGAATACATGTGTTCTGAAGCAGGAAGTAATTGAAAGTGAAACAAATGTCTATAAATTTATGAACTTGTGGATAAATATATATCTTATGATGTGCATAAACTGAAGAAATAGTAATGTACTAGTGTTGCATAAAAATGAACGTCAAAATACACAACTTGTCACATAGGAATCTACTTGCATTAATGTTAAACTGGGTCAGATACTGTAGAAATATTACGATTTGTGTGCACCATTCACTAAAGTTATTTTTCAGTACTAGGAGACAAATATGTATTTCAGGTGGATGAATATTTTTGAGAATAATCTTGTGAAAAGTTTATTATAAATCCACATACATGAACATGAATGAATGTGGGGAGTGTATAATAAGGCATATATATTTCATATTTTGAAAAATCTGGAGAGTGTGTATATATATATATATATATATATATATATATATATATATATATATATATATATATATATACATATACACACACTCACACACAAAACACACACAGGAACATTAAAAATTAGCAATACATATGCCAATCGAAATTCATCATGAAATATATATCTTTCACAGATACAAAAGTATTTATTTTACTGAACTTGTATTTATGTATAATGTTGTTCAACTAGGAAGCAAACCCATAGATTGGATTTTCTGTTAAAACAGTGTTTAGGAGGAGTGATCTCTTTTTACGATTTGTATCTGCCAAGTCAGCCACCTCATAAGAATGTATGTGTGATACCATGTAGGATTCTATATGTGAACCTAAAAAATACATGTGCTGAATAGGCTTCAGAGAAAGGGAGACAGGAATTCACATATTTGTTAACTTTAAAAACACATGGAGAACTATTTCAATTAAAAATTGACTAGATTTATAACACCGACACTTTATCAGGCAAAAGGCAAGTCTAACTATACACCATGCCTACTCTGAACTGCTTCTATTTCTATTCTCTTTGGGTTGTTTTTCTCGATCATATTAGGATTAGTAGTCAGAGTCTAGTCTGGTTTCGGTTAGTGTCATGGATTCAGTATTTTGAATGGAAAATTAGATAATGAATCCAATGTGTATGCAAATATGTGCTGCACAAAAATTTTTCCACTCTCATCCAGCACAATACCTTGAAATTATCTTTGCCCCAAGTAAGACACAATTAGAGTAGAAGAGTTAGAAAATCTGTGAATACATATCTGTACTGGAAAATGCTCAGGAGTTCACAACCTTGGAGGTGGTAGAGTAGTTTCCAAAAGTAAGGGACACGGGTTGATAGACCCAACCTGATCTTTTATTAAAATTGGGAGCCATCTTGCCACAAAGCCATAAAAAGTTAATTTTGGCTTTACTATAAATAACTGCAAATTCTGAACCTGCTTGGAATGCCTGCCCGTGCCTTGAATTCACCCATGCTTGACTCTCTGACCAGATAGCAGCCCT
Source organism: Callospermophilus lateralis (assembly GCF_048772815.1). Classification (NCBI taxonomy): domain Eukaryota; kingdom Metazoa; phylum Chordata; class Mammalia; order Rodentia; family Sciuridae; genus Callospermophilus; species Callospermophilus lateralis. Next base: position 287,485 of record NW_027512934.1, read on the forward strand.
CGCTGAAACTTTAGTGACACATCATAAATTTTGGCCTTCCCTAGCCAGACAACGACCCTCTCTGAGGCTCTATTTGTCCTCATAATTTCTGATATTGGGGCCACCAAAAAATAAATAAATAAATAAATGAACTACCATTTTTGTGATGCTTGTCAAAGTTCTGTTATCTGTAACCCCCATTTTGTGTAACTTTCTGGGCTATATAGCTGTGCTGTAGGAAAGGCAGGGTTGCTGTCTTGTTCCTGCCGTTTTGGGATGGAGAGGCAGCCCAGCCGGTTGACATAATAAGCTTGCCTCAATTTGATTTTAGCTGGAGTCAGTGTTCTTTTTTTGTGTCCTCATCTAATTTTTTTGAGTTCCCCAGCAAGATGACCCTGCCGACCAGATCACAAGACCAGACTGCTGGAAAATCTGAATCTGGCCTTCCCTTCAGGGCTCCGGGCTGGAGAGCCACTCTAGTGGGTGCACATCTTGAGCTGTTCCAAGGTCATGGAGTGAGCGTTAGGTCCCAGGAGCACTGCGGTGAACCACCGCACTAAAACTATTAGCAATCACCTGGTGGAGGAGGCCTCAAAAATTAAGTGGCACCTTTATAACATCTGATATCCGTTTAACGGAGATCTGTTCTGATGACATAGAGGTGTACTGGGGAGGCTCACATATACTCGTTTTCGGTACAGTAATGAGAATCGTTCTGTCCTCTGTTCTGTTCTGTAGGGAATTCATCTGGAATGGTAGAGATGTGATGACTGGCATGTACGTGGTCCTACTTCGGAGCTTTAGCAAGACGTTGCATTGCTCCTATGTTTTTTGTTTCAAGTTCGGGTTTCTGTATTTTGTGTTTTGTTCTGTGTTCTATATGTTTTTCTTGTTTGTTTTGTGTGTTTTGTTCTGTGATTTCTGTGGTAAAAACATAAGTATATTGGACGTGAAAATGGGTAACAAAGAAAGTAAGCCTGATATTCTTTCGGACTCTGTTTTAAGGAACTGCGATGAACTTTACCCCCCTTTGTTAAGCAGGATGAGAGAAGCTCCTAGCTGGCTGCCTGGAGTATAACCACTGCAGAGGGCAATGCCTGCTGGGGACCTAAGAACTGAGTATCTCCCAGGTTAACAAGTGAAACTCCATTAAAACCCCTTGTCCCTCCAGATCAAGAGAGTCACAACCTCTGGGCAGGGTTCCCTGTGTTTCTTCTTTGTTACCAAAGCAATAAACCTCCCTTTTTCTTTTTCTAAAAACCTTGTCCTCATTATTAAAGTGGCATTAATTGGCTTCAAGGTCAGGAGCCGAACTTTAAGTTACAAATTTTGATAAATCCCTCCCCCACCCCCTCTCCCGGAACATTTTTAGAGCTGACTACTGAAATGTTACTAGATGGAACATGCTTGGGGTGGAACCGAACCAGAGGAGATAATCCTGTAAGTAAAAGGAGGGACTGAGGGACTCCCAGCAGCTGCTGAAGCCCTGTTGCTTCAGGGAATTCCCTCCTTCCTTCCCTGCACTGTAAGGATTATGCCACCACTGTCTTGTTAAAAAAGAGAAAAAGAAAAAGGGGACACTAAATGCATTAAAGTCACCATGGAGACCCTTAATTGTACATTTCAGGTTGCCCCTCTGTTAAAACATCTGCCCCCCCCCTTGTGGACATCTATGGTGCCACTGGTGTAGGAGATTTTTTTTCTTATCTGCTCAGGTTTAAAGGATTCTGTCTGACAGCCATAGTCTGGACCTTCTTTCTGTCTGTCTTGTGTCTTTGTTTCTGGCCCTTTAAGACATGTGCAATAATGTGTTGATATTATAAATTGTTTCTTGGGAATGATCTTAGCTGAATGTGTGTCTAAATGATGATGTTTTCTTGTAACAATCTGGTATTTGAATGGGTTTTTGAAGCATTGCAAAATCTTGCAGTTAAAAGTCGGGTTTAGGTAATGGTTTAGTTTATGATTTCAGATAATTCATGCCAGAGAACTTAAATACTTAGGATGGAAAACTAAAGAACTCTACTTCCAAATTGGCAAGTAACTTCCCAATCATTCAGTCTTTATTTTTCACCAATTTTGAATTGGGTAGCCTGTGAAAATATCACTGTGTGTTCGAGAGCATTAATCTGGACAAGGATTGTAAATCATAGTATGATATCTGTTGACAAAACAAGATGTAAAGATATAAAATTTTGTGAATTGTATCTTAAACTTGTACCATAATTTTCAACATCCGAACCTGAAAATTATGGTTAAAATGCCTTAGGCCTGAGGTGTCTGCTCAGAAAAGCAGTTTTTTCCTGCTCCTTCCAGACTTCAGCCATGACTTATTTTGAAAGGCAAATGAAAGAAGCCTGCAAGCTTAGTAGGAGACTGATCTGAGGCCTAAGAGAAAAAAAGGTAAATTGTATGGTATTTACTAATTACTGGCCAGTCATTTTTTCTAGGACTCTTATTTTTTTCCTTAGATACTTTATTTTTTTTGAGCTCATGATTTTGATCATACAAACCTAGGTTAATGTTTTTCTGATCAGTACTATCTTTGACCAACTGTGGACTTTTTGAAACATTGCAATGGAGATTTCACCTGCGAAAAGCTACAAGGCCTTTACTATTATTATGTGTGCTCAATTTTGTTATGTGTTGTATGTCTATATATACATATGTCCGTATATTTTATATATGATATACAAATTAATATATATAAGGAACACTCATTAAAAAAAAGCAATCATAAAAAAAAATTTTAAAAAGTGGATCTAAAGATCTTCAATTCACGTGATTTAAATAATTCAATTAAATTTGATAAACAGATAAAAATAAATGTCTTTAAATTTAAGCTTTCAAGTTTTTGTAGGTATTCAAAAATCTGATAAAATATTAATATCTACAAAATGTCTAATATGCCTTGGTTCTAGGACTTTTCCTTCAACATAAAAATGGTTTACACTCTTCAATACATGTGTCTAATATTTTGATAAATAAGTAAAGTAAATTTGATATGGGATTACTCATTCACGAGTACTTTTGTTAGATATCTGATAGACTTACTAACGTCTGTATAAGTTTGACTAAATTCTGTAAAAGATTGTAAAAATCAATCATGTGTTAAAGAGACAAAAATTTCTTAAAACATAAGTTTACCCATAACATTGTGTTTATTGTTTTATTTTTTCTTGTGCAAGCAACCATAGAAATTAAACAACTGATTAAATTAGAACTGTTATTTTAGAGCACTGTACTGCCATTTCTTTAAAAGCTAAACTTGGTTAATGTAGAAACATCAATGTAATTGTGATGCTACTAATGTGCTCATATCTTACAGGTATGCAAGTCTGTAAGGTGAAAATTTTAAAAGAGCATTATATCAAGCTGGTGTTCTGAAGTTTTATGGGGATTTATTCACCTGTTATCAATAAGATATGTAAAGTTTAATCTTACTTTTTACATTGGGGAACAATTTAAATGTACTTTATGTTAATGAGAGCCTAATCTATGTAAAGGTTAAAAACTTTCAGCATTTGTTTAATTCATATTTTAAAGTGATTTTATATGGTGTTAGCTAATGTTCATGTGACCTCAAACAATTTATGTAAACTTTTTAAAATAATATTAAAAAAATAAAGATCAGCTTTAGAACTAAAACACTCAAGATTTATAAAGAGCCCTGCCTTACCTGAGATAAGGCTGTGTGTCCCATCTTATTTCATGTGAGAATGAATACAAAAGCAGTAGGTCAGATTTTATTTCTTTAAAGTTATGTTAAAAGTTCTTTTTTAATGTCAAGATTCCTAGGATCTCAAACAGGGGATATAATGTATGACTCAGCCAAAAAATTCAGGGTAGCAATTAAACGAACTAAGTATTTTTACTGTTGTTAAAAAATTTTATTTTGTAATTTTCTTATATGTGATCTAAAGATTCCCTGTTAGTGTTTTAAAGAAGTGTTGCTTTAAGAAGAAAACATGGGTTAATTTCAGAGAGTAAGTTATCACCTGCAAGACAGACAGAATAATACAGATCCCAATTAATAAAAAGATAAATAATTATAAAGTTATAGACATTAAAGCCTGGTGCTCTTAATATCAGGCTGTTAAAATTTATTTGATAGATGTTTAAGATTAGGATTTTAAATTAAAATTAATTGAAAAGGGCCAAGGAAACCAATATTTGGCTCTTGCCCTCTGAGTCAGTCTGAATCCAGGGAACAGGGGACTTCTCTAAAGAGTTTTGCAACTCTGGGCTATAAAAACTCCCCATCAGGGAGATTAATGAGACCACTGGAGAACAGAAAGCCAATCAGTGCATTTGCTATGAAGAGAAGAGTCATCAGAGAAGAAAGAAATCCCTGATGCTTCCGAGGGAAGCCACATGGTCAAAAGAGACCTGGACCCACCTAGCGCAAATGGCTCTAGCAGAACTGAGAAAGTGCTCTCAAGTTTACCCAGTTTATGACTCCCATAAAAGCTCACCTGACTGTTAACAATAGATAGAAACAAAAGTCAGTTTGAATGCTTCATCTTAAACACTTAGCAAAGACAGTGAAAACCAAAATACAGCCATTCCTGGACATTTTGAATAATAATAATAATAAAAATAAAAATAATAATAATAATAATAATAATAATAATAATAATAATAATATTTTAAGGTACACACTTTATGTTAGCCTCCCAAAATAAGTAAGACTGGAGGCTACAAAGAAGGATTCTCTGACAGGAATGCCTGATACTTATTAGAAGAGACTATCAAGAAGAGCTGCCAGAGTCAGAAATTTTCAGTTTAAGGCCTAAATATATTCCTAACCTACACAGGTAAGCTTGGTGTTTGCTAGTACGATTATCCAGTCCTGAGTATCAAAATTAAAGGTTTCTCTATTAGACACAGAGGTCATACTGGTAAAAGGATTTTGCAAGATCAGATGACACTAAATTATTAAACTATATCTTATGGGGAGGGACAACTCTAATACTAAAAGTTAAATATTAAATTGACAGTCTTTATAACTGGGGATATTAAAGACTGGAGAGGGAACTTCTATACAGTGGCATGTTCCAGCTGCTGCAACATTTATTCAGTACTCATGGTTTTTGTTTCTCTCATGTAATAACCAATCCCCAGATTACTTTACAACCTGTTCTTCCCCAACCAGACTTCAAACCGAACTGACTTCTAAAAGGCAACTCATGTCCCTCAACTACTTCTAAAAGGCAACTCATGTCTCTCACACCATGCCTACTCACGTCATCCTCTCTCAGCTCAGAAGAAGCCAAAATGGGTGACGCCTCTCTTATTACAACAATGGAGCCAAATATAAATAGACAATCAATATAAGTAATTAATTAAGTCAGGTAAAATCAGGGAGACTGGTTTTGGGTGAGTTCTAAAAATTTGGAGACTTTTACCTGAGGGATTAAAATTTCCTCAGTGCTCTACCACTAATCTATCAAAGATTTGAAAGGGACACAGAGAAAAGGGGGGAATGATAGACCCTAACTGATCTTTTATTAAAATTGGAAGCCATCTTGCCAAAAAGCCATGAAAAGATAATTTTGTCTTTACCATAAATTACTGAAAATTCTGAACCTGCTTGGAATGCCTGCCAGTGTTTGAACTGAGCCATGTCTGGCTCTCCGACCTGATAGCAGCCCTCTCTGAAACTTTAGTGACATATCATAAATATTTGCCCTCCCTGGCCAGACAACAACCCTCTCTGAGGCTCTAATGGTCCTCATAAATTCTGATGTAGGGACAGCAAAAAAAAAAAAAAAAAAAAAAAAAAAAAAAAATATATATATATATATATATATATATATATATATATATATATATATATATATATATATATATATAAACTACCATTAGTGTGATGCTTGTCAGAGTTCTGTTAAATGTAATGCCCATTTTGTGTAAATTTCTGGTCCATGAAGCTGGGCTGTAGGAAAGCTGGGGTTGCTGTCTTGTTCCCGCCATTTTGGGAGGGAGAGGCAGGATGGCCAGTGGAAATAATAAGCTTAATTTAATTTAATTTTTATTGGTGTCAGTGGTCTTCTCTTGTGTCCAGATCTAACAGGAAAACACTCACAAAACATGGAGCTCTGCCGGCCTAAAGACTTTTTGAGACACTTCCTCTGAGGTTGGGCACTTGAAATATATGTTGTTGTAAGGACCTTTAGCTTCCTGTCTAGTGGGACCATCAAAGCTGGGTCTGCATCTGTGTGACCTGGAGGACATGGTTTCTTATATTCTAATGAACATGAGGCAGCAGTTCTGAATTTTCTCGTTGTAGGTAAACTGTGGCCACTGGGTCCTAAGTGTCTCCCAGTGTGGACTGTGAAGACATTTTGTCATCCTAAACTTTTAGTGGTGTTTCTTGCTGCTGCACTGCGATTTTGGTATTTGCTTCATGAAATACAATGAGTTCAACTGGGACCCAGTGCTGGAGGGAGTTCTGTCACTTGTGGTGGGTCAGAGTCTGCAGGAGAATGCACCAACCAGGCTTCTATCCCACAGAGCTTGCCCCCTTGTCCATAGCAATCTGACTCTGAAATTTGCCCTGAAACCTCTCCATATAAAAAGATGCCTTTACATAGAAGGGCCTGCTGGCTGCACCATGTCACTCACAAGCCATTATGAAGGCAATGGCAAATCCTCATGGCCACACCACAGATGTATTATCACACACCTGCCCACCACTGCAATAGGCCCACTACTCTGCAGGCTCCAACTTACTGGCATCTTTGTTCTACACCATTTTCATGAAACCCAGACAATCTAGGCATTCTATGGTACACTCATGATCAGCAACAAGACATCCAAAGGCTCTCCAGTACCACCTGGTTAAGGGAATTTCAAGTTTCATGGTATTTAACTAGCAATTTTTCATGGATGAAGTTGGAGGCACTGTGGGTTTCAGTTAATTCAGGAACCATAAAATGGTGAAGAAGGTCATTTCAATGAAAGCTGTGGAGTACTCTCACAGGCAAGTCTTCCCATTGAGTGGCCAAAGGCTCATATGCATCCAGGCCCATTAAGGTCTACAATGTGACGTCCATGGGTGTTTTGACTTTCAACTATGGATGCCTAATCTTTCAGAAAAAATCTTGTGATATCCTGGCTGAGATTCTCAGGCTCTGTGGAAAACAAACCTGGTCCTTGATCTCAGTTTCCAAGGGCGAATCCCAAGCGTGGCCTCCTAAAATCCGAACACAATTCATGGCAATATTTCTCTGAGATCAGTTCCAGAACTCAGACTCTAAAGGAATGACACCAGAGTTCAAACCCAGGTAGAACCAGTCATCACTTCCAACCGCCACACAAATCCCCACAATTAAAACCAAAACACTCCCACAAAGCCCTCATCTTTTTCCATATAGACACTCATCATAACCTGTGGCTGGAGTTTTCCATGAGGGACTCATCCCAAGACAGTGTACAAAATAACCTTCCTAGCCCCTCATTTGCCTAAAGTCAGGGTTGCCTGGACACCCTTCCTGAGAACCAGGAGTGACCATAGGCCTGACGTAAATACTGCTCTGCTTCTCCAATTTGAGGCCTACTGACTGTCGGGTTTAGATTTTTTATCTGAATTGGTGTCATGAAAAAACCCAAGCACCTAAAAACTTGCCACTGCAGAGTTTTGAAGAACTCATTTGACACAAAGAATCCCTATTCTCACTAGATGGATGTCAGGAACCTTATAGAGAAAGGCGAGAGACTTCATCCACAAAGACTGCTTTTTGGGCCATTTTGGTTTTGGAAGCACACATGGAATCTTTCTTTAGTTCCATCAGGTGCTGAGAATATAAGCCACAGCCTCACACATGGCCAAGAGGCTGATTCACAAACATCCCTTTCCAAAGCAATTAAGCAAAGAGGTACAGGTGATGCCCATTAATTTCCATTTGAAAACTGTTTTCTTCAGGCGTCCCAAAGGGGTGGCCTGAGGCAAAGACCTTCCTGACATTCAGGGCAACAGAACAATAGGTAAGCAAATGGCCCAAAGCAGGGTTTCTCCACTTAGACTTTTTTGGTCACACTGATATCTGAGTTTTCTGATACTCCCCCAATCCCTTAAGCTATCCAGTACATGGCCATATCACAGAGCTTGGAGATGGTACATATATTGGACACAAAACCATGAGCCTATTCTGGAGAGTGGCCCAAATTCAGGAAGAAAACAGGAACTTAGGAAGATAGTAGGTGTTACCCATCCATAAGGCAAGCCAAAGTCCATTCATTAATTGGGCAGGATGAATGCTGTGAAGCTTTCTACTAGACAGGACACATCCATTGATGCATTCTCTTTTCTAATGTCTACAACTACGAACACAGTGGGACATACAGACATAGAAACACTCATCTTGTCAAACGACTTACTAGAAACAGTCCCCTCCAAACCAAACAAACCGCCTTTCCTCCCTATTCTCAGAACATGAGACAAAACCATAAGCTCCCACCCACACCCACAAAGTCATGTCCTTCCCCCAAGTAGGTCTGTGACTATCCGGAGTATCCTCTGACTGGTGGGTCTTAGTATGTTTTCCGGAAATGGCCTGTCCTGTCTCAGATCTTGTCTCCTTGGTCAACACTGTGACGTTGTCAGGTGCCAGTGGTGAGCCACTACCTGCTTTCTGAGGAAAGGGCCCTCTTCAGAGCTCTGCTGGCATTTGGCCATCCTCACATCAGTAGGTATCAAGAAAGACTGACACTGTCTTTGGTAAATCCAAACAAGTGTGCCTACTGGAACTGGGACTGAGAGTGGCTCTGAGTGCCTGGCTTACTGGACCCCAAGTTCAGAGAGTTTTTTCCCAAGGAAGTGAGGTAGGTCACTTCCTCCAGGAACTGAATGAGGTCACTGCCTTGGCAACCACTTTGTCCTAACAGTTGCTTCCATAGGTCCCATGAGATGGAGGCTGCCCCTACTTCCTGTGACACTTTCACAAGTTCAAATTGTGTATCCACCCTACTCACCTGGCAATAGCTCTCCACACAGGCCTGGTTTGTTCCATCCTCTCTACATTAAGATCAGAGAGGCTGATTCAGACACAACCCTTCATCCTGCCCAGGTTGTTTGCCATGGAAGATGACTTTTGCTCTCTTAGGTCCTTCATAGCTGCCTACATCTTCTCCAGGGATAATTTCTGCATGGACTTTTGAGGTTCCCAGCAGGTGGAAGATTCCCTACATTCCTGTATTGTAAGACCAACTCTGTCCCTGCTCTTCTGTAAAGTTATATTGAGTGAACAGTGTATGGTTAGGGTTAATAACATGTTTGATTTATGTTAGTAATCATTCTGCAGGATGAATAATGGTATTGGGAACCTGCCTTGTTAATAAGAATATTGAGGTGAAATATAAGTATGAAAACAGAAATCTAGGTAAAATTTGAAGCCCAGAAGTGCATTTGGCCCTTGATTGGGATACTTAGCTTTGAATTATGTTCTGCACAGGTGTCTCAGATAATTCAACATACAGCGTCATAGGACCTTGTATCTTGGATGATTGAATGTTGAAGAGAACATCCAGTCCAAAAGCGATAGTCAGTAGGATTAGGAAGATAATTGGTAGGTTTAGAAGGAATAGTTAGTATAGGATTGATACCAAAAGTTTTTTAGCAATAGGGTTTCGGGTAGAGAGTGAATGCATATGTCAGCCCATGTGAAGAGTTAATCACAATGATGAACTGGGATAAATATGTAGGAAAGCAGAAATCAATAGAGACATTAGGAATTCAGCCAAAGTATAAAGTGAGTGATAGAATTAGATATTTTGAACAGGGTTGAGGTTGAATAGAAAATCTTAGGAAGAAACAAATATGTAGTCACCAATACGATTGATATTTGAGAGCATTAGGCAACCTGGACATGGATGTTTTTAGTAATCCATGCTCACTTTCCTTTTAGGCTTTGGTGAAAGGTGAATAAAATATGTACTTGTCACTTCCTATTTTTCTGTATGCTTAACAAAACACTGTTGAAATCTTGAGAACTGTTTGCCAATCCTGTTCCCAGAATGTGTTTTCCCCAACTGCCAAACTGCAGAATGTACTCTCTCACCCATTTGCTCACAAACCGACCAGTCGACCTGACCCATCAATAAACTTCCCTCCCTGTCCTCTCCATGAAAAGAATATAAGCTCTGCTTAAGCTCTTTCAGGGCTCTCTGCTCTATCCAAGTGAGGTCTGAGCCCCAGCATGCTGTACTCCCTATTAACCCTATACTATTGCATGAGACAGTCTCTTGGTGGTCTGTTCCTCCAATGCTTGCCAAAACTTCACATCTGAAACCCCCAGCAAGATCCATCAGTGGTGTACGAAAGACTCCCAACGAGCTCCTATCAGGATAAGTAAGGTACCACTTTCGTGTTTCAGGTTTCAGGTTAGGGCTTTGCAAAATGGCTATCGGTGATGAGCGTGAGCTCTCTCAGATGCTGGCTGACAGACGTGTCACTGAGCCACAGGTCACGTTCCTGGGGGATGCCCCCAGAGGATTCGGAAAATAGAGGAACAATAGTATCCTCGACTCAGTGATTTTTTTGTTTCGGATTCGGTTTTGCCAGCACATCAGGTTTTGCTGGCTAATCAGTCCTGGTCTCAGTATTGGACGTCCATTGCTTGTCTTTATTGTCTTGTCTTGTCTGTGTTGTGTGTCATTGCTTTCACTGTTTGTATATCTTTCATTATGGGACAGAGCACTTCAATGCCTCTGTCCCTGACTCTTGTTCAGTGGACCAAAGTCCACTTAAGGGCTCAGAATCTTTCTATTTCAGTAAAACACCGGAACTGGCAGACTCTCCGTGCCTCAAAATGACCCACCTTTGGAGTCGGATGGCCCCTAAAGAAACTTTCTACTCCCCACTAATTCAAAAAGTCAGAAATATTGTCTTTCAACTGGGGCCACATAGCCATCCAGATCAAAAGCCATATATCTTAACTTTGCAGGACTTCTGCAAATCTCCTCCTCCATTTGTGAAGCCTTTCCTTTTCCCTGCCCCCGCTCCTCCACCTTCCCCCATGATTCTATCTCTCAAACCCTCTGCTCCTCCTCCTCCACCCTTTGTTCTTCCTAAGTCTCAAGACTCAACTAGACTCTCCGCACCCTCCTTATCCCCTACCCTCTTGCCCCAACACCCAACACCCTCTAAGTGATTCCCTTGCTGCTGACTCAGCCTCTCCACCATTGGAGGAAGCTAGGCCGGCCCAGCGCCCTCCAGATTACTACCCGGCAGCACACAAAGCCACTCCTTCCCTGGACAAAGCTGGCCCCGGTAAAAGAACTCAAAGAACTTGCTGGCGTTGTCACACCTGCCTACTTGGGATGACTGCCAACAACTCCTACAGACTCTCTTCATGACAGAGGAACAAGAGAAAAACCTTCTGGAAGCTAAAAAAAAATATCCTCGGACAAGATGGGTGACCGACACCTCTTCCCACATCATCAAAGCCGGCTTCCCATTGAACCAACCGAACTGGGACACCAACACGTTTGAAGGTAGGTAGCATCCGTCCACTTATTGCCGGGCTCTAATACCGGGTCTCCAAGCAGCCGCTAAGGTGACCAACTAATTGGGCCAAGGTTAGAGAGATTATTCAAGGGCCTGATAAATCTCCCTCTATGTTTCTAGAGAGATTTATGGAGGCATATAGGAGATATACTCCTTTCGATCCTCAGGCAGAGGATCAAAAGCCATCTGTCATGATGGCCTTCATTGGGCAAGCTGCCCTGGATATTAAAAGAGAGTTACAATGCGTAGATGGATTACAAGATATGGCTTTGAGAGATTTAGTCAGAGAAGCCTAAAAAAGTAAACTACAAGAGATAAACTGAGGAAGAGAAGGAACAAAGGAGGAAGAAAGAAAGGGAGCAAAGAGAGGATGCGAGAAGCAAAAGATAGACTAATGCATTGACTAAGGTCCTGGTCACAACAAAAAATAGGACAGAAATTAAGAAACAGGGATACAGGAAGGGATACCTGGGCACACGCCAAAAGAAACCCCTGGCCTCAGATCAATATGCCTACTCAAAAGAAAAAGGACACTGGGCCAAAAAGAGCCCGAGAATGAGACAGCCACACCATCCAGACATTCTGACTCTGGAGGATGACTAAGAAAGTCGGGGCTCAGATCCTCTTCCCGAGCTCAGGGTAACTTTTGAAGTGGAGGGTACCCCAGTACACTTTGAAGTGGATACAGGGGCAGTATACTCAGCCCTTAAAGCCCCATTGGGCCCTCCATAAAATAAAAGGTCTCTATTTCAAGGGGCTAATGGCAGTAAATATCGGGCATAGACAACTAAGAGGATCATGGACCTGGGGAAAGGAAAAATCCATCACTCCTTCCTAGTAATCCCAAGATGCCCGGCCCTATTAATGGGCCGAGATCTGCTCACCAAGCTCCGGGCCAGAATAACTTCTATCCCTGAAGGCCCCAAAGTGAAAATTATAAATCCTTCAGTAAAAACTCCTATAGTCACAGCTTTAACTGTCAGTAGAAGATGAACATCAACTCTTCACACCACACAAGACTGATCAAACAGGCACGTTACCCCAGAATTGGATAACATATTACCCAGATGCCTGGACAAAAACTGATGGCTTAGGCCTGCCCATTAAAAAACCTCCAATAACAGTGGAGTTAAAAACCTCAGCCTCTCCAATCAATGTCAAAAAATATACTCTGGGCAAAAATCTAAAGATGGGATAAGGCCCCATATTCAGAAATATCTGATCTTAGGGGTCCTAAGGCCCTGTTAATCAGCCTGCAACACTCCCCTGCTACCATTAAAAAATGCCAGGAACCGGGGACTATCACCCTGTTAAAGACTTACGAGAGATCAACAACAGAGTGCAGGACATTCACCGCATGGTACCTAATCTGTGCAATCTGCCTAGCACTCTGAACCCTGAGCAGAAATGGTATACTGTTCTGTACTTAAAAGATGCTTTATTTTGCTTGCCTCTGCATAAAGATAGTCAGTTGCTGTTTGTTTTCGAGTGGGTAGACCCAGAAACCGGAACGTCTGGTCAACTAACTTGGACTAGACTCGATCAGGGGTTCAAAAACTCCCCCACTCTCTTTGATGAAGCTCTCCACAGAGATCTCAACAACTTCAGAACTATACACCCTGCTTCAACATGTGGATGGCCTGCTACTGGCAGCCAACACTAAGGAAAACTGTGAATCTGGGACCCAAGCACTATTATCTGAGCTTGCTAAACTGGCGTGTAGAACTTCTGCCAAAAAGGCCCAAATTTGCCAGCATGAAGTAATCTTCCTGGGCTACTCACTTAGGGGCGGTAAAGGATGGCTCACTGAGCAAAGAAAACAAACTGTTGTGCAGATACCACACAGATCTAACAGCAGACAACTCATAGAGTTTCTTGGGACTGCTGGCTTTTGCAGGTTATGGATACCTGGGTTTGCATCATTAGCTGCTCCTTTATACCCGGTGCTAAAGGGAGATGCCCATTTCCAATGAACCCCTGAGAACCAGGAAGCTTTTGATAACACCTAAAGACTCTGACACTGAACCCTCAACTTCACTGAGCTTAGCCTGCAATTTCAGAAAGCCCTACACTAAGTTAAAATGTATATCAACTCACTCACCTTGGTTCAAAGAAATTGCAGGCATTCCTGAAGGATCAAGAACAGAGTTTTCCACTAACCGATTCAAAGAGAAAGGGAAGAACTGAATGGGTAAAAAAAGCCTGTCGGGTCTGTCAATTGGTTAATGCTTACACTTCCAAGCTTCTTGCAGGAAAGCACCTATGAGGAACCAGACCAGGACAATTCTGGGAATTGGGAAGTTGACTTTACTGAAATTAAGCCAGCAATGTATGGACTTAAATATCTCCTAGTCTTTGTAGATACATTTTCAGGATGGATTGAAGCATCTGCAACAAAAAAAAAAAAAAAAAAAAAAAAAAAAAAAAAAAAAAAAAAAAAAAAAAGAAAAGAAAAGAAAAGAAAAGAAAAAAGAAAGAAAAGAAAAGAAAAGAAAAAAAAAAAAACCGGCCCAAATGGTGGTCAAAAGATTCTGAAAGATATTTTTCCAAGATTCTGCCTGCCTAAGGTAATATGGGTCTGATAATGGGCCGGCGTTCATGGCCCAGGTAAGACAGGGGTTAGCCAGAATTCTAGGGGTTTATTGGAAGTTACATTGTGCTTATAGACCCCAGAGCTCAGGACAGGTAAAAAAATAAAGTGACCTTAACGAAATTAAGCTTAGAAACTGGCATAAAAGATTGGACTATGCTCCTGCCTTCTGCACTGTTTCATGCAAGAAATACTCCCTCTGTTTCTTTTCTAACCTCACCCCCTATGAAATTCTCTATGGTGCCCCTGCTCCAGTAAGGGACCTAACCCCAACTCTAAAACCTAACGATCCCTTCCACACCCCCTTGCTTGACAGACTTAAAGCTCTTGAAAGAACTCAGCGGTACTTGTTGAAACATCTGGCCCCTTCCTACCAACCAGGGTATGATGGGACTCCACATCAGTATCAAGTAAGATTCCTCATCTACTAAAGACGACATCAGGTGTCATTCCTGAAACCCCGGTGTAAAGGACCATACCAGGTGCTACTTATAACACCTACAGTGGTAAAGGTAGACGGAATCACTTCCTGGATCAATGCCTCTCATCTCAAGCCTGCGCCATGTCCCCACTCTGGCTGGAAGCTGGAAAAGACTGGTATCCCTTTCAAACTGTGTGTTCGCCATGTGGATAAGGCTATAGACTCTCCCCTTGGCCACCAGTATTCCTAAGCATCATCAGCCCGTTCAGCAGCGATGGCTGATCAAAAATCCTACTAGACAACAAGTATGGTCTACCTCGAATACAGCCCACTGAGGGACCTGGTGGCCATCCCTCCACCCAGACATTTGTCAGCTACCTATAGGTCTTTCATATTGGGATAGCCCTGATGAACAGGATTCCACTAAAATTCCATTAAATCACTTTCGTACCATAGGTAATGGAAACCAACATTATGGATGTAGGGACACGTGAGCCAGATGCAGTTTGGCTAGCCTAGATTACTATGTTTGCCCGGCGGACTATCAAATCCACAAACGGCCATGGCTGTGTGGGGAAAATCCGACTTCTTCTGTAAGTCATGGCGATCTGAGCATACAGGGGCTGCCTGCTGGAACCCAAACTCCTCATCAAATTCAGTACACAGCATTGGCCATATTACCAATTAGACAACCAAAATCCATGTCCCCCAGAGGGGTCTCTAGATCCTCAAATTCTGCATGGACTTTTTAACTTCGGCAAGTGCTCAAAAGGGTTGAAGGAAATTCCCCTATGTGCAGGCCTTTTTCCTCCTTTGCTCACATCCTGAACTATGCTTCTCTAATAGATCCTCACCCTCAGATTTCTGCTCCAGACTCTCTGCTGTCACTTTCACCTCAGGAATTTGATTTCTCCCCTCCAATTACTAGATCAAAAACCCAAACCTCTACCCTTTCTCAGACCATTGCCCCCTTGCTGAGGTAGCAGGTACTTAGGTACCCCTAAACCCAGACACTCCTCTATTCTTCTGTCAGTGCCCACAATGGGTCCCAACAGGTCCTCTTACCTGCTAACCCAAAGCTCAAACCAGCTGAGAAGAGCCTCAGACCCCTATCCAAGATGTAATAAAAATTACCTTTAAAGTTGCATTGTCAACACTGAATACAGGTTACTAAGAATTTAAAATCCCTCACAGGCTTTTTGAGATACTCACTCCCATCTTCCCCTCTGCTCTACTTGCTCTACTGCTCAAGTTTTTTTTGCTAGCAAAATCCCAAACCCCTTTCCCATTAGTCTTTTAATCTCTCCTTCCTGATTCTCAGATCCATGGAGCTGCTCTCACCCCCTCCCTTCCACTCTTCCCCCTCTGTACCAAGACCACAGAAAATTCTTAAGTGACTTTCTCCAGAAGTCTTCACCATGACTGACTTTAGGACTTTCAGCAAAATAATCCCTATGAAAGAGTTCAATGTAGATAAACTTCCTCTTTTCTTGTTGCCCTGTCCTAGTTGCCACTGGCTGGAAAAATCAGCACTCCTAAGCTAGACACCCCTTACTAGTTTTTCACAAAATATGTGAACAAGGCCTCTGGCCTTGAGCTGGAGCTTCACAGAGATTGCTACATTTCTAAGATAAAGAAGTTACCAACTGGGCTCCATTTTAACAGCTGGCAGGGAGAAAAATAAAGAGAAGACAAAAGCTCTCCCCCTCCCAGGTGTCCTTAAAAAGTTAACTTGCCAAAATAGAAGAAATAAAACAGAAACAAAAACTGCTTTTTGTGAACTTCTGCAGACTGTGATATTCTGAGCCCATTCCCTTACATGTTGGCTACAAAATTCTGAAACAACCTAAACTTGGGGTTCAGAGGATTAATTGATTACAACAGAAGCAATGCTCTCTACATCCTTTTGCAACCAAATAGGACTGCTTCCCTAGCTTCGGTGCTATCTTAGGTGCCTTTCCTTGTCTGTTCCTTCAACAGTATAATTCTATATACTTAAATATTGTTTATGTGTTCATAAAATGGTCAATAGATGTGATTAATTATGTAATGGTGCAGATGTTTCCCAGAGTGCTCTATCATGACACAGGTTCATTTAAAGTTCAAATAGGGGGGGGGCATAAAACCCGGTTCCGCTGGGAACCTGTATCCCTCACTTTAGCCATCCTATTTGGAATAAGAGTTGCTGCAGGTGTGGGCACAGGAACCACTGACCTAGTCCATGGGACACAACAAATGACTCAATGAGAAGCAGCAATAGACCAAAGCTTAAAGATATTAAAAACCTCAATCCCAGCTTTACAGGAATCTTTAACCTCTCTCTCCGAAGTAGTTTCACAGAATAGGCGACGGTTGGACCTCCTCTTCATGAGAGAGGGGGCCTTTGTGCTGCAATGAGGGAAGAATTTTTTTTTTATGCTGACAATACTGGAGTTGTAAAAGAATCTATGAGTAAATTAAGAAAACGTCTTGAAGAGCGTCAACGAGAGACAGAGGCCCAAAAAGCGTGGTTTGAGTCTTGGTTCACACAGTCCCTTGGGTTAACTACGCTTTTATCTGCCTTGGCCAGTCCATTAATAATCCTCATATTATTGCTAACTGTAGGGCCCTGTTTGCTCAACCGTGTAGTTTCCTTTCTCCAAGCTCAAACTGGACAAGTTAAACTTATGGTAATCAGACAACAATATAACTCACTAGCAGACATAAAATGTGACACCCCCCAATGATCACTTTTTTGATTAAAAGTAACCAGAACAAGAAGTGGGAAATGAAAGGTTTATTAAATAGGTACTTGTCACTTCCTGTTTTTCTGTATGCTTAACAAAACACTGTTGAAATCTTGAGAACTGTTTGCTAATCTTGTTCCCAGAATGTGTTGTCCCCAACTGCCAAACTGCAGAATGTACTCCCTCACACATTTGCAAGCAAACCGCCCACTCACCCTGACCCATCAATAAACTTCACACCCTGCCTTCTCCAAAGAAAGTACATAAGCTCTGCTTAAGCTATTCTCAGGGCTCTCTGCTAAATTCAAGTGAGCTCTGAGCTGCAGCATGCTGGACCCCCAATACACACTTTGCTGTTGCATGAGACAGTCTCTTGGTGGTCTCTTCCTAAAATGCTCACTCGACCATTCCATTGGTACAATCATTAGTGTGAACTTTGCTTTTTGTGTCCAGAATATTACTGTGATAAAATGTATATGTAGGTCAGGTGACATGAGTATTTCTTCCACCATTTCTGGGAGGAATATTTTCAAGACCTAATAATTAGTATTGGGGTTATAAAGACGTGTACCCTGTGTCTATGGATATAGAGATAATGCATGAATAGACAATACTGTGTTTAAATAATATAACAGGTTCCACTTTAAGTAATGTATTGAATTGATATCTGAAAATATATAAGAAATCATTTATTGATATACAATCATTCATTCCAACCAGTTATACATCTAATGGTAATATTATGGTTATGGTTCATTATCTAGGGTGTGTGAGATTTCCTTCAAAAGTAATTTTGAAAATCAAAAATAATGTGTTTGGAAAGAATTCTCATGAAAAGACCAGTCAAGAATCATGGAGAAATATATGTGTTCTGAAGTAGAAAGTGATTGAAAGTGAAACAAATGCCAATAAAATTGCAAACTTATGGATGAAATATATATCCAATGATGTGCATGAACTAAAGAAATAGTAATGTACAAGTGTTGAAAAAAATGAACTTCAAAATACACATAATGTCCCATAGGAGTCTACTTGCATTGATGTTAAACTGAGTCAGTTACTGTAGAAATATTAGGATTTGTATACACCATTCACTTAAGTTAGTTTTCAGTGTTGGAAACAAATAGGTATTCCAGGTGGATGAATATTTCTGAAAATAATCTTGTGAAAAGATTATTATAAATCCACATACATGAATATGAATGAATTTAGGAAATGTATAATAAGACACATATATTTCATATTTTGAAAAATCTGGAGAGTATATATATATATATATATATATATATATATATATATATATATATATATAT
This sequence comes from Callospermophilus lateralis, assembly GCF_048772815.1. Classification (NCBI taxonomy): domain Eukaryota; kingdom Metazoa; phylum Chordata; class Mammalia; order Rodentia; family Sciuridae; genus Callospermophilus; species Callospermophilus lateralis. Next base: position 306,023 of record NW_027512934.1, read on the forward strand.
ATATAAACACAGATATTAAAAATTAGCACTATATGCCAATTGAAATTCACCATGAAATATATATTATCCACAGATCAAAAATATTCATTTTACTGAACATGGATTTATATATAATGTTGTTCAGCTAGGAAGCTCACCCATAGGGTGAATGTTCAGTTCCAATAGCGTTTAGGAGGAGTGATCTCTTCTCACAATTTGTATCTGCCTATTCAGGTACCACACAATAGTGTACATGTGGTACCAGGTAGGATTATACATGTGCTTATAAAAATACATGTGCTGAATACGCTACAGCGAAAGGGAGACAGGAATTCATATATTTGTTAACTTTAAAAACACATTGAGAACTATTTCAACAAAAAAATGAGTAGATTTATAACTCCTACTCTATATAATGCAAAAGGCAAGTCCAACTATACACTGTGCCTTTTCTGTACTGCTTGTATTTCAATTCTGTTTGGGTTATTTTTCTCCATGATATTAGGATTAGTAGACAGAGTTTAGTAGGTATGGGGTAGTGTCAGTGTTTCAGTATTTCAAATGGAAAATTGGAAAATGAATCCAATGTGTATGCAAATATGTGCTACACAAAAATCCACCCACTCTCATCCAGAACAATTACTTGACATTACCTTCGCCCCAATTAAGACACAATTAGAGGAGAAGAGTTATAAAATTTGTGAATACATATCTGGAATGGAAATTGCTCAGGAGTTCACAACTTTGGAGGTGCAAGAGGAGTTTCCAAAAGTAAGGGACAGGATAAAACTCCACAATCATGGAGCTCTGTTGGCCTAAAGACTTCTTGAGAAACTTCCTCTGAGGTTGGGCACTTGAAATATATGTTGTTGTCAGGAGCTTTATCTTCCTTTATAGTGAGACCATCAAAGCTGGGTCTGCATATATGTGACCTGGAGGACATGGTCTCTTATATTCCAATGAACATTAGGCAGCAGTGCTGAATTCTCTCTTTATAGATATCTGTGGCCACTGGGGGCTAAGTGTCTCTCCGTGTGGACTGTGAAGCTATTTGGTCATCCTCCACTTTTTGTGGTGTTTCTTGCTGCTGCATTGGGAGTTTGGTATTTGCTTCTCGAAAAACAAAAAGTTCAACTGGGACACAGTGCTGGAGGGAGTTCTGTCATGTGTCGTGTGTCAGGGTCTGCAGGAGAATGCACCAAATAGGCTTCTATCACACATAGGTTGCCCCCTTGACCATAGCAACCTGATTCTGAACATTGCCCTGAAATTTCTCCATATAACAAGATGCCTTTACATACAAGGTTCTGCTGGCTGCACCATGTCAGTCGCAACCCATTTGGAAGTAAATGGCAGATCCACATGGCCCCACCACAGATGTTTTATCACACACATGCACAACACTGTTCTATGACCACTAATTAGGAGGCTCCAACGTACTGACATCTCTGTTCTACACCATTATCATGAAACCCAGTCAATCAAGGCACTGTCTTGTACACTCGAATTAGCAACAGTACATCGAAGGTTCTCCAGGGCCACCTGGTCAAGGGAATTTCAAGAATGTCATGGTATTTATGTAACCATTTTTCAAGGATGAAGTTGGAGGCACTGTGGGTTTCCATTCATTCAGGAACCATTAAAGGTTGAGGAAGATCATTTCAATGAAAGCTCTGGAGAAATTTCACAGGCAAGGCTTCCCAAAGAGTGGGCAAAAGGTTACATGAAGCCAGGCACATAGAGGTCTACAATGTGAGGTCCATGTGTGTTTTGACTCTAAACTATGGATTCCAAGGCTTTCAGAATAAAATCATATGGTATCATGGCTGAGATTCCCTGTGCTCTGTGGAAAGCAGCCCTTGGTCTAGATCTCAGTTTCCAAGGGCGACTCTCATGCGTGGCCTCCAAAAATGCCAACACAAATCATGGCAATTCTTCTCTGAGGTCAGTTCCACAACGCAGTCTCAAAGGGGAATCACATCAGAGTTTAAACCCCGATGGACCCAGTCATCTTTTCCAACCACCACACTAATGACCACAATTAAAACCAAAACACTTCCACATAGCCCTCATATTCTTCCATATAGATACTAATCATAACCTCTGGCTGGAGGTTTCCATGAGGGGCACATCCAAAGACAGTGTCCAAAATACGTTCTCTTGCCCCTCATTTGCCTAAAGTCATTGTGGCCTGGACACCTTTCCTGTGAACCAGGAGTGATCAAATAGGCCTGCTCTTAATACTGCTCTGATTCTCCAATTTGAGGCCTACTGAAAGTCAGGTATAGATTCTTTATGTGATTTGGAGTCATGAGGAAACCCAAGCACCTCTGCAGGGCTTTGAAGTACTAATTTTACCCAAAGGATTCCTATTCTCACTTGATGGATGTCAGGAAACTAATAGAGAAAGGCAAGAAGCTTCATCCACTATAACTGATCTTTTTGCCATTTTGGTTTTGGATGCACACATGGCATCTTTTTTAGATCCATCTGGTTTTGAGAATCTAAGCCACAACCTGACACAGGGCCAAGATACTGATTCAGACACATCCATTTCCAAAGCAATTAAGGAAAGAGCCACAGGTGTTGCCCAATCATTTCCATTTGAAAACTATTTTCTTCAGGCTTCACAAAGTGTGACCTGAGGCAAAGACCTTTCTGACATTCAGGGCAACAGAAAAATAGGTAAGTAAAAGGCCCAAAGCAGGGTTTCTCCACTGAGACTTTTCTATTCACACTGATATTTGAGTTTTCTGAGATGATCACATTTCCTTCAGCTATTCAGTACATGGCCATTTCACAGAGCTTGGAGGTGGTACATATCTTGGACACAAAACCATGAGCCTATTCTGGAGAGTTGAGAGAATTCAGGAAGAAAACTGAAACTTAGGAATATAATAGGTGTTGCACATCAATAAGGCTGCCCACTCTCTATTCATACATTGGGCAGGATGAATGCTGGGAGCTTTCTACTAGACACAACACATCCATTGATGCATTCTCTTTTCTATTGTCTACAACCACTGACACAGTAAGATACACAGACATAGAAACACTCGCCTTGCCAAACGACATACAAGAAACAGTCTACCCCAAAACAAACAAACCGACTTTCCTACCTATTCTCAGAACATGAGACAAAACCACATACTCACACCCACACTCAAAAAGGCACCTCCTTCCCCCAAGTAGGTCTCTGACTATATGGAGTGTCCTCTGACTGGTGAGTCATATTTCGTTCCCCCGAAATGGCCTGTACGGTCTCAGATCTTGTCTCCTTTTTCAACTCAGTGAAGTTGCCAGCAGCCAGTGGTGAGCAACTACCTACTTTCCCAGGAAAGGACCCTCTTCATAGCTATTCTGTCATTTGACCATCCTCAAATCAGTAGGTACCAAGAAAGACTGACTATGTCCATGGTAAATACAAACAATTGAGCCCACTGGGACGGGGACTGGGACTGACTCTGGGTGCCTGGCTTCCTGGATACCAAGTTCAGAGAGTTCCATCAACAAGGAAGTTAAGTAGGTCAATTCTTTCAGGAACTGAGTGAGGTCACTGCCGTGACAACCACTTTGTCCTAACAATTGCTTCAGTTGCTTCCAAGTGTCCCATGAGATGGAGGCTGCCCCTACTTCCTGTGACACTTTCACAAGTTAGAATGGTATGTAAACCATAGGCACCCAGGAACAGCTCTCCACACAGGCCTGGTTTGGTCCATCTTCTCTACATTAAAAAGAGAGAGGCTGATTCAGACACATCCCTTCATTCTGACCAGGGTTTTTGCATTGGAAGATGACTTTTGCTCTCTTAGTTCCTCAATAGCTGCCTACATCTTATCCAGGGATCATTTCTGCATAGACATTTTAGGTTCTCAGCAGGTGGAAGATCCCCTACATTCCTGTATTGTAAGACGAACTCTGTACCTGCTCTTCTGTAAAGTGAGATTGAGGAAAGAGTGTATGGTTACGGTTAATAACAGGTTCTATTTGGGTTCGGAATCATTGTGCAAGATGATTAATGGTATTGGGAACCTGCAATATTTTCAAGAATATACAGGGGAAATATAAGTTTGAAAACAGAAATCCAGGTAAGATTTGAAGCCCAGAAAGGCATTAGGCCTTTGAGTGGGATACTTAGCTTTGAATTATATTCTGCACAGATGTCTCAGATGAATCGATATACAATTGCCTTGTACCTTGGATGATTGAATGTCAAAGAGAACATCCAGTTAAAAAGTGATAGTCGGTACGATTAAGACGAAAGTCGGTAGGTTTAGAAAGAAGAGTGAGTATAAGAGTGGGACCAAAAGTTCTTTAGCAATAGGCTTTCGGGTAGACAGTGAATGTAAATGTCAGCACATGTGAAGAGTCAGTCACAATAATGAACTGGGATAATATGTAGGGAAGCAGAAATCAATAGAGACATTAGGAAATCAGGCAAAGTATAAATTGTGTGGTAGGATTAGACATTTTCAACAGGATTGAGGTTGAATATATAATCTTAGGAAGAAACAAATATGTATTCACCAATAGTATTGACATTAGAGAGCATTAGGCAACCTGGACATGATGTTTTTAGTAACGCATGCTCACTTTCACTTAGGCTTTGGTACAATCATAAGTGTGACGTTTTCATAATGTGTCCAGAATATTACTGTGATAAAATGTATATGTAGATCAGGTGACATGAGTATTTCTGCCAACATTTCTGGGAGCTACATTTTGAAGATGAATAAATTAGTATTGGGGATACAAATAGATGTACCCTGTGTCTATAAATATAGAAATAATGCATGAATAGACCATACTGTGAATAAATAATAAAAGTGGTTCAAACTTTAAATAATGGATTGAATTGATATCAGAATATATACAGGGAATCTTATATTGATATACAATCATTCATTCCAATCAGTTACACATGTAATGGTAAAATTAGGGTTATGGTATATCATGAAGAATGTGTGAGTTTTGCTTCAAAATGATTATGAAAACCAAAATGAATGTGTTTGGAAATAAGTGTCATGAAAAGACCATTCAGGAAACTAGGAGTAATACATGTGTTCTGAAGCAGGAAATGATTGAAAATGAATCAAATGCGTATAAATTTGTGAACTTGTGGATGAAATATATATCCTATGATGTGAATAAACTGAAGAAATTGTAATGTACCAGTGTTGAACAAAATGAACTTCAAAATACACATCATGTCCGATAGATTTCTACTTGCATTGATGTTAAACTGTGTCAGTCACTGTAGAAATATTAGGATTGTATGCACCATTCACTTAAGTTAGTTTTCAGTACTAGAAAACAAATATGTATTTCAGGTGGATGAATATTTCTGAGAATAATCTTGTGAAAAGTTTATTATAAATCCACATACATGAACATAAATGAATTTAGGGAGTGTATATAAGACACATATATTTCATATTTTGAAAAATCTGAAGAGTGTATATATATACAAAACACACACAGAGACAATAAAAAGTAGCAATATATATGCCAAACAAAATTCTTCATGAAATATATATCATTCATAGATGCAAAAATATTTATGTTACTGAACATGGATTTATGTAAAATGTTGTTCTACTAGGAAGCTCACCCATAGATTGAATTTTGAGTTCCAACAGCGTTTATGGGGAGTGATCTCTTCTCACAATTTGTATCTGCCAAGTCAGCCTCCTCACAAGAATGTACGTGTGATTCCAAGTAGGATTCTATATGTGCAGATAAAAATACATGTGTTGAATAGGCTACAGAGAAATGGAGACAGGAATTCACATATTTGTTAACTTTAAAAACACATGGAGAATGATTTCAATTAAAAATTAACTAGATTTATAACACCTACCCTATATCATGCAAAAGGCAAGTCCAAATATACACCATGCCTCCTCTGAACTGCTTGTATTTCTATTCTGTTTGGGTTATTTTTCTCCATCATATTAGGATTAGTAGTCAGAGTGTAGTAGGGTATGGGTTAGTGTCAGTTGTCCTGGCCGGCCGCACACATCAATGTGGGCAAGGAACCTAGTTGGGGAGGAATGAAGGGACAAGAGACACGAGAGATTACAGCAAGACTGGAGTTCTTATCATGCTGCAAACTTTTATTGTTCTCACATGGGAATTTATATGTTGTGGATGGGAAAGCTCTCTTATCAGCAGTTGCTGGATGTCTTCAGAAAGTTTGATAACCTCAGGATGTTGCAGGAAGACAGATGGCCGCAGGATGTCTCAGGGAGATAGATGGCTGCGGGATGTCTCCCAGGCAGGATATCTCCCAGGGGGCTGTTTCTTTTCAGTGTCAGGCTATTCTTTGAAGGAGAACTTCCTTCTAGCCCCTGACCTCTCTTTCTTATATAAAATATTTGACCATACCTTACCGGCCAATGTTTTAGGGGGTGATAGAGGCTCTGTTTCTCTAGCAGGCCTTAGAATATCTCCTGATTCGAGAGAGCATGTTTGCTAGGAGATTACGTGGTGGCCTTGGCATGTTTTGGGAGGAGACGGCTTTGAGGGGGAAGCAGGCCGACCACCATGCACCAGAGCGTGTCACTAAGAGGTTTTCTGTTTTGGGATCCGTGGATACATCCTCCTGCAGTCCATCCTGCACCCTCCGTTATTATGGCCTAATGTCCTCACTCCATGGGTGCATCCTCCCCCAAGTGGAGGGGCCCATGGAGGACGAACCCTTATGGCAATGGCAGAAGATGGTTGGTCGGAGCTGTTACTTATAGTTTAATGTAAGAAAGAGAGATCTGTGGGGATGTAACTTAAGAAATAAGCCTGTGAGAAGGGTAGAACATCCTTTTAAATGTTGGCAGCATGGTCTTCCATCTCCAGGCGATGATAGTGGACCTGTATGGGCTTAGAGGCCAAAATATTAATCTGTTCTATAATAAATTGTACAAGCCTGTTTATAATGCAGGGTCCTATGGACACCATTAAAAGTAAACCCAACAAAGGGCCTAATAGGGGAAGAAGGTAGGGTAGAAATCCATTAAACCCAGTCCAGAGGGGATTTTCAAAAAGTTCCCTTCATCTCTTTTCTAGATCTTCTTGAAGCTGCTTAATTTTAGTGCGTACTATGGCTAATTTATTGGCATTAAAGCAGCATGGTTCCCCTAAGGCCAAGCAAATACCTCCCTGGTTAGCTGTCAGTAAATCTAAGCCTTCTCTGTTTTGAAGGAACACTTCTGCCAGGGAGTCTACTTGGTCCTGCAAATCTTTAATGGTTCCTGATATAGTTTGTACATCATTTATAAGTTGTTGAGACAGGCGACGCTAAGAGTGTATAGCCATGCCTAAGCCAGCTGTACCTGTGGTCACAGTAGCTGTTATTCCAAGGCTGGCAACGAGTGGTAAGGCCTGTATTGCCCGCCTGTGTCTTTTGACTGAGGTGTCTAGACTAGGAATGCATAGAGTTTCGTCTCCTGGGACAATAGTTATATCAGGGAGTAATACGGCAAGAACACAGCCAACGGTCCAATTCGATGGAAGCCTCAGGAAGGCCGAGTTTCCTCCACACATAAAAACTGTGCCATTGGAGGGACAAAGAGATGGGGTGGATGAGGAATAGTTTTGTACTGTTGAGCAATTTCCAAAGGAAGTAACTCCAACATCAATATCATAGGTATTATTTTGCATCGTGCCTAAAAGACATATTGTAGAAGTGCCTATAGACTGTACTTTTAAATGAAATCTGGGTTGGCATGTATTATCATCGTCTATGATAGAATTAATAGGAACTGCCATAGGCATGATTGCCCCTGTTGTCATGGAGAGCCAGCAATCACCAGCAAAGTTGGGGTTGGAATTATTAAGCAAGGAGAAGGTAGTTTCCAAAATATCTAATGTATTGTTATCTAAACCTGGGAGCTGGCATTTTGGCTATATTAAGGGATGATATGTGAGCTCAGGGATTTGGGGTTTCAAAAGTTTGATTATCTGAGGATGCTTGACAGCATAAGGGAATCCTCCACCATCAGTGACCCCTGTAGGTGCCTTAATGGGGCAGCAGGAGGGTTTACCAACAGGGCCTTGGCACCCAGATGACTGTAGCTTGGTGTATTTGCCTTCTCCTCCCCGGTCAAAAAGAACGGGGGTATAATGAATAGTGGTCCCTCCTGCTGCATGAGTTTTAGTTAGGGAGGCTTCAAAAAATTGTTCTCCCTGCTTGTTAACACAAATTGAGGCCGACGCATAACAAGTGGCATGCATCGCTTGGGTATGCGTTCAAGTTGCAGAACAATTTTGGAGAGCTTTACTTGTACTAGGGGGAATAATCTTTGGCTTGTTAACACATACCAATTTAGGCTGATGAACTCCTCTGAGTTTATGGTCAACCTCGGCCCGGAGGTAAGCCACCTTAGTCACGCAGTCAGCAGTCTGGGTCAAACTAGTGGGAGCCTGAGTCCAAGATCCTCCCTTGCGTTCACAGGGAGGGCCAAAAAGGTACTCCATGATGTTGGAAGGTGGAGGGCCAAAGCCTCCGTGTACAATCATAAGTGCCTTAAGTAGGATCCTCACACAGATTGTTGGCTGCATCTGAAAAAGAGGAAAATTTGTCCTCAGGGGGAGGGCCTCCATCCCCGTGTTGAGGTAAGCCATTAACCTGTTTAACCAGGCGTTCTGGTAACCATCTTGGGGCTGCTTGCTCTTCGTCCAAAACACAAGCTGAGCCTCGTCCACAGATGAGGACAGGACCTGGGTGTTTCCATTTATTTGTAAGGGGATTGTGCCACATAACAGGTGGGCGAACAGAATTGGACGAGGATTGCCTGTGTCAGTCTGCAGCCGAATGGCCTTCATTGTCTAGGGAAAGAAAAATAAGGGCAAATAATGCATGATTAAGGCGATGCCTGTGAGTGGTAAATACAAGTGCAGAAGCATTAATGCGGGTTAGCCAAGTCTTTAGGTAAGGTGGGCACGTTCCACAATGCCTGAGGCTTGTATGGAATTCCAGTAGTATGCCAAATTTGCGAGGTAGCACAAAACTGTTTAAACTTGGCACTGGTATATGCAGGACAATTATCTTTTTTTAATATGTATTGGTTTACCCATTACAGAAAACGCTGAAACAAGATGAGAAAGGACATCTTTGATAGCCTCTCCAGAATGTGGTGATGCGAAAATAAGGCCACTGAAGGTATCTACAGAAACGTGTACATATTTGGTTTTTCCAAATTCAGAAAAATGAGTAACATCCATTTGCCAAAACTGATTGGACAGTAATCTTCGGGGGTTAACTCCCAAGTGTTGAATGGGGAGGGAGACAGGGCAACCAGGGCATGCTTTTACTATTTCTCGTGCCTGTTGCCTGGTAATTTTACATAGTTATCGAAGGTTCTGGGAATTTAGATGGTGAAGATTGTAACTCCGTGGCCTTTTGAGTGCAGCCAACAAAAATTGGAAAGATGAAACGAGTTGCTGCATCAGCTTTGGCATTACCTTGTGTTAAGGGCTGGGAAGATCAGAGTGTGCCCTGCTGTGTCCTAAGAAAAATGGGTGTTGTCTGGCCTGAATTAGCTGCTGAAGCTGGTGAAACCGATGGGCGACATTGGAAGAAGCCTTAATGGTGGGTGAAATCTCAAGCAGGCGCACAGAATGAGCAATGTAGGCACTGTATGTATAAACATCAACAGGATTATCAAAAAATGTTTTAAAAACTTGTGTTATTGCAAACAATTCCACAAACTGTGCTGAATGATAGACAGTATAAAAGGTGTTAGGCTGGTTATTGACAACAAAGACTGCTCGGCCATTACTGGAACTGTCTGTAAAGACAGTAAGGGCTTGAGGAATGGGAGCCTTTTGAGTTATTTTGGCAAAAATAAATGGATGTAACTGGACAAAATGTAAAAGGGGGTCATTGGGTAGGTGGTTATCAATTGTTCCCAAAAAGCCTGATAAGGCAATACGTCATTCATCCTCCGTCTGTAGTAAAAATTGGATTTGGTCTTTAGTATATGAAATTAAAATATTATCATGGTCTTTGCCAAAATGTTGTCGAGATAGCAAACGACTTTTAAAAATAATAGAAGCTACCTGAGCAAAAAAACAGTAATAACCTTGGAGAATGTGGTGGGTAAATGGACCCAAAGCAAAGGCAGCCTTTATTTCTAAAATGTGTATTTCGTTGCCAAAATATTCCTGTGGGTGTATGAGGAGTGTGTAAAATAACCAGAACCAGAGGAAGGTTATAAGAATGTTCTGTAAAAAACTGTTTGGCAATGGCTTCTGTGACTTGGTTTAATGCCTGTCATGCCTCGGGAGTAAGTTTTTGAGGGGAGGAGGGGTGGGAATCACATCTCAAAATATCATTATGGGACAAAAGTACACAAGGTGGTAATTTTAAATATGTTTTTAGCCATTGAATATTCCCCAGGAATTTTTGAAAATCATTAAGGTTTTGAAGATGGTCCACCCATAGTGGTATCTTAGGAATTTGGATCTGATTATCTTGAAGTTTAAGGCCCAAATAGGTATAACAGTCCTGTGTTTTAACCTTATTAGGAGCTATCTGTTGTCCCAAGAAAGTGAGGATTTTGTAAATGTCCAAGTAACAATTATTAAGGTCATGGTTATTAGGTGCAGCAATTAACAAATCATCCATATAATGTAAAATATAAATTTGTGGCCATAGCTCTCTCACAGGGTCTACTGCTTGAGCAACGTATTTTTGGCAAAGACTAGGGCTGTTGGCCATACCTTGGGGAAGAACCTTCCTTTGAAATCTCTGCATAGAGCCCTGAAAATTAATGCGAGGGAGACTAAAGGCAAAATAGGGTCTATCCGCAGGATGTAAAGGAATGGTAAAAAAACAATCTTTTAACTCAATAATCATTTTACAATAGTTTTTGGGAATAGCCACTGGTGTGGGAATGCCTGGCTGTAGTGCTCTTATTGGGCACATAGCTTTATTAATGGCACACAAATATTGTAAAAGGCACCACTTGCCTGATTTTTACTTGATAACAAAAATTGGAGTATTCGATGTTGAGGTTGAGGGCTCTACATGGCCGGCTGCCAGCTGTTCCTGCACTAACATGGAGGCAGCCTCCATATTTTCTTGGGTAAGTGGCCATTGATGCACCCACACAAGAGTCTGAGTTTCCCAAATAATTTTATCTCCATGGGGTACAGGAGAGTCAGAGACCGACACTAAAAATCCGAATACCCAAGTCCATATGTATTTGTTTTTTGTATGGGTTTTATTGGCTCAACCAGTCCTTGTCTCAGTCTCCCAAGGCCTGTACCAGGGACAAAATTTATATGAAGCATTTGATGAGTTACCATGGAATTGGGACTGGCATGAATAACATCCATTTGACTCAAAATATCTCGGGCCCATAGGTTAACAGGGAAGTCAGGAACAACGAAAAGAGTGACAATTCCCTTATTACCCTCTTTATAAGTCCAGCTAAGAGCCGTAGAGCTGACCAGAGGATTTTTTGACTGTCCTATCCCTTTAAGGTCAGTCAAGGATGAGGTGAGGGTCCAAGCTGATGGCCAATATTTTTGAGAAATAATTGTGTCATCAGCTCCAGTATCTAGAATTCCTTGGAATTCCTTTCCTTCAATAAGTAAGGAAATTGTGGGTCTTTTGTGAGAAACGGGTTGAACCAAATTTACATCAGAGCAGCCCAAGGAGGCAGTCCCCTGCGGTAGGTTTGGGCGGTGGAAGTGCCTCCTGGATTCAAGGTAAGGAGTATTAATTGTGCAAGGCTTGTTCGTGCTGGGATGGCCACAAGTCCATTAATAGCTGTGGCCAGTATTTTTTTCTCCAGTGAAATCATTATTATTAATGCCATGGAAGACCTGAACACCATGTAAGTTAGTAGAGGCTCTCCCAAAAATAAGGGCACACATATGAGATTGAGGGGGACCCATAATTCCAGTGGGTATTATCTGGGGTCCTTGCATTGAGTCCAATATAGTATCGGTGGTGGCACAGAGGTCCAATCCTACGCTGCCTGGAGTGGCTAGTTGGAGGGAGGCAATTGTGGAGAAGAATTTTGAGGTAGGTTGGGAGTTTGGGAGGGAACAAATCTTATTGCCCCTGGGTTTGTCCTGGGGGATGTCGTGGCCCGGGGCTGGCCCTGCAGGGAGTTTCCCAAGAAGCAGGAAAAAATAGGCTGTCTGAGGGCATTTGTCTTAGACCTACACTCACTGGCCCAGTGATGACCTTTACCACATCTAGGGCAAAGGATAGCTTGGGGCGGTATAGCCCCAGTTGAAGGAGACGCTATTCCTAGGCTTTTTTTGCCTGTCAGACACTTGCGTGCAAAATGGCCAGGTTGTTTACAAGTAAAGCAAGTACGTGAGCCAGGATTGTGAAAGGTCTTGGTAAAGGTGGCACCTAGGGCAAGACCCATGGCATGGGCTGCACCTACCCCTGCATAGAGTCTAATAAAGTCAGAAAGTTTCCCTTTATCCTTATGTGGTTGAAGAACATCCTGACATGCCGGGTTGGCGTTTTCAAAGGCAAGATGTTTTACAAAAGCGCTTTTGCTTTTGCTTGGTCCAAGCAAGCATTCCACAGCTAGGTTAAGCCGGGGAACAAAGTCGCTATAAGGCTCTTCGGGCCCTTGTCAAATTTTTGCCAGGGAAGTGGTAGCCGAGGCTTTTGAGGGAGGTGTCTCCAAGCATGTAAGCCAGCCATCTGAATCTGCATCAAAAGTCCAGCAGGGAAATGTGCCTGTTTAGTTTTATTGTCAAAAGGCTCATTGCCCACTAGCTTAACATAAGTCCTGGATTTAGAGAAGGTCTTAGTTAAAATTTTTTGAGCAGTTTCCCGACAGTGCTCTTTGAAATCTGCATTCCATAACAGGAAGTCTCTGGCACTGAGGGTAGCTTGGTCTAAAAATTTCCAATCATTGGGAGTAAGTCATTGTGTGCTGTGGCTTTCTAATAAAGCCAACGTGTAGGGTGCAATGGGGCCATAGTGAGCACAAGCCTTTTTAAGTTTTTCAGGAAAATGCAGGCTTAATTTTTTGTAGACTCTGGGTTCCTGCCTGCCTAGGACTGAACTCCTCATCCTCTGAGTCCTGATCTCCTTAATCCATTTCCCCGCTTCCTCCTCTTTATCCTCGTCTAATTCTTTGACCTCAGCCTGGGCAGGCTTATCTATCAGACTGGTGGTGACTGGGAAGGCGAGCACAGGTCAATGGAGTGGCTTCGCCTTTGTATTAGACCACTGTAGGCCAGTTGCTTTGACTCCATACCTAAGGCTAATGAAGAGAGCTCAGAGTGAAGGGATCTTAATTCTTTTAAAGGTTGGATCTGTTCCTGTGTATGTTGAAAGGATGCTCACAAAGGAGCCAGTTTAGGCAAGGGAAGTGGGGAGAAAATATCGGGGGGGAGGCATTTGTTCCCTGAAGGGCCAGAGCACAAAAGGCAGGAGGGATATAGGAGGGAGGTGGATGTGTAAGTCCTATAGGCTGTGGCAGGGTCTTGAGAGGTGGAGGGTCTTCTGAATGGTAGCGAGCTCCTTCCTTCTCCAAGGTAGCCTCCTCTACAGGGGTCAATGAGTCTCCGGTATTTAAAACTGGATAAAGGCAGTTGGTAATCATTGGAGCCTTATTCATTAGGGTGGTATTTTGAGGGGGACCAGGAAGGTTCCCACGGTCCTGGGGAGCCTGAGAAGGGTCTATGTCTATACTAACTGATGGGCATGCCGAGGGGATATGAGAAGTATTTGCATAGTCTCTTTCCCAACCTTGACAACTTTTAAGGTACCATTGTCAAAGGGTGAACTTTTAAGAATTCTATTAATTAAGTTCCAGTAAGAAAAGGTGGGAACAGGCACTTTTTCTGGGCCAAAGGATTCATAATAATCTTTTAAACAGTCTCCTACTCTAAGCCATCTTTTACCATCAATGGTCCTTTCAAGAGGAAACCATGGACACTGCTCTCTTATGTGTGAAAAGAAAAAAAATTTAAGTCTTTTTTCTTAATACGCGCCCCCATGTCTGGAAGGACTCCTTGTAGCCTGACAAAAACAAATCATGTGACGAAACTGCTTGCCCCATGGTGGGTCAATCACCGTGTGTCATCCCCACCCTCCTCCTGGATCTGTCTCTCGGTGGTGTCTTCTGCGGTTATTGCAAGCTCCGCTTGACCAAATCTTCCAGGAGGACGGGTTCCCCCTCAATCAAAAGCTCGAGCCCCAGTCAGTGGGCGCCAGATGTCCTGGCCGGCAGGACACATCAACGTGGGCAGCGAACCTAGATAGGGAGGAATGAAGGGACAAGAGACACGAGAGATGACAGCAAGACAGGAGTTCTGATCAAGCTGCAAACTTTTATTGTTCACACAGCGGTATTTGTATGCTGGATGTGGGAAATCTCTCTTATCGGCACTTCCTAGATGTCTTCACAAGGTGAGATAACCTCAGGAAGTTTCAGAAAGACAGATGGGCACAGGATGTCTCAGGGAGACAGATGGCTACAGGATGTCTCCCAGACAGGATGTCTCCTGGTGGCTGTTTCTTGTAAGTGTCAGGCTATTCTTTGAAGGAGAATTCCTTCTACCTCTGACAGTCAGGGATTCAGTATTTCGAATAGAAAATTGGAAAATGAATCCAATGTGTATGCAAATATATGCTACCCAAAAGTCTTCCCACTCTCATTCAGAACAATGCCTTGACATTACCTTCACCCCAAGTAAGACACAATAAGAGGAGAAGAGTTAGAAAATCTGTGAATACACATCTGGAATGGAAAATGCTCAGTAGTTAACAACCTTGGAGGTGGTAGAGGTGTTTTGAAAAGTAAGGTACATGGTAAAAACTCCACAAACATGAAGCTCTCTTGGCCTAAAGACTTCTTGAGAAACTGCCTCTGAGGTTGGGCACTTGAAATATATGTTGTTGTCAGGAGTTTTAACTTCCTTTGTAGTGAGACCATCAAATCTGGGTCTGCTTCTGTGTAACCTGGAGCACATGGTTTCTTTTTTTCCAATAAACATGAGGCAGCAGGGCTGAATTCTCTCTTTGTAGGTAATTTGTTGCCATTTGGGGGCAAAGTGTCTCCCAGTGTGGACTTTGAAGCCATTTGGTCTTCCTCTACTTTTCATGGTGTTTCTTGCAGCTACACTGGGAGTTTGGTATTTGCTTCATGAAATACGAGGAGGTCAACTAGGACAGAGTGCTGGAGGGAGTTCTGTCACGTGTGTTGGTTAAGGGTCTGCAGGAGAGTGCACCAACCAGGCTTCTATCCCACATAGATTGCCTCCTTGACAATAGAAATCTGATTCTAAACATTGCCCTGAAACCTCTCCGTATAACAAGATGCCTTTACATACAAGGGTATGGGGGCTGCACCATGTCAGTCACAAACCATTTGGAAGCCAATGGCAGATCCACATGACCCCATCACAGATGTTTTAACAGACACCTACACTCCACTGCTCTAGGCCGAATACTCATCGGGCTCCAAATTACTGGCATCTCTGTTCTACACGATTTTCATGAAACCCAGTCAATCAAGGCACTGTCTGGTACACTCATGATCATCTATAAGACATCCAAAGGTTCTCCACTGACACCTGTTCATGAGAATTTCAAAAATTTAATGGTATTTATCTAGCCTTTTTTCAAGGATGAAGTTTGAGGCACTGTGGGGTTTACTTCATTCAGGAACCATTAAATGGAGAGGAAGCTCATTTCAATGAAATCTCTGGAGAATTCTAACAGGCAATGCTTCCCAACGACAGGCTAAAAGGTCACATTAAGCCAGGCGTTTGAGGTCTACAATGTGTGATCCTTTTGTGTTTTGACTTGCAACTATGGCTGCCAATTCTTTAAGAATAAAATCATGTGATATCCTTCCTGAGATTCCCAGTGCTCTGTGGAAAGCCACCCTGGGCCTTGATCTCAGTTTCCAAGGGCGACTCTCATGTGTGGCCTCCTAAAATCCCATCACAATACATGGCAATACTTCTTTGAGGTCAGTTCCATAACTCAGTCTCTAAGGGGAATCACACCAGTGTTCAAGCCCAGGTGGCCTCAGTCATCTCTTCCAACGGCCACAAAAATGACCACAATTAAAACCAAAACACTCCCACATGGCCCTCATCTTCTTCCATATAGACACTAATCATAACCTCAGGCTGTAGGTTTCCATGAGGGCCAAAGCCAAAGACAGTATCCAAAATAAGGTCCCTTTCTCCCATTTGCCTAAAGTCAGTGTGGCAGGGACACCCTTCCTGTGAACCAGGAGTGATCTAAGAGGCCTGCCCTTAATACTGCTCTGATTCTCCATTTTGTGGCCTAATGACTGTGGGGTTTAGATTCCTTATGTTAATTGGGGTCATGAGAAAACCCAAGCACCTATGGCCTAGCCTCTGTAGTGATTTGAAGAACTCATTTGACCCAAAGGATCACTATTCTCAAAGATGGAGGTCAGGAACCTTACAGAGGAAGGTGAGAGACTTCATCCACAATGACTGCTCTTTTGGCTATTTTGGTTTTGGATGCACACATGGGATTTTTTTAGATCCATTAGGTGCTGAGAATCTAAGCCACAACCTCACACAGGGCCAAGAAGCTGATTCAGACACATCCCTTTCCAAAGCAATTAAGCCAAGAGCCAAAGGTGATGCCCATTCATTTCCATTTGAAAACTCTTCAGTCTTCACAAAGGGGTGGCCTGAGGCAAAGACCTTCCTGACATTCAGGGCAATAATACAATAAGTAAGCAAAAGGCCCAAAGCAGGGTTTCTCCACTGAGACTTTCCTGGTCACACTGATATCTGAGTTTTCTGAGATGCTCACCATTGCCTTCAGCTATCCAGTACATGGCCATGTCACAGAGCTTAAAGGTGGTACATATCTTGGACACAAAACCATGAGCCTATTCTGGAGTTTGGCCAAAATTCAGAAAGAAAATAGGAACTTAGGAAGATATTAGGAGTGGCCGATCCATATGGCAAGCCGCAGACCATTCATAAATAGGACAGGGTGAATGCTGGTAAGATTTCTACTAGATAGGACATATGTATTGATGCACTCTCTATTCTAATGTCTACAACCACGGACACAGTGGGATACACAGACATAGAAACACTCGCCTTGTCAAAAGACTTACTAGAAACATTTCACACCAAACCAAACA
Source organism: Callospermophilus lateralis (assembly GCF_048772815.1). Lineage (NCBI taxonomy): Eukaryota > Metazoa > Chordata > Mammalia > Rodentia > Sciuridae > Callospermophilus > Callospermophilus lateralis. Next base: position 323,128 of record NW_027512934.1, read on the forward strand.
AAACGACTTTCCTACCTATTCTCACAACATGAGACAAAATGACAAACCCACACCCACACCCACACCCACACCCACACAGACCCCCAAGCAGGTCTGTGAAAATATGGAGTGACCTTTGACTGGTGGGCCATAATATATTCCCCCATAATGGGCTGTCCTGTCTCAGATCTGGTCTCCGTGTCCAACTCTGTGAAGCTGTTAGGAGCCAGCGGTGAGCCAGTACCTTCTTTCTCAGGAAAGGCCCCTCCTCAGACCTTCCTGGCATTAGGCTATCCTCACATCAGTAGGTACCAAGAAACACTGTCTCTGTCCTTGGAAAATCCAAACAAGTTTGAACACTGGGACATGAACTGGGACTAGCTCTGGGTGCCTGACTTCCTGTATCCCAAGTTCAGAGAGTTCCTTCATCAAGGAAGTGAGGTGAGGTCACTTCCTTCAGGAACTAAATGAGGTCACTGCCTTGACAACAACTTTGTCCTAAAAGTTGCTTCTAAGAGTCCCATGAGATGGAGGATGCACCTACTCGCTCTGACATTTTCACAAGTTAGAATGGTATATCAACCATAGGCACCCAGGAACAGCTCTCCACACAGGCCTGGTTTGGTCCATCTTCTCTACATTAAGATGAAAGAGGCTGATTCAGACACATCCCTTCATCTTGACCAGGTTGTTTACCATGGAAGTTGACTTTTCCTCCCTCAGGTCCTTCATAGCTGCCTACATCTTCTTCATGGATCATTTCTGCATGGACCTTTGAGGTTCTCAGCAGGTGGAAGTTTCCCTACACTCCTGTATTGTAAGGCCAACTCTGTCCCTGCTTTTCTACAAAGTTAGATTGAGGGAACAGTGTATGGTTTGGGTAATAACAGGTTCGATTTTGTTAGGAATCATTCTGAGCGATGAATAATGGTATTGGGAACCTGCAATATTTATTAAATTATATTGGTAAAATATATGTATGAAAACAGAAATCTAGGATTTGAAGCCCAGAAGGGCATTGGGCCCATGATTGGGATACGTAGTGTTGAATTAGGTTCTGCACAAATGTCTCAGATAAATCCATTTACAATGGCATAGGACCTTGTACATTGGATGATTGAATGAGGAAGAGAACATCCAGTCAAAAAGGGATAGTCGGTAGGATTAGGTAGATAGTCGGTAGGTTTAGGAAGAAGAGTGAGTACAGGATTTGGACGGAAATTTCTTTAGCAATAGGGTTTCAGTTAGAGAGTGAATGTAAATGTCAGCACATATGAAAATTCAGTCACAATGATGAACTTTGAAAAATATGTAGAAAAGCAGATAATAATAGAGACTTTAAAAAATCTGGCAAAGTATAAAGTGAGTGATAGGATTAGACATTTTGTACACTGTTGAGTTTGAATATATAATCTTAAGAAGAAACAAATATGCAGTGACCATTAGGATTGACATTTGAGAGCATTAGGAAACCTGGACATGGATTCTTTTAGTAATCCATGTTCACTTTCCTTTTACGCTTTGGTACAATCATAAGTGTGACCTTTGCATTTTTTGTCCAGAATATTACTGTCATAGAATGTATATGTGGATCAGGTGACATGAGCATTTCTTCAAGCATTTCTGGGAGTAAGGTTTTCAAGAGCTATAAATTAGTATTGGGGGTACAAAGAGGTGTACCCTGTGTCCATGAATATAGAAATAATGCATGAATAGACCACATTTTGAATAAATAATTTAATTGTTCCCACTTTAAATAATGCATTGAATTAATATATGAAATATTATAAGAAATCTTGTATTGATATAATATCATTCATTTCAACCAGTAATACATCTAAATGTAATATTAGGGTTATGGATTATCATGAAAGGTGTGTGAGTATTGCTTCAAAAGTGATCCTAGAAATCGAAAATAATGTGTTTGGAAAGAAGTCTCATAAAAAGACCAGTCAAGAAACATGGAGGAATACATGTGATCTGAAGAAGAAAATGATTGAATGTGAAACAAATGCCTATAAACTTGCGAACTTGTGGATGAAATATATATCCCATGATGTGAATAAATTGAAGAAATAGTAATGTACCAGTGTTGAATAAAACGAACATCCAAATACACATCATGTCCCATAGGAATCTACTTGCATTGATGTTAAACTAGGTCAGTTACTGTAGAAATATTAGGATTTGTATGCACCATTCACTAAAGTTAGTTTTCAGTACTAAGAAACAAATATGTATATCAGGAGAATGAATATTTTGAGAATACTCTTGAGAAAATTTGATTATAAATCCACATACTTGAATATGAATGAGTTAAGGGAGTTTATAATAAGACACATATTTCATATTTTGAAAAATCTGGAGAATTTATATATATATATATATATATATATATATATATATATATATATATATATATATACACACACACATACACACACACAAACACACACGGACATTAAAAATAGCATAATATATGCTATAGGAAATTCACCATGAAATTTATATCATCCAGAGATCCAATAATATTTATTTTATTTAACATGGATTTATGTATAATGTTGTTCAACTAGGAAGCTCACGCATAGGTTGAATTTTCAGTTCTAAAGCGCTTAGGAGGAGTGATCTCTTAAAATTTGTATCTGCCAAGTCAGCCACTTCACAAGAATGTACGTGTGGTATCAGGTAAGATTCTATAATTGCATGTAAAAATACATGTGCTGAATAGGCTACAGAGACAGGGAAACAGGAATTCACATATTTGTTAACTTTAAAACACATGGAGAAATATTTTAACAAATAATTGACTAGATTTATAACTCCTACCCTAAATAATGCAAAAGGCAATTCCACTATACACCATGCCTTCTCTGAACTGCTTGCATTTCTATTTTTTTGGTTTATTTTTCTCCACCTTATTAGGATTAGTTGTCAGAGTCTAGTAGGGTAGGTGTTAGTGTGAGGTATTCAGTATTTTGAAAGGAAAATTGGAAAATGAATCCAATGTGTATGTAAATATGTGATACACAAAAATCTTCCCACTCTCATCCAGAACAATGCCTTGACATTACAATCGCCCAGAGTAAGACACAATTAGAAGAGAAGAGTTAGAAAATCTGTGAATAAATATCTGGAATGGAATATGCTCAGGAGTTCACAATCTTGGAGGAGGTAGAGGAGATTCCAAAAGTAAGGGACAGTGTAATCATTCCAAAAACATGGAGCTCTGCTGGCCTAAAGACTTCTTGAGAAACTGCCTCTGAGGTTGGGCACTTGGAATATATGTTGTTGTCGGGAGCTTCAGCTTCGTTTGTAGTGAGACCATCAAATCAGGGTCTTCATCTATGTGACCTGGAGGACATGGTTTCTTATTTTCCACTGAACATGAGTCAGCAGTGCTGAATACTCTCTTTGTAGGTAAACTGTGGACACGGGGGGCTAACTGTATCCACATGGGCCTATGAAGCTATTTGGTCATTCTCCACTTTTCGTGTTGTTTCTTGGTGCTGCACTGGGATTTTGGTATTTGTTTCACGAAATACAAAGAATTCAACTGTTACTCTGTGCGTGAGGGAGTTCTGTCACGTGTGGTGGGTCAGGTTCTGCAGGAGAATGCACCAAACAGGCTTATATCCCACATAGTTGCCCCCTTGACCATAGCAACCTGATTCTTAATATTTCCCTAAAACCTCTGCATATAACAAGATGCCTTTACATTGAAGGGACTGCTGGCTGCACCATATCAGTCACAAGCAATTTGGAAGCCAAAGGCAGATCCACATGACCACACCGCAGATGTTTTATCACACACCTGCCCACCACTGCTCTAGGCCCACTCCTCAGGAGGCTCCAACTTCCTGGCATCTCTGTTCTGCACAATTATTATGAAAACCAGTCAATCAAGGCACTGACTGTTATTCTCATGATCAGCCACAAAATATTCAAAGAATCTCCAGTGCCAACTTGTCACGGGAATTTTAAAAATTTCATGATATATTGACCTAGCCATTTTTCAAGGATGAAGTTGGAGGCATTCTGGAACTATTAAATGGTGAGGAAGCTCATTTCAATGAAATATCTGGAGATGTCTCACAGGAAAGGCTTCCCAAAGAGTGGCCAAAAGGTCACATGAATCCTTGAAAATTGAGGTCTACAATGTGAGGTCCATGTGTGTTTTGACTCTCAACAATGGTTGCCAAGTTTTTCAGAATAAAATCATGTGATATCCTGGCTGAGATTTCCAGTGCTCTGTGAATAGCTACCCTGGGCCTAGATCTCAGTTTCCAAGGGCGACTATCGTGCGTGGCCTCCTAAAATTCCAACACTATTCATGGCAATACTTCTCTGAGTTCAGTACGAGAACTCAGTCTTTATGCGGAATCCCACCAAAGTTCAAGCCAAGGTGGACCATGTCATCTCTTCTAACCGCCACAAAAATGACTATAATTAAAACCAAAACACTCCCACATGGCCCTCATTTTCTTCCATACAGACACTCATCATAACCTCTGGCTGGAGGTTTCCGTGAGGGGTGCAGCCCAAGACAGTGTCCAAAATAAGCTCCCTTGCCCCTCATTTGCCTAAAGTCAGGGTGGCCTGGACACCCTTCCTGTGAACTAAGAGTGATCAAATAGGCCTGCCGTTTATTTTGCTCTGCTTCTTAAATTTGAGGCCTACTGATGGTGGGATTTAGATTCTTCATGTGAATTGGAGTCATTAGAAAACCCAGTCACCTATGGGCTAGAATCTGCAGGGCTTTGAAGAACTTATTTGACCCAAAGGAGCCCTATTCTCACTTGATGGAGGTCAGGAACCTTACCAAGGAAGGAGAGAGGCTTCATCCACAATGATTGCTCTTTTGGACATTTTGCTTTTGGATGCATACGTGGGATCTCTCTTTAGATCCATCAGGTTCAGAGAATCTAAGCCACAGAATTACACAAGGTAAAGGGGCAACAGAACAATAGGTAAGGAAAAGGCCCAAAGCATGGTTTCTCCACTGAGTCTTTACTGGTCACACTGATATCTGAGTTTTCTGAGATGCTTGCCATGCCCTTCATTTAACCAATACATGGCCGTGTCACAGAGCTTGGAGGTGGTACATATCTTGGACACAAAACCATGAGCCTATTCTGGAGAGTGGCCAGAATTCAGGAAGCAAACAGTAACTTAGGAAGATAGCAGGTGTTGCCGATTCATAAGGCAAGACGCAGTCCATTCATAAATTGGGAAGGATGAATGCTGGGAAGCTTTCTACTAGACAAGACTCATCCATTGATGCATTCTCTTTGCTAATGTCTACAACCATGGACACAGTGAGATACACAGACATAGAAACACTCGCCTTTTCATACGACTTTCTGGAAACACTTTACTCCAAACCAAACAAACCGACTTTCGGACATATTCTCAGAGCATGAGAAAAAAAACCACAAACCCACACCCACAGCCAGATAAGCACCTCCTTCCTCCAAGTAGGTTTGTGACTATCCGGAGTGTTCTCTGACTGATAGGCCATACTATGTTCCCCCAAATAGCCTCTCCTATCTCACATCTGGTGTCCATGGGCAATTCTGTGAATTGTCAGGAGCCAGCAGTGAGCCACTACCTTCTTTGTCAGAAAAGGCCCCTCTTCAGAGCTTTCCTGTCATTTGTCCATCCTCACATCAGTAGATACCAAGAAAGACTGACTCTGTCCTTGTTAAATCAAACAAGTGAGACCACTAGGCCTGGGACTGAGACAGGCTCTAGATGCCTGGCTTCCTGGATCCCAAGTTCAGAAAGTGCCATCACCAAAAAAGTGAGGTGAGGTAACTTCTTTCAGGAACTGAATGAGGTTACTGCCTTGGCAACCAGTTTGTCCTAACACATGCATCCAAGGTTCCCATGACATGTAGGCTGACCGTATTTCTTGACACTTTCACAAGTTAGAATGGTATATCAACCATAGGCACCCGGGAACAGCTCTCCACACAGGCCTCATTTGGTCCATCTTATCTACATTAAGAAGAGAGAGGCTGATTCAGACAAAAGCCTTCATCCTGACCAGGTTGTTTGCCATGGAAGATGACTTTTGATCTCTCAGGACCTTCATACCTGCCTACATCTTCTCCAGGGATCAATTCTGAATGGACCTTTGAGGTTCTCAGCAGGTGGACAATCCCCTACTTTCCTGTATTGTAAGACCAACTCTGTCCCTGCTCTTTTATAAAGGTAGATTGAGGGAACAGTTTATGGTTAGGGTTAATTACATGTTTGTTTTGGGTTAGGAACCATTTTGCTGGATGAATAATGGTATTGGGAATCTGTGATATATATAAGAATATAGAGTTGAAAAATATGTATGAAAACAGAAATTTAATAAGATTTAAAGTCCACATTGGCATTGGGCCTTTGATTGGGATACTTAGCTTTGAATTACGTTCTGCAGTGATGTCTCAGATAAATCGATAATCAATGACATAGGACCTTGTACCTTGGATGATAGATTGTAGAAAAGAACATCCACTCAAACAGGGATAGTCCATAGGATTAGGAAGATAGTCAGTAGGTTTTGCAAGAAGTGTGAGTACAGGATATGGACCAAAAGTTCTTTATCAATAGGGTTTCGGTAATAGAATGAATGTCAATGTCAGCACATGTGAAGAGTCAGTCACATAGGTAAACTGGGGAAAATATGTAGGAAAGGAAACATCAATAGAGACAGTAGGAAATCAGGCAAAGTATAAAGTGAGTGATAGGATTAGACATTTTAACAGGGTTGATATTCACTATATAATCTTCAAAGAAACAAATATGTAGTCACCAATAGGATGGACATTTGAGAGAATTAGGCAACCTAGACATCAATGTTTTTAGTAATCCATGCTCCCATTCAATTTAGGCTTTTGTACAAACATATGTGTGATCTTTGCATTTTGTATCCAAAATAGTACTGTGATAAAATGTATATGTAGATCAGGTGACATAAGTATTTTTTCCACCATTTCAGGGAGCAATATTTTGAAAATGTATAAATTAGTATTGCGGGTACAAAGAGGTGTACCCTGTGTCTATGAATATAGAGATAATGCATGAATAGATGATACTGTGGATAAATAATATAACTGATTCCACTTTAAATAATGGATTAAATTTATATCTTAAAATATATAAGAAATCTTATATTGATACACAGTCATTCATTCCTATCAGTTATACAACTAATGGTAATATTAGGGTTATGGTTTGTCATTAAGGGTGTGTGAGTTTTGCTTCAAAAGTAATTATGGAAATCGAAAATAATGTGTTTGTAAAGAAGTCTCATGAAGAGACTAGTTAAGAAACATGGAGGAATACATGTGTTCTGAAGCAGGAAGTAATTGAAAGTGAAACAAATTGATATAAATTAGCAAACTTGTGGATGAAATATATATCCTATGATGTGCATAAACTGAAGAAATAGTAATGTACCAGTGTTGAAAAAAAATGAACATCAAAATACATGTCATGTCCCATAGGAATCTACTTGCATTGATCTTAAACTTGGTCAGTAACTGTAGAAATATTAGGATTTATATGCATCATTCACTGAAGTTAGTTTTCAGTACTAGGAAACAAATATGTATTTCAGGTGGATGAATATTTCTGAGAATAATCTTGTGAAAAGTTGATAATAAATCCACATACATGAACATGAATAAATTTAGGGAGTGTATAATAAGACACATATATTTCATTTTTTCAAAAATCTGGAGAGTGTATATATATATATATATATATATATATATATATATATATATATATATACACACACACACACACACACTCACACAGACATTAAAAAGTAGCAATATATATGCCAATCAAAATTTATCATGAAATATATATAATCCACACATCCCAAAATATACTTTTTACTGAACATGGATTTATATATAATTTTGTTCAGCTAGGAAGGTCACCAATAGTTTGAATTTTCAGTTCCAACAGCATTAAGAGGAGTGATCTCTTTTCACAATTTGCATCTGCCAAGTCAGCAACCTGTCAAGTATGTACATGTGATACCAGGTAGGATTCTATATGTGCATATAAAAACACATGTGCTGAATAGGCCACAGAGAAAGGGAGAGAGGAATTCACATATTTGTTAACTTTAAAAACACATGGAGAACTGTTTTAATTAAAAATTGACTAGATTTATAATTCCTACCCTATATAATGCAAAAGGCAAGTCCAATTATACAACATGACTCCTCTGAACTGCTTGTATTTCTATTCTGTTTTGGTTATTATTCTCCATCATTTTAGGATTAGTAGTCAGAGTCTAGTGGGGTATGTGTTAGTGTCCAAAATAAGCTCTCTTACCCCTAATTTGCCTAAAGTCATGGGGGCCTGGACACCCTGCATTTGAAGCAGGAGTGATAAAATAGGACTGCAGTTAATACTGCTCTGCTTCTCCATTTTGAAGCCTACTGCCTGTCAGGTATAGATTCTTTATGTGATTTGGAATAATGAGAAAACCCAAGCACTTCTTTAGGGCTTTGAAGATTTCATTTGACCCAAAGGATCCCTATTCTCACTTGATGTAGGTCAGGAACCTAACAAAGGAAGGCAAGACAGTTCATCTACCATAACGGATCTTTTTGCCATTTTGGTTTGGATGCACACATGGGATCTTTCTTTAGATCCATCAGGTGCTGAGAATCTAAGCCACAACCTCACACAGGTCCAAGAGGCTGATTAAGACACATCCCTTTCCAAAGAAATTAAGCAAAGAGCCACAGGAGATGGCCATTCATTTTCATTTGAAAACTGTTTTCTTCAGGCTTCACAAAGAGGTGGCCTGAGGCAAAGACCTTCCTGAAATTCAGGGCAACAGAAACATAGGTAAGAGAATGGCCCAAAGCAGGGTTTCTCCACTGAGAATTTCCTGGTCACACTGATATCTGAGTTTTCTGAGATGTTCCCATTCTTTACCGCTATCCAGTACATGGGCATGTCACAGAGCTTGGAGGTGGTACATATCTTGGACACAAAACCATGAGCCTATTCTGCAGAGTGGCCAGAATTCAGGAAGAAAACAGAAACTTAGGAAGATAGTAGGTGTTGTCCATCCATAAGGCAAGCTGCAGTTCATTCATAAATTGGGCAGGATGAATGCTGGAAAGCTTTCTACTAGACAGGACATATCCATTGATGCATTCTTTTTTCTAATGTCTACAACCACGGACACAGTGGGATACACAGATATAGAATCACTCACCTTGTTAAAAAACTTACTAGAAACAGTCTATTCCAAACCAAACAAACTGTCTTTCCTACCTATTCTCAGAATATGAGACAAACCACAAACTGACACTCACACTCACAAAGGCATCTCCTTCCCGCAAGTATGTCTCTGACTATCTGGAGTGTCCTCTGTCTGTTGGGCCATATTATGTTCCAATGAAATGTCCTGTCATGTCTCAGATCTGTCTCCTTTGCCAACTCTGTGAAGTTCTCAGGAGCCAGCGGTGAGCCACTACCTGCTTTCTCAGGAAAGGCCCCTCTTCAGATCTGTCCTGGCATTTGGCAATCCTCACATCAGTAGATACCAAGAAATACTGACTCTGTCCTTGGTACATCCAAACAAGTGAGCCCACTGGGATTGGGACTGGGACTGGCTCTGGGAGCCTGGCATCTTGGATTCCAAGTTCAGAGAGTTACATCACCAAGGAAGTGAGGTAGGTCACTTTCTTCAGGAACTGCATGAGGTCACTACCTTGGCAATCACTTTGATTTAACATTTGCTTCCAAGGGTCCCATGAGATAGAGGCTGCCCCTACTTTCGGTGACAATTTCACAAGATAGAATGGTATATCAAACATAGGCGCCTGGGAACATCTCCCCACACAGGCCTGGTTTGGTCCATCTTCTCTACATTTAGAATAGAGAGACTGATTCAGACACATCCCTTCATCCTGACAAGGGGGTTTGCCATGCAAGATGACTTTTGCTCTCTCAACTCCTTCATAGCTGCCTACATCTTCTCCAGGGATCATTTCTGCATGGACCTTTGAGGATCTCAGCAGGCTTAAGAACCCCTCCATTCCTGTATTGTAAAAGCAACTCTGTCCCTGCTCTTCTGTAAAGTTTGATTGAGGGAAGAGTGTATGGTTACGGTTAATAAAAGTTCGATTTGAATCATTCTGCGGGATGAATAATGGTAATGGGAACCTGTAATATTTACAAGAATGTAAAAGTGAAATATAAGAATGAAAACAGTAATCTAGGTAAGATTTGAATCCCAGAAGGGCATTGGGCCCTTGATTGGGATACTTAGCTTTGAATTATGTTCTGCAGAAATGTCTCAGATAAATCAATGTTCAATGGCATAGGACTTTGTACCTTGAATGATGGAATGTCAAAGAGAACTTCTAGACAAAAAGGGATAGTCGGTATTATTAGAAAGATAGTCAGTAGGTTTAGAACGAAGAGTGAGTATAGCATTTGGACCAAAAGTTCTTTAGCAATAGGGCTTCTGGTAGAGATTGAATGTAAATGTGAGCACATGTGAAGAGTCAGTCACAGTGATAATCTGGGGAAAATATGTAGGAAAGCAGATATCAATAGAGACATTAGGAAATCAGGCAAATGATAAAGTGAGTGATAAGATTAGACATTTTCAAGGGCCTTGAGGTTGAATATATAATCTTAGGAAGAAACAAATATGTAGTCAAGAATAGGATTCACATTTGAGAGCATTAGGCAACCTGGACATGGATGTTTTTAGTAATCCATCTTCACTTTCCATTTAGGTTTGGTAAAATCATAAGTGTCACCTTTGCTGTTTGTGTCCAGAATATTACTGTGATAAAATGTATATGTAAATCAGGTGACATGTGCATTTCTTCCACCATTTCTGGGAGCAATATTTTGAAGATGTATAAATTAGTATTGGGGGTACAAAGAGGTGTACCCTGTGTCTATGAATATAGAGATAATGCATGAAAAGACCATACTGTGAATAAATAATATAACTGGTTCCACTTTAAATAATGGATTTAATTGATTTCTGAAACTAAGTAAGAAATCTTATATTGATATACAATCATTCATTCCAGCTAGTTGTACATCTAATGGTAATATTAGGGTTTGGTTTATCATACGGGTGTGTGAGTTTTGCTTCAAATGTGATAATGGAAATCGACAATAATGTGTTTGGAAAGAAGTCTCATGAAAAGAGCAGTCAAGAAACATAAGAAATACATGTGTTCTGAAGCAGGAAGTGACTGAAAGTGAAACAAATGGGTATAAATTAGCGAACTTGTGTATGAAATATATATCCTATGATGTGCATAAACTGAAGAAATAGTAATGTTCCAGTGTTGAATAAAAATGAATGTCAAAATACACATCATGTCCCATAGGAATCTGCTAGCCTTGATATTAAACTGGGTCAGTTACTATAGAAATATTAGATTTTTTTTTTTTGGTGTTATAATAGAATTTATTTTACCACTAGCATGCCACAGAATGTTGAGGAAAGAGCAATGGATTTTTAGTTATTGCACTAATAATCTAACATTTAATGACTCTTTTGGATAGTCTAGAAATTACATAAGGCTATGTTACATAATTTTTTTTTAAATTTAACATTCATAAAAGCTTGGAGTTTTGCTAATATTTCTACTTTTTTATTTTTTATTTTTTCAGTTGTGATTGACCTTCATTTTGTTTATTTGTATGTGGTGCTTAGAATAGAACCCAGTGTCCCACACATGCTAGAAAAGCATGTTACCACTGAACCACAAACCCAGCCCCTCCACTTTTATCTTTACATCGAACACGCCTCTCCCTCATCTTTACTCACTTTCTTCCTCATTTTCCCCCTTCTCTCTCTTCCTTTTTCGTTTTCCTTTCATATCTGTTTTTCTCTCATGTCATTACAAACAGTAGTATGCTATGAAATTTAAATTTAAGACTGTTTTTATAGTCATTGTTTTTTTCTTGAGAAAATTTAATAATTATAATCACCTGATAGATATATTAAAATACATTTTTATACATATGTATCTATATTCATGCATATGCATTACATGATATATATATATATACATATATATATATATATATATATATATATATATATATATATATATATATACATATATATTTAAAAGTACTTTGATTAGCCTGTTAAAAATAATATAGACCAAAACTTTCTTAATTCTCAAGCCTTCCAGAATTAACATCTTACATTGAAAATCAAATAAACATATTTAAATAAACAGGTATCATTCTTTTTTATCAATACTGATAATTTATGTTTTATATCACATTAAGCTGTAATACGGCATATTAAATCTTATGAATTAAAAAAAATGTTTTTTGAATTACCTATTATTTAAGGACCATATGCACTGACATTTTAAATGGCTTTCTTGTGATTTCAATTTCTATCAATTGTGTATTAATTGCCAAATCCTTATTTTAGTACTTTTCATATTCATAATTGATATAAAGTCAATTGTTTAATTCTTCTTGTAAGTAATTACTTATTACAGTAGGGACATATTAATAATTCTAAATCTGTATAAGAAAATAGTACAAAGATATTTTCATGCAAAATTAAGAATAATTGCTTGCTCTAAATGTCTGATTGTTGATACATATAACAAAGAGCTTTTGATCAGTCTCTTCCCCAGTAAAACATAAAATGCAAAGATATTCTTGGGTATATACGTACAAATAAAGATAAAGAAAATAAACATTATCAGCTAGAAACTATTAAATAAAAGGTGAAAACAACAATCCAACAGATTGTACGAATTTGTCAGATGAGGTAGTATTCTGGAAGAATAGCCTAAGACTAGACCTGGTCCATGACAAAATATTCACGAAAAAAATAAAATTTGAAAAATATAGGAAATGCTATGAATTTTTCAAGAAGGTAGGTGAATTATCCTTTAATCTCAATTTATGTGCATTTTCAAAAGCCAATTTCCTGGTAAAATAAATTTGTGATAGTTACAACTAAACAAAACAAAGTTTTGCTTAGCAAAATGAATGCATCTCAACCCACTTTTAGCTGATTTCTTCCCACTCAATTTTAAACCGTTATTTATTTATTTATTTCTATTGGTTGTTCCAAACATTACAAAGCTCATGATATATCATCTTTGATACATTTGACTCAATTGGGTTATGAACTCCCATTTTTTCCCCAAATATGAATTGCAGAATCACATTGGTTACACATTCACATTTTTACATAATAGCATATTAGTGACTGTTGTATTCTGCGACCTTTCCTATCCCCCAATATCCCCCCTCCCCTCCCCTCCCATCTTCCCTCTCTAACTCATCTGCGGTTGTTCAATTCTCTCCACTGTTTCCCCCCCATTTTCCCTCAAATCCTCTTATATGTAATTTTGTGTAACATTGAGGGTCTCCTACTATTCCCATATGCTTTCCCTTCTCTCTCCCTTTCTCTCCCCCCACTCATCTTTGTTTAATGTTAAACTTTTCCTCATGCTCTTCCTCGATGTTCTTTTCTTAGTTACTCTTTTAATATCAAAGAAGACATTTGGCATTTGTTTTTTAAGGATTGGCTAGCTTCGCCTAGCATAATCTGCTCTAATGCCATCCATTTCAATGCAAATTCTATGATTTTGTCATTTTTTAATGAAGAGTAATACTCCATTTTGTATAAAAGCCAAATTTTTTTATCCATTCATCTATTGAAGGGCATCTAGGTTGGTTCCACAGTCTAGCTTTTGTGAATTGTGCAGCTATGATCATTGATGTGGCAGTATCTCTATAGTACGCTCTTTTAAGATCCTCAGGAAATAGTCCGAGAAGGGTGATAGCTGGGTCAAATGGTGGATCCATTCCCAGCTTTCCCAGGTATCACCATAGTACTTTCCAAATTGGCCTCACCAATTTGCAGTCCCACCAGCAGTGTACAAGTGTACCCTTTTCCCCACATTCTCACCAACACTTATTTTGTTTGACTTCATAATGGCTGCCGATATTACTGGAGTGAGATGGTATCTTAGGGTGGTTTTGATTTGCATTTCTCTGACTGCTAGAGATGGTGAGCATTTTTTCATGTACTTGTTCATTGATTGAATGTCCTCCTCTGTAAAGTGTCTGTTCAGGTCCTTGGCCCATTTGTTGATTGGGTTATTTGTTATCTTATTGTTTAATTTTTTGAGGTTTTTGTATATTTTGGATATTAGGGCTCTATCTGAAGTGTGAGGGGTAAAAATTTGTTCCCAGGATGTAGGCTCTCTATTTACCTCTTTTATTGTTTCTCTTGCTGAGAAAAAAAAACAATTTAGTTTAAGTAAGTCCCATTTGTTTATTCTTGTTATTAACTCTTGGGCTATGGGCATCCTATTAAAGAATGTGGAGCCCGTCCCCACAGTATGTAGATCGTAGCCAACTTTTTCTTCTATTAGACACAGTGTCTCTGATTTGATATCTACCTCCTGGATCCATTTTGAGTTAACTTTTGTGCATGGTGAGAGAAAGGGATTCAGTTTCATTATGTTGCATATGGATTTCCAATTTTCCCAGCACCATTTGTTGAAGATGCTATCTTTCCTCCATTGCATGTTTTTAGCCCCTTTATCAAACATAAGAAAGTTGTAATTTTGTGGATTGGTTTCTGTGTCCTCTATTCTATACCATTGGTCCAGCTGCCTATTTTGGTACCAGTACCACGATGTTTTTATTACTATTGCTTTGTAGTACAGTTTGAACTCTTGTATCGCTATACCTCCAGATTCACACTTCCTGCTTAGAATTGCTTTTGGTATTCAGGGTCTTTTGTTTTTCCATATGAATTTCATGATTGCTTTATCATTTCTACAAGAAATGCTGTTGGGATTTTTATTGGCACCGATTTAAACCTGTAGAGAACTTTGGGTAATATCAACATTTTGATGATGTTAGTTCTGCCTATCCATGAACAGGGTACATTTTTCCATCTTCTAAGATCTTCTTCTATCTCTTTCCTTAGGGTTCTGTAGTTTTCATTATATAAATCTTTCACCTCTTTCGTTAGGATGATTCCCAAGTATCTTATTTTCTTTGTGGATATAGAGAATGGAGTGGTTTTCCTCATTTCCATTTCAGAAGTTTTGCTGCTGATATACAGGAATGCCTTTGATTAATGCGTGTTGACTTTATATCTTGCCACTTTGCTGAATTCATTTATTAACTCTAGCAGTTGCTTTGTAGACCCTTTTGAGTCTGTTAAATATATTATCATGTCATCTGCAAATAGCGATAATTTACGTTCTTCTTTTCCTATTTTTAGGTCTTTAGTTTCTTTTGTCTGTCTAATTGCTCTGGCTAGTATTTCAAGAACTAAATCGAATAGAAGTGGTGATAGAGGGCATCCCTGTCTTGTTCCAGATTTTAGAGGGAATGCCTTCAGTTTTTCTCCATTTACAATGATGCTAGCCTGAGGTTTAGCATATATAGCTTTTACAATGTTGAGGTAACTCAACATTGTTATCCTAGTTTTTCTAGTGTTTTGAACATAAAGGGAGGCTGAACTTTGTCGAATGTTTTTTCTCCATCTCTCAAGATGATCATATGGTTCTTGTCTTTAAGTCTATTGATGTGGTGAATAGCATTTATTGATTTCCGTATATTGAACTAGCCTTGCTTCCCTGGGATGCAAGTTTTTTTTAGTGTTTTGAACATAAAGGGAGGCTGAACTTTGTCGAATGTTTTTTCTGCATCTATCAAGATGATCATATGGTTCTTGTCTTTAAGTCTATTGATGTGGTGAATAGCATTTATTGATTTCCGTATATTGAACTAGCCTTGCTTCCCTGGGATGAATCCTACTTGATCATGGTGCACAATTTTTTGATATGCTTTTGTATTACATTCACCAGGATTTTTATTGAGAATGTTTGCATCCTAGTTCATTAGAGACATTGGTCTGTAGTTTTCTTTCTTTGAAGTGTTTTTGTCTGGTTTTGGGATCAGGGTGATTTTGGCCTCATAGAATGAATTTGAAAGAGCACCTTCTTTTTCTATTTCTTGAAATAGCTTGAAAAGTATTGGTATTAATTCTTCTTTTAAGGTTTTGTAGAGCTCGGCTCTATACCCATCCACTCCAGGGCTTTTTTTGGTTTGTAGTCTTTTGATGGCTTCTTATATTTCTTCCTTTTTTATTGGTCTGTTTAAATTGTGTGTGTCTTCCTGACTCAATCTGGGCACATCATATGACTTAGGAAATTTATTGATATCTTCACTATCTTCTATTTCATTTGAATATAGGTTTTCAAAATACTTTCTAATTATCTTCTGTATTTCTTTAGTGTCTGTTGTGATAATGCCTTTTTCATGCCGTATGTTAGTAATTTGAATTCTCTTTCTTCTTCTCTTCGTTAGCATGGCTAAGGGCCTGTCAATCTTATTTATGTTTTCAAAGAACCAACTTTTAGTTTTATCAATTTTTTCAATGTTTTTTTTGTTTCAATTTTGTTGATTTCTGCTCTAATTTTAATTATTTCTTGTCTTCTACTACATTTGCTGTTGTTTTCCTTTTCTTTTTCTAGGTTTTTGAGGTGTAGTGTGAGTTCATTTATTTGTTTTTTTTTTTGAGGAAAGAACTCCAAGAAATGAATTTCCCTCTTAAAACTGCTTTCATTGTTTCCTATAGATTCCAGTATGTTGTGTCTGTATAGTCATTTGTCTCTAAGAATTTTTTATATCCTCCTTTATGTCTTCTGTAACCCATTGAACATTCAGTAGAATATTGTTCATTTTTCCATATGATGTAGGATTTTTCCTTCCTTCTTTTAACATTGATTTCCAGTTTCATTCCAATATAATCAGATATGGTGCATGGTATTATCTCCACGCCTTTATATTTACTAAGGGTTGCCCTATGGCATAATATATGATCTATCTTTGAGTAGGTTCCTTGTGCTGCTGAGAAGAACGTGTATCCACGTTCTGCATGTTGGCTATCTTCATAATTCTATGTCTTGGAGTTGGTCTATTATGGTTTTGAATGTTTGAGGTCATGTAGGCTTCAAGGATTTGGCAATCCATTCCATCTTTCATCTCTGGGAAGTTTTCTAGAATTATTTCATTTAATATGTTGTCCATTCCTTTAGTTTGAATCTCTATGCCTTCTTCTATCCTAATGACTCTCAAATTTGTTTTTTTATGACATCCCATATCTCTTAAATAGATTGCTCATGGGATATAAGCATCTTTTCTGTGTTGACTATATTCTTTTCAAGTTGATAAACTTTGAATTCATTATCTGATCTTCTGACTTCTACTTGATCTAGTCTATTTACAATATTCTCGTTTGAATTTTTAACGTGGTTTATATTTTTCTGCATTCCTAGGATTACTGTTTGATTTTTTTTAAGATCTCTGTCTTTTGGTGAAGCTCGTTCTTTGCCATTTGAATTTATTTGTTTAATTCATTTTCAAAATATTCTTTTATTGCTTGGACTTGCTGCCTCATGTCTTCTCTAATATTTCTTTGCATCTGAGTTAGGGATGCATTGAGTTTTTTCCCTATCCCTGTTTCTGATGATTCTAGGTCCTCCTGTAAAATTAAGTTGTCCGGCATTATTTGTACACCTTTTTCCCTTGTTTTTTCATGAAGTTCACATTACTTTCCAGCTCCATTTGATTGCTGTGTTTCTGCTCTCTTCTATATATTTGTTTTGGTTTTATATATCTCTATTGACTCTCCTTTGTGTTGGTAGACTGTGAATGCTAAAGTGGATTCCACTGGGAAGGAATTCCGACGGCCGAGCTCCAGTGATGTCACCTCTCTGCTATGGTGGGCCCCAGGCTCTTTGCCCGGGAGTTCGCATGGGGGTGTGGTACTGTACTGTCTCTGTTTGGTTTCAGCTCCCGGTCGCCGGCGTGCAGGTGGTCACAAGCTGTCCAGTCGCGCAGTCAGCTGGTGGGCTGTCAACGGCGGTTGTGCGATCTCTAGCCACCCATTAGGGGGGGCATATGTCAGGCGATTGGTCGCTGGTGGGCAGGCAGTCTCCAGCCGTCCAGTCGCACCTGCAGCGGGCCGGCTGTTGCCGGCGGGCGAGCGTTCTCCAGGCGCCCAGTCACGCGGGCCTGGCCTCTAGTCCCCTGGTTTCTCCTGCTAGTCCTGGTTTCTCCTGCTAGACCAGATTTCCCCTGTGTAATGCCCTCGGCAGCTCAAACTGTACTCTGGCTTGCCGTTTCTTGGGTGTGGATTGTGTCTATTGGGAACCCCAGCACTCTATTTTTTATTATTTTTTCCGTTTGCCCTTTCCCCCATCCCTGGCTAGACAGATTTCGTTTTCACCACTGATGGGAGGGGGAGTTGAAGGTCAGGTGCCTCTAGTTTCCCCCCCCAATCTTTATGCAGGCTCTCTCTGAAAATCCCTCCCCTGGAAAGCTTAGGAGAGATTTTATGCAAATTTCCTAATGTATGGGAGATGAGCGGAAAACACACAACTGTTTTATTGTTGCAATCTGTCGGATAGTGGCGGTGGTTACTTCAGCTATCCAAGATGGTGGCCATTGGTTTCCTTGGTGGAGTTTTCGTTGTGGGGGATAGAACTGTAGAGCTTCCTTCCCTGACTGAAATCCCGAACTCGGCCTGGGGCTCAGTGCGGTGTCAGCCGGCAGGATTCCACAGAATCTGCAGCAACGTTTCTCCCTGCATGCTAGTCGCTTCTCGGTGGTGCCTCGATGTCTGCAGCCATGGGGCGGGCCACAGGGATCAATAAGCCCGGATCTCCGGTTGCATATTCAGCTCACGTTTGAGACTCAATTACCGGACCTCGTTCGTGGAAATCATTCTTTTAGGTTTCGGTGCACACCCATTTTTCTATAAGATCCGAACAAGATAGTCTTTTGTCATTTTAACTCGTTATTCACCTGCAATGTGGCGTGGTACACTGGGTGTGATGCACTCTATTTGCGGCCAACTTGCAATGTTGAAATATTATGTTTTGTATGCACCATTTACTGAAGATAGTTTTCAGTACTAGGCAACCAATATGTATTTCAGGTTGATGAATATTTCTGAGAATAATCTTTTGAAAAGTTGATTATAAATCCACATACATGAATATGAATGAATTTGGGGAGTGCACAATAAGGCACATATATTTCATATTTTGAAAAATCTGGAGAGTATATATATATATATATATATATATATATATATATATATATATATATACACACAGAGAGAGACATTACAATGTAGCATTATGTATGCCAACCGAAATTTATCATGAAATACATATCATCCACGGATCCAACAATATTAGTTTTACTGAACATGGATTTATGTATAATGTTGTTCAAATAGGAGGCTCACCCACAGGTTGAATTTTCAGTTTCAACAGCGTTTAGGAGGAGTGATATCTTCTCAAAATTTGTATCTGCCAAGTCAGCCACCTCACAAAAATGTACGTGTGATACCAGGTAGGATTCTATATATGCATATAAAAATACATCTGCTGACTAGGCTACAGAGAAAGTGAGAAATAAATTCACATATTTGTTAACTTTAAAAACACACGGAGAACTATTTCAACAAAAAAATTGACTAGATTTATAACTCCTACCGTATATAATGCAAAAGGCAAGTCCAACAATACCAAACATGCCTCCTCTGAACTGCTTGTATTTCTATTCTGATGGGGTTATTATTCTCCATGATATTACGATTAGTAGTCAGAGTCTAGTAGGGTAGGGGTTAGTGTCAGGGATTCAGTATTTCAAATGGAAAATTGGAAAATGAATCCAATGTGTATGCAAATATGTGCTACACAAAAATGTTCCCACTCTCATCAAGAACTATGGCTTGACATTACTTTTGCCCCAAGTAAGACACAATTAGAGGAGAAGTGTTAGAAAATCTGTGAATACATATCTGGAATGGAATATGCTCAGTAGTTCACAACACTGGAGGTGGTAGAGGAGTTCCCAAAAGTAAGGGACAGGGTAAACAATCCACAAACATGGAGCTCTGCTGGCCTAAAGACTTCTTGAAGAACTGCCTCTGAGGTTGGGCACCTGAAAAATATGTTGTTTTCTGGAGCTTTAGCTTCATTTGTAGTGAGACCATCAAAGCTGGGTCTGCATCTATGTGACCTGGAGGACATGGTTTCTTATTTTCCAGTGAAGATGAGGCAGCAGTGCTGAATTTGCTCTTTGTAGGTAAACTGTGACCACTGGGGTCTAAGTGTCTCCCCATGTGGACTGTGAAGCCATTTGGTTATCCTCCAAATTTCATGGTGTTTCTTGCTGCTGCACTAGGAGTTTGCTATTTGATTCAAAAATACAAGGAGTTTTAGTGGATCACAGTCCTGGAGAGAGTTCTGTCACATGTGGTGGGTCAGTTTCTGCAAGAGAATGCACCAAACATACTTTTAGCCCACATATATTGCCCCATTGATGATAGCAACATGATTCTGAACATTGCCCTGAAATCTCTCAATATTACAAGATGCCTTTACATAGAAGGGACTGCTCGCTGCACCATGTCAGTTCCAAGCCATTTGGAAGCCATTGGAAGATCCACAAGGCCCCACCACAGATGTGTTATCACACACCTGACCACCATGGCTCTAGGCCCACTACTCAGCAGGCTCCAACTAATTGGCATCTCTGTTCTACACGAGTTTCATAAAACCCAGTCAATCAAAGCACTGTCTTGTATACTCATGACCAGCAACAGGACATCCAAATGTCCTCCATTGCCACCTGGTCATGGGAATTTCAAAAATTTTATGGTATTTTTGTAGCCATTTTTCAATGATGATGTTGGAGGCACTGTGGGTTAAAATTCACTCCAGAACCATTAAATGTAGAGGAAGCACATTTCAATGAAAGCTTTGGAGAATTCTCACAGGCAAGGCTTCTCAAAAAGTGGCCAAATGGTCACATGAAGCCAGGCCCATTGTGGTCTACAATGAGGACCATGTGTGTTTTGACTCTCAACTATGGCTGCCAAGTCTTTCAGAATAAAATCACGTGATATCTTGGCTGTGATTCCCAGTGCTTTGTTGAAAGCCACCCTGGGCCTAGATCTCAGTTTTCAAGGGGGACTCTCATGCATGGCCTCCTAAAATCCTAACACAATTCATGGCAATAATTCTCTGAGTTCAGTTCCAGAACTCAGTCTCTAAGGGGAATCACACCAGAGTTCATGTCAAGGTGGACCCAGTCATCTCTTCCAACCACCAAACAAATGGCCACAATTAAAACCAAAACACTCCCACATGGCCCTCATGATCTTTCATATAGACACTCATCATAACCTCTGGCTGGATGTTTCCATGAGGGGCGAAGCCCAAGACAGTCTCCAAAATAATCTCCCTTGCCCCTTAATGGCCTAAAATCAGGGTTGCGTGGACACACTTTCTGTGAACCAGGAGTGATCAAATAGGCCTGCTGTTAATACTTCTCTGCTTCTCTAATTTGAGGCCTACTGACTGTGGGTTTTATTTTTTTATGTGAATTGGAGTCATTAAAAAACCAAGCACTTATCGGCCAGCTTCTGCAGGGTTTGAAGAAATCATTTGACCCAAAGGATCCCTATTCTCACTTGATGGAGGTCAGGAACCTAACAGAAGAAGGGGAGAGACTTCATCCACAATGACTGCTCTTTTGGCCATTTTGGTTTTGGATGCACACATGGGATCATTCTTAAGATACATCAGGTGCTGAGAATCTAAGCCATTGCCTCAAACAGGGCAAAGAGGCGGATTCATACACATCCCTTTCCACAGCAATTAAGCAAAGAGGCACAGGTGATGCCCATTCATTTCCATTTGAAACCTGTTTTCTTCAGGTTTCACAAAGGGGTGGACTGAGACAAAGACCTTCCTGACATTCAGGGCAACAGAACAATAGGTAAGCAAAGCAGGGTTTCTCCACTGAGACTTTATTGGTCACACTGATATTTGAGTTTTCTGAGATGCTCGCCATTCCCTTCAGCTATCCAGTACATGGCCATGTAACAGGGCTTGGAAGTGGTACATATCTTGGACACAAAACCATGAGCCTATTCTGTAGAGTGGCCAGAATTCAGGAAGAACGCAGGAACTTTGGAAGATAGCACGTGTTGCCCATCGATAAGGCAAGCCAAAATCCATTCATCAATTTGGCAGAATAAATGATGGGAAGATTTCTACTAGACAGGACACATCAATTGATGCATTCTCTTTTCTAATGTCTATAACCATGGACACAGTGGGATACACAGACATAGAAACACTCGCCTTGTCAAATGACTTACTAGGAATAGTTCACTCAAAACCAAACAAACCGCCTTTTCTATCTATTCTCAGAACATGAGACAAATTCACAAACACACAGCGACACCCACAGAGGCACCTCCTTCCCCAAAGTAGGTCGGTGACTATCCAGAGTGTCCTCTGATTGGTGGGCCATAGTATGTTCCCCAGAAATGGCCTGTCCTGTCTCAGATCTGGTCTCCTTAACCAACTCTGTGAAGATGTCAGGAGCCAGTGGTGAACCACTATCTGCTTTCCTCAGGAAAGGCCCCTCTTCAGAGCTTTTCTGGAATTTGGCCATTCTCATATCAGTAGGTACCAAGAAAGACTGACTCTGTCCTTGGTATATACAAACAAGTGAGACCACTGTGACTGGGAATGGGACAGGCTGTGGGTGCCTGTCTTCCTGGATAACAAGTTCTTAGAGTTCCATCACCAAGGAAGTGAGGTGAGGTCACTTCCTTCAGGAACTGAATGAGGTCACTGCCTTAGCAACCACTTTGTCCTAACAGTTGCTTCCAAGGGTCCCATGAGATGGAGGCTGCCCCTACGTACTGTGACACTTTCACAAGTTAGAA
Source organism: Callospermophilus lateralis (assembly GCF_048772815.1). Classification (NCBI taxonomy): domain Eukaryota; kingdom Metazoa; phylum Chordata; class Mammalia; order Rodentia; family Sciuridae; genus Callospermophilus; species Callospermophilus lateralis. The sequence goes on from NW_027512934.1 coordinate 345,944, forward strand.
TGTATATCAACCATAGGCACCCAAGACCAGCTCTCCAAACAGGACTGTTTGGGTCCATATTCTAATGGGTCGCACTAGAGCAGATTATGCTTAGTGAAGCTAGCCAATCCCTAAAAAACAAATACCAAATGTCTTCTTTGATATAATGAGAGCAACTAAGAATAGAGCAGGGAGGAAGAGCAGGAAGAAAAGATTAACATTAAACAGAGACATGAGGTGGGAGGGAAAGAGAGAGAAAAGGGGAATTGCGTGGAAATGGAGGGAGACCCTCATTGTTATACTAAATTACATATTAGAGGTTGTGAATGGAATGGGAAAATAACAAGGTGAGAAATGAATTACAGTAGATGGGGTAGACAGAGAAGATGGGAGGGGAGGGGAGGGGGGATAGTAGAGGATAGGAACGGTAGCAGAATACAACAATTACTAGTATGGCATTATGTAAAAATGTGGATGTGTAACCGATGTGATTCTTCAATCTGTATCTGGGGTAAAAATGGGAGTTCATAAATCACTTGAAGCTAATGTATGCTAATGTATGTATATGTTATGTCAAAAGATTTGTAAGGTTTTGAACAACCAATAATAAAAAAAAGAACAGAGAGGCTGATTCAGTAACAACCTTTCATACTGACCAGGTTGTTTGCCATGGAAGTTGACTTTTGCTCTCTCAGGTCCTTCAGTGGTGCCTATATCTTCTCCAGGGATCACTTCTGAATGAAACTTTGAGTTTTTCAACAGGTGGAAGATTCCCTACATTCCTCTATTTTAGGACCAACACTGTCCCTGCTCTTCTGTAAAGTTAGATTAGGGAACAGTGTATGGTTTCGCTTAATAACAGGTTTGATTTGGGTTAGGAATCATTCTGCTTGATGAATAATGGTATTGGGAACCTGTGATATTTATAAGAATATATAGGTGAAATATAAGTATGAAAACAGAAATCTAGGTAAGATTGGAATCCCAGAAGGGCATTGCACTCTTGATTGGGATACTTAGCTTTGATACATGTTCTGCAAAGATGTTTCAGATAAATCAATAATCAATGGCATAGGACCTTGTACCTTTGATGATTGAATGTAGAAGTGAGTATCCACTCAAACTGTGATATTCGGTAGGATTAGGAAGATATTCTGTAGGTTTCAGAAGAAGAGTGAGTACAGGAATTGGACCAAAAGTTCTTTAGCAATAGGGTATCACATAGACAGTGAACGTAAATGTCAGCACATGTGAAGTGTTAGTCAAAATGGTGAACTGGTGAAAATATTTACTAAAGCAGACATCAATAGAGACATTAGGAAATCAGGGAAAGTATAAAGTGAGTGATAGGATTAGACATTTGAACAGAGTTGAGGTTGAATATATAGTCTTAGGAAGAAACAAATATATTGTCATAAATAGGATTGACATTTGAGAGCATTAGGCAACCTGGACATGAATGTTTTTAGTAATCCATGCTCACTTTCCATTTAGGCTTTGGTACAATCATAAGTGTGACCTCTGCTTATTGTGTCCAGAATATTACTGTGATAAATGCATACGTACATCAGGTGACATGAGTATTTCTTCCACCATTTCTGGGAGCAACATTTTGAAGACGAATAAATTAGTATTGGGGTTACAAAGATATGTACCCTTTGTCTATGAATGTAGAGATAATTCATGAATAGACCATACTGTGAATAAATAATATAATTGGTTCCAACCTTAAATAATAGATTGAATTGATATCTGAATATATACAGAAAATCTTATATTGATATACAATTATTCATTCTAACCAGTAATACATCTAATGGTAATATTAGGGTTATGTTTTATCATGAAGAGTGTGTGAGTTTTGCTTCAAAATGATTATGGAAATTGAAAATAATGTGTTTGAAATAAAGTCTCATGAAAAGACCAGTCAAGAAACCTGGAGGAATACATGTGTTCTGAATCAGTAAATGATTGAAAGTGAATCAAATGCCTATAAATTTGTGAACTTATGGATGAAATATATGTCCTATGATGTTCGTAAACTGTAGAAATTGTATTGTACCAGTGTTGAATAAAATAAACTTCAAAATAAACATCATGTCCCATAGGAATCTACTTGCATTGATGTTAAACAGGGTCAGTTAATGTAGAAATATTAGGATTGTATGCACCATTCACTGAAGTTAGTTTTCAGTAATAGGAAACAAATATGTATTTCAGGTGGATGAATATTTCTGAGAATAATCTTGTGAAATGTTGATTATAAATCCACATACATGAACATGAAAGAATTTAGGTAGTGTATATAAGACACATATATTTTATATTTGGAAAAATTTGAAGATTGTATATATATATATATATATATATATATATAAAACAAAAACAGACAATAAGATGTAGCAATATATATGCCAATCGAAATTCTTCATGAAATGTACATCAGCCACAGATGCAAAAATATTTATTTTACTCAACATGGATTTATGTATGGCTTGTTGTTCTACTAGGAGGCTCACCCATAGGTTGAATTTTCTACTAGGAGGCTCACCCATAGGTTGAATTTTCAGTTCCAACAGAGTTTAGGAGGAGTGATCTCTTCTCACAATTTGTATTTGCCAAGTCAGACACCTCAGAAGAATATACGTGTGATACCAGGTTGGATTCTATATGTGCATATAAAAATACATGTGCTGAATTGGCTACAGAGAATGGGAGACAGGTATTCACATATTTGTTAACTTTAAAAACATGTGGAGAACTATTTCAATTATAAATTAGCTAGATTTATAACACCTACCCTATATCATTCAAAAGGCAAGTCCAACTATACACCATGCCTCATCTGTACTGCTTGCATTTCCATTCTGTTGGATTATTTTTCTCCATCATATTAGTATTAGTAGTCAGAGTCTAGTAGGTTATGGTTTAGTGTCAGGTGTCCAGGCCGGCTGGACACTTCAACGTGGGCGTTGAACCTTGTTGGGGAGGAATGAAGGGAAAAGAGTCATGAGAGATGACAGCAAGACAACAGTTCTGATCATGCTGAAAACTTTTATAGTTCTCACAGTGTATTTATATGCTGCGGATGAGAAAGCTCTCTTATCGGCAGTTGCTGGATGTCTTCACAGGGTGAGATAACCTCAGGATATTTCAGGAAGATGGATAGCTGCAGGATGTCTCAGGGTGATAGATGGCTGCAGGATGTCTCCCAGGCAGGATATCTCGCAGGGGGCTATTTCTTGTAAGTGTCAGGCTATTCTTTGAAGGAGAACTTCCTTCTAGCCCCTGACATCTCCTCCCTTTCTTATATAAAATATTTGACCATACCTTACAGGCCAATGTTTTAGGGGGTTATAGAGGCTCTGTTTCTCTAGCAGGCCTTGGCATGTTTTTTGAGGAGACGGCTTTGAGGGGGAAGCATGCCAACTTCCATGCACCAGAGCGTGTCACTCAGAAGACTTGGATTTTGGGAACCATGGATCCATCCTCCTGCAGTCCTTCCTGCACCCTCCGTTATTATGCCCTAACGTCCTCGCTCCATGGGTGCGTCCTCCCCCAAGTGGAGCGGCCCATGGAGGACGAACCCTTATGGCAAGTGCAGAAGATCGTTGGTCAGAGCTGTTACTTAGAGTTTTATGTAAGAAAGCGAGATCTGTGGGCATGTAAACTTAAGAAATAAGCTTGTGAGGAGGGTAGAACATCCTTTTAAATGTTGGCAGCACGGTCTTCCATATCCAGGCAATGATAGTGGACCTGTAATGGGCTTAGAGGCCAAAATATTAATCTGTTCTTTAATAAATTGTACCAGCCTGTTTATAATGCAGGGTTTTAGGGACACCATTAAAAGTAAACCCAACAAAGGGCCTAATAGGGGAAGAAGGTAGGGTAAAAATCCATTAAGCCCAGTCCAGAGGGGATTTTCAAATATTTCCCTTCATCTCTTTTCTAGATCTTCTTGAAGCTGCTTAATTTTAGTGCATACTATGCCAGAATTATTGGCATAAATGCAGCATCGTTCCCCTAAGGCCAAGCAAATACCTCCCTGGTTAGCTGTCAGCAAATTTAAGCCTCGTCTTTTTTGAAGGAACATTTCTGCCAGGGAGTCTATTTGGTCCTGCAAATCTTTAATGGTTCCTGATAGAGTTTTTATCAGTTGTTCCTGATAGAGTTTATAATTTGTTGAGAGAGGCGATGGTAAGAGTGAATAGACGTGCCTAAGCCAGTGTACCTGTGCCCACAGGAACTGTTATTCCAAGGCTGGCAGATTGTTGGCTGCATCTGAAAAAGAGGAAATTTTGTCCTCATGAGGAGTGCCTCTGTCCCTGTTTTGAGGTAAGTCATTAACCTGTTTAACCAGGAGTTCTGGTAACCATCTTGGGGCTGTTTGATCTTTGTCCAAAACACAAGCTGAGCCTCCTCCCCAGATGAGGACAGGATCTGGGCCTTTCCATTTATTTTTAAGTGGATTGTGTCACATAACAGGTGGGCGAACAGAATTGGACGAGGGATGGCAGTGTCTGTCTGCTGCCGAATCGCCTTCATTGTCTAGGGTAAGAAAAATAAGGGCAAATAAATGCATTGTTAAGGCGATGCCTGGGTGTGGTAAATACAAGGGAGGAAGCCTTAAGGAGGGATAGCCAAGTTTTTAAGTTAAGGTGGGCAAGTTCCACAATGCCTTGGCCCTGAGGGTTGTATGGAATTCTAGTAGTATGACAAATTTGCAAGGTAGCACAAAACTGTTTAAACTTGGCAATGGTAAATGTAGGATAAATATCTGTTTTAATATGTATTGGTTTACCCATAACAGAAAAGGCTGAAACAAGATGAGAAAGGACATCTTTGGTAGCCTCTCCAGAATGTGGTGATGCAAAAATAAAGCCGCTGAAGGTATCTACAGAAACGTGTATATTTTTGGTTATTACAAATTCAAGAAAATGAGTAACATCCATTTGCCAAAACTGATCGGGCAGTAATCCTCGGGGGTTAACTCCCAAGTGTTGAATGGGGAGGGAGACAGCACAACCAGGGCATGCTTTTACTATTTCTCGTGCCTGTTGCTGGTAATTTTACAAAGTAATCAAAGGCTCTGGAAATTTAAATGGTGTATATTGTGTAACTCCATGGCCTTTTGAATGGAGCCAACAAAAATTGGAAAGATGGAACGAGTTGCTGCATCAGCTTGGGCATTACCTTGAATTAGAGGGCTGGGAAGATCATAGTGTGCCCTGATGTGTCCTAAGAAAAATGGTTGTTGTCTGGCCTGAATTAGCTGCTGAAGCTGGTGTAACAGAAAGGCCGCATTGTTAGAAGCCTTAATGGGGGGTGAAATCACCAGCAGGTGCACAGAATGAGAAATGTAGGCACTGTCTTTATAAATATTAACAGGATTATAAAAAATGTTATAAAAACTTGTGTTATGTCAAACAATTCCACAAACTGTGGTGACTGATAGACAGTATCAAAGGTGGTAGGCTTGTTATTGACAACAAAGACCGCTGGGCCATTACAGGAACCGTCTGTAAAGACAGTAAGGGATTGAGGAATGGAAGTCTTTTGAGTAATTTCAGGAAAAGTAAATGGATGTAACTGGACAAAATGTAAAAGGGGGTCTTTGGGGAGGTAGTGATCAATTGTTCCCAAAAGCCTGATAGGGCAATACCACATTCATCCCTTGTCTCTAGTAAAAATTGGGTTTGGTCCTTAGTATATGGAATAAAAATATTATCAGGGTGTTTGCCAAAATGTTGTAGAGAAATCAAATGACCTTTAAAAATAATAGAAGCTACCTGAGCAAGATAAACAGTAATAACCTTCGAGGATGTGGTGGGTAAATGGACCCAAAACAAGGGGCAGTCTTTATTTTTAAAATGTGGATCTCGCTGCCAAAATATTCCTGTGGGTGTATGAGGAGTGTGTAAAATAACCAGAACCAGAGGAAGGTTATAAGAAATTTGTGTAACAAATTGTTGGGCAATTGCTTCTTTTACTTGGTTTAATGCCTGTCATGCCTTGGGAGTAAGATTTTGAGGGGAGGAGGGGTGGAAATTACCTCTCAAAATATCATTAAGGGTCAAAAGTACACAAGTGCATAATTTTAAATATGTTATTAGACATTGAATATCCCTCAGTAATTTCTGAAAATCTTTAAGGGTGTGAAGATGGTCCACACGTCCTTGTATTTTAGAAATTTGGATCTGATTTTCTAGAATTTTAAGGCCCAAACTCTTATAAGAGTCCTGTGTTTGAACCTTATTAGGAGCTATCTGTAGTCCCAAGGTAGTGAGGATTTTGTAAAAGTCCAAGTAACAATTATTAAGGTCATGGGTATTAGGTGCAGCAATTAACAAATCATCCATATAATGTAAAATATAAATTTGTGGCCCTCACTCTCTCACAGGGTCTACTGCTTGAGCAACCTATTTTTGGCAAAGAGTAGGGCTGTTGGCCATACCTTGGGGAAGAACCTTCCATTGAAGTCTCTGCATAGGGCCCTGAATATTAATGCAAGAAAGACTAAAGGCAAAATAGGGTCTATCCTCAGGATGTAAAGGAATGATAAAAAAGCAAACATTTAAGTCCATAACCATTTTACAATAGTTTTTGTGAATAGCCACTGGTGTGGGAATGTCTGGCTGTAGTGCTCCCATCGTGAGTATAACTTTATTAATGGCACACAAATCTTGTAAATGGCGCCAATTGCCTGATTTTTTCTTGATAACAAAAATAGGAGTGTACGATGGTGAGGTTGAGGGCTCTACATGGTGGGCTGCCACCTGTTCCTTCACTAACATTGAGGCAGCCTCCAAATTTTCATGGGTAAGGGGCCACTGATCCACCCACACAAGAGTCTGAGTCTCCCAAATAATTTTATCTGCATGGGGTACAGGAGGGTCAGGGACCGACACTAAAAATCCAAATATCCAAGTCCATATGTATTTTTTTTTTATGGGTTGTATAAGCCCCACCAGTCCTTGTCTCAGCCTCCCAAGGCCTGTACCAGGGACAAAATTCATACGGAGCATTTGATGAGTCACCATGGAATTGGGACTGGCAAGAATAACTTCCATTTGACTCAAAATATCTCGGGCCCATAGGTAAACAGGGAGGTCAGGAACAACGAAAGAAGTGACAGTTCCCTTATTACCCTCTTTATCAGTCCAGCTAAGAGCAGTAGAGCTGACCAGAGGATTTTTTGACTTTCCTATCCATTTAAGGTCAGTCAAGGATGGGGTGAGGGGCCAACCTGATCACCAGTATTTTTGAGAAATAATTGTCGCATCAACTCCAGTAACTAAAATTGCTTGGAATTCCTTTCCTTCAATAAGTAAGGTAAGGGTGTGTTTATTATGAGAAATGGGATGAACCCAATATACCTCAGAGGAGCCCAAGGAGGCAGTCCCCCACAGTAGGTTTGGGTGGTGGAAGTGCCCCTTAATCTAAGGGAAGGAGTATTAATTGTGCAAGACTTTTTCCTCCTGGGATGGCCGCAACTCTATTAATAACTGTGGCCAGTATTTTTATTTCTCCAGTGAAATCATTATCATTAATGCCAGGGAAGACCTGAACACCTTCTAAGGTAGTAGAGGCTCTTCCAAGAAGAAGGGCACACGTATGAGATGGAGGGGGACCCATAATTCCAGTTGGTATTATCTGGGGCCCTTGCATTGAGTCTAATGTTGTATCAGTGGTGGTACAGAGGTCCAATCCTGCACTGCCTGGAGTGGGTAGTTGGAGGGAGCCAATTGTGGAGAAGGATTTTGAGGTAGGTTGGGAGTTCGGAAGGGAACAAACCTTATTGCCCCAGGGAGTTTCCTGAGAAGCAGGAAGAAATAGGCTGTACGAGGGCATTTGTCATTGATCTACACTCACTGGCCCAGTGATGAACTTTACCATATCAAGGACAAAGTGTAGCTGGGGGCGGTTTAGCTCCAGTTTGAGGAGACGCTATTCTTACTCTTTGTTTGCCTGTCGGACACTTGCGTGCAAAATGGCCTGGTTGTTTACAAGTAAAGCAAATACGTGAGCCAGGATTGTAAAAGGCCTTGGTAAAGGGAGCACTAAAGTGAGACCCATGGCATGGGCTGCACCCACCCCTGCACAGACTCTAATAAAGTCAGAAAGTTTCCCTTTATCCTTATGATGTCGAAGAACATCCTGACATGCTGGGTTGGCGTTTTCAAAGGCAAGATGTTTTACAAAGGTGCTTTCGCTTTCGCTTGGTCCAAGCAAGCATTCCGCAGCTAGGTTAAGCCGGGGAACAAAGTCGCTATAAGGCTCGTCGGGCCCTTGTCGAATTCTGGCCAGGGAAGTGATAGCCGAGGCCCTTTCAGGGAGGCGTCTCCAAGTATGTAAGCCAGCCATCTAAATCTGCGCAAAAAGTCCAGCAGGGAAACGTGCCTGTTTAGTTTTAGTGTCAAAAGTTGCATTGCCCACTAGATTAACATAAGTCCAGGATTTAGAGGAGGCCTTTGTTAAATTTTTTTTGAGCAGTTTCTGACAGGGCTCTTTGAAATCTGCATTCCATAGTAGGAAGTCTCCGGCACTGAGGGCAGCTCTGTCTAAAAATTTCCAATCATTGGGAGTAAGAAATTGTGTGTTGTGGCTTTCTAATAAAGCCAACGTGTAGGGCACAGTGGGGCCATAGTGAGCACAAGCCTTTTTAAGTTTTTCAAGAAAATGGAGGCTAAATTTTTTGTAGACACTCTGGGTTCCTTCCTGCGTAGGGGTGAACTTCTCATCCTCTAAGTCCTGATCTCCTTGATCCATTTCCTCCGCTTCCTCCTCTTGATCCTCTTCTAAGTCTTTGACCTCAGCCTGAGCAGGCATATCTATCTGACTGTTGGTGACTGGGAAGGCGAGCACAGGCCGATGGAGCGGCTTCGCCTTTGTATTAGACCACTGTGGGTCAGCTTGTGTTGACTCCATTCCTAAGGCTAATGGAGAGAGCTCAGAGTCAAGGGATCTTTATTCTTTTAAAAATTGGATCTGTTCCCATCCATGTTGGAGAGACTCTCTCAAGGGAGCCGGATTAGGCAAGGGAAGTGGGGAAAAAATATCTGGGGGGACATTTGGCCCCTGAAGGGCCAGAGCACAAAAGGCAGGAGGGATATAGGAGGGACGGGAATGTGTAAGTCCTACAGGCTGTGGCAGGGTCCTGAGAGGTGGCGGGTCTTCTGAATGGTAGCGAGCTGCTTCCTTCTCCAAGGTAGCCTCCTCCCCAGGGGTCAATGTTTCTCTGGGATTTAAAACTGCATAAAGGCTGTTGGAAACCATTGGAGCCTTATTCATTAGGGTGGGATTTTGAGGAAGATCAGGAAGGTTCCCAGGGTCCTGGGGAGACTAAGAAGGGTCTATGTCTATACTAACTGACGGGCATGCCGAGAAGGGATGAGAGGTCTTTTGCATAGTCTCTTCCCCAATCCTGACAAGTATTAAGGTACCATTGTCAAAGGGTGAACTTTTAAGAATTTCACTAATTTATTTCCAGAAAGAAAAGGTAGGAACAGACACTTTTTCTGGGCCAAAGGATTCATAATAATCTTTTAAAATGTCTCCTACTATAAGCAATCTTTTACCATCAATGGTTCCTTCAAGGGGAAACCATGGAAACAATTTTTCAATGTATGAAAAGAAAAATTTTAAGTCATTTTTCTTAACACGTGCCCCCATGTATTTAAGGATTCCTTTTGGCCTGACAAAAACAAATCATGTGACGAAATTGCTTTTCCCATGGTGCGTCACTCACTGTGTGTCATCCCCACTCTCCTCCTGGATCTGTCTCTCAGTGGTGTCTGCTGAGGCAATCGTGAGCTCCACTTGTCCAAATCTTCCCCCTCAGTCAAAGGCTCGAGCCCCAGTCGTTGGGCGCCAGTTGTCCCAGCCTGCAGGACACATCAACGTGGGTAGCGAACCTAGATGGGGAGGAATGAAGGGACAAGAGACATGAGAGATGACAGCAAGACAAAAGTTCTGATCAAGATGCAAACTTTTATTGTTCACACAGGGGAATTTATATGCTGGAGATTTGAAAGCTCTCTTATCGGCAGTTCCTGGATGTCTTCACAAGGTGAGATAACCTCAGAATATTTCAGGAAGACAGATGGCCACAGGATGTCTCAGGAACACAGATGACTACAGGATGTCTCCCAGACAGGATGTCTCCCTGGGGGGTGTTTCTTGTAAGTGTCAGGCTATTCTTTGAAAAAGAATTACTTCTACCCCTTATAGTCAGGGATTCAGTATTTCAAATGAAAAATTGGAGAAAGAATCCAATGTGTATGCAAATATGTGCTCCCCAAAAATCTTCACACTCTCATTCAGAACAATGCCTTGACATTACCTTCACCCCAACTAAGACACAATTAGAGGAGAAGAGTTAGAAAATCTGTGAATACACATCAAGAATGGAAAATGCTCAGGAGTTCACAACTTTGGAGGTGGTAGAGGAGTTTCCAAATGTAAGGGAGAGGGTAAAACTCCACAAACATGGAGCTCTGCTGGACTAAAGACTTCTTGAGAAACTGCCTCTGAAGTTGGGCACTTGAAATATATGTTGTTGTCAGGAGCTTTAGCTTCCTTTGTAGTGAGACCATTAAGCTGGGTCTGCATGTATGTTACCTGGAGGACATGGTTTCTTATTTTCCAAAGGACATGAGGCAGCAGTGCTGAATTCTCTTTTTGTAGGTAAACTGTTGTCACTGGGGGCTAAGTGTCTTCCAGTTTGGAAGCCATTTGCTCATCCTCCACTTTTTGTTGTGTTTCTTGCAGCTGCACTGGAAGTTTGGTATTTGCTTCATGAAATACGAAGAGTTCAACTGGGACACAGTACTGAAAAGAGTTCTGTCACATGTGGTGGGTAAGGGTCTGCAGGAGAATGCACCAATCAGGCTTCTATCCCACATAGCTTGCCCCCTTCACCTTAGCAATCTGATTCTAAACATTGCACTGAAACCTCTCCATATAACAACATGCCTTTACATACAAGGGTCTGGGGGCTGAACCATGTCAGTCACAAACCATTTGAAAGCCAATGGCAGATCCACATCACCCAACCACAGATGTTTTAACACACACCTTCACACCACTTTTCTAGGCCAACTACTCAGCAGGCTCCAAATTACTGCCATCTATGTTCTACACCATTTTCATGAAACCCAGTCAATCAGGCACTGTCTGGTACACTCGTGATCATCAATAGGACATCCAAAGTTTCTACAGTGCGAAGTGGTCATGGGAATTTCAAAAATTTCATGTTTTTTATCAGGCATTTGTCACGGATGAAGTTGGAGGCACTGTGGGTTTCAATTCATTCAGGAACCATTAAATGGAGAGGAAGCTCATTTCAATAAAAGCTCTGGAGAATTCTAACAGGCAAGGCTTCCCAAAGACAGGCAAAAAGGTCACATTAAGCCAGGCGTTTGAGGTCTACAATGTGTGGTCCATTTGTGTTTTGACTTGCAACTATGGCTGCCAATTCTTTAAGAATAAAATCATGTGATATTCTTCCTGAGATTCCCAGTGCTCTGTGGAAAGCCACCCTGGGCCTAGATCTCAGTTTCCAAGGGCAACTCTCATGCGTGGCATCCTAAAATCCCAAAACAATACATGGCAATACTTCTTTGAGGTCCATTCCATAACTCAGTCTCTAAGGGGAATCACACCAGTGTTCAAGACCAGGTGGACCCATCATCTTTTCCAACAGCCACAAAAATGACCACAATTAAAAGCAAAACACTTCCACATGGCCCTCATCTTCTTTCATATAGACACTCATCATAGCCTCAGGCTGTAGTTTTTCATGAGGAGCACAGCCAAAGACAGTATCCAAAATAAGGTCCCTTGCCCCCATTTGCCTAAAGTCAGTGTGGCTGGGACACCCTTCCTGTGAACCAGGAGTGATCAAAGAGGCCTGCCCTTAATACTGCTCTGATTCTCCATTTTGAGGCCTAATGACTGTGGGGTTTAGATTCTTTATGTTAATGGGAGTCATGAGAAACCTATGAACGTATGGTCTAGTCTCTGCAGGGCTTTGAAGAACTCATTGGACCCAATGGATCCCTATTCTCATAGATGGACGTCAGGAACCTTACAGAGGAAGGTGAGAGACTTCATCCACAATGACTGCTCTTTTGGCTCTTTTGGTTTTGGATGCAAACCTGGGATGTTTCTTTAGATCCATTAGGTGCTGAGAATCTAAGCCATAGCCTCACACAGGGCCAAGAGGCTGATTCAGACACATCCGTTTCCAAAGCAATTAAGCAAGGAGCCACAGATGATGCCCATTCATTTCCATTTGAAAACTCTTTTCTTCAGGCTTCCCAAAGGGGTGGCCTGAGGCAAAAAACTTCCTGACATTCAGAGCAACAGAACAATAGGTAATTAAAAGTACCAAAGCAGGGTTTCTTCACTGAGACTTGTCAGAAGCCAGTGGTGAGCCACTATCTCTTTTCTCATACAAGCCCCCTCTTCAGAGCTTTCCTGGCATATGGCCATTCTCCCATCTGTAGGTACCAAGATAGACTGACTCTGTCCTTGGTAATTCAAAACTAGTGACACCACTGGGAGTGGGACTGGGACAGGCTCTGTGTGCTTGGCTTCCTGGATGTCAATTTCCATCACTGAGGAAGTGAGGTGAGGTTACTTCCTTCAGGATCTGAATGAAGTCACTGCCTTGGCAACCACTTTGTCCTAACAGTTGCTTCCAAGGGTCCCATGAGATGGAGGCTTCCCCTACTTAATGTGACAATTTCACAAGTTAAAATGGTATATCAACCATAGGCACCTGGGAACAGCTCTCCATACAGGCCTGATTTGGTCCATCTTCTCTACATTAAGAAGAGAGAGGCTGATTAAGACACAACCCTTCATCCTGACCAGGTTGTTTGCCATGGAAGATGACTTGTGCTCTCTCAGGTCCTTCATAACTGCCTACATATTCTCCAGGGATCCTTTCAGCATGGATCTTTGAAGTTCTCAGCAGGTAGAGGATCCCTACATTCCAGTATTATAAGACCACCTCTGTCCCTGCTCTTCTGTAAAGTAAGATTGAGGGAACAATGTATGTTTAGGGTTAATAACAGGTTCAATTTGGGTTAGGAATCATTTTGTGGATGAATAATGGTATTGGCAACCTGCAAAACTTATAAGAATATAGAGGTGAACAGTGTGTATGAAAACAGAAATCCAAGTAAGATTGGAAGCCCAGAAGGGCATTGGGCCCTTGATTGTGATACTTAGCATTGAATTACATTCTGCACAGATGTCTCAGATAAATCAATATACAATGGTATGGGACCTTGTACCTTGGATGATTGAATGTAGAAGGGAACATCCAGTCAAAAAGGGATAGTCACTAGGAATAGGAAGATAGTAGGTAGGTATAGAAAGAAGGGTGAGTGTATGATTTGGAACAAAATTTCTTTAGCAATAGGGTTTCGGTTAGAAAATGAATTTAAATGTCAGCACATGTGAAGAGTCTGTCACAATGATGAAGTGGGAAAAATATGTAGGTAAGCAGATATCAATAGGGACATTATGAAATCAGGCAAAGTAAAAAGTGAGAGATCGGCTTAGACATTTTCAAAGGGTTGTGTTTGAATATGCAATCTTAGGAAGAAACAAATATGTAGTCATCAATAGGATTGACATTTGAGAACATAAGTAATCTTGGACATGGATGATTTTAGTAATCCATGTTAATTTTCCATTTTGGCTTTGGTACAATCATAAATGTGAACTTTGAATTTAGTGTCCAGTATATTTCTGTGAATAAATGTATATGAAGATCAGGTGACATGAGTATTTCTTCCACCATTTCTGGGAGCAATATTGACTGACTACTTCTGATTGATAGGTACAGATTCTTTATGTGAATTGGAATCATGAGAAACCCAAGCACCTCCTTAGGGATTGAAGAACTCATATGACCCAAAAAACCCTATTCTCAATTGATGGAGGTCAGGAATCTATTAGAGGAAGGGAAGATACTTCATCCAAAATGAGTGAACTTTTTGCCATTTTGGTTTTGGATGCACACATGGGATCTTTCTTTAGATCCATCAGGTGCTGAGAATCTAAGTCACAGCCTCACACAGGGCCAAGAGGCTGATTCAGACACATCCCTTTCCAAAGAAATTAAGCAAAGAGCCATAGGTGATGCCCATTCATTTCCATTTGAAAACTGTTTTCTTCAGGCTTTACAAAGGGTTAGCCTGAGGTAAAGAACTTCCTGACATTCAGGGCAACAGAAAAATAGGTAAGCAAAAGGCCCAAAGCAGGGTTTCTCCACTGAGACTTTCCTGGTCACACTGTCCCTGCTCTTCTGTAAAGTTAGATTGAGGAAACAGTGTATGGTTAGGGTTAATAACACGTTCGATTTGGGTTAGGAATCATTCTGCAGGATGAATATTCGTTCTGGGAATCTGCAATATTTACAAGAATATATAGGTAAAATAAAAGTATGAAAACAGAAATCTAGGCAGGATTTGAAGCTCAGATGGGCATTGGGCCCTTGAGTGGGTTACTTATCTTTGAATTATGTTCTGCACAGATGTCTCAGATAAATCGATATACAATGACATAGGACCTTGTACATTGGATGATTGAAAGTTGAAGAGAACATCCAGTCACAAAGGGAAAGTCCGTAGGTTTAGGACGATATTCTCTAGGTTTAGAAACAACAATGAGTATAGGATTTGGACCAAAAGATTTTTAGCAATTGGTTTTCAATAAGAGAGTGAATGTAAATATCAGCACATGTGAAGAGTGAGACACAATGATGAAATGGGGAAAATATGTAGGAAAGCAGATATCAATAGAGACATTAAGAAATCAGGCAATGTATAAAGTGAGGGATAGGATTAGACATTTTGAACAGGGTTGAGTTTGAATATATAATCTTAGAAAGAAACAAATACATAGGATTTATCAATAGGATTTACATTTTACAGCATTAAGAAACCGGGACATGGATATTTTTAGTAATCCATGCTCACTTTTCTTTTAGGCTTTGCTACAATCATAAGAGTGACTTTTGCTTTCTGTGTCCAGAATATTACTGTGTTAAAATTTATATGTAGATCAGGTGACATGAGCATTTCTCCCACCATTACTGGGGGCAATATTTTGAAGACGTATAAATATTGGGGGAAATAAGTGGAGTACCCTGTGTCAATGGATATAGAAATAATGTATGAATAGACCATAGTGTGAATAAATAATATAACTGGTTCCAACTTTAAATAGTGGATTGATTTGATATCTCAAAATATACTGGAAATCTTAAATTGATATTCATACATTCATTACGACCAGTTATACATCTAACGGTAATATTAGGGTTATGGTTTATCATGAAGAGTGTGTGAGTTTTGCTTCAAATATGATTATGAAAATCAAAAATAATGTGTTTGGAAAGAAGTCTCATGACAAGACCAGTCAAGAATCCTGGAGGAATATATGTGTTCTGAAGCAGGAGGTGATTGAAATTGAAACAAATGCCTATAAATTTGTGAACTTGTGGATGAAATATATATCATATGATGTGCATAAACTGAAGAAATAGTAATGTACCACTGTTTAATAAAAATGAACTGCAAAATACACATCATGTCCCATAGGAAAATGCTTGCATTGATGTTGAACTAGGTTTTACTGTAGAAATATTAGGATTTGTGTGCACCATTCACTGAAGTTAGTCTTCAGTACTAGGAAACAAATCTGTCTTTAAGGTGGATGAATATTTCTGAGAATAATCTTGTGAATAGTTGATCATAAATCCACATACATAAATATGAATGATTTTAAGGAGTGTATAATAAGATTCATATATTTCATATTTTGAAAAATTTGGAGAGTATATATATATATATATATATATATATATATATATATATACACACACACACACACACACACACACACACACACAGACATTAAAACTAGCAATATATTTGCCAATCGAAATTCATCATGAAATATGTATCATCCACAGGTGCAAAAATATTGATTTCACTGAAAATGGATCTATATATAATGTTGTTCTACTAGCAAGCTCACCCATAGGTTGAATTTTCAATTCCAACAGTATTTAAGAGGAGAGATCTCTTCTCATAACTTGTATCTGCCTAGTCAGCAACCTCACAAAAATGTACGTGTGATAACAGGTAGGATTCTATATGTGCATATAAAAATACACGTGCTGAATAGTCTACAGAGAAAGGAGACACCAATTTGTTGAAAGCCACAGCTTAAGGGGCCCCATTAAACTTCCAGCTACCAGCAACATTCCCCTGCCAGATGATTATTGGCTCACAGCGGCCCCAGCAACATCTAGCTGATTGGCTCCTCTGCGGTGATGCTCATTGGGCAGTTTCCCTGCCCTTTCAGACCACAGAGCTGCTCATTGTGGGACTTTTTTGGCTCCACCCACCTGACCCAGCTAAATAGCCTCAAGAGCAGGAGGATTGTGGGAGGTGGAGAGGCTTGTGGGTATGACAGAAACTTTGCAAGGAAGCCAGTGGTGGCAGTTGGGCTCTGAGGGTTTTTCCTGAGGAGCTGTTTTGTTTGGCATGTGTGGTTCTAAAAATAAAGTTTGTTTCTTTTGAAAAGTGGCTCTTGAATCGTGCCCAGCCAGACTGCAGCATTTTTATGGCTTGCACGGGGAGCCACTGAGGGTAAGTGATAAGGTAAACTGCTCGCCCCTGAGCGAAGGGCGAGAGGATGGGTAGCCATTTAAGATTCCTCTTTTGTTTTGCTTCACTTTTTTTGCCTGTCTATGGAGATGAGTGAGATGGATGAAAAACCGCTCACATCTGAGAAAAAATTATTTACTTCTGAGGAACAGATAGGGAGAAAGGACGGATGCACATGTCAGTAGGATATAAAGGCTATAATGACTTTTTGTTGTTCCCTTTTTATTTTATTCTGTCTCGGTTTTGTTTGGCATCGTCTTGTTGGGTTGTATTATAGTAGAAATACGGGATCAGAAATTAGTAAAAAAACAAACTGAAAGAGTGTTAAGTAAATTGTTAGAGGAAGGAGGCATCTCAGTAAAGTCAAGAACAGTCAGGGCATACGTTGATACAATACAAAAATGTAGCCCATGGATTTTTAAGGAGTTGTTAAATATACCATAATGGAACCATCATGGTGAAGATTTAAAAGGAGGTAAAAGAACAGCCCAGGGACTCTGCCAGTTGGCAGATTGCCATTGAGGACGTTCATATCTGGTTTGCTTAGTCCAAAGACTTCAGTTCAGACAAAGATAGAAGAACAAAGCTTAGGGCAGAAAAAGCCATCAGGGGCAAAGTTACAAAAGGAGACTGCTACTAACAACTTTCTATCACTAGAGGGCGTAAATGTCCAACCAACAGCACCTCCTCTACAGGAGACTGTTACTAACACCTTTCTATCACCAGAGGATGTAAATGTCCAAATAACAAGGCCACCTCCATATGCTGGGAGGCCCCCAAACCCCACAGTTGATAGTTCGGATCCTGAGACAGGATCTCAAGTATGAACATGCCCTGATTTTGAGGTAGGAGGGCAGCGAATTCACCATGCTTTAAATTTCAAAATAGTGAAGCAGCTAAAAGGGGCTGTAACAACCTATGGTCCTCAAGCACCCTTCATTGTAAGCTTGGTCGAATCCATTAACAACTTGAATATAACGCCAGTAGATTGGGCTAATATGTGTAAAGCTGTGCTAAATGGAGGTCAATACCTTTTATGGAAGGTTGCCAATGAGGAATTTTGCAAGGAGACGGCTAGGTGAAATGCAGAAGCTGGTTATCCTCAGAGAAATCTAGATATGTTGTTAGGAAAGGGACCTTATGAGGACCAGCAGCAACAAATTGCATATGATCCTGGCGTAACGCACAAATTGCTGCAGAGGCGGTTAGGGCATGGAAGACTTTACAAGGACATGGAGGTTTACAAGGTCAATTATCTAAGGTAATACAAGGAGCTAATGAATCTTACACTGAATTTGTAGATAGGCTTATTCAAACAGCTACCAGAGTTTTGGGGAATACAGAACAAGCAATGCCATTAATAAAAAACTGGCTTATGACCAAGCGAATCGTAGGTGCAGAGATATCACTAGACCATGGAAACATGAAGATTTAAACACATATATTAAATTATGTAAAGACATTAATGAATAAGAGGAAGTCATGGCAGCTGCAGTAAAACAGGCTTTAGATGCCAGAGACATCAATGAACAAGGGCAATTTGTGGCAGCTGCATTAAACAGGCTTTAGATGCAAGGCCAGGAACATGCTACAATTGTGAACAAACAGGACATTTTAAAAGGAATTGCTCCATAGGAAGAGGGTTTAACAAAAATAGGTACCAAAGGAGTAGAATACTGGGTATTTGCCCACGATGCCGTAGAGGGAGACATTGGGCTAATGAATGCCGTTCTCAAACCACCATAGAGGGTACTTCATTATCAAAAACGAACAAGGACTAGCTGTTTATCCACGATATCATGGAGAAAGGCACCGGGCTCCATTGCCAAAAAATGGACAGGGGAGCCCAATGCTCTGGGGCCCAAAACCACAAATATACGGAGCACTGGAGAAACCCAGCAACCCCATCAGTGTAGTGCCCAGGACACATTGTGCATCAGACGCCTCATCAGACAAATCAGAGGGAGCGCAGGGTTAAACATCTGCACCTCCGTCAGATCAGTACTAACTGTAGAGATGGGGGTTCAAATCATTCACACATGGTGAAAGGACCTCTTCTCAAAGGAACAGTAGGCTTATTATTGGGACGCAGCTCTTCTAATCTAAAAGGACTTATGATAAGTCCTTGGGTAATTGATCCCGATTATGAAGGTGAAATAAAATTTATAGCCAGTTCTCCAAAGGACATATCAGTAATTTCACCAGGAGATAGAATAGCACAGTTACTAATAATACTCAGTCTGCATGATAAATTTTCCAGTCGTGCTGTAGAAAGAGGTTCCAAGGGATTAGGCTCCACAGGTGTAGATTTGGTTATGCTTTCTTTAAATTTAGATTCTCGCCCCAGGCTAAAACTAAATATTCAAGGACATGAATTTAATGGGCTACTTGATACAGGTGCAGATGTTAGCATTGTCTCTCATCAAGAATGGCCAAAACATTGGCCATTACAACAATACACTCAAACACTTTGAGACCTAGGAGTGGCAACTAATCCCCATAGAAGTGCAATGGTATTGGATTGGAAGGATCCTGAAGAATGTAAAGGAACTATACAGCCATATGTATTGGATAATCTTCCCGTAAATTTATGGGGATGAGATGTCCTAGATCAATTAGGTTTGACATTAACAAATAACATCAATCAAAATGTACACACTATTATGGCTAGAGAAGGTTTTAGGAAAGGAAAAAGATTAGAAAAACAAGAACAAGGTATAGCAGCGCCAATACAAATAGACCAAGCAACAGACAGACATGGGTTGGATTTTCAGAAAGGGCCACTGAGACAATAAAAATTACTTGGAAATCAGAAAGACCAGTATGGCTTCTTCAGTGGACCCTGACTAAAAAAAAGATACAAGCAGCCCAGTTCCTGGTCAAACAACAATTAGCGGAAGAACATATACAACCTTCTGTATCTCCCCATTATACTTTCATTTCTGTCATCAAAAAGAAATCTGGTAAATGGAGATTATTGCAAGATTTAAGAGCCATTAATAATGAGATGGTTATTTTGGGACCTGCTCAATCAAGGATTCCTCAATTGTCTGCTTTGCCAAAAACTTGGTATGTTTTAGTTATACATATTAAAGATTGTTTTTTTTTTTTTCATTTACAATTCTTCTTGAGGATAGTCCAAGTTTTGCATTTACTATCCCTGCACTGAAACATGATGGTCCTGATCAGAGGTATGAGTGGAAAGTACTCCCTCAAGGGATGGCTAACAGCCCAACTATTTGTCATATTTATGTTAACAAAGTAATCCAGCCACTTAGAAATCAAAATCCTGAACTACAAATATTTCACAATATGGATGATGTGTTATTAGCACACAAGTTAAAAACCCATTGCTAGAATGTTATGCCACACTTACAAACTTATTAAAAATATAATCTAGGGATATCAATTGATAAAATACAATTAAATTTTCCAATTAATTATTTAGGAGTTCTATTATCCTCAACCATGGTCAGTCCACCAAAAATTCAAATACGAGTAGATCAACTCAAATCAATTAATGACTTTCAGAAGTTATTAGGAGACATTAATTGGATAAGGCCTTATCTAGGTATACCAACAGGAGAGTTGGGACCTATATTTGATATCCTAAAAGGTCCATCTGATCCAAATTCACCCAGAATGTTAACGCCTGAAGCAATAAAGGCATTAAAAATCATTGAAACATATATGGGAAATATGAATTTGGATAGATTGATAAAATAATGCCTTTATTATTTATTGTGCTACCAACAAAAAATATTCCTACAGGAGTATTTTGGCAAGAAGGTCCATTATTATGCATACATTTATCTTATTCTTCTAACACTATTATTACTAGGTATCCTGAGGCTGAGGGACAATTAATACTCATAGGAATAAAAGCAGAAAAGGGAGTGTTTGGAATTTCTCCCAATAAAATTATTACTCCATACACTATGAATCAAATTGATGAATTAGCTAATGAGTTAAATACTTGGGCAATAATCATGTGTAAATCTAATGTTTTATTTGATAACCACTTACCATCTAATTTTTTCTTGTCTTTTGGGTCATTGCATTATGTAATTTTTCCAAAAATTACAAGAAAACTCCTATCATGAATGCTCCAAATATATTCACTGATGGGTCAAATAATGGTACAGCAGCAATAGTTACACCTGATCAAATTTTTACATTTTTAGCACCCCCAAAATCAGCTCAAAAGGTAGAGCTTAATGCAGTATTATAAGCTTTTGTGATGTTTAAAGATTCTGTGTTTAATTTATTTTGCAATAGTCAGTATATAGTTAATGCTATAGTATCTCTTGAAGATGCTGGTAGGATTTCCCCTTCCTCTACTGTTTTCTCTTTCCTTTCCAGTATACAAAGTCTAATCTGGGACAGAAAATATCCATTCTTAATAGGACATATCTGGGCACATACAGGATTGCCTGGAGCCCTTAGTTTGGGCAATGATTTAGCAGGTAAAACTACACATGACATACATACATATTTTCTGTACACTAGAAGAAGCTATAAATTTTCATAAAAAGTTCATTATCAATACTAATACTTTACAAAAGCATTTTAAAATAACTAAGGAACAAGCTAGACAAATAATAAAACAATGTCAAAATTGTGTGACCATTTTACCACATTTTAATCTTAGAGTCAATCGTAGAGGATTCATACCTTACCATATATGGCAGATGGATGTCACACACTTGCCAGAATTTGGAAAATTAAAATATTTGCATGTTACAGTTGATACTTCTTCTGGATTTTTGATGGGCTCCCTTCATGGGGGAAAAAAACTAAAGATGTTATAGCTCATTGCTTACAAAATTTTGCCACTGTGGTCATTCCAAAGCAGTTAAAAACTGATAATGCCCCCGGTTATACTTCTACCTCTTTTAAACCATTTTGCTCATCATTTGGCATTACTCATATATCAGGAAACCCATACAATCGACAGGGACAAGCCATAGTTGAAAGAGCACATCACACTATTAAAATGTACTCATTAAAGTAAGAAGACAGAATTGGGAAGGGATATAAATTCCCCAAAGATAAACTTAAAATAACCCTTTTTACTCTAAACTTTTTAAATTTGGATTTTCAGGACTTAGTGCTGCAGAAAGGCATAAGTGTCCAAAAAATGTGTATAAGCCCGAGGTACTTTGGAAGGATATTCTAACAGGACAATGGAAAGGTCCTGACCCATTAATTTTCTGGACTTGGAGGTCTGTTTGTGGGTTTCCACAGGAAGAACAGCAGCCGATTTGGATTCCAGAGAGATTAACTAAGATCCCGACCGAGTGATTGCCTGGAGTAGGGGGTCTGTTTATGTGTTTCCACAGGGAGAACAGCAGCTGGTTTGGATTCCAGAGAGATTAACTGAAGCGATTTCGATAGACCAAAATAAGATGATTTGGCTCAAATCCATAACAGCTGATATCCAAAACTCCAGTTTGGCTATCCTTACATCTGCGACAGAACAGGGATGCTTTTTTCAATATCTATTTTATTATTGCCCTTTCTCAAATCATGAAGTTCTCTTTTGTTTTTTTTGAGCTCATACAGACCTAGGTTAATGTTTTGCTTATCAGTTCTATTTTTTGACTGTAGAGTTTTTAAACATTGCAATGATGATTTCACATGTAAAATGTTATAAGACCTTTACTATTATATTATGTGTTGTATGTATTTATTATGTGTGCACACTTATCTTTTGTGTTATATATTTGAATGTGCGTATGTCCATATATCACATATGATGAGTGCTAATGAAATAATATATCCATTTTTTTTTTATTCACGTGAATTAAATTGTTTAATTTAAATTGGGTAAACAACTGTTCAGGATTGTTTTAATATGTGAAAAAATAGGAGGTTAACAGACGTGTTTGTTTACTCTCACTTTTCCTTTTCATTATATTTAATTATTCTCTTCAAGATAACGTAAATTGTTAAGAAAATTGTTTTCTTTTAGTGCCTTCAGGAATGTTACAGAATTTTTTCTTTAGCCATTATTGCCAGAATTCCTATCTTCATCCCAGGGCCGGTGAAGACAAAGATAAAATCAATCTACAGATTCTGCAATAGCCATCACTGAACTGCTTGTAGAACTTGCCTGGATTATGTATCACTTGTATGCATTGTGAACTCACTTGTATGCATTGTGAACTATCTGCTGGTGCAGCGAATTGTGGCAGTGTTGGGGTACTTATGCTGATGCTGTCATCAGTGATAGAATTTTTCCAATAGGAGCCATCAATTGACTTGGTGTATCTTCCCTATTCTCACTTGATAGAGGTCAGGAAACTTACAGAGGGAGGTGAAAGACTTCATCAGCAATGACTGCTCTTTTGGCAATTTTGGTTTTGGATGCACACATGGGATTTTTCTTTAGATCTATCAGGTTCTGAGAATCAAAGCCACAACCTCACACAGGGCCAAGAGGCTGATTCAGACACATCCCTTTCCAAAGTAATTAAGCAAAGAGCCACAGGTGATGCCCATTCATTTCAATTTGAAAACTGTTTTCTTCAGGCTCCACAAAGGGGTGGCCTGAGGCAAAGACATTCCTAACATTCAGGGCAAGGGAACCATAGGTAAGCAAATTGCCCAAAGCAGGGTTTCTCCACTGAGACTTTTCTGGTTACACTGATCTCTGAGGTTTCTGAGATGTTCCCATTCCCTTCAGCTATCCAGTACATGGCTATGTCACAGAGTTTGGAGGTGGTACATATCTTGGACACAAAACCAAAAGCCTATTCTGGAGAGAGGCCAGAAATCAGGAGGTGAACAGGAACTTAGGAAGATAGTAGGTGTTGTCTATCCATAAGGCAAGCCGCAGTCCATTCATAAAAACGGCAGAATAAATGCCTGGAAGCTTCCTACTAGTCAGGACACCTCCATTGATGTATTCGCTTTTCTAATAACTACAACCACGGACACAGTGGATACACAGACATAGAAAAACTCGCCTTCTCAAACGACTTACTAGAAACAGTCGACTCCAAACCAAACAAACCACCTCTGCTACCTATTCTCAGAACATGAGACAAAAGCACGAACTCACACCCACACCCACTAAGGCACCTCATTCCCACAACAAGGTCTGTGACTATCCGGAGTGTCCTCTGACTGGTGGACCATACTATGTTCCCCCAAAATGGCCTGTCCTTTATCAGATCAGGTCCCTTTTGCCAACTCTGTTAAGTTGTCAGGAGCCAGCAATGAGCCACTACCTGCTTCCTCAGGAAAGGCCCCTCTTCAGAGTTCTCCTAGCATTTGGTCATCCTCATATCAGGAGGTACCAAGAAAGACTGACTCTGTCCTTGGAAAATTCAAACAAGTGTGCCCACTGGGAATGGGACTGGCACTGGCTCTGGGTGGCTGGCTTCCTGGATCCCAAGTTCAGAGAGTTCCATCACCAAGGAAGTGAGGTAGGTCACTTCCTTCAGGAACTGAATGAGGTCAATACCTTGGCAACCACTTTGTCCTAACAGTTGTTTACAAAGGTCCCATGAGATGGAGGCTGCCCCTACTTTCTCTGACTCAGTCATAAGTTAGAATGGTATATCAACCATGGAACAGCTCTCCACACAGGCCTGGTTTTGTCCATCTTCTCTACATTAAGAACAGAGCGACTGATTCAGACACAATACTTCATCCTGACCGATTTTTTTGCCATGGAAGATGATTTTGCGCCCTCAGGTCCTTCATAGCTGCCTAAGTCTTCTCCAGGGATCATTTCTGCATGGACCTTTGAGGTTTCAGCAGGTGGAAGATACCCTAAATTCCTGTATTGTAAGACCAACTCTGTTCCTGCTCTATTGTAAAGATAGATTGATGGAACAGTGTATGCTTAGGGTTAATAACAGGTTTGATTTGGGTTAGGAATCATTCTGTGCGATGAATAATGGTTTTGGGAACCTGCGATATTTACAAGAATATATAGGTGAAATATAAGTATGAACACAGAAATCTAGGTAAGATTTGAAACCCAGAAGTGCATTGGGCCCTTGATTGGGAT
Source organism: Callospermophilus lateralis (assembly GCF_048772815.1). NCBI lineage: Eukaryota > Metazoa > Chordata > Mammalia > Rodentia > Sciuridae > Callospermophilus > Callospermophilus lateralis. Next base: position 370,640 of record NW_027512934.1, read on the forward strand.
ACTCAGCTTTGAATTATATTCTGCACAGATGTCTCAGATAAATTGATATACAATGGCATAGGACCTTGTACCTTGGATGATTGAATGTCGAAAAGAACATCCAGTCAAAAGGATAGTCAGTAGGATTAGGAAGATATTCAGTAGGTTTAGAAAGCAGAGTGAGTATAGGATTTGAACCAAACGTTCTTTAACAGTAGGGTTTCGGGTAGAGAATGAACGTAAATATCAGTACATGTGAAGAGCCAGTCACCTTGATGAACTCTGGAAAATATGTAGGAAACCATATATCAATAGACACATTAGGAAATCAGGCAAAGTATAAAGTAAGTGATAGGATCAGGCATTTTCAACAGTGTTGAGGTTGAATATATAATCTTAGGAAGAAACAAATATCTAGTCACCAATAGGATTGACATTTGATAGCATTAGGCAACCTGGACATAGATGTTTTTAGTAATCCATACTCACTTTCCATTTAGACTTCGGTACAAACAAAAGTGTGACCTTTGCATTTTGTGAAAGAAGTCTCATGAAAAGACCAGTCAAGAAACCCTGTGGAAAACATGTTTTCTGAATTAGGAAGTGATGGAAAGTAAGACAAAATGCCTATAAATTTCTGAACTAGTGGATTAAATATATATCCTACCATGTGCATTAACTGAAGAAAAAGAAATGTACCAGTATTGAATAAAAATGAATGACAAAATACACATCACGTCCCATACGAAATATATGTCATCCACAGATCCAGATAAATTCGTTTTACTGAACATGGATTCATGTATAATTTTATTGTACTAGGAAGCTCATCAATAGTTTGAATTTTCAGTTTCAACAGCGTTTAGTAGGAGTGATCTCTTTTCACAATTTGTGTCTGCCAAGTGAGCCACCTCACAAGAATGTACGTGTGGTACCAGGTAGGATTCTATATGTGCATATAAAAATACATGCTCTGAATAGGATACAGAGAAAGGTAGACAGGAATTCACATATTTGTTAACTTGAAAAACACATGGAGAACCATTTCAACAAAAAATTGACTAGATTTATAACTCCTACCCTATATAAAGCAAAAGGCAATTCCAATGATACACCATTCGTCCTCTGAACTGCTTGTATTTCTATTCTGTTTGGGTTAATTTTCTCCATCATATTAGAATTAGTAGTCAGAGTCTAGTTGGCATAGGTTTGTGTCAGGGATTTGGAATCATTTGGAAAATGATTCCAATGTTTATGCAAATATATGCTACAAAAGTATCTTCCCACTCTCATGCATAACAATGCCTTGAGATTACCTTGGCCCCAAGTTAGACACAATTAGAGGAGAAGAGTTAGAAAATCTGTGAATACATATCTGGAATCAAATATGCTCACGAGTTCACAAACTTGGAGGTGGTAGAGGAGATTCCAAAAGTAAGGGACAGGGTAAACACTCCACAAACATGGAGCTCTGCTGGACTAAAGACTTCTTGAGGAACTGCCTGTGAGGTTGGGCACTTGAAATATGTGTTGTAGTCAGGAGATTTAGCTTCCTTTGTAGTGAGACAATCAAATCTGGGTATGCTTCTATGTGACCTGGAATACATGATTTCTTATTTTCCAATAAACATGAGGAAGCTGTCTTTAATTTTCTGTTTGTAGGTAAACTGTGGCCACTGGGGACTAATTGTCTACTCTTGTGGACTCTGAAGCCATTTGGTCATCCTCCAGTTTTCCTGGTGTTTCTTGCTGCTGCACTGGGAGTTTCGTATTTGCTTCAAGAAATACAAGGAATTCACCTGGGACACAGTGCTGGAGGGAGTTCTGTCACCTGTGGTGGGTCAGGGCCTGCAGAAGAATGTACCAACCAGGCTTCTCTTCCACATAGCTTGCCTCCTTGACCATAGCAACCGGATTCTGAACATTGGCCTGAAACCTCTCCATATAAAAAGATACCTTTACATAGAAGCGTCTGCTGGCTGCACCATGTCAGTCACAAGCCAATTGGAAGACAATGGCAGATCCACATGGCCCCACCACAGATTTTTTTTTATCACACACCTGCCCTTCACTGCACTAGGCCCACTACTCTGCAGGGTCCAACTTCCTGGAATCTCTGTTATACACCATTTTCATGAAACTCAGTCAATCAAGTCACTGTCCTGAATAATCATGTACAGCAACAGGACAACCAAAGTTTCTCCAGTGCCATCTGGTCATGGGAATTTCAAAAATTTCATGGTATTTATCTAGCAATTTTTCAAGGATGAAGTTGGCAGCATGTGGGTTTCAATTCATTCAGGGACCATTAAATGTTATGGAAGTTCATTTCAAAAGAAGTTCTGGAGAACTCTCACTGGCAAGGTTTCCCAAAGATTGGCCAAAGTGTCACATAAATCCAGGCCCATTGAGGTCTACAATGTAACGTCCATGTGTGTTTTGACTCTCAACTAAGACTGTAAAGTCGTTAAGAATAAAATCATGTGATATCAAGCCTGAGATTCCCAGTGGTCTCTGGAAAGCCACCCTGGGCCTAGATCTCAGTTTCCAAGGGTGACTCTCATGCTTGGTCTTCTAAAATCCGAACACAATTCATGGCAATACTTCTCTAAGTTCAGTTCCTGTACTCAGCCTCTAAGGGGAATCACACCAGAGTTCAAACCCAGGTGGACTCAGTCATCCCTTCCAACTGCCACAAAAATAACCACAATTAAATCCAAAACACTCCCACATGGCCCTCATCTTCTTCCATATAGACACTCATCATAACCTCTGACTGGAGATTTTCATGAGGAATGCAGCCCAAGAGAGTGTCCAAAATATGCTTTCTTGCCCCTCATTTACCTAAATTCTGCGTGACCTGAACACCCTTCCTGTGAACCAGGAGTGATCAAATAGGCCTGCCGTTAATACTGATCCACTTCTCAAATTTGAGAACTACTGACTGTGGGGTTTAAATTCTTTATATGAATTGGAGTCATGAGAAAACCCAACCACCTATGGGCTAGCCTCTGCAGGGAACTGAAGAACTCATTTGACCTAAAGGATCCCTATTCTCACTTGATTGATGTCAGAAACCTTACAGAGGAAGGCGAAAGACTTCATCCACAATGACTGCTCTTTTGCTATTTTGGTTTTGGATGCACACATGGGATCTTTCTTTAGATCAATCAGTTGCTGAGAATCTAAGCTACAGCCTAACACAGGGCCAAGACGCTGATTCATACACATCTCTTTGCAAAGCAATTAAGCAAAGAGCCACAGCTGATGCCCATTCTTTTTTATTTGAAAAAGGTTTTCTTTAGACTTCACAAAGCGTTGTCCTGAGGCAAAGACCTTCCTGACATTCAGGGAAACAGAACAATAGGTAAGCAAAAGGCCCAAAGCAGGGTTTCTCCAATGAGACTTTACAGGTTAAACAGGTATGTGAGTTTTCTGAGATGCTCGCAATTCACTTCAGTTATTCAGTACATGGCCATGTCACAGAGCATGGAGGTGGTACATATCTTGGATACAAAACCATGAGCCTATTATGGAGAGTGGCCAGATTTCAGGAAGAAAACAGGAACTAAGGAAGATCGTAGGTGTTGCCCATCATTATGGCAAGCCGCATTCCATTTATAAATTGGGCAGCATGAATGCTGGTAAGCTTTCTACAAGACAGGACACATCCATTGATGCTTTCTCTTCTCTAATATCTACAATAACGGACACAGCGGGATACAGCGTCACAGAAACACTCGCATTGTCAAATGACTTACTAGAAACAATTCACCCCAAACTAAACAAACCTCATTTCCTACCTCTTCTCAGAACATGAGCCAAAACCACAAACCCACACCCACACCCACAAAGGCACCTCTTTCCTCCAAGTAGGTTGTGACTATTTGGAGTGTCCTCTGATTGTGGGCCATTCTACGTTCCCCCGAAATGGCCTGTCCTGTCTCAGATTTTGTGTCCTTTGCCAACTCTCTGAAGTTGTCAGGAGCCAGCGGTGAGCCACTACCTGTTTTCTCAGGAAAGGCCCCTCTTCAGAGTTTTCCTGCCATTTGGCCATCCTAACATTAGTAGGTACCAAGAAAGACTGACTCTGTCGTTGGGAAATTCAAAAAGTATAACCACTGAGACTGGGACTGGGACTGTCAATGTTTGACTGGCTTCCTGGATCGCAAGTTCACAGAGTTCCATCACCAAGGAAGTGAGGTGAGGTCACTTCCGTCAGAAACTGAATGAGTTCACTGCCTTGGCAACCAATCTGTCCAAAGAGTTGCTTCCAAGCTTTCCATGAGATGGAGGCTGCCCCTGCTTCCTGTGACACTTTCACAAGTTAGAATGGTATATCACCCATAGGCACCCAGGAGCAGCTCTCCACACAGGCCTGGTTTGGTTCATCTTCTCTACATTAAGAATGGAGAGGCTGATTCAGACAGAACACTTCACCCTGACCAGGTTGTTTTCTATGGAAGATGACTTTTGCACTCTCAGGTCTTTCAGAGTTGCCTACATCTTCTCCAGAGATTATATCTGCATGGACCTTTGAGGTTATAAGCAGGTGGAAGATTCCCTATATTCCTGTATTGTAAGACCAACTCTGTCCCTGCTCTTCTGTAAAGTTAGATTGAGGGAACCATGTATGGTTAGGGTTAATAACATGTTTGATTTGGGTTAGGAATCATTATGCTGAATAAATAATGGTATTGGGAACCTGCAATATGTATAAAAATATATAGGTGAAATATATATATAAAAACAGAAATCTAAGTAACATTTGAAGCCCAGAAGGGCACTGGGCCCTTGATTGGGATACTTAGCTTTGAATAAATTGATATACAATGGCATAAGACCTTGTACTTTGGATCATAGAATGTAGAAGAGAACATTCAGTCAAAAAGAATAGTCGGTAGTGAAAGGTTAATAAAATAGGTACTTGTCACTTCCTGTTTTTCTGTATGCTTAACAAAACACTGTTAAAATCTTGAGAACTGTTTGCTAATCTTGTACCCAGAATGTGCTGTCCCCAAGTGCCAAAGTGTAGAATGTACTCCCTCACCCGGTTGCACGCAAACCGACCACTCGCCCTGAACCATCAGTAAACTTCCCTCCCTGCCCTCTCCAAGGAAAATATATATGTTCTGCTTAAACTGTTCCAGGGCTCTCTGATCTATTCAAGTGAGCTCCGAGCCCCAGCATGCTGGACCCAGAATAAACTCTTTGCTGTTGGATAAGACAGTCTGTTAGTGGTCTCTTCCTTCCATGCTCGCCCGACCTTTACATATGGAGATTCCACCGAGTTTTGGCAGCAGCGGACAAAAGACCCTAACGGGTTCCTCTCGGGTTAAGTAAGGCCCCTCTTTCTTGTTTCAGTGTTAAGGTTAGGGCTTGGCAAAATGGCTGTCGATGAAGAGCGTGAGTTCTCTCCGATGGTGGCTGACAGACGTGTCACAGAGCCGCAGGCCACGTCCCTGGGGGACTTCCCAAAGACTCGGGAAATCGAGGAACAATAGTCTCCTCGACTAAGTAATATTTTGTATCAGATTCGGAATTGCCAGGCCATTGGGTTTTGCTGGCTACTCAGTCCTGGTCTCAGTTTTGGATGTCCATTGAATGTCTTTATTGTCTTGTCTTGTCTGTGTCGTGTGTCTTGCATTCACTCTTTGTGTATCTTTCATTATGGGACACAGCACTTCAATGCCCCTGTCCCTGACCCTTGATCACTGGACCAAAGTCCGCTTAAGGGCTCAGAATCTTTCTTTTTTAGTAAAACGTTGGACCTTTCGGAATCTCTGTGCCTCAGAATGGCCCACCTTTGAATTTGGATGGCCCCTAGAAGGATCTTTCTATTTCCCACTAATTTAAGAAGTCAGAGATATTGTCTTTCACCCAGGCACACATAGCCATCCGGATCAACAGCCATATATCTTAACTTTGCAGGACCTCTGCAAATCTCCTCCTCAATGGGTGAAGCCTTTCTTTGTCCCTTCCCCTGCTCCTACTCCTTCCCCCATGATCTCTCAAACCCTCTGCTCCTCCTCCTCCTCCACCCTTTGTAATCCCTGAGTCACAAGATTTGACTCTACTGGACTCTCTTCCCCCGTATTATACCCTGCCCTCGTCCCCCAACCACCAACACCCTCTAAGTGATTCTCCTGCAGCTGACTCAGCCTCTCTACCATTGGAGGAATCTAAGCTGGCCCAGTGCCCTCCAGATAACTCCCCCGCAGCACACACAGCCCCTCCTCCGCAGGAGGAAGCTAGCCCAGCTAAGGGAACTTGATGGTGGCGAATGATTGAAAACCCTGAACCTCCTGTGATTCTCCCCCTATATCCCTACGGACCATTGATTGACGAAGGCCATGGGGGGGAAATGCAAGCCTACAAATATTGGCCTTTCTCCTCTTCCGACCTATATAACTGGAAAAATAACAATCCCCCTTTTTCCGAGGACCCCATCGGGCTCACAGGTCTGGTTGAGTCATTGATGTTTTCACACCTGCCTACTTGGGATGACTGTCAACAATTCCTAGGGACTCTCTTCAACAGAGGAACAAAAGAGAATCTTCCTGGAAGCTATAAAAAAATGTCCTCCGACCAGATTGGAGACGGACACATCTTCCCAACTTATTCAAAGCTGGTTTTCCCTTGAAACAACCCGACTGGGACACCAACAACATTGAAGTTAGAAAGCATCTGTCCACTTATCGCCAGGTTCTAATAGTGGGCCTCCAAGTGGCCACTAGGCGACCAACTAATTTGGCCAAGGTAATAGAGATTATTCAAAGGCCTGATGAATCTCCCTCTATGTTTCTAGAGAGAATTATGGAGGCATGTAGGAGATATACTCCTTTCGATCCACAGGCAGAGGATCAAAAGGCATCTGTCATGATGGCCTTTATTGGGCAAGCTGCCCTGGATATTAAAAGAAAGTCACAATGCTTAGATGGATTACAAGATATGACTTTGAGAGATTTAGTCAGAGAAGCCAAGAAAATATACCTTAAGAGAGAAACTGAGGAAGAGAAAGAAGCAAAGTGAGAATAAAAGAAACAAAAGACAGACTAAGGCGTTGACTAAGGTCCTGGTCACAACAACAAAAGGGCCAGAAATTAAGAAACAGGGAGACAGGAAGGGATACCTGGTCCCATGCCAGAGGCCACCCCTGGCCTCAGATCAATGTACCAACTGTAAAAAAAAAAGGACACTGGGCCAAAGAGTGCCCTAGAAAGGGACAGCCATGCCAGTCAGCCATTCTGACTCTGGAGGATGAGTATGAAAGTCGGGGCTCAGATCCCCTCCCCGAGTTCAGGGTAACTTTTGAAGTGGAGGGGACCCCAGTAATCTTTGAAGTGGATAAAGGGGCAATATACTCACCCCTAATGTCACATTGGGCCCTCTATCAAATAAAAGGTCTCTAGTTCAATGGGCTAATGACAGTAAATATCGGGCTTGGACAACTAAGAGGATCATGGAACTGGGGAAAGGAAAAATCCATCACTCCTTCCTAGTAATCCCAGAATTCCTAGCCCCATTGATGGGCAGAGATCTGCTCTCCATGTTCCGGTCCAAAATAACTTTTAACCCTGAAGGCCCCCAAGTGGAATTTCTAAATCCTTCAGTAAAAACTCCTATAGTCACAGCTCTAAATATTTCAGTAGAAAATGCACATCAACTCACTCACCTTGGTTCAAAGAAACTGCAGGTATTTCTGAAGTATCAAGAACAGAGTTTTCCACTAACTGACTCACAGCAAAAAGAAATAACTGAATGGGTAAAAAAAGCCTGTCGAGTCCATCAATTGGTAAATTCTTACCCTTCCAAGCTTCCTGCAGGAAAGCACCTACGAGGAACCAGACCAGGACAATTCTGGGAAGTTGACTTTACTGAAATTAAGCCAGCAAGGTATGGACATAAATATCTTCTAGTCTTTGTAGATACATTTTTAGGATGGATTGAAGCCTTCCCCACTAAAAGAAAAAAAAAAAAAAGAAACAGTGCTAATGGTGTTCAAGCAGATCCTGAAAGACATTTTTCAAAGATACGGCCTGCCAAAGGTAATACGGTCTGATAATGCACCGGCGTTCATGGCCCAAGTAAGTCAGGGGTTAGCCAGGAACCTGGGGATTCATTGGAAGTTTAATTGTGCTTACAGACCCTAGAGTTCAGGACAGGTAGAAAGAATAAATAGAACCATTAAAGAGACCTCAACGAAATTAAGCTTAGAGACCAGCATAAATGATTGGACTATGCTCATGCCTTATACAATGTTTCGTGCAAGAAATATGCCCTCTGTTTCTTTGAGTAACCACACCCCCTGTGAATATCTAGCGTGCCTCTCTTCCAGTAACGGACCAAAGCCCAACTCTAAGACCTAACGATCCCTTTCACACCCCCTTGTTTGACAGACTTAAAGCTCTTGAAAGATCTCAGTGATACCTGTGGAAACAGCTGGCCACTCCCTACCAAACTGGGGACGAGGGGACTCCACATCTATATCAAGTAAGAGACTTCATCTACGTAAGATGATATCAGGTGTCATCCCTGGAACCCCACTGGAAAGGACCATACCAGGTGCTACTTATAACATCTATAGTGGTAAAGGTAAACGGAATCACTTCCTGGATCCATGCCTCTCATCTCAAGCCTGCGCCCTGTCCACACTCTGGCTGGAAACTGGAAAAGACTGGTAACACTTTCAAATTGCATATTCACCGTGTGGATAAGCCTATAGACTCTCCCCTTGGCCACAAGTAGTCCTAACCCTCATCAGCCCGTTCAGCAGCGATGGCTGATCACAAATTCTACTGGAAAAGAAGTATAATCTATCTTGCATGCAGCCCACTTAGGGACCTGGTGACCATCTCTCCACCAAGACATTTGTCAGCTGGCTATAGGTCTTTCCTAATGGGATATCCCTGCTGAAGAGGATCCCACTAAAATTCCATTAAATCCCTTCCTTACCATAGATAATGGAAACAAATATTATGGATGTAGGGACACACGAGCCAGATGCAGGTTGGCTAGCCTAGATTACTGTGTTTACCCGGCCGACTGTCAAAGCCAAAAACAGCCATGGCTGTGTGGGGGAAAAGCCGACTTCTTCTGTAAGTCATGGGGATGTTAGCGTACAGGGGCTGCCTGATGGAAATCAAACCCTGCATTAAATTCAGTAGACAGCATTGGCCATATTACGAATTAGATAACAAAAACTGATGGCCACCAGAGGGGATTCTAGATCCTCAAATCCTGCATGACCTTTTTAACATCTGCTAGTGCTCAAAAGGGTGAAAGGAGATTCCACTATGTGGAGGCCTTTTCCCTTCTTCGCTCACATCCTGAACTATGCTTATCCAATAGATCCTCACCTTCAGCCTTCTGTTCCAGAGTCTCTGCTGTCACTCCCACCTCAGCAACCTGATTTCTCCACTACAATTATTAGATCAAAAACCCAAACCTCTGCTGGTTCTCAGACCATTGACCCCTTGCTGAGGTAGCAGGTACTGAGGTACCCCTCCACCCACTCACTCCTCTCTTCTGTTGACAGTGCCCGCACTGGGTCCCACCAGGTCCTCTTACCAACTAACCCAAAGCTCAAACCAGCTGAGGAGAGCCCTCAGACCTCTATCCAAGATGTAATGAAAATGGCCTTTAAAGTTGCTTTGTCATCACTGAAAACAGTTTACTACAAATTTAAAGTCCCTCTGCGTTTTGGGATACTCACTACCATCTTCCCCTCTGCTTGACCTGTTCTACTGCTCAAATATTTGTTGCTAGGAAAATTCCAAACCACTTTCCCATTATTTTTTTACATCTCTCTTTTCTCATTCTCAGATCCTCGGAGCTGCTCTCAGCCCCACCTTCTCCGTCTTTCCCCTCTATACCAGGCCCACAGAAAAGTCTTTAACTGACCTTCTCCAGAAGTCTTCACCATGGCTGACTTTAGGACTTTCAGCAAAAGAGTCCCTATAAAAAAGTTCAATGTAGTTAAACTTCCTATTTTCATGTTGCCCTGTTCTACTTGGCCACTGGCTAAAAAAATCAGCACTCCTAATCCAGACCCCCTTACTAGTTTTTCACAAAAATATGTGAACAAGGCCTCTGGCCTTGACCTGGGGCTTCACAGAGATGGCTACATTTCTAAGTTAACGAAGTTAGCAACTGGGCTCCGTAGTAACAGCTGGCAATGGGAAAATAAGAAAGGGAAGAAAAAGCTCTTTCCCTCCCAGGTGTCCTTGAAAAGTTAACTTGCCCAGAACCGAGGAAAAAACAGAAACAAAAACTGCTTTTTTCAACTTCTGCAGACTGTGAACTTCTGAGCCCCTTCCCTTACATGTTGGGTACAAAATTCTGAAACTACCTAAACTTGGGTTTCAGAGGATTAGTTGATTACAACAGAATCAATGCCCTCTGAATCTGGTTGCAACCAAATAGGACTGTTTCCCTGTCTTCAGTGCTATCTTAGGTGCGTTGCCTTGTCCTTCCCTACTACAGCATGATTCTATATACTTAAACATTGTTAATGTTTTCATGAAATGGTCAACAGATGTGATTAATTGTGTAATCGTGCAGACGTTTCCCAGAGTGCTCTATCACGACGCAGATTCATTTGAAGATCAAATAGGGGGGCATTCAACCCGGTTCCACTGAAAATATATATCTCTCAATGTAGCCATCCTATTAGGAATAGAAATTGCTGCACTGGTGGCCACGGGAACCACTGCCTTTGTCCAAGGGACTCAACAAATGACCCAACAAATGACAGCAATAGACCAAAACTAAGATATTAGAAACCTCCATCAGAGCTTTGCATGAGTCTTTTACTTCTCTCTCTGAAGTTGTTTTTCAGACCACTCGAGGGTTGGACCTCCTCGTCATGAGAGAAGGGGGCTTTGTGCTACATTGAGAGAAGAAAGTTGTTTGTATGCCGAGCATACTGGACTTGTAATAAAATCTAAGAATAAATTAAAAAGATGCCTTGAAAAGCATCAACGAGACAGAGAGGCCCAAAAAAGGTAGTTTGAGTCTTGGTTCACACAGTCTTCCTGGTTAACTACGTTTTTATCAACCCTGGCCGGTCCAATAGTAATCCTCATGTTATTGCTAACTATTAAACCCTGTTTTCTCAACCGTGTAATTTCTTTTCTCCAGGCTCAAATTGGACGAGTTAAACTTATGGTAATACCCTACTAGTATACATAGAATGTGACACCCCCCCAATGATCATTTTTATGATTAAAAGTAGCCAGAAGAAGAAGTGGGGAATAAAAGGTTAGTAAAATAGGTACTTGTCACTTCCTGTTTTTCTGTATGCTTAACAAAACACTTTTGAAATCTTGAGAAATGCTTGCAAATCTTGTTCCCAGTATGTGCTGTCCTCAACTGCCCAACTGCAGAATGTGCTCCCTCACCCAGTTGCACGCAAATCGCCCACTCACCCCGATCCATCAATAAACTTCCCTCCCTGCCCTCTCCAGGTAAAGTATATAAGCTCTACTTAAGCTATTCTCAGGTCTATCTGCTCTATTCAAGTGAGCTCTGAGCACCAGCATGCTGGACACTCAATAAACCCTTTGCTGTTGCATGAGATAATCTGTTGGTGGTTTCCTCCTGTGAAGCTCGCCGGACATTTACTATAATGATTGAATGTAGAAGAGAACATCCAGTCAAAAAGGGATAGTTGATAGAAATAGGAAGATAGTACGTTTAGGAAGAAGTGTGAGTATAGCATTTGGAACAAAAGTTCTTTAACAATAGGGTTTCGGTTACAGAGTGATTGTTAAAGTCAGCACATATGAAGAGTCAGTCACTATGATGAGCTGGGAAAAAATGTAGAAAAGCAGATATCAATAGAGACATTACGAAATCAGGCAAAGTATAAAGTGAGTGATAGGATTAGACATTTTCAACAGGGTTGAGTTTGAATACATAATATTAGGAAGAAAAAAATATGTAGTCACCAATAGGATTGACATTTGAGAGCATTAGGCAACCTGGACATAGATGTTTTTAGTAATCCATGTTCACTTTCCATTTAGTCCTTCGTGCAATCATAACCGTGACCATTACATTATTTGTCCAGAATACTACTGTGATAAAATGTATGTGTAGATCAGGTGACATGAGTATTTCTTCCACCATTTCTGGAAGCAATATATTCAAGACGTAAAATTAGTATTGGGGTTACAAAGAGGTGCACCCTGTGTCTATGAATTTAGAGATAAAGTACGAATAGACAATACAGTGAATAAATAATATAACTTGTTCCAACTTTAAATAATGGATTGAACTGATATCTTAAAAATTACAGGAAATCTTATATTGATATACAATCATTCATTCCCACCAATTATACATCTAATGGTAATATTAGTGTTTTGGTTTATCATGAACAGTGTGTGAGTTTTGTTTCAAAAGTGATTATGGAAATCGAAAATAATATGTTTGGAATGAAGTCTCATGAATAGACCAGTCAGGAAACCTGGAGGAATGCATATGTTGTAAAGCAGGAAGCGATTGAAATTGAATCAAATGCCTATAAATTTGCTAATTTGTGGATGAAATATATATCCTATGATGTGCATAAACTCATGAAATAGTAATGTACCATTGTTGAATAAAAATGAACGTCAAAATACACATCATGTCCCATAGGAATCTACTGGCATTGATTTTAAACTGGGTCAGTTACTGTAGAAATATTAGGATTCTCGTGCATTATTCACCGAATTTAGTTATCTTTTTTTTTTAATTTTTATATATGGTTGCTCAAAACATTACATAGTTCTTGATAAATAATATTTCACACTTTGATTTATGTGGGTTATGAACTCCCATTTTTGCCCCGTTTACAGATTGCAGAATCACATCACTTACACATCCATTGATTCATTTATTGCCATACTAGTGTCTGTTGTATTCTGCTGCCTTTCCTATCCTCTACTATCCCCCCTCCCGTCCCCTCTCCTCCTCTCTTCTCTCTCTAGACCCTCTACAGTAATAAATTTCTCCCCCTTGTATTATTTTTCCCTTTCCCCTCACTTCCTCTTGTATGTAATTTTGTATAACCCTGAGGTTCTCCTTCCATTTCCATACAGTTTCCATTCTCTCTCCCTTTCCCTTCCACCTCTCATCCCTGTTTAATGTTAATCTTCTTCTCATGCTCCTCGTCCCTACTCTGTTCTTAGTTACTCTCCTTATATCAAAGAAGACATTTGGCATTTGTTTTTTTAGGGATTGGCTAGCTTCACTTAGCATAATCTGTTCTAATGCCATCCATGTCCCTGCAAATTCTATGATTTTGTCATTTTTTAATGCACAGTAATACTCCATTGTGTATAAATGCCACATTTTTTTATTCATTCTTCTATTGAAGGGCATCTAGGTTGGTTCCACAGTCTTGCTATTGTGAATTGTGCTGCTATGAACATCGATGTAGCAATGTCACTGTAGTATGCTCTTTTTAGGTCTTTAGGTTTTAGACCGAGAAGGGGAATAACTGGGTCAAATGGTGGTTCCGTTCCCAGCTTTCCAAGAAATCTCCATACTGCTTTCCCATTTGGCTGCACCAATTTGCAGTCCCACCAGCAATGTACAAGTGTACCTGTTTCCCCAGATCCTCGCCAGCACTTGTTGTTGTTTGACTTCATAATGGCTGCCAAACTTACTGGAGTGAGATGGTATCTTAGGGTGGTTTTGATTCACATTTCTCTGACTGCTGGAGATGGTGAGAATTTTTTCATGTACTTGTTGATTGATTGTATGTCCTCCTCTGAGAAGTGTCTGTTCAGGTTCTTGGCCCATTTGTTGATTGGGTTATTTGTTATCTTATTGACAAATTTTTTGAGTTCTTTGTATACTCTGGATATTAGTGCTCTATCTGAAGTGTGAGGAGGAAAGATTTGTTCCAAGGATGTAGGCTCCCTATTTACCCCTCTTACTGTTTCTTCTGCTGAGAAAAAACTTTTTAGTTTGAGTAAGTCCCATGTGTTGATTCTAGTTATTAACGCTTGTGCTATGGGTGTCCTATTGAGGAATTTGGAGGCGACCCCACAGTATGTAGATCGTAGACAACTTTGTCTTCTATCAAACACCATGTCTTGATTTGATATCAAGCTCCTTGTTCCATTTTGATTTAACTTTTGTGCATGGCAAGAGAAAGGGATTCAGTTTCTTTTTGTTACATATGGATTTCCAGTTTTCCCAGCACCATTTGTTGAAGATGCTATCATTCATCCATTGCATGCTTTTAGCCCCTTCATCAAATATAAGATAGTTGTATTTTTTTGGATTGGTTTCTTTGTCCTTTATTCTTTACCATTGGTCCACCCACCTGTTTTGGTACCAGTACCATGCTATTTTTTTTACTATTGTTCTGTAGTATAGTTTGAAGTCTGGTATCGCTATACGGCCTGATTCTCACTTCCTGCTTAGTGTTGTTTTTGCTATTCTGGGTCTTTTATTTTTCCATATGAATTTCATGATTGCTTTCTCTATTTCTACAAGAACTGCCGTTGGGATTTTGAATTGCATTGCATTACACATATAGAGAACTTTTGGTAATATCGCCATTTTGATGATGTTAGTTCTGTCTATCTATGAACAGGGTACATTTTTACATCTTCTAAGATCTTCCTCTATTTTTCTCTTTAGGGTTCTGTAGTTTTCCTTGTATAAAACTTGCACCTCTTTTGTTAGGTTGATTCCCAATTATTTTTTTTTTAGTATATTGTGAATGGAGTGGTTGTCCTCATTTCCGTTTCAGAGGATTTGTCACTGATATTCAGGAATGTCTTTGATTTATGAGTGTTGATTTTATATCCTGCCACTTTGCTGAATTCATTTATTAGCTCTATTAGTTTCTTTGTAGACCCTTTTGGGTCTGCTAGGTATAGAATCATGTCATCTGCAATAGTGATAATATAAGTTCTTCTTTTCCTATTTATATGCCTTTAATTTCTTTTGTCTGTCTAATTGCTCTGGCCAGTGTTTCGAGAACTATGTTGAACAGAAGTGGTGAAAGAGGGCATCCCTGTCTTGTTCCATATTTTAGGGGGAATGCCTTCAATTTTTCTCCATTCAGAATGATGCTAGCCTGAGACTTAGCATAGATTGCTTTTACAATATTGAGGTATGTTCCTGTTATCCCTAGTTTTTCTAGAGTTTTGAACATAAAGGAATGCTGTACTTTGTCGAATGCTTTTTCTGCATCTATCGAGATGATTATATGGTTCTTATTTTTAAGTATATTGATGTGATGAATAACATTTATTGATTTCCGTATATTGAACCAGCCTTGCATCCCACGGATGAATCCTACTTGATCATGGTGCACAATTTTTTTTATATGCTTTTGTATCTGATTTGCCAGAATTTAATTGAGGATTTTTGCCTCTAGGTTCATTAGAGATATTGGTCTGTAGTTTTCTTTCTTTGAAGTGTCTTTGTCTGGTGTAGGAATCAGAGTGATGTTGACCTCATAGAATGAATTTGGAAGAATTCCCTCTTTTTCAATTTCCTGAAATAACTTGAAAAGTATTGGTATTAGTTCCTCTTTAAATGTTTTGTAAAACTCTGCTCTATACCCATCAGGTCCTGGGCTTTTCTTACTTGGTAGTGTTTTGATGGTTTTTTTTTTTATTTCCTCAATTGATATTGGTCTGTTTAGGTTGTCTATATCCTCCTGACTCAATCTGGGCAGATCATATGACTTAAGAAATTTATCGATGCCTTCACCGTCTTCTATTTTATTAGAGTACAAAGATTCAAAATAATTTCGGATTATCTTCTGTATATCTGAAATATCTGTTATGATGTTGTCTTTTTCATCCCATATGCTAGTAATTTGAGTTCTCTCTCTTCTTGTCTTCGTTAGCATGGCTAATGTTCTGTCGATTTTTTTAATTTTTTCAAAGAACCAAATGGGTTGATGTGTCTGCCGCGCTTGCAGGCCGCTGGGCCTGTTCCGCCTGTCGGTTGCAGGTCTGCCTACCTTGCGGGAGCGGGTGGTGGCTCTGCTCTGGCCCTACTGCCATTGGGGTGTCGTGACTACCATGCTGGCAGATCGCTGGGCCTGTTCTGGGTGCGGGCAAAGGCTCTGCTCTGCCCCTACTCCAATTGGGTTGACGTGACTACCACGCCGGTGGGCCGTTGTGCTTGTACTGGGCGCAGGAGAAAGCTCTGCTCTGCCACTACTCCAATTGGGGTGTCATGTCTACCATGGTGGCAGGCCGCTGTGCCTGTTCCGCAGGTCAGTCACAGGTCTGATTTTGTTGCGGGCGTGGGCGGAGGCCTGCTTGGCCCCTACTACAATTTGGGTGACTTGACTACCTCACCAGCTGGTGACTGGGCCTTATCCGGGCACGGGCAGCGGCACTGCTATTTCCCTACTCCATTTGGGGTGACGTGGCTACCACGCCTGTGGGCCTGATGAATCTTCCTCTATGTTTCTAGAGAGAATTACGGAGGCATATAGGAGATATACTCTTTCGATCCTCATGCAGAGGATCAAAAGGCATCTGTCACAATGGCCTTTATTGGGCATGCTGCCTTGGATATTTAAAGAAAGTTACAATGCTTAGATGGATTACAAGATATGACTTTGAGAGATTTAGTCAGAGAAGCCGAGAAAGTATACTATAAGAGAGAAACTGAGGAAGAGAAGGGAGCAAAAGGACGATAAAAGAAACAAAAGACAGACTAAGGAGTTGACTAAGGTCCCGGTCACAACAACAAAAGGGCCAGAAATTAAGAAACAGGGAGACAGGAAGGGATACCTGGTCCCACGCCAGAGGCCACCCCTGACCTCAGATCAATGTGCCTACTGTAAAGAAAGAGGACACTGGGTTCAAGAGTGCCCTAGAAAGAGGCAGCCAATCCAGCCAGCCATTCTGACTCTTCAGCATGACTACGAAAGTCGGGGCTCAGATCCCCTCCCTGAGCTCAGCGTATCTTTTGAAGTGGAGGAGACCCCAGTAAACTTTGAAGGGGATACAGGGGCAATAAACTCAGCGCTTAAGGCCCCATTGGGCCCTCTATCAAATAAAAGGTCTCTAGTTCAAGGGGCTAATGGCAGTAAATATCGGACTTCTACAACTAAGAGGATCATGGACCTGGGGAAAGGAAAAATCCATCACTCCTTTTTAGTAATTCCAGAATGCCTGGCCGACTTTTTCTGTACGTCATGGGGATGTGAGCATACAGGGGCTGCCTGATGGAACACAAACTCCTCATCAAATTCAGTACACAGCATTGGCCATATTACCAATTAGATAACCAAAACCGATGGCCCCCAGAGGGGTCTCTAGATCCTCAAATTCTGCGTGACCATTTTTTTTTAAAGAGAGAGGCGAGAGACAGAGAGACAGAGAGAATTTTTAATATTTAATTTTTAGTTTTTGGCGGACACGACATCTTTGTTTGTATGTGGTGCTGAGGATCAAACCCGGGCCGCACGCATGCCAAGCGAGCGTGCTACAATTGAGCCACATCCCCAGCCCTGTGTGACATTTTTAACTTCTGCAAGTGCTCAAAAGGGTGAAAGGAGATTCCCCTATGGGCAGGCCTTTTCCATCCTTCACTCATATCCTGAACTATGCTTATCCAATAGATCCTCACCTTCAGCCTTGCGCTCCAGAGTCTCTGCTGTGACTCTCACCTCAGCAACCTGATTTCTCCCCTCCAATTATTAGATCAAAAACCCAAACCTCTCCCGGTTCTCAGACCATCGCACCCTTGCTGAGTTAGCAGGTACTCAGGTTCTCATCCACCGACTCACTCCTCTCTTCTCCTGTCCGTGCCCGCACCGGGTCCCACCAGGTCCTCTTACCAGCTAACACAAAGCTAAAAGTAGCAGAGGAGAGCCCTCAGACTCCTATCAAAGATGTAATGAAAATGGCCTTTAAAGTTGCTTTGTCATCACTGAAAACAGTTTACTAAAAATTTAAAGTCCCTCACATGCATTTTGGGATACTCACTCTTGTCTTCCCCTCTGCTCTACCTGTTCTGCAGCTCAAGTTTTTGTTACTAGGAAAATACCAAACCCCTTTCCCATTATTCTTTTACATCTCTCCTTCCTTATTCTCAGATCCTCGGAGCTGCTGTCAGCCCCACCTTCCCTGTCTTCCCCTTCTGTACCAGGCCTACAGAAAATTCTTAACTGACTTTCTACAGAAGTCTTCACCATGGCTGACTTTAGGACTTTCAGCAAAAGAGTCCCTATAAAAGAGTTCAATGTAGATAAACTTCCTCTTTTAGTGTTGCCTTGTTCTACTTGGCCACTGGCTAAAAAAATAAGCACTTCTATGCTAGACTCTCCATTACTTGTTTTCCACAAAATATATGAACAAGGCCTCTGGCCGTGAGCTGGGGCTTTACAGAGATGGCTATATTTCTAAGATAAAGAAGTTACCATCAGGGCTCCATGGTAACAGCTGTCAGGGGCGAAAAATGAGAAAGGTAGGAAAAAGCTCTTTCCCTCCCAGGTGTCCTTGAAAAGTTAACTTGCCCAGAACCGAGGAAAAAACAGAAACAACAACGGCTTTTTTGAACTTCTGCAGACTGTGAACTTCTGAGCCCCTTCCCTTACATGTTGGGTACAAAATTCTGAAACTACCTATACTTGAGTTTCAGGAGAATAATTGATTACAACAGAAGCAATGCCCTCTGAATATGGTTGCAACCAAATAGGACGGTTTCGCTGTCTTCGTTGCTATCTTAGGTGCCTTGCCTTGTCCGTCCCTACAACAGCATAATTGTATATAATTAAACATTGTTTATGTTTTCATGAAATGGTCAACAAATGTGATTAATTGTGTAATGGTGCAGATGTTTCCCAGAGTGCTCTTTCATGATGCAGTTTCATTTGAAGATCAAATAGGGGGGCATACAACCCGTTTCAACTGGGAACATATATCCCTCACTTTAGCCATCCTATTCGGAATAGGAGTTGCTGCAGGGGTGGGCACAGGAACCACTGCCCTCGTCCATGGGACACAACAAATGACCCAATTAGAAGAAGCAATAGACCATAACTAAGATATTAGATACCTCCATCAGAGCTTTGCATGAATTTTTAACCTCTCTCTCTGAAGTTGTTTTACAGAACAGGTGAGAGACACAAAACACACACACACACAGAAAAAAAAATAGCAACATATATGTCAATCAAAATTCATCATAAAATATATATCATCCACAGATCCAAAAATATTCATTTTACTGAACATGGAAGCTCACCCATTGGTTGAATATTCAGTTCCAACACGGTTTAGTAGGAGTGATCTCTTCTCACAATTTGTATCTGCCAACTCATCCACCTCACAAGAATGTATGTGTGGTACCAGGTATGATTCTATATATCCATATAAAAATATATGTGCTGAATGGGCTACAGAGAAAGGGAGACAGGAATTCACAATTTGTTAACTTTAAAAACACATGGAGAACTATTTCAACAAAAAATTGACTAGATTTAACTCCTACTCTGTATCATGCAAAAGGCAAGTCCAAATATACACCATGACTCCTCTAAACTGCTTGTATTTCTATTCTGTTTGGGTTATTTTTCTCCATCCTATTAGAAATAGTATTCAGAGTCTGATAGGGTATGTGTTAGTGTCAGGGATTCAGTATTTCGAATAGAAAATAGGAAATTGAATCCAATGTGTATGCTAATATATGCTACACAAAAATCTTCCCACTCTCATCCAGAACAATGCTTTAACATTACTTTCGCCTCAAGTAAGACACAATTATAGGAGAAGAGTTAGAAAATCTGTGAATACCTATCTGGAATGGAAAATGCTCCAGATTTCACATCTTTTGTGGAGGTAGAGGACTTTCTAAAAGTAAGGGACAGGGTAAACACTCCACAAACATGGAGCTCTTCTGGCCTAAGGACTTTTTGAGAATCTCACTCTGAGGTTGGGCACTTGAAATTTAGGTTGTTTTCAGGAGCTTTATCTTCTTTTGTAGTGAGAACATCAAAGGTGGGTCTCCATCACTTTGACCTGAAGGACATGGGTTCTTATTTTCCAATTAACATGAAGCAGGAGGCCTGAATCCTCTCTTTGTTGGTAAACAGTGACCACTGGTGACTAAATGTCTCCCCATGTGAACTGTGAAGCCATTTTGTCCTCCTCCACTTTTTGTGGTGTTTTTCCTGCTGCACTGAGAGTTTAGTATTTGCTTCATGAAATACAAGGAGCCCAACTGAGACACAGTGCTGGAGGGAGTTATGTCACCTGTGGTGGGTCAGGGTGTGCAGGAGAACGCACCAACCAGGCTTCTATCCCTCATAGCTTACCCCATTGCCCCCTTGTCCATATGACCCTTATTCTGAACATTGCCCTGAAACCTCTCCATATAAAAAGATGACTTTACAAATAAGGATCTGCTGGCTGCACCATGTCAGTCACAAGCCATTTGGAATCCAATGGTAGATCCTCATGGACCTACTAATGATGTTTTTTCACACACCTGCCCACCAGTGCTCTAGGCCCACTACTCAGCAGACTCAAACGTACTGGCATCTCTTTTCTACAACATTTTCATGAAATCCAGTCAATCAAGGCACTGTCTGGTATACTCATGATCAGCAACAGGACATTCAAAGGTTCTCCAGTGCCACCTGGTCATGGAAATTTTAATAACTACATGGTATTCATCTAGCCATTGTTAAGGATGAAGTTGGAGGCACTGTGGGTTTCAATTCATTCAGAAACCATTAAATAATGAGGAAGCTCATTTTCAATGAAAGCTCTGGAGAACTCTCACAGGCAAGGCTTCCCAAAGAGTGGCCAAAAGGTCACATGAAGCCAGGTAAATTGAGGTCTACAATGTGAGGTGCATGTGTGTTTTGACACTCAACTATGGCTGCCAAGTCTTTCAGAATAAAATCATGTGTTATCCTGGCTGAGATTCTCAGTGCTCTGTGGAAAGCCACCCTGGGCCTAGATCTCAGTTTCCAAGGGCGACTCTCATGCGTGGCCTCCTAATATCCCAACACTATTCATGGCAATACTTCTCTGAGTTCAGTTCCAGAACGCAGACTCTAAGGGGAATCCAACCAGAGTTCAAGCCCAGGTGGACCAAGATATTTCTTACAACCACCACACAAATGACCACAATTAAAACCAAAACACTCAAACAAGGTCCTCATCTTCTTCCATATAGTCACTCATCGTAACCTCTGGCTGAAGGTTTCCATGAATGGCTCACCAAAAGACAGTGTCCAAATAAACTCCCTTGCCCCTCATTTGCCTAAAGTCATGTTGGCCTGGACACCCTTCCTGTGAACCAGGAGTGATCAAATAAGCCTCCCGTTAATACTGCTCTGTTTCTCCAATTTGTGGCCTACTGACTTTCAATTATAGATTCTTTATGTGATTTGGATTCATGCAAAAACCTAAGCACCTCTGCAGTGATTTGAAGAACTCATTTGACCCAAGGAATACCAATTCTCACTTGATGGAAGTCAGGAACCTAACAGAGGAAGACGAGAGACTTCATCCACAATGACTGATCTTTTGGCAATTATGGTTTTGGATGCACACATGGGATCATTCTTTAGATCCATCAGCTGCTGAGAATCAAAGTCACAGCCACATACAAGGCCAAGAGGCTAATTCAGACACATCCCTTTCCAAAGCAATTAAGAAAGAGCCACAAGTGATGCCCATTCACTTCCATTTGAAAACTGTTTTCTTCAGGCTTCACAAATGGGTGGCCTGAGGCAAAGACCTTCCTGATATTCAGGGCAACAGAACAATAGGTAAGCAAAAGGCCAAAAGCAGGGTATATCCACTGAGACTTTCCTGGTCACATTGATATCTGAGTTTTCTGAGATGCTGGCCATTCCCTTCAGCTATCCTGTACATGGCCATGTCACAGACCTTGGAGTTGTTACATATCTTGGACACAAAACCATGAGCCTATTCTGGAGAGTGGCCAGAATTCAGAAGAAAACAGAGACTTAGGAAGGTAGTAGGTATTGCCCATCCATAAGGCAAGCTGCACTCTATTCATAAATTAGGCAGGATGCATAATGGGAAGCTTTCTACTAGACAGGACACATCCATTGTTGCATTCTCTTTTCTCATGTCTACAACCGCAGACACAGTGGGATACACAGACATAGAAACACTCATCTTGTCAAACGACTTACTAGAAACAGTTCACTTCAAATCAAACAAACCGCCTTTCGTACCTATTCTCTGAACATGAGACAAAACAACAAACCCACACTCACAAATGCACCTCCTTCCCTCAAGTAGGTCTGTGACTCTCCGGAGTTAACTCTGACTGGTGGGCCATATTATGTTCCCCCAAAATGGCGTGTCCTCTATCAGATCTGGTTTCCTTGACCAACTCTGTGAAGTTGTCAGGAAAAAGTGGCCAGCCACTACCTGCTTTCGCAGGAAAAGTATCTCTTCAGAGCTCTCCTGGTATTTGGCTATACTCACATCAGGAGGTACCAAGAAAGACTGACTCTGTCCTTGGAAAATCCAATCAAGTGAGCCCACAGGGACATGGACTGGGATTGCCTCTCGGTGTCTTGGTTCTTGGATAGCAAGTTCAGAGAGTTCCATCACCAAGGAAATGAGGTATGTCACTTTCTTTGGAACTGAATGAGGCCACTGCCTTGGCAACCACTTTGTCCTAACACTTGCTTCCAAGGGTCCCATGAGATGGAGGCTGCTCCTACTTCCTGGAACACTTTTACAAGTTAGAATGGTATATCAACCATAGAGACCTGGGAACAGCTCTCCACACAGGTCTGGTTTAGTCCATCTTCTCTAAAATAAGTAGAGAGATGCTGATTCGGACACATCCCTTTATCCTGACCAGGTTGTTTGACTTGGAATAGGACTTTTGCTCTCTCAGGTCTTTCATACCTCCCTACAACTTCTCCAGGTATCATTTCTGCATGGACCTTTGAGGTTTTCAGCAGGTGGAAGGTCCCCTAATTCCCTGTATTTTAAGAACAACTCTGTTGCTGCTCTTCTGTAAAATGAGATTTAGGGAACAGTGTATGTTTAGGGTTAATAACAGGTTCAATTTGGGTTAGGAATCATTCTGGGCGATGAATAATGGTATTGAGAACGTGCGATAATTACAAGAATATAGAGGTGAAATATCAGTATGGAAACAGAAATCTAGGTATGATTTGAAGCACAGGACCTTGTACCTTGGTAGATTTAATGTAGAAGAGAACATCCAGTCAAAATGGATAGTCGGTAGGATTAGGAAGATAGTCGGTAGGTTTAGGAAGAAGAGTGAGTATAGGATTTGGACCAAAAGTTCTTTAGCAATAGGGTTTCTGTTAGAGAATGAATGAAAATTTCAGCACATGTGAAGAGTCAGTCACAACGATGAACTGGGGAAAATAAGTAGGAAAGCAGGTATCAATAGAGACATTATGAAATCAGGCAAAGTATAAAGTGAGTTATAGGATTAGACATTTTCAACAGGGTTTAGTTTGAATATATAATCATTGGAAGAAACAAATATGTTGTCACCAATAGGATTGACATTTGAGAGCATTAGGCAACCTTCACATGGATGTTTTTAGTTATCCATGTTCACTTTCCTTTTAGACTTCGGTACAATCATAAGTGTGACCTTTACATTTTTTGTTCAGAATTTTACTGTGATAAAATATATATGTGGATCAGGTGACATGAGTATTTCTTCCACCATTTCTGGGAGCAATATTTTGAAGACATATACATTAGTGTTAGGGGTACACAGAGGTGAACCCTGTGTCTATGAATATAGAGATAATGCATGAATAGACCATCCTGTGAATAAATAATTTAACTGGTTCCACTTTAAATAATGAATTGAATTGATATCTAAAAATATATAAGAAATCTTATATTGATATATAATCATTCATTCCAACCAGTTATACATCTAATGGTAATTTTAGGATTATGGTTTATCATGAAGGGTGTTTGAGTTTTGCTTCATAAAAGATAATGAAAAATGAAAATATTGTGATTGGAAAAAGTCTTATAAAAAGACCAGTCAAGAAACATGGAGGAATACATGTGTTCTGAAGCAGGAAGTGACTGATCATTAAACAAATGCCTATAAGTTTTCTAACTTGTGGATGAAATATATATCCTATGATGTGCATAAACTGAAGAAATAGTAATGTACCAGTGTTGAATAGAAATGAACGTCAAAATACACATCATGTCCCCTAGGAATCTACTTGCATTGATGTTACACTGGGTAAGTATCTGTAGAAATATTAGAGTTTGTATGCACCATTCTATGAAGTTACTTTTCAGTAGTAGGAAAGAAATATGTATTTCAGGTGGATGATTATTTCTGAGTATAATCTTGTGGAAAGTTTGTTATAAATCCACATATATGAATATGAATGAATTTAGGGAGCGTATAATAAGACACATATATATCATATTTTGAAAAATCTGGAGAGTATATATATATATATATATATATATATATATATATATATATATATATATATATGCACGCACACGCACAGACATTAAAAAGTAGCAATATAGGAGATCCAACATGGTGGCGAACATGGAGAAATCAAGTCTCTGACCTCTTAAGCTGCGCAGTCATAGGGAGTCATAAACTGTCTAAATGCTGTTTGTTCAGAATCACTAGGCAATGCTGACCTGACATGGATCTGGTGCGAACAGTCTGGGCCCCTCAGAAAACACACAGAGCACGGATCAGCTGCATAGAAGCTCAGATTTGCCTGCTTCTTGTGTCTCAGAACTAACATTCCCTCTGAAATAACTGGTCGGCCCTTCTGAATTTACAGAGGTAAAAGGCCACTGAATAGAAATGGGGCTTCGGAGACACAGTCAGGACCCATCCGTTGCATTGGTCACCTGGCAAAAGGAATGAACGGTCACCATTTGCATGGGATACCACCATGGAAGAGAACTGACGTCATGGGCAGAGGAGATAACTTCATTGAAACCAGTACGACAGGTGTGTAATTCCCTATGCATCTCTCTCCACACAGCGGGAAAACATTAAGGGCCCCTTCCAGCTCTCCTTTAAGGGGCCCTCCCAGGTCTCCCTTGAGAAAGATGGCCAGACCGAGGGAATCATGTGTGCTGTGGGACTCGTGGCATGGAATTCCCGGCTACCGCTCCCACCAGTGCTGACAACTGAGGTCTCTTACACCAGCTAATGTGGGCATGGATACCAGAGAGCAAGCAAATTCGCTGGGGGTTCCCAGCCCCAAGCTCTACAAACTTAGGGTCTGAGGGAGGCAAACAGGGAGAGAGTGGCAGGCGTTGATGAAAACAGGACTACCAGGACCAGAGACCTGACGTGTAGCAAGTATTGTGGTGAGTGTCACAGTTGAGCGGAGCCTGGCTTGAGGAAACACTAGAGAAGGTCCTAGGCACTCAGGATTGGAGACCCGCCCAGTCTGGGAGGAAGAGCTGCTGCACAGTGATTGGTTCCCACCTATTGAGAGGAGAAGCTTGGCCCAGTGAGCACAGCTCCACCTACTGGAAGAGAAGTTATTTGAACTCTATGACTGCATGTATTATTATTATTTTATTTTTACTTTTTTTCTTTCATTTTCATTTTTTGTTGTTGTTCTTTAACTTATTTTAATGTTTTTATTTTTTAAATTTTACTATTATTATTATTATTTTAAATTTTAATTTTCATTTTTAATTATCATTATTATTTTAAAAAATTATTTCTTTCTTTATTTTCTATTTTTTTCTTTTGTCTTTTCATTTCTTTTCAATTTTCTTATTCCCTCATCCTTGAATTCTACCTGCCTATTCTCATTCTCTTTAATGACTTCTTCCCATCCCTTTTAATATCTTTCCTCCCAAGCTTCAAATAAATTTATAAGAATAAGCAGTAACTCAGCACTCAAACAAACAAGAAGTAACATGAGCAGCATAAAAAAGCAAGAAAGAAGAGGAGTACAAACAATGAAGGATAACCTAAATATTCAGGAGGACCCAGAATCATCAGAAAAATGGTCATATAAAAAACTCAAGGAATACCTTAGACAGATGGAATGAAACCTTAGAGAGGATACGAGAGAGCAAATAAATACAGTGAAAGAACACATTGAAAATGAATTATATAAACAGATAAAAGAAGAAGTTAATCTTCTTTAACAGGAGATAGAGATTATAAAAATTCAAAGAATAATTCTAGAAATGAAGAAAACGATAAACCAAATTAAAAACTCAATTGAGAGTATCACTAACAGAGTGGAGGAAGTAGAAGACAGAATGTCACATAATGAAGACAAAATATATCATCTTGAAAAGAGTCTAGCCAACACAGAAAGGCTGGTAAAAAATCACGAGAAAAACATCCAAGAGATATGGGATAACATAAAAAAAACAAACTTATGAGTCATCTGGATAGAGGAAGGTACAGAGATTCAAACCATGGGAATGAGTAACCTGTTGAATGAAATAATTACAGAAAATTTTCCAGAAATAAAAAAGGAAACGGATATACAAACTGAAGATGCTTACAGGACACAGAGCACACAAAATCACAGTAGACCAACGCCAAGACACATTGTTATGAAGATATCCAATATACAGAACAAATGGAAAACATTAAAAGCTTCAAGAGAAAGGAGGAAGATTACATTCAGGGGTAAACCAATATGGTTAACAACCTATTTTTCATCACAGACACTGAAAGTGAGAGGATCCTGGAACAATGTATTTCAAACATTGAAAGACAATGGATGCCAAACAAGAATTCTGTATCCAGCAAAATTCAGCTTCAGGTACGACAACGAAATAAAAATCTTTCATGATAAAGAAAAACTAAAAGAATTTGCAGCAAGAAAACCACCATTGCAAAGTGTCTTGAGCAAAACACTACACGAGGAAGAAATGAAAAACAACAACCAAAACCATCAGTGGGATGTGCCTCAGTAATGACAGAGGGCGGGGGAAAAGCTAATCATGGAGAAACAAAGTAAATTTAAAAAAAACGATAAATATTCAAACATGGATGGCAGTAGAAACCATATATCAATAGTAGCTCTAAACACTAATGGCTTAAACTCTCCAATAAAGCAACATAGGCTTGTAACTTGGATTCAAAAAACAAATCCAACAATATGTTGCCTCCAGGAGACATATCTGAATGGAAAAGACATACACAGGCTGAAGGTGAAAGGTTGGGAAAAAATATACCATGCACACGGTCCTCATAAGCAAGCAGGGGTGGCCATCCTCAAATCGAATTAAATCGACTTCATGACTAATTTAATCAAAAGGGATAATGAAGGAAATTATATACTGTTAAAAGGAACCATTCACCAACAAGACATAAAAATTATCAATTTTTACGCACCATTAAATGGTGCTGCAACGTTCATAAAACAAATTCTCCTCAAGTTCAAGAATCAAATAGACCACAACACAATAATTATGGGTGACTTCAACACACCTCTCTCACCATTGGACAGATCCTCCAAATAAAAGTTGAATAAAGAAACTATAGAACTCAATATCACAATCAATAACCTAGACTTAACTGACATATATAAAATATATCAACCATCATCAAGTGGATATACTTTTTTTTTAAGCAGCACATGGATCCTTCTCAAAAATAGACCATATATTATGCCATAGAGCAACCCTCAATAAATATAAAGTGGTGGACATAATACCATGAATTTTATCTGATTATAATGGAATGAAACTGGAAACCAATGAAAAAGAAGGAAGAAAAAATCCTACATCACATTGAAAATGAACAACATTTTACTGAATGATTAATGTGTTACAGAAGACATAAATGAGAAAATCAAAAAATTCTTCGAGATAAATGAAAATACAGACACAACATATCGGAATCTATGGGACACAATGAAAGGAGTTTTAAGAGGGAAATTCACCACCTTGACGTCATTCCTCAAAAATAAGAAAGAACAACAAATAAATGAGCTCACACTTCATCTCAAAGCCCTAGAAAAGGAAGAGCAAAACAACAGCAAATGTAGCAGAAGGCAAGAAATAACTAAAATCAGAGCGGAAAACAACAAAATTGAAACAAAAGAAACTATTGAAAAAATTACAAAACTAAAGCTTGGTTCTGCGAAAAATAAATAAGAACAATAGACCCTTAGCATCCCTTTATGTTCAAAACATTAAAAAAATTAGAGATAACAGGAACTTACCTCGACATTGTAAAAGCTATCTATGTTAAGCCTCAGGCTAGCATTATTCTGAATGGAGAAAAATTGAAGCATTCCCTCTAAAATCTGGAACAAGACAGAGATGTCCTCTACCACCACTTCTATTCAATATAGTTCTCGAAACACTGGCCAGAGCAATTAGACAGATGAAAGAAATTAAAGGCATGAAAATAGGAAAAGAATAACTTAAATTATCACTACTTGCAGCTGACATAATTCTATATATAGAAGACCCAAAAGGGTATACAAAAAAAAAAAAACTACTAGAAGTAAGAAATGATTTCAGCAATGTGGCAGGATATAAAATCAACATTCATAAGTCAAAGGCATTTCTGTATATCAGTGACAAAACTTCTGAAACGGAAATGAGAAAAAAAACACTCCATTCACAATATCCTCAAAAAATAAAAATAAAATCCTTGGGAATCAACCTAACAAAAGAGGTGAAAGATTTATACAATGCAAACTACAGAACCCTAAAAAGAGGAGTAGAATAAGATCTTAGAAGATGGAAAAATATACACTGTTCATGGATAAGGAGAACTAACATCATCAAAATGGTGATATTCCCAAAAGTTCTCTATAGGTTTAATGCAATGCCAATCAAAATCCTAACGGCATTTCTTGTAGAAATAGAGAAAGCAATTATGAAATTCATTTGGAAAAATAAAATATCCAGAATATCAAAAGCAATTCTAACCAGGAAGTGTGAATCAGGCGGTATAGCGATACCAGATTTCAAACTAAATTTCAGAGCAATAGTAACAATGACAGCATGGTACTGGTACCAAAACAGGCGGGTGGACCAAAGGTACAGAATGGAGGACACAGAGATTAATCCACAATGCTACAACAATCTTCTATTTGATAAAGGAGTTAAAAGCATCAATGGAGGAAGGATAGCATCTTCAACAAATGGTTCTGGGAAAACTGGAAATCCATATGTAACAAAATGAAACTGAATCCCTTTCTCTTGCATGCACAAAAGTTCACTCAAAATGGATCAAGGACCTTGATATCAAATCAGAGACATGGCGTCTGATAGAAGAAAAAGTTGGCTACGATCTACATACTGTGGGGTCGGGCTTCAAATTCCTCAATAGGACATCCATAGCACAAGAGTTAATAACTAGAATCAACACATGGGACTTACTCAAAGTAAAAAGTTGTTTCTCAGCAAAAGAAACAATAAGAGAGGTAAATAGGGAGCCTAAATTCTGGGAACAAATCTTTACTCCTCACACTTCAGATAGAGCCCTAATATCCAGAGTATACAAAGAACTCAAAAATTTAAACAATAAGATAACAAATAACCCAATCAACAAATGGGCCGAGGACCTCAACAGACATCTCAGAGGAGGACATATAATCAACAAGTACATGAAAAAATGCTCACCATCTCCAGTAGTCAGAGAAAGGTGAATCAAAACCACCCTAAGATACCATCTCACTCCAGTAAGATTGGCAGCCATTATGAAGTCAAACAACAAGTGTTAGTGAGAATGTGGGGAAACAGGTACACTTGTACATTGCTGGTGGGACTGCAAATTGGTGCATCCAATTTGGAAAGCAGTATGGAGATTTCTTGGAAAGCTGGGAATTAAACCACCATTTGACCCAGCTATTCCCCTTCTCGGTCAATTCCCTAAAGACCTAAAAAGAGCATGCTGCAGGGACACTGCTACATCGATGTACATAGCAGCACAATTCACAATAGCAAGACTGTGAAACCAACCTATATGCCCTTCAATAGATGAATGGATAAAAAAATGTGGCATTTATACAGAATGGAGTATTGCTCTGCATTAAAAAATGACAAAAAATCATAGATTTGCAGGGAAATGGATGGCGCTAGAGCAGATTATGCTAAATGAAGCTACCCAATCCCTTAAAAACAAATGCCAAATGTCTTCTTTGATATATGGAGATTCACTAAGAACAGAATAGGTATGAAGAGGATGAGAAGAAGATTAACATTAAAACAGGGATGAGAGGTGGGAGGGAAAGGGAGAGAGAAGGGATATTGCATGGAAATGGAAGGAGACCCTCAGGGTTATACAAAATTACATACAAGAGGAAGAGAGAAGAAAGGGAAAAATAATACATGGGGAGAAATTTATTAAGGTAGAGGGGGTAGAGAGAGAAGATGGTCGGAGAGGGGAGGGGAGGGGGGATAGTAGAGGATAGGTAAGGCAGCAGAATACAACAGACACTAGTATGGCAATATGTGAATCAATGCATGTGTAACTGATGTGATTCTGCAATCTGTATACGGGGTACAAATGGGAGTTCATAACCCACTTGAATCAAAGTGACAAATATGATGTATCAAGAACTATGTAATGTTTTGAACAAGCATAAATAAAAATTAAAAAAAAAAAAAGAAAACTAACTTCGGTGAATGATGCACGCGAATCCTAATATTTGTACAGTAACTGACCCAGTTTAACATCAATGCAAGTAGATTCCTATGGTACATGATGTGTATTTTGACGTTCATTTTTATTCAACACTGGTACATACTATTTCATCAGTTTATGCACATCACAGGATATATATTTCATCCACAATTTAGCAAATTTATAGGCATCTGTTTCACTTTCAATCACATCCTGCTTAAGAACACATGGATTCCTCCATATTTCTTGATTGGTAATTTCATGAGACTTCTTTCCAAACACATTATTTTCGATCCATAATCACTTTTGAAGCAAAACTCACACACACTTCATGATAAAAAATAACCCTAAGATTACAATTAGATATATAACTGGTTGGAATTAATGATTGTATGTCAATATATGATTTCTTATATATTTTCAGATAACAATTCAATCCATTATTTAAAGTGTAACCAGTTATATTATTTATTTACAGTATGTTCTATTCATGCATTATCTCTATATTCATAGACACAGGGTACACCACTTTGTACCCCCAATACTAATTTATATGTCTTCAAATATTGCTCACAGAAATGGTGTAAAAAATACTCATGTCACATGATCTACATATATATTTTATCACAATAATTTTCTGGGCACAAAATGCAAAGGTCACACTTATGATTGTACCAAATCCTAAATGGAAGTTGAATATGGATTACTAAAAACTTCCATTTCCAGTTTGCCTAATGCTTTCAAATGTCATTTCTATTGGTGACTACATATTTGTTTCTTCCTAAAATTATGTATTCAATCTCGATCCTGTTGAAAATGTCTAAACCTATCACTCACTTTACAATTGCCTGATTTTGTAATGTCTCTATTGATATCTTCTTTCCTATATTTTCCGTAGTTCATCATTGTGACTGACTCTTCGCATGTGTTGACATTTACATTCACTGTATAAATGAAACCCTATTGCTAAAGAACATTTGATCCAAATTTTATACTCACTCTTCTTCCTAAACCTACCGACTCTCTTCCTTATCCTACCCACTATCCCAATTTGAGTGGATGTTCTCTTCTACAATCAATCTTCCAAGGTACAAGGTCCTATGCCATTGATTATCAATTTATCTGAGACAACCGTGCAGAACATAATTAAAAGCTAAGTATCCCAATCAAGGGCCTCATTCCCTTCTGGGCTACAAATCTTACCTAGATTTCTGTTTTCATACTTATATTTCACCTCTATAGTTTTATAAATATCACAGGTTCCCAATACCATTATTCATCCATCAGAATGATTCCGAACCCAAATTGAACATGTTATTAACCCTAACCATACACTGTTCCCTCAATCTAACTTTACAAAAGAGAAGGGACAGGGTTCGTCTTGCAATACAGCAATGTAGGGGATCTGCCACCTACTGAGTACCTCAAAGGTCCATGCATATTTGATACCTGGAGAAGATGTAGGCAGCTATGAAAGACCTGAAAGACCAAATGTCATCTTCTATGGCAAACAACCTGTTCAGGATGAAGGGTTGTGTCTGAGTAAGCCTCTCTCTTCTTAATGTAGAGAAGATGGACCAAACCAGGCCTATGAGGAGAGCTGTTCCCGCAAACTGGTGGGGCCAATTTGGAAAGCAGTATGGAGATTCCTGGGAAAGCTTGGAATGGAACCACAATTTGACCCAGCTATTGCCCTTCTCGGACTATTTCCTGAAGACCTTAAAATAGTGTATACCTCTGGGATACTGCCACATCGATGTTCTTAGCAGTACAATTCACAATTGCTGGACTGTGGGCCCAATCTAGATGCCCTTCAATAGATGAATGGATAACAAAAATGTGGCATTTATACACCATGGAGTATTACGCAGCACTAAAATATGACAAAATCATGGAATTTTAAGGGAATTGGATGGTAATAGAGCAGATTATGCTTAGTGAAACTAGCCAATCCCTAAAAAACAAATACCAAATGTCTTCTTGGATATAATGAGAGCAACTAAGAACAGAGCAGGGAGGAAGAGCAGGAAGAAAAGATTTACATTAACAGAGACATGAGGTGGGAGGGAAAGGGAGAGAAAAGGGAAATTGCATGTTAATGGAGGGAGACCCTCATTGTTATACAAAATTACATATAACAGGTTGTGAAGGGAATGGGAAAATAAACAAGGAGAAAAAATAATTACAGTAGATGGGGTAGAGAGAGAAGATGGGAGGGGAAAAGAGGGGGATCATAGAGTATAGGAAAGGTAGCAGAATGCAACAGTAACTAATAGGGCATTATGTAAAAATGTGGATATGTAACCAATGTGATTCTGCAATCTTTATTTGGGGTAAAAATGGGAGTTCATAACCCACTTGAATCTAATGTATGAAATATGATATGTCAAGAGCTTTGTAACGTTTTGAACAACCAAAAAAAGAAAAAAAAGTAGCCATGTATATGCCAATCGACATTCATCATGATATATATATATATATATATATATATATATATATATATATATATATATATATATATATATATATAATCCACAGATGCAAAAATATTCATTTTACTGAACATGGATTTTTGTATAATGTTATTGAACTAGGAAGCTCACCCATAGGTTGAATTTTCAGTTCAAACAGCGTTTAGGAGTAGTGATCTCTTCTCACAATTTGTATCTGCCAATTCAGCCACCTCACAAGTATGTACGTGTGATACCAGGTAGGATTCTCTATGTGCATATAAAAATACGTGTGCTACAGGGAAAGGGAGACAGGATTCCCATATTTGTTAACTTTAAAAACACATGTAGAATTATTTCAACAAAAAAATTGACTAGATTTATAGCTCCTATACTATATAATGCAAAAGGCAATTCCAACTACACACCATGCCTCCTCTGAACGGCTTGTATTTCTATTCTGCTTGGGTTATGTTTCACCATCATATTAGGATTATTAGTCAGAGTCTAGTAGGGTATGGGTTAGTGTCAAGAATTCAGTATTTCAAATGGAAAATTGGAAAATGAATCCAATGTGTATGCAAATATGTGATATACAATAATCTTCCCACTCTCATCCAGAACAATGCTTTGACATTACCTTTGCCCCAAGTAAGACACAATTAGAGGATAAGAGTTAGAAATTCTGTGAATACTTATCTGGAATGGAAAATGATCAGGAGTTCACAACCTTGGAGGTGGTAGAGGAGTTTCCAAAAGGAAGGGACAGGGGTGATCACTCAACCTGATCTTTCATTAATATTGGGAGCCATCTTGCCTTAAAGCCATGGAAAGATAATTTTTGCTTTACTATAAATTACTGCAAATTCTGAACCTGCTTGGAATGCCTGCCCATGCCTTGAACTCACCCACGCCTGTCTTACTGACCAGATAACAGCCCTCTCTGAAACCTTACTGACACCTCATAAATATTGGCCTTCCCTGGCCAGACAACGACCCTCTCTGAGGCTCTAATGGTCCTCATAATTTCTGATGCTGGGGCCAGCAAATAAAAAATGTTAACTACAGTTAGTGTGATGCTTGTCAAAGTTCTGTTTTCTGATACTCCCTTTTTGTGTAACTTTTTGGGCTATAAAGCTGGGGTGTAGGAAAGGTGGGGATGCTGTCTTTTTCCCACCGTTTTGAGAAGGAGAGTCAGCCTAGCCGGTTGAACTAATAAGCTTGCCTTAATTTGATTTTAATTGGAGTCAGTGGTCTTTTCTTGCATCCTGGTCTAACATTTTGGAGTTCCCCAGCGAGATGACGTGACCAGATCACAAGACCAGACTGCTGGAAATTCTGACGCTGGCCTTTCCTCCAGGGCTCAGGGCTGGAGAGAAAAGTTCCAAAGCCTTGGAGTGAGCCTTCGGTCCAGGGAGCACTGCAGTGAACCATCACACTAAAACTATTAGCAAGCACCTGGTGGAGGAGGCCTCCATTGGTAGGTGGTGCCTTTATACCATCTGATATCTGGTTAAGGGAGATGTCTTCTGATTACAGAGAGGTGGCCTGGGGAGGCTCACATGTACTCCTGTCCAGGACAGTAACAAGAATTGTTCTGTCCTCTTTTCTGTTCTGTATGGAATTTCTCTGAAAGGGTAGAAAGGTGCAGCCGGGCACGCAGGAGCTCCTACCCCGGAGCTTCAGCAAGACATTTCATTGCTCCTCAGTTTTTCTGTATCTTCACCAGGTTTCTGTTTCTTTGTGTTTTGTTTTGTGTTCTATATGTTTTTTGTTTGTTTGTTTTTGTGCATTTTGTTGTTTGATTTCTGTGGTAAAAACTTAAGGATATTGGAAGTAAAAATGGGTAATAAAGCAAGTAAGCCTTACACCCTTTGGACTGTGTTCTAAAAAACTGTGATGAAGTTTACCCCCCTTTGTTAAGCAGGATGAGAAAAGCCCCTAGCTGGCAGCCTGGAACTCACCCACTGCAGAGGGCAATGCCTGCTGGCCACCAAGGAACAGAGTATCTCCCAGGTTAACAATGGAAACTCCTTTAAAACCCCTTGTTGCTCCAGTTCAAGAGAGTCACAACATTTGGGCAGAGTCCCCTGTGTTTCTGCTTTGTTAGCAAAGCAGCAAACCTCCCTTTTTATTTTTCTCAAACCCTGTCCTCATTATTAAATAGGTATTAATTCGCTTCAAGGTCAGAAACCGAAATTTAAGTTACAAATTTTGATAACCCCCCGACCCTGGAACTTTTTGAGAGGTGACTACTGAAATGTTAGGAGATGGAGCGAGATTGGGGTGGAACCAAACCAGAGGAGCTAGTCCCATAAGTAAAAGGAGGGACTGAGGGACTCCCAGCATCTACCAAAGCCCTGCTGCTTCAAGGAATTCCTTCCTTCGTTCCCTGCACTGTAAGGATTATGCCACCTCTGTCTTCTTAAAAAAAAGAAAAAGAAAAAGGGGACACTAAATGCAGTAAAGTCACCATGGAAACCCTTGATATTACATTTCAGGTTGCCCTCTGTGAAAACATCTGATCCCCTTGTGAGGACATCTATCCTGCCACTGGTGTAGGAAATTTTTCTCTTATCTGCTCTGTTTTTAAGGCTTCTGTCTGTCAGCCATAGTCTGGAGCTCCTTTCTGTCTGTCTTGTGTCTTTGTTTCTGGCCCTTTAAGACATGTGCAATAATGTGCTGATATTATAAATTGTTTCTTGGGAATGATATTAGTTCAATGTGTGTCTAAATGATGATGTTTTATTGTAACAATCTGGTATCTGGATGGGTTTTTGTAGCATTGCTCAATCTTGCAGTTAAAAGTCGGGTTTAGGTAATTGTTTAGTTTATGATTTCAGATAATTCATGCCAGATAACTTAAATACTTAGGATGGAAAACTAAAGCACTCTACTTCCAAGTTGGCAAGTAACTTCCCAAACATTCAGTTTTATTTGTCACTAATTTTGAATTGGGTAGACTGAGAAAATATCACAGTGTGTACCAGTGCATTAATTTGGACAAGGATAGTAAATCATAGTATGGTATCTGTTGACAAAACAATATGTAAAGATATAAAATTTTGTGAATTTCATCTTAAAATTGTATCATAATTTTCAACATCCGAACCTCAAAATTATGGTTAAAATGCCTTAGGCCTGAGGTGTCTGCTCAGAATAGCAGTTTTTCCCTGCTCCTTTCAGACCTCAGCCAGGACTTTTGTTGAAATGCAAATGAAAGAAGCCTGCAAGCTCAGTAGGAGACTGATCTGAGGCCTAAGGCAGGAAAAAAGGTAAATTGTATGGTATTTATTAATTACTGGGCAGTCATTTTTTCTAGGACTCTTATTTTTTTCCTTAGATTCTGTATTCTTTTTTTGAGCTCATGAATTTGATCCTACAGACCTAGGTTAATGTTTTTCTGATCAGCTCTATCTTTGACCAACAGTGGAGTTTTTGAAACATTGCAATGGAGATTTCAACTGCAAAAAGCTACAAGGCCTTTACTATTATTATGTGTGCACACTTTTGTTATGTGTTGTATGTCTATATATACATATATCCCTATAACATATATATGTTATACAAATTAACACATATAAGGAGCACTCATAAAAAAAGCACTCATAAAAACAAATTTTAAAACGTGGATCCAAAGATCTTTAATTCAAGTGATTTAATTGGTACAATTTAAATTGGATAAACAGATAAAAATTAATGTCTTTAAATTTAACCTTACAAGTTTTTCTAGGTGTTCAAAAATCTAATAAAATATTAATGCCGACAAAAGGTCTAATATGCCTTGGTTCTAGGACTTTTTCTTCAACAAGAAATGGTACACTGTTCAATACATTTGTCTAATATTTTGATAAATAAGTAAAGTAAATTTGATATGGGATTACTCATTCATGAGTACTTTTGTTAGATATCTGATTGATTTACTAAGGTCTGTATAAGTTTGTCCTAAAGTCTGTATAAGATTGTAAAAATCAGTCATGTGTTAAAGAGACAAAAATTTCTTAAAACATAAGTTTACCCATAACATTGTGGTTATTAAGTTTTATTTTTCTAGAGCAAGCAACCATAAAAATTAAACAACTGATTAAATAAGAACTGTTATTTTAGAGCACTGTACTGCCATTTCTTTAAAAGCTAAACTTGGTTAATGTAGAAAAATCAATGCAATTGTGATGCTATTAATGTGCTCATATCTTCCAGGTATACAAGTCTGTAAGGTAGAAACTTTAAAAGAGCATTATATCAAGCTGGTGTTCTGAAGTTGTATGGTAAAAAAAAAATATATATATATATATATATTGGGATTTATTTACCTGTTGTCAATAAGATATGTAAACTTTTATGTTACTTTTTATATTGGGGAACAATTTAAATATATTTTAAGTTAATGAGAGCCTAATCTATGTAAAGGTTAAAAACTTTCAGCCTTTTTTTAATTCATGTTTTAAATGCTATATCATATGGTGTTAGCTAATGTTCATGTGACCTCAAACAATTTATGTAAACTTTGTAAAATGATATTTGAAAAACAAAGATTAGCTTTAGAATTAAAACACTTAAGATTAATAAAGAGCCCTTCCTTACCTGAGATAAGGCTCTGTGTCCCATCTTATTATGTGAGAATGTCTACGAAAGCAGTAGGTCAGATGTTATTTCATTTAAAGATATTTTCAAAAGGTTTTTTTTCCTGTCAACATTACTAGCATCTCAAACAGAGGATATAATGTATAACTCAGCCAAAAATTTTAGGGTAGCTATTACACGAACTAAGTTTGTTTACTGTTGTTAATTTTATTTTGTAATTTCCTTATGGGTGATATAAAGATTCCCTGTTAGTGTTTTACAGAAGTGTTGCTTTAAGAACACAACATTGGTTAATTTAAGATAATTAGCCATCACCTAAAAGACAGACAGAATAATACAGATCCCAAATAATAAAAAGATAAATAATTTTAAATTATAGACATTAAAGCCCAGTACTCTTAATATAAGTCTGTTAAAATTTATTTGATGGATGTTTAAGATTAGGATTTAAAATTAAAGTTATATGAAAAGGGACAAGAAAAAAAATATTTGGCTCTTGCCCTCTGAGTCAGTCTGTATCCAGGGAACAGCGGACTTCTCTAAAGAGCTTTGCAACTCTGAACCACATAACTTCCTGATCAGGGAGATTAATGAGACCACTGGAGAACAGAAAGCCAATCAGTGCATTTGCTACGAAAAGGAGAGTCATCAGAGAAGGGAGACATCCCTGATGCTTCCGAGGGAAGCCACATGGTCAAACAAGACCTGGACCCACCTAGCGCAAATGGCACTAGCAGAACTGAGAACTGCTCTCAAGTTTCCCCAGGAATGACTCCCATAAAAGCTCAGCTGACTGTTCACAATAGACAGAAACAAAAGTCAGTTTGACTGCTTCATCTTAAACACTTAGAAAAGACAGTTAAAAACAAATTACAGCCATTCCTGGGCATTTTATATAATAATAGTAATAATAATATTTTAAGGTATACACTTTATGTTAGCCTCCCAAAATAAGTAAGACTAAAGGCTACAAAGAAGGATTCTCAGACAGGAATGCCTGATAACTATAAAAAGAGGCTATCAAGATTATCTGCCAGAGGCAGAAGTTTTTAGTTTAAGGCCTATAGATATTCTTAACCTAAACACATAGTCTTGGTATTTGTTAGTATGATTATGCAGCAATGAGTAAGAGAATTAATGGTTTCTCTATTAGACACAGAGGTCATACTAGTAAAAGTATTTTGCAAGATCAGAAGACATTAAATTATTAAACTGAATCTTATGGGGAGGGACAAATGTAACACTAAAAGTTAAATATTAAGTTGACAGTCCTGATAACTGGGGATATTTAAGACTGGTGAGGAAACTTCTATACAGTGACATGTTCCAGCTGCTGCAACATTTATTAAGTACTCATGTTTTTTTGTTTCTCTCATAGAAGAACCCATCCCCAGATGCCTTTACTACCTGTTCTTCCCAATCCAGACTTCAAACCTAACTGACTTCTAAAAGGCGACTAATGTCCCTCAGGCAGTGCCCCCTCACGTCACCCTCTCTCAGCTCAGAAGAAGTCTAAATGAGTGACGCCTCTCTTCTTACAGCAATAGAGACAAAAATAAATAGAATATCAATATAAGTAATTAATTAAGTCAGGTAAAATCAGCGAGACGTGTTTTTGGGTGAGTTCAAAAAATCGGGAGACTATTACCTGAGGGATTAAAATTCCCACAGTGCTCTTCCTACCCAATCAAATATATGAAAGGAACACATTAGAAAAGGGGGGAATGATTGACCCAACCTTATCTTTTATTAAAATTGGGAGCCATCTTGCCACAAAGCCATGAAAAGATAATTTTGGCTTAACTATAAATTACAGCAATATCTGAACCTGCTTGGAATGCCTGCCCGTGCCTTGAACTCACCCATGCCTGGCTATCTGACCAGATAACAGCGCTCTCTGAAACTTTGTTGACACCTCATAAATATTGGCCTTCCTTGGCCAGACGACACTCTCTGAGGCTCTAATGGTCCTCATAAATTCTGATGTTGGGGCCAGCAAACAAAAATGTAAACTACCATTAGTGTGATGCTTGTCAGAATTCTGTTATTTTTAACCCCACTTTTGTGTAACTTTCTGGGCTATAAAGCTTGGCTGCTCTTCTGTTCTTGACTTTTTGGGAGGGAGAGGCAGCCAGGGTGGTGGAAATAATAAGCTTGCTTTAATCTGATTTTAATTGGAGTCAGTGGTCTTTTCTTGCGACCTGGTCTAAAAGGTAAACACTACACAAACCTGGAGCTCTGCGGACTAAAGACTTCTTGAGAAAATGTCTTTGACGATGCGCACTCGACATATATGTTGTTGTCAGAAGCTTTAGCTTCCATTCAAATGAGACCATCAAAGCTGGGTCTACATCTATGAGACCTGGAAAACATTGTTTCAATTTTTTCAAAGAACATGAGGCAGCAGTGCTGACTTCTCTCTGTAGGTAAACTGTGGCCACTGAAAGCTAAGTGTCTCCGCATGTGGATTGTGAAGCCATTTGGTCATCCTCCAATTTTCATGGTGTTTCTTTCTACTGCACTGGGAGTTTGGTATTTGCTTCATGAAATACAATGAGTTCAACTGGTACACAGTGCTGGAGGGAGTCCTGTCACGTGTGGTGGGTCCGGGGCTGCAGGAGAATGCACCAACCAGGCTTCTATCCCACATAGCTTGACCCTTTGACCATAGCAACCTGATTCTGAACATTGCCCTGAAACGTCTCCATATAACAAAATGCCTTTTATGGAGAGGTTTCAGACATATAAGTGATTCCTGTCTGTAACATGTCAGCCACAAGTCATTTGGATGTCAATGGCAGAATCACATGTCCCGACCACAGATGTTTTATCACACACCTGCACACAACAGCTTTTGGCCCACTACTCAGCACGCTCCAACATACTGGCATCTCTGTTCTACACCATTTTCATGAAACCCAGTCAATCAAGGCACTGTCTGGTACACTCAGGATCAGCAACTGTACATCCAAAGGTTCTCCAGTGGCAGGTGGCCATGGGAAGTTCAAAAATTTCATGGTATTTATCTAGCCATTTTCAAAGATGAAGTTGGAGAAACTGTGGGTTTCAATTCATTAAGGAACCATTAAATTTAGAGGAAGCACATTTCAATGAATAATCTAGAGAACTCTCACAGGCAAGGGTTCCCAAAGACTGGCCAAAAGGTCACATGAAGCCAGCCCCATTGAGGTCTACAATGTAAGGTCCATGTGTGTTTTGACTCTCAACTATGGCTTC
Organism: Callospermophilus lateralis; assembly: GCF_048772815.1. Taxonomy (NCBI): domain Eukaryota; kingdom Metazoa; phylum Chordata; class Mammalia; order Rodentia; family Sciuridae; genus Callospermophilus; species Callospermophilus lateralis. Next base: position 411,484 of record NW_027512934.1, read on the forward strand.
CAAGTCTTTCAGAATAAAATCATGTGATATCCTGGCTGAGATTCCCAGTGCTCTGTGGAAAGCCACTCTGGGCTTAGATCTCAGTGTCCAAGGGCGACTCTCATGTGTGGCCTCCTAAAATCCCAACACAATTCATGGCAATACTTCTCTGAAGTCAGTTCCATAACGCATTCTCTAAGAAGAATCACACCAGAGTTCAAGCCCAGGTGGACCCAGGCATCTCTTACAACCACCACACAAATGACCACAATTAAAACTAAAACACTCCAACATGCTCCTCATCTTCTTCCACATAGACATTCATCATAAACTCTGGCTGGAGGTTTCCATGAAGGGCACAGCCCAATACACTGTTCAAAATAAGCACCCTTGTCCCTCATTTGCCTAAAGTCAGGGTGGCCTGGACACCCTTGCTGTGAACCAAGAGTGATCAAATAGGCCTGCCCTATATCTGATCTGCTTCTCCAATTTGAGGACTAATGACTGTCTGGTATAGATTCTTTATGTGAATTGGTATCATAGAAAACCCAAGCCCCTATCGGCTAGCCTCTGCAGGGATTTGAAGAAATGATTTGACCCAAATGATCCCTATTCTCACTTGATTTAGCTCAGGAAGCTTACAGAGGAAAGTGAGAGACTTCATCCACAATGACTCCTCTTTTGGCCATTTTGGTTTTGGATGCACACTTGGAAACATTCTTTAGATCCATCAGGTGCTGAGAATCTAAGCCACTGCCACCACACCGGGCCAAGTGGCTGTTCCAGACACATCCCTTTCCAAAGCAATTAAGCAAAGAGCCACAGGTGATGCCCATTCATTTCCATTTGAAAACTGTTTACTTCAGGCTTCACAAAGGGTTGGCCTGAGGCAAAGACCTTCCTGACATTCAGGGTAATAGAAACATAAGTAAGCAAATGGCCCAAAGCAGGGTTTCTCCACTGAGACTTTACTGGTCACACTGATATCTGAGTTTTCTGAGATGCTCCCATTCCCTTCAGCTATCCAGTACATGGCCATGTAACAGAGCTTGGACGTGGTACATATCTTGGAAACAAAACCATGAGGATACTCTGGAGAGTGGCCAGTATTCAGGAAGAAAAGAGGAACTTAGGAAGATAGTAGCTGTTCACCTTCCATTAGGCAAGCCGCACTCCATTCTTAAATTGGGTGGGAAGAATGCTGGGGAGCTTTATACTAGACAGGACACAACTATTGATGCATTCGCATTTCAAATGTCTACAACCACGGATACAGTGGGATACACAGACATAGAAACACTCGTGTTGTCAAACGACTTCCTAGAAACTTTCCAGTCCAAACCTACATGAGACAAAACCACAATCTCACACCGACACCCACAACGGCACCTCCTTCCCCCAAGTATGACTGTGACTATCCTGAGTGTCCTCTGACTGGTGGGCCATACTATGTTCCCACGAAATGGCCTGTCCTATCTCAGATCTGGTCTTCTTTGCAAACTTTTTGAAGTTGTCAGGAGCCATGGTTGAGCCACTACCTGCTTTCTCAGAAAAAGCCGCTCTTCAGAGCTCTCCTGAAATTTGGTCATCATCACATAAGTAGGTACCAAGAAACACTGACTCTGTCTTTGGTAAATTCAAACAATTGAGACCACTGGGACTGAAACTAAGACTTGCTCTGGGTGCATGGCTTCCTGGATCCCAAGTTCAGAGAGTTCCATCACCAAGGAAGTGTTGTAGGTCACTTCCTTCAGGAACTGAATGAGTTCACTGCGATGGAAAACCACTTTGTCCTAACAGTTGCTTCCAATGGTCCCATGAGATGGAGGCTGCCCCTACTTCCTGTGACACTTTCACAAGTTAGAATGGTATATCAACCATAGGCATCCGGGAACAGCTCTGTACACAGGCCTGGTTTGGTCCATTTAATCTACATTAAGAAGAGAGAGGCTGATTCAGACACATTCCTTCATTCTGACCAGGTTGTTTGACATGGAAGTTGACATGGATTTGACTTTTGCTCTCTCAGGTCCTCCATAGGTAAAAAGGTCGGTCAAAAGTCGGAGGAAAAGTCCACCAAGAGACTGTCTCATGCCACAGCAAAGGGTTTATTGGGCGTCCAGCATGCTGGGGCTCAGAGCTAACTTCAGAGGAGCAAAGAACAAAGAGCCCCAAGAACAACTTGAGCAGAGTTTATTTACATTCTTTAGAGAGGGCAGGGACTTTGCATACATCATAGCCTCCTTTAGCAAATCAACATACCACGGGAAAATCAAATAACAACCCAAAAACATGATTAGCACATTCATTGGCAGGAAGAGGTCGGACAGGGGGTGATTGGTTAGCCCTGAGAAGGGGTATACGTTTAAACTGATTGGTTGAAGCCCTGAGATGTATACGTGATGAGCTGCACGGTTTCTGGGAAGGGGTTGTTTAGTAACTAGGTGGTCAGGGAAGATTTCAACACACATCTAATTGGCAGTTCCGGGAATTGTCTTAACTGCCACAGGAATTTCAGGTTCTGAGTGCAGCTTGAAAACTTTACAAAACCTGGTTCTTTATGTTTCAATTTTAATTTCTTTTATTCTTTCATTTCCCACTCCTTTTACTTACTACATTTAATCTTAAAAGTAATGAATCATAATTATTGCAGGGTCTCACACTCTATTTCTGCCAGTGGAGCGTATTTCTGTCTGATTACCATGAGTTTTTCCTGCCCAATTTGAGCCTGGACAAAGGAAACTAAGCGGTTAAGCAAACAAGGTCCCACAGTTAGCAACACCATAAGGATGATCAGGGGTCAAGATAAGCCTGATAGGAGTGTAGTTAACGAGGGGGACTGGGTAAACCATGACTCAAACCACCCTTGTTGAATCTCCCTTTCTGTCTGGCGCTCTTCAAGGCATTTTCTCAATTTACTCATGGATTCTCTTACAACTCCAGTATGGTCAGCATAAAAACAACATTCTTCTCTCAGTGCAGCACAGAGGCCCTGCTCCCTCATGAGGAGGAGATCTAATCCTCGCCTGTTCTGTAAAACAACTTCAGAGAGAGAGTTTAAGGATTCCTACAGCACTGTGATGGAGGTCTCTAATGTCTTCCAGTCTTGATCTATTGCTGTTTCTAATCAGGCCATTTGTTGTGACCCATGGATGATAGCAGCTGTTCCCGTACCCACTCCTGCAGCAGCTCCTATTCCTCAATAGGATGGCTAGAGTAAGGGACACTGGATGACAGCAAAATCAGGTTGTTTGTCCCCCTAGTAGACCTTAAAATGATTCTGCATCATAATAAAGAACCCTGGGGAGTATCTGCACCATTACACAATAATTTACAAAGCTGTCAAATACATGGGTTGAAATGCAAGGAGTTCTGACTGTGTGGAGTTCAGTACAATTAAGGTTCCTTTAATTAGTTCCCAGGGGCAGGAGTCAACTGTACTCTGGACTGGGGAAGTAGGCAAAGATGGAAACTGGGAAGTATGAGATGGTAGAGGGGTTCTGGTAGATCTAGGCATGGGAGGTTTTGGAGGCTTAATTCCTGGCTTGAGGGGATTGGGCCCTATTGCTGTGGGATTTTCTTCCTTTTTAAGCAGGATGGTGAACCAGTGACCAACGTCATAACGAGGGCCATAAATATAGAATCTCATTTCCCACGTATTTTCCATAGACCATGTTGTTCTGAGGTAGCCCCTTCCTTTGGAAGTGAAAGTTATATTGAGGGGGTAACATAGACTATTCTTTCCACAGCGAGTTTTTGACACAACTTGGCTAGCGGCACATTTCTTGGGATCAATCCAGGTGTCAATTTTTCCTACCTGAATGATACTGTCTGGGGAGTTTGGGTTCAACCATGTAGCTCCCGTTTGTTCACAACCCCAAGATCTAAAATAAATGTCACTGGGTCCTCCACAGGTTTGGGCCTGTTTGCGACTTCAGAAATCAGCTGGGCACACATAAAAATCAAGACTGGCTAGTTTACACCTGAGCTGGGGAAGATGATATCCATAATTCATGGGGTAAGGTGGTCTATGTTGCCCTGGTTTGGGTTTGAGTGGGATCTGTGTGGAGTCCTCTATGTCAGGGAGATCCTAGTCAGAGAGGCCTATGGCAAGCTGACAAATGTCCAGGTAGAGAGATGGCCACCAAGTCCATAAGAGGGCTGTATGTGAAATAGATCACACTACTTGCCCAGTAGGATTTATAGCTGCCATTGTTGCTGAACAGGCTGATGGTGATTAGGACTGCTGGTGGTCAGGGGAAGAATCCATAGCCCTACCCACACGACGGACACGCAACTTGAGAGGGTTACCAGTCTGTTCCAGTTTCCAGCCAGATGCTGGACAGGGCGCAGGCTTGAGATGGGTGGCACGGATCCAGGAAGTGATTCCATCCACTTTCACCACTGTAGGTGTTATAAGCAGCACCTGGTATGGTCCTTTCCAGCGGCGATCCAGGGATGATACCTGATGCCGTCTCACATAGACGAAGACTCCCACTTGATATCGATGTGGGGTTCCCTCGTCTCCAGGCTGATAAGCAGTGGCCAACTGTTTCCACAGGTATTGCTGGGTGCTGTGTTTGTTCATGTGCTTTAAGTCTGTCAAGCAAGGGGGTGTGAAAGGAATAATTAAGTCTCAGAGTTGGGGTTAGGTCCCTTACTGGAGGAGGGGCACCATAGAGAATTTCATCAGTGGTGAGTTTACACAAAGAGGAAGAGGGTGTACTTCTTGCACGAAACAGTGCTTAAGGTAGGAGCATAGTCCAATTTTTTATGCCGGTCTCCAAGCTTAATTTCTTTAAAGTCTCTTTGATGGTTCTAATCATCCTTTCTACCTGTCCAGAGCTCTGGGGTCTATAAGCACAATGTAACTTCCAATTAATCTTCAGGGTCCTGGTGAATCCCTGACTTACCTGGGCAACGAATGCCGGTCCATTATTGGACCCTATTACCTTAGGCAGGCCGAACCTTGGAAAAATGTCATCTAGAATCTTTTTGAGCACCGTCTGAGCCGTTTCTTTCTTCATGGGGAAGGCTTCAACCAATCATGAAAGAGTATCTACAAAGACTAGGGGATATTTAAGTCCATACCTTCCTGGCTTAATTTCAGGAAAAGCCCACTTCCCAGAATTGTCCTGGTCTGGTTCCTCGTAAGCCCTTCCCTGCAGGAAGCTTGGATGGGTAAGCATTAACTAATTGGCAGACTTGACAAGCTCTAGTCACCTGCTAAGCTATTTCTTTCCTCTGTGAGTCAGTCATTAATAAATCCTTTCTTCGGTCCTTTAAGAGAGCCTATAACTTCTTTGAGCTTAAGTGGGTGAGCTAGTGTACGTCTTTGACATAAAGGTGGGCTTTTTGAAATTTTAAACTTGGCTCTGTAGGGTCCCAGAGTTCTGTATCTGTCTCCTCACATGATAAGTTGCCTGAATGTTCCAGTGTGGCCAAGTCTCCTGAATGTTGATCCCCCTGGTGTGGAAAAAGTTAACAGAGTCACTCCGTTTAGGGCTGCCAATTAAGCTTCCTCATCTGCCCTTCTGTTTTTAACTGCGACGAGGTCGTTTCCCTTCTGGTGCCCTGGACAGTGCACTATAGCTAGTTCCTTAGTGCCCTGCCCTGCTGAGAGAAGGTGGAGAATCTCAACTTTGTTCTTTATTTTTTTTCCCAGTGGAGGTTAATATCCCCCTTTGCTGGTAAATAGCCCTGTGCACATTAGAATTGCCAAATGCATAGCGGCTATCAGTGTATATGGTGGCCCTTTTGCCTGTTGCTAGTTCCAATGCTTTCCTAAGGGCAATCAGTTCTGCCTTTTGGACTTATGTCTCTTCTGGGAGACCAGAGGATCAGATGACATTAGTTTTGCTAACTACTGCTGCTCCAGCCCGCCACATACCATCTTGGAGGAAGCTGCTCTCTTTCGTAAACCATACGACTTCAGGGTGAGGCAGTGGCTGGATTTTTCAAGTCTCGTCCTATACTGGTTTCCTCTGCCATATGTGTTGACACTCATGAGCGACAGGTCCTGATGATTCTTCTGGCAGCCAGGTTGAGTGGAGCAGAAGGTCCAAGAGTTATTCTGTCTTTGCTAATCCAGAGGCTCTGGTAGTGGTTTATTCTGGAGTTTGATAGCCACCTCTCTGGAGGTTGACAGATGATGCTCTCCAGGGCATGGGGGTCTATCATGGATAGCTTCTGTCCCAACGTTCATTAATGAGCATCTTTTATTAGAAGCGCTGCCACTGCTATAGCTCTTAAGCAACGGGACCACCCAGTAGCCACTGGGTCCAGTTTTTTTGATAAGAATGCTACCGGCCTTTTCCAAAGTCCCAAATTCTAAGTGAACACTCCCCGTGCTATTCCTTTCTTTTTCTCCATGTAGAGAGTGAAGGGTTTATCTATATCTGGGAGTGCTAAGGCCGGAGCAGATAGCAGCACTTTTTTTGACATTATCAAAAGCTTGTTCGTGCTCAGGGGTCCATTGGAATTGGGCATTCCACTTTATCAGCGGGTATAAAGGGGCAGCCAGAGAGGTGAACCCAGGAATCCATCACCTGAAAAAGGCAGCAGTCCCAAGAAACTCTCTGAGTTGTCTCTTATTAGATGGGGGTGGTATCTGCACAATGGTTTGTTTTCTGTTCTCAGTGAGCCATCATTTGCCACCCCTAAGAGAATAACAAAGGAAGATTACTTCTTGCTGACAAATTTGGGCCTTTTGGCAGAAGCCCTATATCCAAGCCAAGCAAGCTCATATAATAGTGCTTGGGTCCCAGACTTATAGTTCTCCTTGGTGTCCGCTGCCAGTAGCAGATCATCCACATATTGGAGTAGGGTGACTTCGGGGTGTGCAGTTCTGAAGTCGTTTATGTCCCTGTGGAGGGCTTCATCAAAGAGAGTGTGGGGGGGTTTGAACCCCTGTGGGAGTCTAGTCTAATTTAGTTGGCCAGATGTTCCAGTTTCTGGGTCTATCCACTCGAAAGCAAACAGCAACTGACTGTCCTTATGTAGAGGCAAGCAGAAGTAAGCATCTTTTAAGTCCAGCACAGTGTACCATTCCCGCTCCAGATTCAGAGTGCTAAGCAAATTATATGGATTGGGTACTGTGGGGTGAATGTCCTGCACTCTGTTGTTGATCTCTCTTAGGTCTTGAACAGGACTGTAGTCCCTAGTTCCTGGCTTTCTTACTGGTAGCAGGGGGGTATTCCAGGCTGATTGACAGGGCCTTAGGACCCCAATGGCCAATTATTTCTGAATATGGGGACTTATCCCATCCTTAGCTTGTTTGCTTAGAGGATATTGTTTAACACTGATTGGAGAGGCCGAGGCTTTTAATTCTACTACTATTGGAGGTTGTTTTACGGCTAGACCTAACCCAGCAGTTTCTGCCCAGGCATTAGGATAATCTTTTATCCATTTCTGTTGTAGTTTGCCTCTTTGATCAGTCCTAGGGGGCACGAAGTGTTGATGTTCATCTTCTACAGACATAGTCAATTCTCTGACTATGGGAGTTTTTACTGAAGGCTTTAGAACATCCACTTGGGAACCATCAGGGTTAAAAGTTACTCTATCCCCGAGTTTGGTAAGCAGATCCCTGTGCATCAATGGGGCTGGGCATTCTTGGATTACTAGGAAAGAGTGGTGGACTTTTCATTTTCCTACTTCCATAATCCTCTTAGTTGTACAAGCCCGATATGTAGTGCCATTAGCCCCTTGAACTAGGGACCATTTATTTGATATGGGGCCCATTGAAGCCTTAAGGGCTGAGTATACTGCTCCTGTATCCACTTCAAAGTTCACTGGAGTACCCTCCACTTCAAATGTTACCCTGAGCTTGGGGAGGGGATCCGAGCCCTGACATTCCAAGTCCTCTTCTAGAGTCAGCATGGCGGGCTGCCGTGGCTTCTTCTTTTTGGGGCACTCTTTGACTCAGTGTTCTTTTTCTCTACAGTAGGTACATTGATCTGAGGCCAGGGACAGCCTTTGGCGTCGGCCCAAGTATCCCTTTCTGACTCCCTGCTTTTTAATTTCTGGCGTATTTGCTGCTGTGAAGAAAACCTTAGCCAATGCTTTTGTCTGCCTTTTGCTCCTTTCATCCTCCTTTTGTTCCCTTTCCTTCTCTCTCCTCTGTTCCCTCTCCTCCTCAGTTTCTCTCTTATAATATACTTATATACTTATACTATATACTTATAATATATATCTTATAATATACTATTTCAGCTTCTCTGTCTAAATCTCTTAAGGTCGTATTTTGTAACCCATCTAGACATTGTAACTTTCTCTTAATATCTTGGGCAGCCTGCTCAATAAAGGCCATTGTAACAAATGCCTTTTGGTCATCTGCCTGAGGATCAAAAGGAGTATATTTTCTATATGCTTCCTTAATTCTCTCCAGAAACTTAGAGGGAGACTCATTAGGCCCTTGGATAATCTCTCTTACATTGGCCAAATTGGTCGGCTCTCTGGCGGCCACTCAGAGACCCGCTATTAGTGCCTGGAGATATGTGGACAGATGCTTCCCACCTTCAAAGGTGTTGAGTCCCAGTTGGGTCGGTTCATGGGCCCATAGGAATGGAGAGAGAGCATCACAGGGGCTTCTGAGTTCTCTATTATCCGTCGCCGGTGGGTTCCTTTAGGTTGCCCAGCTTCCTTCAGGAGAGGAGGGGTTGCTGCTGCTGTGGGGAAGTCCCCTGGAGGGCTTGGGTCTGGCCCAATTGCCTCTAGCAGTGGAGATGCTGAGTCAGCGGTGGGAGGATCATCAGGAACTGTGTTGGGGATTGGGGAGGGAGAGTAGACGATAAGGATGGGGTGGAGTGTCCAGTCTTGTGACTCAGGGAGAATGGAAGGAAGAGGGAGAGGAGCGGAAAGTTTGAATGATAGGAATGTGGGGGAAGGGGTATATGGCTGTTGATCTGGTTGGCCACGTGGCCCCGGCTGAATGACAATATCTCTGAATTTTCAGATAAGAGGAAAGTGGAAGGATTCTTCTGGGGACATCCGAATTCAAGGATGGGCCATTCTGAAGCACAGAGAGTCTGCCAGGTACAGTGTTTTACTGAAAAAGAAAGATTCTGGGCCCTTGAGCGGACATCAGTCCAATGATCAAGGGTCAGGGACAGAGAAGAGGAAGTGCTTCGTCCCATAATGGGAGTTACTCAAACAGGGACAGTGAAGACACAAACACAACACAGACAAAGACAAACAGTAAACGTTTAACATGAGTCCAACACAAAGATTAGAACTGAGTAACTGGCAATGGGTTAGACAATAAAGACAGACAGTAAACTCAACATGAGTTCAGAACAATGACCAAAACTGAGTTACCGGCAAAACCTGATGGACTGGCAAATTAAATCCTGAAGCAAAACATAACCGAGTTGAGGAAACTACTATTCCTTAAATTCCCTAGTCCTCCGGAGTGTCCCTCAGGGACGTGACCATGGCTCTGTGACACGTCTGTCACCCCATAGGAGAGAGCTAATGCTCTTCACCAACAGCCACTTTGCCACGCCCTAGCCTGAAACCCGAAACCAGAAAGAGGCGCCTTACTTACCCCGAGAGGAGTCCCTTGAGGTCTTCCGTCCACCGCTGCCGGATATCTCACCTGGGGCCTCCAGATGAAAAGGTGCTGCGAACGTCAAAGGAAAAGACAACAAAGAGGCTTTCTCATGCATCAGCAAAGGGTTTATTGGGGGTCCAGAATGCTAGGGCTCAGAGCTCCCTTCAGAGGAGCAAAGAACAAAGAGCCCCGAGAACAACTTGAGCAGCGTTTATATACATTCTTTAGAGAGCTCAGGGACTTTACATACATCATAGCCTCCTTTAGGAAATCATCATGTACCACGGTAAAATCAAGTAACAACTCTAAAACATGATTAGCACATTCATTGGCGGGAAAAGTTGGGGCAGGGGGTGATTGGTCAACCCTGAGAAGCGGTATACATTTAAACTGATTGGTTGAAGCCCTGAGATGAATACGTGGTGAGATGCACGGCTTCTGGGAAGGGGTTGTTAAGTAACTAGGTGGTCAGGGAAGATTTCAACACACTTCTAATGGGCAGTTCCAGGAATTGTCTTAACTGCCACAGGAATTTCAGGTTCTGAGTGCAGCTTGGAAACTTTACAAAACCTGGTTCTTTACATTTCAATTTCAATTTCTTTTATTCTTTCAGAACCTTACAGTGGAAGGTGAGAGACTTCATTCACAATGACTGCTCTTTTGGCTATATTGGTTTTGGATGCACACATGGGATCATTTTTTTGATCCGTCTGTTGCTGATAATCTAAGCCACAGCCTCACACAGGGCCAAGAGCCTGATTAAGACACATCTCTTTCCAAAGCAATTACTTCTCTGAGGTCAGTTTCAGAACTCAGTCTCTGAGGAGAATAACACCAGTGTTCAAGACCAGGTGGACCCAGTCATCTCTTCCAACCGCCACACAAATGACCACAATTAAAACCAAAACACTCTCACATGGCACTCATCTTCTTACATATATACACTCATTATACCCTTTGGCTAGAGGTTTCCATGAATGGCGCAGCCCAAGAGAGTGTCCAAAATAAGCTCCCTTGCCCCTCATTTGCCTAACCTCAGGATGGCCTGAACACCCTTCCTGTGAACCAGGATTGATCACATAGTTCTTCCTCTAATACTGCACTGCTTCTCCAATTTGAGGCCTCCTGACTGTCAGGTATAGATTCCTTATGTGATTTGGAGTAATTAGGAAACCACAGTAACTTTGCAGTGCTTCAAAGAACTCATTTGACCCAAAGGATCCCTATTCTCACTTGGTGGAGGTCAGGAAACTTACAGAGGAAGGCCAGAGACTTCATGCTCAATGACTGATCTTTTTGCCATTTTGGTTTTGAATGCACACATTGGATCTTTCTTTAGATTCATCAGTCGCTGATAATCTAAGCCACAGCCTCAAACAGAGCCACAAGGCTGATTCAGACACATACTTTTCCAAAGCAGTTAAGCAAAGAGCCACAGGAGATGCCCATTCACTTCCATTTTAAAACTGTTTTCTTCAAAATTCACAAAGGGGTGGCCTGAGGCAAAGACCTTCCTGACTTCAGGGTAACAGAACAATAAGTCAGCAAATCCCGATGCAGGGTTTCTCCACTGAGACTTTCTTGGTCACACTGATATCTGAGTTTTCTGAGATGCTTACAATTCCCTTCAGCTATCCAGTACATGGCCATGTCACAGAGCTTGGAGGTGGTACATATCTTGGACAAAAAACCACGAGCCTATTCTGGAGAGTGGCCAGAATTCAGAAAGAAAACAGTAACTTAGGAAGATAGTAGGTGTTGCCCATCGAAAAGCAACGAGCAGTCCTTTCCTAAAATGGGCAGGATGAATGCTGGGAAGCTTTCTACTAGACAGGATACATCCATTAATCCATTCTGTTTTCTAATGTGTACAACCAAGGACACAGTGGGATACATAGACAGAAACACACTCGCCTTGTCAAAGGACTTTCTAGAAACAGTCCACTCTAAACCAAACAAACCGCCTTTCCTACCTATTCTCAGAACATGAGACAAAACCACAAACTCACACCCACTCTCAAAAAGTCACCTCCTTCCCCCAAGTAAGTCTGTGACTATCCAGAGTGTCCTCTGACTGGTGGGCCATACTATGTTCCCCCAAAATGGCCTGTCCTGTCTCAGGTCTGGTCTCCTTGTCCATCTCTGTGAAGTTGTATGGAGCCTGTGCTGACCACTACCTGCTTTCTCATTAAAGCCCCATCTTCAGAGCTCTACTTGCATTTTGTCATCCTCAAACCATTAGGTACCAAGAGAGACAGACTCTCTCCTTGGTAAATCCAAACAAGTAAGTCCACTGGGAATGTGACTGGGACTGGCTCTGAGTGCCTGGCTTCCTGGATCCCAAGTTCAGAGAGTTACATCACCAAAGAAGTGAGGTAGGTCAATTCCAACAGGAAGGGAATGAGGTCACTGCCTTGGCAACCACTTTGTCCTAACACTTCTTTCCAAGGGTCCCTTGAGATGGAGGCTGCCCCTACTTCCTGTGACACTTTCAGAAGTTAGAATGGTATATCAACCATAGACACCCAGGAGAAGCTCTCCACACAGGGTTGGTTTGGTCCATCTTCTTTATATCAGTAGGAGAGAGGCTGATTCAGACACATCACTTCATCCTGAACAGGTGGTTTGCCATGGAAGATGACTTTTGCTCTCAGGTTCTTCATAGCTGCTACATCTTCTCTAGGGATCATTTCTGCATCAAACTTTGAGATTCTCAACAGGTGGAAGATCCCCTACATTCGTGTATTGTAAGACCAACTCTGTCCCTGCTCTTTTGTGAAGTTAGATTGAGGGAACAGTGTATGGTTAGGGTTAATAACATATTCTATTTGGGTTAGGAAACATTCTGCAGGATGAATAATGGTATTGGGAACCTGCGATATTCACAAGAATATATAGGTGAAATATAAGTATGAAACCTGAAATCTAGGTACGTATTGAAGCCCAGAAGGGCATTGGGCCCTTTAGTGAGATACGTAGCTTTGAATTATGTTCTGCACAGATATCTCTGATAAATCGACGTGCAATGGCAGAGGACCTTGTACCTTGGATGATTAAATGTCCTAGAGAACATTAAGTCAAAAAGGAATAGTCGGCAGGATTAGGAAGGTAGTCAGTAGGTTCAGAAAAAAGAGTGAATATAGGATTTGGACAAAAGTTTCATTAGCAATAGGGTTTTGGGTAGATAGTGAACGTAAATATGAGCACATATAAAGAGTCAGACACAATGATGAACTGGGGAAAATATGTAGGAAAGCAGATATGAATAGAGACATTAGGAAATCAGGCAAAGTATAATGAAATAGGGTTAGACATTTTCAACATGGTTGACGTTAAATATATAATCTTAGGAAGAAAGACATATGTTGCCTCCAATAGGATTGACATTTGAGAGCATTAGGCAACCTGGACATGGTTGTTTTTAGTAATCCATGCTCACTTTCCATTTTGCTTAGGTGAAAGGTTAATTAAATAGGCACTTGTCACTTCCTGTTTTTCTGTATGCTTAACAAACCACTATTGAAATTTTGAGAACTGTTTGCTAATTTTGTTCCCAGAATGTGCTGTCCCCAAATGCTAAACTGCAGAATATACTCCCTCACCCGGGTGCACGCAAACCGCACACTCGCCCTGACCCATCAATAAATTTCCCTTTCTGCCCTCTCCAAGAAAAGTATATAAGTTCTGTTAAAGCTGTTCTCAGGCTCTCTGCTCTATTCAAATGAGCTCTGAGCCCCAGCATGCTGGACCCCCAATAACCTCTTTGCTGTGGCCGAGTGTAAATGGTATACTGTTCTGTACTTAAAAGATGCTTTCTTTTGCTTGCCTCTGCATAAAGATAGTCAGTTGCTGTTTGCTTTCGAGTAGGTAGACCCAGAAACCAGAACGTCTTTTCAACTAACTTGGACTAGACTCCCACAGTGGTTCAAAAACTCCCCCACTCTCTTTGATGAAGCCCTTCACAGACATTTCAACAACTTTAGAACTATGCAACCCGAAGTCATTCTGCTTCAATATGTGGATGTCCAGCTACTGGCAGCCAACACCAAAGAAAACTGTGAGTCTGAGACCCAAGCACTATTATCTGAGCTTGCTCAACTCAGGTAGAGAGCTTCGGACAAAAAGGCCCAAATTTGCCAGCAAGAAGTAATCTTCCTGGGGTATTCCCTTAGGCACGGTAAATGATGGCTCACTGAGCCCAGGAAACAAACCGTTGTGCAGATACCACCCCCATTTAACAGGAGACAACATAGAGAGTTTCTTGGGACTGCTGGCTTTAGCAGGTTATGGACCTGGGTTTGTGTTCTTAGCTGCTCCTTTATACCCACTGTTAAATGAGAATGCCCAATTCCAATGGACCCTTGAGCACCAGCAAGCTTTTGATAACATCTAAGAACACTGACAATGAACTCCTCAACTTCAGTGAGCCCAGCCTGGAATTTCAGAAAGCCCTACACTATGTTAAAAATGTACATCAACTCAATCAACTTGGTTCAAAAAAACTGCAGGCATTACTGTAGGATCAAGAACAGAGTTTTAGCCTAACTCACTCACAGTGAAAGGAAATAATTGAATGGTTAACAAAAGCCTGTAAGTTCTGTCAATTGGTTAATGCTTACCCTTCCAAGCTTCCTGCAGGAAAGCACCTATTAGGAACCAGACCAGGACAAATCTGGGAAGTGGACGTTTCTGAAATTAAGCCAGCAAGGTATGGACTTAAATATCTCCTAGCCTTTGTAGATACATTTTCAGGATGGATTGAAGCCTTTCCCACCAAAAAAATAAAAGAAACCCGGCACAAATTGTGGTCAAGAAGTTCCTGAAAGATATTTATCAAAGACACGGCCTGCCTAATGTAACATGGTCTGTTAATTGAACAGCCTTCATGGGCCAGGAAAATCAGGGGTTAGCCAGGACCATAGGGATTAATTGGAATTTACATTGCGCTTATAGACCCCAGAGCTCAGGACACATAAAAAAAATAAATAGAACCAGTAAAGAGACCTTAACGAAATTAAGCTTAGAGACCAGCATAAAAGATTAGACTATGCTCCTGCCTTATGCACTGTTTCATGCAAGAAATACTCCCTTTGTTTCTTTGTGTAACCTCACCCCCTATGAAATTCTCTATGGGGCCCCTCCTCCACTAAGAGACCTAACCCCGACTCTAAGACCTAAGGAACCCTTCCACACACCCTTGCTTGACAGACTTAAATCTCTTTTAAGAACTCAGCTATACCTGTGGAAACAGGTGGCTACTGGCTTCCAACCTGGGGACGAGGGGAATCCACGTTGATATCAAGAAAGAGACTTCCTCTGAATAAGATGACATCAGGTGTCATTCCTGGAACCCCACTGGAAAGGAACATTCCAGGTGCTACTTATAGCACCTACAGCAGTAATAGTAGAGGGAATCACTTCCTGCATCCATGCCTCTCATCTCAAGCCTGTGCCATGTCCAGACTCTGGCTGGAAACTGGAAAAGACTGTTAACCCTTTCAAATTGCATATTCGCCACGTGGGTAAGGCTATAGACTCTCTCCTTGGCCACCCGTAGTCCTAACGCTCATCAGCCCCTTCAGCAGCGATGGCTGATCACAAATCCTACTAGACAAGAAGTATGGTCTATCTTGCATACAGCCCCCGTAGGGACCTGGTGGCCATCTCTCCACCCAGACATTTGTCAGCTGGCTATAGGTCTTTCCTATTAGAATATCCCTGATGAAGAGGATCCCATTAAAATTCCATTAAATCCTTTCCGTATCATAGATAATGGAAACAAACATTATGGTTGTAGGGACAGGCAAGCCAGATGCAGGTTGGCTAGCCTTTATTAGTATGTTTGCCCGGCAGACTATCAAAGCCACAAACCGCCATGGCTGTGTGGGGGAAAAGCCGACTTCTTCTGTAAGTCATGGGGATTTGAGCATACAGGGGCTGCCTGGTGGAACCCAAAATCCTCATCAAATTCAGACACAGCATTGGCCATATTACCACTTAGACAACCCAAACTGATGGCCCCCAGAGGAGTCTCTAGATCCTCAAATTCAGTGTGACCTTTTTAACTTCTGCAAGTGCTCAAAAGGGTGAAAGGAAATTCCCCTATGTGAAGGCCTTTTTCCTCTTTCGCTCACATCCTGAACTATGCTTCTCCAATAGTTCCTCAAACTCAGCCTTCTGCTCCATACTCTCTGCTGTCAGTCCCACCTCAGCAAACCTGATTTCTCTTCTCCAATTACTAGATCAGAAACCGAAACCTCTGCCGGTTCTCAGAGCATTGCCCCCTTGCTGAGGTAGCAGGTACTGAGGTACCCATCCACCCACTCACTTCTCTCTTTTCCTGTCAGTGCCCACAGCGGGTCCCACCAGATCCTCTTACCACCTAACCCAAAGCTCAAACCAGCTTAGGAGAACCCTCAGACCCCTATCGAAGATGTAATGAAAATGGCCTTTAAAGTTGCTTTGTCATCACTGAAAACAGGTTACTAAGAATTTAAAGTCCCTCACAGGCTTTTTGGGATACTCACTCCCGTCTTCCTTTCTGCTCTACCGGTTCTACTGCTCAATTTATGTTGCTAGGAAAATCCCAAAACCCTTTCCCATTGTTCTTTTACATTTCTCCTTCCTTATTCTCAGATCCACGGAGCTGCTCTCACCCCCTACCTTCCCCGTCTTCCGCCTCTGTACCAGGCCCACAGAAAAATCTTCACTGAACTTCTCCAGAAGTCTTCACCATGGCTGACTTTAGGACTTTCAGCAAAAGAGTCTCTATAAATGAGTTCAGTGTAGATTAACTTCCTCTTTTTCTGTTGCCCTGTTCTACTTGCCTACTGGCTGGAAAAATCGGCACTCCTAAGCTAGACACCCCCTTAATAGTTTTTCACAGAATGTGTGAAAAAGGCCTCTGGCCTTGAGCTGGGGCTTCACAGAGATGGCTACATTTCTAAGATAAAAAGTTACACACTGGGCTCCATAGTAACAGTTGGCAGGGGGATAAAAGAAAAGGAAAAAAAAAAGCTCTCTGCCTCCCAGGTGTCCTTGAAAAGTTAACTTGACCACAATAGAGGAGAAAACAGAAAAAAAAGCTTCTTTTTTTGAATTTCTGCAGACTGTGAACTTCTGAGTCTCTTCTCTTTAATGTTGGGTACAAAATTCTGAAACTACCTAAACTTGGGGTTCAGCGAGTTAATTGATTACAACAGAAGCAATGCTCCCTGAATCTGGTTGCAACCAAATAAGACTGTTTCCCTGTCTTTGGTGCTATCTTAAGTGCCGTGCCTTGTCCGTCCCTACAACAGTATAATTCTATATACTTAAACATTGTTTATGTTTTCATGAAATGGTCAACAGATTTGATTAATTGTGTAATGGTGAAGATGTGTCCCAGATTGCTCTATAATGACCCAGGTTCATTTGAAGTTCAAACAGGGTGGCATACAACCCGGTTCCACTGGGAACATATATCCCTCACTTTAGCCATCATATTAGGAATTGGATTTGCGGCAGGGGTAATCACAGGAACCACTGCCCTGCTCCATGGTACACAACAAATGACCCAAATAGAAGCAGCAAGAGACCAAAACTTAAAGATAATAGAAACCTCGATCACAGCTTTGCAGGAACCTTTAACATCTGTATCTGAATTTGTTTTACACACCAGTTGAGGGTTGGACCTCCTCTTCATGAGAGAAGGGGGCCTTTGTGCTGCATTGATATAAGAATGTTGTTCTGATGCCGACCATACTGAGGTTGTAAAAAAAACCTATGAGTAAAATAAAAGGATGCCTTGAAAAGCGTCAATGAGAGAGAGAGGCCCAAAAAGGGTGGTTTGAGTCTTGGTTCACACAGTCCCCCTGGTTATCTACGCTTTTATCAACCCTGGCCTGTCCAATAATAATCCTCATATTATTTCTAACTATAAAACCCTGTTTGCTCAACCATGTAATTTCTTTACTCCAAGCTCAAATTGGACAAGTTAAACTTATGGTAATACGCCACTAGCAGACATAGAATGTGACATGCCCCAATAATCACTTTTATGATTAAAAGTAGCAAGAAGAAGAAGTGCGGAATGAAAGGTTAATAAAAAAAGGTACTTGTAACTTCCTGTTTTTCTGTATGCTTAACAAAACACTGTTGAAATCTTGAGAACTGTTTGTTATCTTGTTCCCAGATTGTGCTGTCCCCAACTGCCAAATTGCAGAATGTATCCCCTCACCCACTTTCACACTAACCGCCCACTGGCTCTGACCCATCAATAAATTTCCGTCCCTGCCCTCTCCAAGGAAAGTATATAAGCTCTGCTTAAGCTGTTCTCAGGGCTCTCTGCTCTATTCATGTGAGCTCTGAGCCCCAGCTTGCTGGACCCCCAATTAACCCCTTGCTGTTGCATGAGACACTCTCTTGGTGATCTCTTCCTCCAACGCTTGCAGGAACATTACTTGGATGTTTGAATGTAGAAGAGAAAATCCAGTCATAAAGGGATAGTCGGTAAGATTAAGAAGATAGTCGGTAGGTTTAGGAAGAAGAGTGAGTATAGGATTTGGAAAACAATATCTTTAGCAATAGGGGTTCGGTTAGAGAGTAAATGTAAATGTCAGCACATGTGAACAGTCACAATAATGAAGCAGGGAAAATATGTAGGAAAGCAGATATCAATAAAGACATTACAAAATCAGGCAAAGTATAAAGTGAGTGATACAATTAGACATTTTCAACAGAATTGAGTTAGAATATATAATCTTAAGAAGAAACAAAATGTAGTCACCAATAGGATTGACATTTGAGAGCATTAGGCAACTTTGACATGGGTGTTTTTTGTAATCCATGCTCACTTTCCATTTAGGCTTTGGTACAATAACAAGTGTGACCTTTACATTTGTCTCCGGAATACTACTGTGATAAAATGTATATGTAGATGTGGTGACATGAGTGTTTCTTCCACTATTTCTGGGAGCAATATTTTGAAGACATATAAATGGGTATTGGGGGTACAAAAAGGTGTACACTGTGTCATTGAATATAGAGATAATGCATGAATAGACCATAAGTGAATAAATAATATAACTGGTTCCACATTAAGTAACAGATTGAATAGATATCTGAAAATATATAAGAAATCTTATATTGATATACAATCATTCATTCCAACCAATGATACATCTAATATTAATATTAGGGTTACGGTTTATCATGAAGATATGTTAGTTTTGCTACAAAAGTAATTATGGAAATCAAAAATAATGTGTTTGGAAAGAGTCAGTCACAATGCTGGCAATATGTAAACAAGGCCTCTGAGCTTGAGCTGGGGCTTCACAGAGATGGCTACATTTCTAAGATAAAGAAGTTACCAACTGGGCTTCATGGTAACAGCTGGCAGAGAGAAAAAAAAAAAGAGAAGAAAATAGCTCTGCCCCATTCCCGGTGTCCTTAAAATGTTAACTTGCCCAGAACAGAGAAAAAAAAAACAGAAACAAAAACTGCTTTTTATGAACTTCTGCAGACTGTGAACTTCTGAGCCCCTCCCTTACATGTTGGGTACAAAATTCTGAAACAATTTAAACTTGGGGTGCAGGGGATTAAATGATTACAACAGAAGCAATGCCCTCTAAATCCGGTTGTAACCAAATAGGACTGTTTCCGTGTCTTCGGTGCTATCTTAGTTGCCTTACCTTGCCTTGTCCATCCCTTTTCTCATGAAAAGACCAGTCAAGAAACATGGAGGAATGCATGTGCTCTGAAGCAGGAAGTGATTGATAGTGAAACAAATGCCTATAAATTTTCTAACTTGTGGATGAAATATATATCCTATGATGTGCATTAATTGAAGAAATAGTAATCTACCAGTGTTGAATAAAAATGAACGTCAAAATACACATCATGTCCGATTGGAATCTACTTGCATTGATGTTAAACTGGGTCAGGTACTGTAGAAATATTAGGATTTGTGTGCATCATTCACTGAAGTTACTTTTCAGTATAGGAAAGAAATATGTTTTTCAGGTGAATGAATAATTCTAAGAATAATCTTTGGAAAGTTGATTATAAATTTATGTATATGAATATGAATGAATTTGGTGAGTGTAAAATAAGACACATATTTCATATTTTGAAAAATCTGGAGAGTATATATATATATATATATATATATATATATATATATATATATATATGTGTGTGTGTGTGTGTGTGTGTGTGTGTGTTTGTGTGTGTGTGTGACTAAAGTCACGGTGGCCTGGACACCCTTCTTGTGAACCAGGAGTGATCAAACAGGTCTGCCATTAATACTTTTCCACTTCTCCAATTTGAGGCATTCTGACTTTGGCATTTAGATTCTTTATGTGAAATGGAGTCAAGAAAAAACCGAAGCACCTATGGACTAGCCTCTGCATGGTTTTGAAGAATTCATTTGACCCAAAGGATCCCTATTCCCACTTGATGGAGGTCAGGAACCTTACAGAGAAAGGCGAGAGACTTCATCTACAATGACTGCAATTTTTGCCATTTTGATTTTGTATGCACACATGGGATCGTTCTTTACATCCACCAGGTGTTGGTAATCTAAGCCACAGCCTCACACAGGGCCAAGAGACTGATTAAGACACATCCCTTTCCAAAGCAGTTAAGCAAAGAGCCACAGGTGATGCCCACTCATTTCCATTTGAAAACTGGTTTCTTCAGGCTTCACAAATGTGTGGCGTGAGGCAAAGCCCTTCCTGACATTCAGGGCAAAAAACAATAGGTAAGCAAAAGGCCCATAGCAGGGTTTCTCCACTGAGACTTTACTGGTCACACTGATATCTGAGTTTTCTGAGATGCTCGCCATTCCCTTCAGCTATCCAGTACATGGCCATATCACAGAGCTTGGAGGTGGTAAATATCTTGAACACAAAACCATGAGCCTATTCTTGAGTGTAGCCAGAATTCAGGAAGAAAACAGGAACTAAGGAAGTTTGTAGGTGTTGCCCTTCGATAATGCAAGCCACAGTCCATTCATAAATTGGGCAGGATTGATGCTGGGAAGCTTTCTACTAGACAGGACCCATACATTTATGCATTCTCTTTTCTAATGTCTGCAACAACAGACACATTGGGATACACAGACATGGAAACACTTGCCTTGTCCAATCACTTACTAGAAACGCTTCACTCCAAACCAAACAAACCACCTTTCTTACCTTTTCTCAGAACATGAGATAAAACCACAAACACACAACAAAAACCACAAAGGCATCGCCTTCCCCCAAGTAGGTCTGTGACTATTCGGAGTGTACTCTCACTGGTGAGCCTTACTATGTACCTCCAAAATGGCCTGTCCTGTCTCAGATCTGGTCTTTTTTGCCAACTCTGTGAAATTGTCAGGAGCCCGTGGTAAGCCACTACTTGCTTTCTCTGGAAAGGCCAGTCTTCAAAGCTTTCCTGGCATTTGGCCATTTTCACATCAATAGATACCAAGAAAGACTGACTCTGTCCTTGGAATATCCAAACAAGTGAGCCCACTGGGACTGGGACTAGGACTGGCTCTGGGTGCCTGGATTCCTGGATCACAAGTTCAGAGAGTTCCATCACCAAGGAATAGAGATGAGGTCACTTCCTTCAGGAACTGAATGAGGTCACTGCCTTTGCAACCACTTTTTCCTAACAGTTGCTTTCAAGGGTCCCATCACATAGATGCTGTCCCTATTTCCCGTGACACTCTCACCAGTTAGAATAGTATATCACCCATAGGCACCCGTGAACAGCTCTCCACACAGGCCTGGATTGGTCCATCTTCTGTACATTAGGAACAGAGACACTGAGTCAGAAACAACCCCTCTCCAGACAGGGTTGTTTTCCATGGGAGATGACTTTTGCTCTCTCAGGTCCTTAATAGCTGCCTACATCTTCTCCAGGGATTATTTCTGCATGGACCTTTGAGGTTTTCAGCAGGTGATATATCCCCTACATTCCTATATTGTAAGACCAAGACTTTCCCTGCTCTTTTATAAAGTTAGAATGAGGGAATAGTATATGGTTTGGGTTAATTACTTGTTCGATTTGGGTTAGGAATCATTTTGCTGTATGAATAATGGTATTGGAAATCTGCAATATTTATAAAACTATAGAGGTGAAATATATGTATGAAAACAGAAATCTAAGTAATATTTGAAGCCCAGAAAGGGATTGGGCCCTTGATTGGGAGACTTAGCTTTGAATTATGTCCTGCACAGATGTCTCAGATAAATCAATACACAATGGCATCGGACCTTGTACCTTGAATGATTGAATGTCGAAGAGAACATCCATTCAAAAAAGGATAGTCAGTAGGATTTGGGAGATAGTCGGTAGATTCAGAAAGAAGAGTGAGTATAGGATTTGGACCAAAAGTTATTTAGCAATTGGGTTTCAGGTAGAGAGTGAATGTAAATGTCAGCACAAATGAACAGTCAAAATGATGAACTGGGAAATTATGAAGGAAAGCCTATATCAATAGAGACATTAGGATATCAGGCAAAGTTTAAAGTGAGTGATAGGATTAGACATTTTCAACAGGGTTGAGTTTGAATATATAATCTTAGAAAGAAACAAGTATGTAGTCAACAATTGGATTGACATTTGAGAGAATTAGGCAACCTGGACATGGATGTTTTTAGAAATCCATGCTCACTTTAAATTTAGGCTTTGGTACAATCATAAGTGTGACCTTTGCTTTATTTTCCAGAATATTACTGTGATAAAATGTATATGTAGATCAGGTGACATGAGTATTTCTTCCACCATTTCTGGGAACAATATTTTGAAGACGTATAAATGAGTATTGGGGGTAGAATGTGGTGTAGTATCTGTCTAAGAATATAGAGATAATGCAAGAATAGACCATACTGTGAATAAATAATATAATTGGTCCACTTTAAATAATGGACTGAGTTGATATCTGAAAATATACAGAAAATCTTATATTGATATTAAATCATTCATTCCAACCAGTTATACTTCTAATGGTAATATTAGGGTGATATTTCATCATGAAGAGTGTGTGAGTTTTGCTTCAAAAGTGATTATGGAAATCGAATATAATGTGTTTAGAAAGAAGTCTCATGAAAAGTCTTGTCAAAAAACATGGAGGAATACATGTGTTCTGAAGAATGAAGTTATTGAAAGTGAAACAAATGCCTATAAATTTGCTAACTTGTGTATGAAATATATATCTTATTATGTGCATAAACTGAAGAAATAGTAATGTACAAGTGTTGACTAAAAATGAACATCAAATACACATCACGTTCCATAAATATCTACTTGCATTGGTGTTAAACTGGGTCAGTTACTGTAGAAATATTAGGATTCGTATGCACCATTCACAGAAGTTAGTTTTTAGTTCTAGGAAACAAATATGTATTTTAGGTGGATGAATATTTCTGAGAATAATCTCTTGAATATTTGATTATAAATCCACATACATGAATATGAATGAATTTAGGGAGTGTACATTAAGACCCATATATTTAATATTATGAAAAACTTGGAGAGTGTATACACACACACACACACACACACACACACACACACAGACATTAAAAAGTAGCAATATATATGGAAATCAAAATTCATCATGAAATGTATATCATCCACTGATCCAAAAATATTCATTATACTGAACATGATTTTATTTATCATGTTGTTCATCTATGAAGCTCACCCATAGGTTGAATTTTCAGTTCCAACTGTGTTTAGGTGGAGTGATCTCTTCTCCCAATTTGTATCTGCAAAGTCAGCCACCTCACAAGAATGTACATGTGATAACAGGTACGATTCAATATGTGCATATGAAATTACATGTGCTGAATTGGCTACAGAGAAATGCAGAAAGGAATTCATCTGTTTGTTAACTTTAAAAACACATGGAGAACTATTTCAACAAAATATTGACTAGATTTATAAGTCCTACCCTGTATAATGCAAAAGGCAAGTCCAGCAATACACTATGCCTCGTCTAAACTGCTTGTATTTCTATTCGGTTTGGGTTATTTTTCTCCATCATATTAGAATTAGTAGTCAGAGTCTAGTAGGGTATGGGTTAGTGTCAGGCATTCAGCATTTTGAATGGAAAATAGGAAAATGAATCCAATGTGTATGTAAATATGTGCTTCACAAAAATCTTCGCACTCTAATCCAGAACAATGCCTTGACTTTACCTTCACCCCAAGTAAAACACAATTAGAGTGGAAGAGTTAGAAAATCTGTGAATACATATCTGGAATGTAATATGCTCAAGAGTTCACAACCTTGAAGGTGGCAGAGGAGTTTCCAAAAGTAAGGGACAGGTAAATACTCCACAAAAATGGAGCTCTGCTGGACTAAAGACTTCTGGTGAAACTGCCTCTGAGTTTGGGCACTTGAAATATTTGTTGTTGTCAGGAGTTTTAGCTTTTTTTGTAGAGAGACCATCAAAGCTAGGTATGTATCTAAGTGACCTGGAGGACATGGTTTCTTATTTTCTAATGAACATGAGGCAGCAGTGCTGAATTCTCTCTTTGTAGGTAAACTGTGGCCACTGGGGGGAAAATCTTTCCGTGTGGACTGTAAAGCCATCCGGCAATCCTCCACTTGTCGATGTGTTTCTTGCTGCTGCAATGTGAGTTTGGTATTTGCTTCACAAAATACAAGGAGTTCAACTGGGACACAGTGCTAAAGGGAGTTCTGTCATGTGTGGTGTGTCAGGGTCTGCAGGATAATGCACCAACCAGGCTTCAATCCCATCCTTGACCATAGCAATCTGATTCTGAACATTGCCCTGAAAACTCTAAATATAACAAGATGCTTTTACATAGAAGGGTCTGCTGGGTGCACCACGTCAGTCACAAGCCATTTGGAAGCCAATGGCAGATCCACATGGCCCCACCACAGATATTTTATCACACACCTGCACACGACTTTTCTAGGCCCACTTCACATCAGGCTCCAGCTTACTGGCATCTCTGTTCTACACCATTTTCATGGTCATGGGAATTTCAAAAATTTCATGGTATTTATCTAGCCATTTTTCAAGAATGATGTTGGAGGCACTGTGTGTTTAACTTCATTCAGGAACAATTAAATGGTGAGGAAGCTCATTTCAATGAAATCTCTGGAGAAATCTCACAGGCAAGGCTTCCAAAGAGTGGCCAAAATTTCACAGGAAGCCAGGGCTATTGCTGTCTACAATGTGAGGTCCATTTGTGTTTTGACTCTCAAATATGGCTGCCATGTCTTTCAGAATAAAACCATGTGATATCCTGGCTGAGATTCCCAGTGCTCTGTGGAAAGCAAACCTGGGCCTAGATCTCGGTTTCCAAGGGCGACTCTCATGCGTGAAATCCCAACATATTTCATGATAACACTTCTCTAAGTCAGTTCCAGAACTCAGTCTTTAAGGGGAATCACACCAGAGTTCAGCCCAGGTGTACCCAGTCATATCTTCCAACTACCACACAAATGACCACAATTAAAACCAAAACACTCCCACATGGTCCTCATCTTCTTCCATATATACACTTTCATACTAAGTTCTGTCTGGAGGTTTACATGAGTGGCGAAGTCCAAGACAGTGTCCAAAATAAGCTCTCTTGCCCCTCATTGCCTAAAGTCATGGTGGCCTGGACACCCTTCCTGTGAACCAGGTGTGATCAAATAGGCCTGCCCTTAATACACCTCTGCTTCTCCAATTTGAGGCCTACTGACTGTCAGGTATAGATATTTTTATGTGAATTGGAGTCATGAGAAAACCAAAGAACCTATGTGCTAGACTCTCCAGGGCTTTGAAGAAATCATTTGACACAAAGGATGCGTATTCTCACTTGATGGAGGTCAGTAGCCTTACAGAGGAAGGCAAGAGACTTCATCCACAGGGACTGCTCATTTGGCCATTTTGGGTATGGATTCACACACGGAATGATCCATCAGGTGATGAGAATCTAGGCCACAGCTTCACACAGGTCCAAGAGGCTGATTCAGACACATTATCAGGATCAATCACCTGTTTTTTTCCTCTGTCTAACTAGCTAGAGAGACCTTCTCTTTTAATTGAATTTTTATCTCTGTCTGACTAGCTTGAGAGACCTTCTCTTTTACTTGAATATTTCTACTATAACTATAATACAACCCAAGAAGATATCGCCAAACAAAACTGAACCAGAATGAAACAAAAGTGGAACAACAGAAAATCATTATAATAGCTTTTCTATCCTCCTGAAATGTCCATCTCTTTTTTCTCTCAATCAGTTCCTCAGATGTGAGTGGTTTTTCTTCCATCTTACCCATCTCAGGGGACAGGAAACTTAAAACAAAAGTGAAGCAAAACAAAAGAGGAATTTTAAAATGGCTTCCCATCCTCTCGCCCTGCCTTCAGAGGTGAGCAGTTTACCTTATCACTTACCCTCACTCATTCCCCTTGCGGCCCTCCAAATGCCACAGTCTGGCTGGGCAAAATTCAGGAGCCACTTGACAAAAGAAACGAACTTTATTTTAAGAACCACACATGCCAAACAAAACAGCTCCTGAGGAAAACCTTCAGAACCCAACTGCCATCACCGGCTTCCCACAAGCCAGCAGTGACCTACCTCACTTACTTGGTGATGGAACTCTCTGAACTGAAAGCCCGGGACACAGAGCCAGTCCCAGTCTCAGTCCCAGTGGGCTCATTGTTTGGATTTACTAAGGACAGTGTCAGTCTTTCTTGGTACATACTGATGTGAGGATGGCCAAATGCCAGGAGAGCTCTGAAGTGGAGCCTTTCCTGAGAAAGCAGGAAATAGCTGGCTCCTGAAAACTTCACAGAGTTGGCCAAGGAGACCAGATCTGAGACAGTACCGGCCATTTCGTGGGAAAATATTATGGCGCACCAGTCAGAGGAAACTATGGATAGTCACAGACCTAGTTTGGGGAAGGAGGTGACTTGTAGGTATGGATGTGAGTTTGTGGTTTTGTATCATGTTCTGACTATAGGTAGGAAAAGCAGAATGTTTGGTTTGGGGTGAACTGTGTCTAGTAAGTCCTTTGGCAAGGCAACTGTTTCTATGTCTTTGTATCTCTCTGTGTCCGTGCTTGTAGACCATAGAAGGTGAATTAAAAATTATAGCCAGTTCTCCAAAGGCTATATCTGTAATTTCACCAAGAGACAGAATAGCACAGTTACTAATAATACCAAGCCTACATGCTAAATTTTTCAGTCATGCTGTAGAAAGAGGTTCCAAGGGATTAGGCTCCACACGTGTAGATTGGGCTATGTTTCTTTAAATTTAGATTCTCGCCCCATGCTAAAACTAAATATTCAAGGACATGAATTTAATGGGCTATTGGATACAGATGCAGAACTTAGCATCATCTCTCATCAAGAACTTAGCATCATCTCTCGTCAAAACATTGGCCATTACAACAATACACTCAAATGCTTCAAGGCCTAGGATTGGTGACTAATCCCCATAGAAGAGCAATGGTATTAGATTGGAAGGATCCTGAAGGATGTGAAGGAACTAAACAGCCATATGTATGGATCATCTTCCCATAAATTTATGGGGATGAGATGTCCTAGATCGATTAAGTTTGACATTAACAAATAACATCAATCAAAATGTACCCACAATTATGGTTAGACAAGGTTTTAGGAAAGGAAAAAGATTAGAAAAACAAGAACAAGGTATAGCAGCCCCAATACAAATAGATCAAAGAACAGACAGACATGGGTTGGATTTTAAGAAAGGGCCACTAAGACAATAAAAACTACTTGGAAATCAGAAATACCAGTATGGGTTCCTCAGTGGCCCCTGACTAAAGAAAAGGTACAAGCAACCCATGACCTGGTAAAACAACAATTAGCGGAAGGACATACACAACCGTCTGTATCTCCCCATAATACTCCCATTTTTGTCATTAAAAAGAAATCTGGTAAATGGAGATTATTGCAAGATTTAAGAGCCATTAATAATGAGACGGTTATTATGCGACGTGCTCATTTGGGAATTCCTCAATGTTCTGCTTTGCCAAAAACCTGGTATGTTTTAATTATAGATATTAAAGATTGTTTTTATTCAATTGCAATTCATCCTGAGGATAGTCCATGGTTTGCATTTACTATCCCTGCACTGAATCATGAAGGTCCTGATCAGAGATCCAAATGGAAAGTACTCCCTCAAGGGATGGCTAACAGTCCAACTATGTGTCAAATTTTTGTTAACAAATTAATCCAGCCACTTAGAAATCAAAATCCTGAACTACAAATATTTCACTATATGGATAGTGTATTATTAGCCCAGAAAGCTAAAAACGCATTGCTAGAATGTTATGCCACACTTACATACTTATTAAAAAATTATAAACTAGAGATAGCAATAGATAAAGTACAATTAAATTTTTCAAAAAATTATTTAGAAGTTCTTTTATCCTCAATCATGGTCCATCCACCAAAAATTCAAATACGAATAGATCAACTCAAATCACTTAATGACTTTCAAAAGTTATTAGGAGACATAAATTGGATAAGGCCTTATCTAGGTATACCAACAGGAGAGTTTGAACCTTTATTTGATATCCTAAAAGGTCTATCAGATCCAAATGCACCCCGAATGTTAACACCTGAAGCAAGAAAGGCATTAAAAATAATTGAAAAATGTATGGAAAATATTCATTTGGATAGAATTGATTTAAGAATGCCTTTATTATTTATTGTACTACCACCAAAAAAATACTCCTACAGAAGTATTTTTGGCAAGAAGGTCCATTATTATGAATACATTTATCTTGTTCTCCTAACACTATTCTTACTAGGTATACTGAGGCTTTAGGACAATTAATACTCAAAGGAATAAAAGCAGCAAAGGGACTGATTGGAATGTCTTCCAATAAAATTATTACTCCATATACTATGAATCAAATTGATGAGTTAGATAATTAGTTAAATACTTGGGCAATAATCATGTGCAAATCTAATGTTTCATTTGATAACCACTTACGATCTAATCCTTTATTGTCTTTTTGGTCATCACATCATGTAATTTTTCCAAAAATGAGAAGAAAAACACCTATTATAAATGCTACAAATATATTCACTGATGGGTCAAATAATGGTACAGCAGTAATAGTTACACCTGATCAAACTTTTACATTTTTAGTATGAAAACAATCAGCTCAAAATGTAGAGCTTAATGCAGTATTACAAGCTTTTGTGATGCTTAAAGCATCTGTAATTAATTTATTTTCCGATAATCAGTATATAGTTATTGCTATAGTATCACTTGAAGATGGTGGAAGGATTTCCCCTTCCTCTACTCTTTTCTCTTTGCTTTCCACTATACAAAGTCTAATCTGGGACAGGAAAGATCCGTCCTTTATAGGACATTTCAGGACACATACAGGAATGCCTGGAGCCCGTAGTTTGGGCAATTATTTAGTAGATAAAACAACACATGACATACATACATATTTTCTCTACACTAGAAGAAGCTATAAATTTTTATAAAAAGTTCCATGTCAATGCTAATACTTTACAAAAGCATTTCAAAATAACTAAGGAACAAGCTAGACAAATAATAAAACAATGTCAAAATTGTGTGACCTTTTTACCACAAGTTAATCTTGGAGTCAATCCTAGAGGATTGATACCTAACCATATTTAGCAGATGAACGTCACAAACTTGCCAGAATTTGGAAAATTAAAATATTTGCATGTTACAGTTGATACTTCTTCTGGATTTTTGATGGTCTCCCTTCTTGCTGGAGAAAAAAACTAAAGATGTTATAGCTCATTGCTTACAAAATTTTGCCACTGTGGGCGTTCCAAAAGAGTTAAAAACAGATAATGCCCCTGGTTATATTTCTACCTCTTTTAAACAATTTTGCTCATCATTTGGCATTACTCATATAACAGGAATCCCATACAATCCACAGGGACAAGGCATAGTTGAAAGATCACATCAAACTATTAAAACATACATATTAAAGCAAAAAGAAGGAATTGGGAAGGGGTATAAATTCCCCAAAGATAAACTTAAAATAACCCTTTTACTCTAAACTTTTTAAATTTGGGTTCATCAGGGCTTAGTGCTGCAGAAAGACATATATGTCCAAATAATGTACATAAGCCCAAGGTACTTTGGCAGGATATTCTAACAGAACAATGGAAAGGTCCTGACCCAGTAAATGTCTGGAGTCCGGGGTCTGTTTTTGTATTTCTACAGGGAGAAGAGTAGCCAATTTGGATTCCAGAGAGATTAACTAAAGAGATTTCTACAGACCAAAAATAAGATGATTTGGCTCAAATCAATAAGAGCTGATATCCAGAACTCCAGTTTGGCTGTTCTTACATCTGTGACAGAACCAGAATGTTTTTTTCAACATCTATTTTATTATTGCCCTTTCTCATATCATGAAGTTTTATTTTGTTTTTTTTTTAGCTCATACAGACCTAGGTTAATGTTTTGCTGATCAGTTCCAATTTTGGACAATAGAGTTTTTAGACATTGCAATGGAGATTTCACCTGTAAAAAGTCATAAGGCCTTTAATATTATGTCATGTGTTGTATGTATTATATTATGTGTGCACACTTGTGTTTTGTGTTATATGTTTGATTTCAGCATCTTTTCTGTGTTGACTATATTCTTTTCAAGTTGATATACTTTGTCTTCATTATCTGATGTTCTGACTTCTACTTGATCTAGTCTGTTTGTAATATTCTCATTAGCACTTTTAATCTGATTTACGGTTTCTTGCATTTCTATGATTACAACTTGATTATTTTTAACACCTCTATCTCCTGATAAAGCTCATTCTTTGTGGATTTAATTTGTGTGGTTAGTTCCTCTTCAAAATATACTTTCAATGCTTGGATTTGCTGTCTCATGTCTTCTCTAATATTCCGTTCCATCTGAATTAGGAATGCCTTGATTTCTTTCCCTGTCCATATTTCTGATTCTTCTAGGTCCTCCTGTATATTTAGATTGTACTGCATTGTTCGTAACCCTTTTTTCCCTTGTTTTTTCATATTGTTCACGTTGCTTTCCAGCTCTGTTTGACTGCTTTGTAACTGCTTTCTCCTATACATTTGTTTTGGCTTTGTATATCTCTGTTGTCTCTCTTTTGTGGTGGGAGATTATGCCTAGAAATTTTGGGCTTTGTTGTACTTTAAAGCTGATTCATTCAATTCATATAAGGCTTCTAGGTTCTGTATGCATATAATGATTTGCTGTTTGTTCTTAGGACTATATGTTTAGGTTGGGTGCTCTGGTGGTACAATGGTTATTATGACTTGGCTACTTTAGAAGATTGCTCCACTGAAGGTGGATACTACCAGGCAATTGGATCAGGGTGTTGGTAGTAGCAAGGTATTTAGGAGTCTTATAGACAGCCTCGAGACATTCACCTATTTGCATTTAGACAATTACACACAATGGAAGATGTAATGCTTGGGATGAGAGTTGGGCGGTAGGTTAATGAAGGTGCTCTTAAAAAGAAAAAAAGTGATAGAGGGAGAGATAGATTAGAGGGGAATGAAAAGAACAATAAAACTTGAAATGCGATAGAAAGAGAGAAGGAAAAGGGGGGAAAGGAACAGGGAGAGAAGAAGGAGAGAAAAAAAGTATCAACAACAGCAACAACAACAACAACAAAAAAATTAAAGTCTTAGAGATCCACCTTCTTCTCTTCCAGTAGGCAGAGCTGTGCCTTCCAAGCGGAGTGTCTGCTCTCTACCTGCCGAGAGCTATCCCTGTACTGCGTCTTCTGGGGGTTTCTCAGACTTGTCAGTCCAGAGCCATTTCACTTCTCAAGCTCTTAACCCCCTTCCTCCTGTCAGCCTGCCAGCCAGGTCCTGTTTCCCAGAAGTGATTCTCCAGAGATCTAGTTACACTTGCAGCCCCACCGAGTGTCCCTTTTAAACCCCAGTGCTTTGGTAAACTGGCGGCTAAGACCTTAGGGGTCACCGCTGGTGATATGGGGGCCTTGGGGTCTGGGCTCCCCTCTGCTTCCCTACGGACATGACCCCTGAGAAGTCAATGAAGTTTCCTGGCTGCTTGTATCAGTATGGGGAGTCACGCACCTGCTAAAGTGGATTCTGCTGGGAAGGAATTTCGCCAGCCGAACTCCGATGACGTCAACTCTCTGCTATGGCGGGCCCCAGGCTTCTTGCCGGATTGACCGAGGGGAGGGGTGGGACTGGCCTGGCCCGGTTCGCCTCAGCTCCTGGAGCGTGGAGGCTTGGCTAAAGACTTCTTCCTGCCAAGCTGTGTCTCAGCGTCTAGCAGGACCCAGTCACTTTGGCTGCGGGCGGGTGGATGGATCTGCAGCTGTGCCCGCGGTGCGCGGACTGTGGCTGGTGAATCTCGAACTCCGCGTCTAGTGGCAGGGTCCCGCTCGTCCGGGTCACACAGACGCTTCAAAAAAATTCTAGTAGCTCCCGGGTGGTCTCCCTTCAGTGGAATTTTGCTAGGAGAATCTCCGTTGGTAGAATCCAAGAGTTATCCTTGCGACTTTATGACCCCATCACTGTGAGTGCATTAAAAGCGCAGCCTCTCTGCCCGCCGCCATGTTGGATCCACCTTTTCTTTGCATTATATTTAATAATTCTCTTCGAGACAATGTAAGTTGTTAAGAAAATTGTTTTCTTTTAGTGCCTTTTGGAATGTTACATAATTCTTTCTTTAGGCATTGTTGCCAGAATTTCTAACTTCATCCCAGTGCGTGTGAAGACAAAGATAAAACCAATCTACAGCTTCTGCAATAGCCTTCACTGAACTGCTTGCAGAACTTGCCTGGACTATGTATCACTTGTATGCATTGTGAACTCACCTGCATGCATTGTGAACTATCTGTTGGTGCAGCGACTTGTGGTAGTGTTGGGGTATTTCTCTGATGATGTCATCGGTGGTACAATTTTTTCAAAAAGAGCCATCAATTGCCTTGGTGTATCTTCCTCCCTTCTGCTTGTCATGGTCGTTCAGCTAAAATTTGGGTGCCAACAGAGATGAGGCAAAGAACCTCACCCGCCCCTGGTACAAAGACCTCTCCACAGGTGTGGATGTATACTGGACCTGTAGTCAGTGATGGGTAAGATCCAATTACAATGGTACCAATCTAAGACAGGAGGCTGACACCTTGAGGTCAGCTCATTTGATAATGGGTAAGGACCATATGTACTATTGGACAACCTAAGGCAGGCACGGTCCCTAAGCCACATGCTTGTTGTTTAAACAGAGAGGGTTAGATGTTGAGAGCCACAGCCCAAGGGGCCAAAGCAAACTTTCAGACTGCCAGCTGATGGTTGGCTCACAGCGGCCCCAGCAACATCTAGTTGATTGGCTCCTCTGCGGTGATGCCCATTGGGCTGTTTCCCCACCCTTTAAAATTATGGAGCTGCTTCTTGGGGGACTTTTTTGGCTCTGCTCAAACAACCCAGCCAATCGACCTCAAGAGCAGGAGGAGTGAGGAGGTTGAGAGCTTGTGGGAAGCCGGTGGTGGCAGTTGTGCTCTGAGTGTTTTTCCCGAGGAGCTATTTTTTGGCGTGTGTGGTTCTAAAAATAAAGTTAGCTTTTGACAAGTGGCTCCTGAATTGTGCCCAGCCAGACTGTGGCAATCCTAAATTGATGGAGCAAAATAACCAAAACAGAATAGAAATACAAGCAGTTCAGAGGAGGCATGGTGTGTAGCTGGACTTACCTTTTGTATGATAAAGGGTAGGTGTTATAAATCAAGTCAATATTAAATTGAAGTAGTTCTCCGTGTGTTTTAATGATAACAAATACGTGAATTCCTGTCGCCCTTTATCTGTATCCTATTCAGCACATGTATTTTTGTATGCACATATAGAATCCTACCTGGTAACACATGTACACTTTTGTGAGGTGGCAGACTTGGCAGATACAAATTGTCAAAAGAGATCACTCCTCCTGAACGTTGTTGGAACTGAAAATTAAAACTATGGGTGAGCTTCCTAGTTGAACAAGATAATACATAAATCCATGTTCAGTAAAATGAATATTTTTGGATCTGTGAATGATATATATTTCATGATAAATTTCGATTCACATATATATTGCTACCTTTTAATGTCTGTGCGTGTGTGTGTGTGTGTGTGTGTGTGTGTGTGTGTGTGTATACACACACACTCTCCAGATTTTTCAGAATATAAAATATGTGTGTCTTATTATACAATCCCTAAATGCATTCATATTCATGTATGTGGATTTATAATCAAATGTTCACAAAATTATTCTCAGAAATATTCATCCACCTCAAATACATATTGTTTCCTAGTACTGAAATCTAAATTCAGTGAATGGTGCATAGAAGTCCTAATTTTTCTACAGTAACTGACCCACTTTAACATCAATGCAAGTAGATTACTATGGTACATGATGTGTATTATGACGTTCATTTTTATTCAACAATGTTACATTACTATTTCTTCAGTTTATGCACATCATAGGATAAATATTTCATTCACAAGTTTGCAAATTTATAGGCATTTGTTTCACTTTCTATCACTTCCTGCTTCAGTACACATGTATTCCTCCATGTTTTTTGACTGGTCTTTTCATGAGAATACTTTTCATTTTAGATTTCAATAATCATGTTGAAGCAAACCTCACACACTCTTCATGACAAATCATAACCCTAATATTACCATTAGATCTATAAATGGTTGTAATGAATGTATGTATATCAATATAAGATTTCCTGTATATTTTAAGATATCAACTCAATCCATAATTTAAAGTTGGAACCAGTTATATTATTTATTCACAGTATTGTCTATTCATTCATTTTATCAATATTTGTAGACACAGTGTAGACCTATTTGTACACCCAATACTAATTTATACATCTTCAAAATATTGACCACATAATTGGTTTAAGAAATACTCATGTCACCTGATCTACATATACACTTTATCACAGTAATATTCTGGACACAAAATGCAAAGTTCACACTTATGATTGTACCAAAGCCTAAATGGAAAGTGAGCATGGATTACTAAAAACATCCAAGTCCAGATTGCCTAATGCTCTCATATGTCAATCCTATTGTTGCTAAATATTTGTTTCTTTCTAAGATTGTATATTCAACATCTACCATGCTGAAAATGTCTAATCCTATCACTCAATTTATACTTTGCTTGATTTCTTCCTGTCTCTATTGATATCTGCTTCCCTATATATTTTCCCCAGTTAATCATTGTAACTGACTCATCACATGTGCTGACATTTACATTCATTCTCTACCAGAAACCCTATTGCTAAAGAACTTTTGGAGCAAATCCTATACTCACTCTTCTTCCTAAACCTACTGACTATCTTTCCAATCCTACCAACTACCTTTTTTAAGTGGATGTTTTCTTCTACATTTGATCATCCAATTTACAAGGTCCTATGCCATTTTTTATCGATTTATCTGAGACATCTGTGCAGAAGGTATTTCAAAGCTAAGTATCCCAATCATGGACCCAATGCTCTTCTGGGCTTCAAATCTTACCTAGACTTCTGTATTCATACTTATATTTCACCTATATATTCTTGTAAATATCACAGGTTCCCATTGCCATTATTCATCATGCAGAATGATTCCTAACCCAAATCAAACCTGTTATTACCCTAACCATACACTGTTCCCTCAATCTAACTTTACAGAAAAGCAGGGACAGAGTTGGTCTTACAATCAGGAGCGTAGGGCATCTTCCACCTGCTGAGAACCTCAAAGGTCAATACAGAAATAATCCATGGAGAAGATGTAGGCAGCAATGAAGGACCTGAGGGAGGAAAAGTCAACTTCCATCGTAAACAACCTGGTCAGGGTGAAGGGATGTGTCTGAATCAGCCTCTCTCTTCTTAATGTAGAGAAGATGGACCAAACCAAGCCTGTGTGGAGAGCTGTTCCCAGGTGCCTATGGTTGATATATCATTCTAACTTGTGAAAATGTCACAGGAAGTAGGTGCACCCTCCATCTCATGGGACCCTTGGAAGCAACTGTTAGGACAAAGTGTTTGCCAAGGCAGTGACTTCATTCACTTCCTGAAGGAAGTTACCTCACATAACTTCCTTGGTAATGGAACTCTCTAAACTTGGGATTCAGGAAGCCAGGAGACCACAGCCAGTTCCAGTCCCAGTTCCAGTGGTCTCACTTGTTTGGGTAAACCAAGGACAGAGTCAGTCTTTCTTGGTTCCTAGTTATGTGAGGATGGCCAAATGCCAGGAAAGCTAAGAAGAGGGGCCTTTCCTGAGAAAGCAGGTAGTGGATCACCAGTGACTTCTGACAACTTCACAGAGTTGGCCAAGGAGACCAGAACTGAGACAGCACAGTGCATTTCGTGGAAATATAGTATATCCCACCCATCATAGGACACTCCAGATAGTCACAGACCTACTTTGGGGAAGGTGCTGCCTTTTTGAGTGTGGGTGTGAGTTTGAGAATATGTAGGAAAGGCGACTTGTTTGGTTTGGAGAGGACTTTATCTAGTATGTCCTCTGACAAGGTGAGTGTTTCTATTACTGTGTATCCCACTCTGTTTGTGGTCTTGGTATTAGAAAAAGAATGCATCATGGATGTGTTCTGTCTAGTAGAAAGCTTCCCAGCATTCATACTGCCAATTTATGAATGGATTGCGGCTAGCCTTATCAATGGGCAAAACCTACTATCTTTCTAAGTTCCTGTTTTCTTCCTGAATTCTGGACACTCTCCAGAATAGGCTCACAGTTTTGTGTCCAAGCTATGTGGCACCTCCAAGCTCTGTCACATGGCCATGTACTGGAGAGCTGAAGGGAAGGGGAGCATGTCAGAAAACTCAGATATCATTGTGACCAGGAAAGTCTCAGTGGAGAAACCCTGCTTTGGGTCATTTGCTTACCTATTTTTCTGTTGCCCTAAATGTAAGGAAAGTCTTTGGCTCAGGCCACCTTTTTGTGAAGCCTGAAGAAAACAGTATTCAAATAGAAATGAGTGGGCATCACCTGTGGCTCTTTTCTTAATTTCTTTGGAAATGGATGTGTCTGAATCAGCCTCTTGGCTCTCGGTGAAGCCGGGGCTTAGATTGTCAGCACCTGATGGATCTAAAGAAAGATCCCATGTGTGCATCCATAACCAAAATTCAAAAAGATCAGTCATTGTGGATGAAGTCTCTCACCTTCCTCTGTTAGGTTCCTGACCTCCATCAAGTGTGATTATGGACCCTTGGGTAAAATGAGTTCTTCAAAGCCCTGCAGATGTGCTAGTGTTTTCTCATGACTACAAACCACATAAAGAATCTATACCTGACAGTCAGTAGGCCTCAAATAGTAGAAGCAGAGCAGTATTAATGGCAGGCCTATTTGATCACTCCTGGTTGACAGGAAGAGTGTCCAGGCCACACTTACTTTAGGCAAATGAGGGACAAGGAAGCTTACATTGGACACTGTCTTGAGCTGCGCCACTTATGGAAACCTCTTGCCAGAAGTTATGATGAATGTCTATATGGAAGAAAATGAGGGCCATGTGGGAGTGTTTTGGTTATAATTGTGGTCATTTTTGTGGCAGTTGGAAGAGATGACTCGGTCCACCAGGGCTTCACTCTTGGGTGATTCCCCTTATAGACTGAGTTCTGGAACTGACCTCAGAGTAGTATTGCCATGAATTGAGTTGGGATTTTAGGAGGCCACGCATGAGATTCACGCTTGGAATCTGAAATCTAGTCCCAGGTTGGTTTTCCACAGAGCACTGGGAATCTCAGCCAGGATATCACATGATTTTATTATGAAAAACATGGCAGCCATAGTTGAGAGTCAAAACACACATGGACCTCACATTGTACAGTTCAATGGGCCTGGCTTCATGTGACCTTTTGGCCACTCTTTGGGAAGCCTTTCCTGTCAGTGTTGTCCAGATAATTCATTGAAATGAACTTCCTCACCATTTAGTGGTTCCTGAATGAATTGAAACCCACAGTGCCTCCAACTTCATCCTTGAAAAATGGCTAGATGAATACCATGAAATTTTTGAAATTCCCATTACCAGGTGGCACTGGAGAAACTTTGGATGTCCTGTTGCTGATCATGAGTATACAATACAGTGCCTTGATTGACTGGGTTTCATGAAAATGTTGAAGAACAGTGATGCCAGTAAGTTGGAGCCTCCTGAGTAGTGGGCTTAGAGTAGTGGTGTGCAGGTGTGTGATAAAACATCTGTGGTGGAGTCATGTGGACCTGCCATTGGCTTCCAAATAGCTTGTGACTGACATAGTGTAGCCAGCAAACCCTTTTATGTAAATGCATCTTGTTATATGGAGAGTTTTCAGGGCAATGTTCAGAATCATGTTGCTATGGTCAAGGGGGCAAGCTATGTGGGATAGAGGCCTGGTTGGTGCATTCTCTTGCAGACCCTGACACACCACACATGACAGAACTCCCTCTAGCACTGTGTCCCAGTTGAAATCTTTGTATTTCATGAAGCAAATACCAAACTCCCAGTGCAGCAGCAAGAAACACCACGAAAATTGGAGGATGACCAAATGGTTTCAGAGTCCTCACAGGGAGACACATAGCCCCCAGTGGCCACAGTTTACCTACAAAGAGAGAATTCAGCACTGCTG
This sequence comes from Callospermophilus lateralis, assembly GCF_048772815.1. Taxonomy (NCBI): domain Eukaryota; kingdom Metazoa; phylum Chordata; class Mammalia; order Rodentia; family Sciuridae; genus Callospermophilus; species Callospermophilus lateralis. The sequence continues at coordinate 449,577 of NW_027512934.1, forward strand.
TCTCATGTTCATTGGAAAATAAGAAACAAGATCCTTCAGGTCACATAGATGCAGATCTAGCTTTAATTGTCTCACCACAAATGAAGATTAAGCTCCTGACAACAACATATATTTCAAGTTCCCAAACTCAGAGGCAGTTTCTCAAGAAGTCTTTAGGCCAGCAAAGCTACATTTTTGTGGAGGGTTTACCCTGTTCGTTACTTTTGTAAACTCATTTACCACCTCCAAGTTTGTGAACAACTGAGCATATTGCATTATATATATATATATATATATATATATATATATATATATATATATATATATATATATATATACACAGATTTTCGAACTCTTCTCCTGTAATTGTGTCTTACTTGGGGCAAAGGTAATGTCAAGGCATTGTTCTGGATAAGAGTGGGAAGATTTTTCATAGCACATATTTACATACACATTGGATACCTTTTCCAATTTTCCATTCGAAATACTGAATCCCTGACACTAACCCATAGCCTACTAGACTCTGACTACTTATCCTAATATGATGGAGAATAATAATCCAAACAGAATAGAAATACAAGCAGTTCAGAGGAGGCATGGTGTATAGTTGAATTTGCCTTTTGCATTATGTAGTGTAGGAGTTATAAATCTAGTCAACTTTTGTTGAAATTGTTCTCCATGTGTTTTTAAAGTTAACAAATATGTGAATTCCTGTCTCCCTTTCTCTGTAGCCTATTTGCACATGTATTTTTATATGCACATATAGAATCCTACAAGGTACAACACGTACATTCTTGTGAAGTGGTTGACTTGGCAGATACACATTGTGAGAAGAGATTACTTCTCCTAAATGCTGTTGGAAGATAAAATTCGAACTCTCTGTGAGCTTCCTAGTTTAACAACATTATACATAAATCCATGTTCAGTAAAATGAATATTTTTGAAACTGTGGATGATATATATTTCATGGTGAATTTCAATTGGCATATATATTGCTACTTTTTAATGTCTGTGTGCATGTGTGTGTGTGTGTGTGTGTATATATATATATATATATATATATATATATATATATATATATACAAACTTTCCAGATTTTTCAAAATATGAAATACATGTGTCTTATTATACATTTCCTAAATTCATTCATATTCATATATGTGAATTTATAATCAACTTTTCACAAGATTATCGTCAGAAATATTCATCCACCTGAAATACGTATTTGTTTCCTAGTACTGAAAACTATCTTCAGTGAATGGTGCCTACAAATCCTAAAATTAATACAGTAACTGACCCAGGTTAACATCAATGCAAATTGATTCCTATGGGACATGATGCGTATTTTGACGTTCATTTTTATTCAAAACTGGTACATTACTATTTCTTCAGTTTATGCACATAATAGGATATATATTTCATCCACAAGTTCGCTAATTTAGAGGCATTTGTTTCACTTTCAATCACTTCCTGCTTCAGAACACATGTATTTTTTCATGGTTCTTGACTGGTCTTTTCATGAGACTTCTTTCCAAACACATTATTTTTGATTTCCATAATCACTTTTGAAGCAAAACTCACACACTTTTCATGATATACCATAACCTTAATTTTACCATTAGATGTATAACTAGTTGGAATGAATGTATGTATATCAATATAAGATTTCTTATATATTTTAAGATATGAATCCAATGCATTATATAAAGTGGAACCAGTTGTATTATTTATTAACAGTATTGTCTATTCATGCATTAGCTCTATATTCATAGACACAAGGTACACGTCTTTGTACCCCCAATACTAACTTATTAATCTTCAGAATATTGCTCCCAGAAATGATGGAAAAATTACTCATGTCACCTGATCTACATATACATTTTATCACAGTAATATTCTGGACACAAAATGCAAGGTTCACACTTATTATTGTACCAAAGCCTAAATTGAAAATGAACATGGATTACTAAACACAGCCATGTCCAGGTTGCCTAATGCTCTCAAATATCAATCCAATTAGTGACTACATATTGGTTTCTCCTAAGATCATATATTCAAATTCAACCCTATTGAAAATGTCTAATCCTATCACCCACTTTATACTTTGCCTTATTTCGTAATATCTCTATTGATATCTGTTTTCCTACATATTTTCTCCGGTTCACTATTTTGACTGACTCTTCACATGGGCTAACATTTACATTCACACTCTAAACAAAACCCTATTGATAAAGAATATTTTTTTTCCAAAACCTATACTCACTCTTCTTCCTAAACCTAACAACTATCTTCCTAATCCTACCGACTATCCCTTTTTGACTGAATGTTCTTTTCTACACCCAATCATCAAAGTAAACATTGGGCGAGCTTCGGAGGAAGAGACCACCAAAAGACTATCTCATGCAACAGCAAAGGGTTTATAGGGGGTCAGCATGCAGGGGGTCCGAGCTCACTTGAATAGAGCAGAGAGCCCTGAGAAGAGCTTAAGCAGAGCTTATATACTTTCTTTGGGGAGGGCAGGGAGCGAAGTTTATTGATGGGTGAGGGAGAGTGGGCGGTTTGCTTTCAACCGGGTGAGGGAGTACATTCTGCAGTTTGGCATTTGGGGACAGGACATTCTGGGAACAAGATTAGCAAACAGTTCTCAAGATTTCAACAGTGTTTTGTTAAGCATACAGAAAAAAAAGTGACAAGTACATATTTTATTAATCTTTCATTCCCCACTTCTTCTTCTAGCTACTTTTAATCATAAAAGTGATCATTGGGGGGTGTCACATTCTATGTCTGCTAGTGGGGTATTACCATAAGTTTAACTTGTCCAATTTGAGCTTAGAGAAAAGAAATTACACGGTTGAGCAAACAGGGTTTTATAGTTAGCAATAATATGGAGATTATTATCGGACAGGCCAGGGTTGATAAAAAAAGTAGTCAAACAGGGGGACTAGGTGAACCAAGTCTCAAACCACTTTTTTTGGTCCTCTCACTCTCTCATTGACGCTCTTCAAGGTGTCTTTTTAATTTAATCATTTTTTTTTACAACTACATTATGCTCAGAATAAACACAAAATTCTTCCCAGGAAGTGACAAATACCTATTTTATTAACCTTTCACTTCCGACTATCCCTTTTTGACTGGATGTTCTCTTCGACATTCAATCATCGAAGGTACAAGGTCCTATGCCATTGTATATTGATTAATCTGACACATCTGTGCACAACCTAATTCAAAGCTAAGTATTCCAATCAAGGGCCCAATGCTCTTTTGGGCTTCAAATCTTACCTAGATTTCTGTTTTCATACATATATTTCACCTATATATTCTCATACATATCGCAGGTTCCCAATACCATTATTCATCCAGCAGAATGATTCCTAACCCAAATCACACATGTTATTAACCCTAACCATACACTGTTCCCTCAATCTAACATTACAGAACAGCAGGGACAGAGTTGGTCTTACAATACAGGAATGTAGTGGATCTTCCACCTGCTGAAAACCTCAAAGGTCCATGCAGAAATGATCCCTGGAGAACATGTAGGCAACTATGAAGGACGTGATAGAGCAAAAGTCATATTCCATGGAAAACAACCTGGTAAGGATGAAGGGTTGTGTCTCATTCACCCTCTCTCCTTAATGTAGAAAAGATGGACCAACCAATGCCTTTGTGGAGAGCTGTTCCTGGGTTCCTATGGTTGAGATACCTATCTAACTTGTGAAAGTGTCAGAGGAAGTATGGAAGCAACTGTTTGGAAAAAGTGGTTGCTAAGGCAGTCACCTCATTCAGTTCCTGAAGGAAGTGACCTCACCTCACTTCCTTGGTGATGGAACTCTGTGAACTTGGGGTCCAGGAAGTCAGGCATCCAGAACCAGTCCAATTCCCAGTACAGTGGGATCACTTGTTTAAATTTACCAAGGACAGAGTCAGTCTTTCTTGGTACCTACTGATGTGAGGATGGCCAAATGCCAGGAAAGTTTGAAGACTGGCCTTTCCAGAGAAAGCAAGAAGTGGCTCACCGTGGGCTCCTGATATTTCACAGAGTTGGCCAAGGAGACCAGATCTGAGAAAGGACAGGCCATTTCTGGGGAACATAGTATAGCCCACCATTCAGAGGACACTCTGGATAGTCACAGACTTACTTTGGGGAAGGAGGTGCCTTTTTCATTGTGGGTGTGAGTTTGTGGTTTTGTCTTATATTCTGAGAATAGGTAGGGAAGGCGGCTTGCTTGGTTTGGAGTGGAATGTTTCTAGAAAGTCTTTTGCGAAGGCGAGTGTTTCTATGTCTGTGTATCCCACTGTGTCCGTGGTTGTAGACATTAGAAAAGAGAATGAATCAATGGATGTGTCCTGTCTAGTAGAAAGCTTCCCAGCATTCATCTTACCCATTTTAGGAATGGATTGCAGGTTGCCTTATCGATGGACAACATGTACTGTCTTCCTAAGTTCCTGTTTTCTTCCTGAATTCTGGCCACTCTCCAGAATAGGCTCATGGTTTTGTGTCCAAAATATGTACCACCTCCAAACTCTGTGACATGGCCATGTAATCCATAGCTGAAGGGAATGGCAAGCATCTCAGAAAACTCAGATATCAGTGTGACCAGGAAAGTCTCAGTGGAGAAACCCTGCTTTGGCCATTTTGCTTACCTATTGTTCTGTTGCCCTGAATGTCAGGAAGGTCTTTGCCTCAGGCCACCCTTTGTGAAGCCTGAAGAAAACAGTTTTAAAATGGAAATGAATGGGCATCACCTGTGGCTCTTTGCTTAATTACTTTGGAAAGGAATGTCTCTGAATCAGCCTCTTGGCCCTGTGTGAGGCTGTGGCTTAGATTATCAGCATCGGATGGATCTAAAGAAAGATCCAATGTGTGCATCCAAAACCAAAATGGCAAAAAATCAGTCATTGTGGATGAAGTCTCTTGCCTTCCTCTGTTTGGTTCTTGACCTCCATCAAGGGAGTATTGGGATTTTTTGGGTCAAATGAGTTCTTCCAATCCCTGCAAAGGTGCTTGGGTTTAATAATGACTCCAAATCACATAAGGAATCTATACCTGACAGTCAGTAGGCCTCAAATTGCAGAAACAGAGCAGTATTAATGGCAGAACTATGTGATCAATCCTGGTTCACAGGAAGGGTGTCCAGGCCACCCTGAATTTAGGCAAATGAGGGGAAGGGAGCTTATTATGGACACTCTATTGGGCTGTGCCATTTAAGGAAACCTCCAGCCAGAGGTTATCATGAGTGACTATATGGAAGTAGATGAGGGCCATGTGGGATTGTTTTGATTTTAATTGTGGTAACTTGTGTGGCTTTTGGATGAGATGACTGTGTTCACCTGGGCTTTAACACTGGCGTGATTCTCCTAAGAGACTGAGTTCTGTAACTGACTTCAGAGTAGTAATTGCTTTGGAAATGGATATGTTTTAATCAGCCTCTTGGCCCTGTTTGAGGCTATGGCTTAGATTATCAGCACCAGATGGATCTAAAGAAAGATCCCATGTGTGCATCCAAAACCAATATAGCCAAAATAGCAGTAATTGTCGATGAACTCTCTCGCCTTCCTCTATAAGGTTCTGAAAGAATATAAGAAATTGAAATTGAAATGTAAAGAACCAGGTTTTGTAAAGTTTCCAAGCTGCACTCAGCACCTGAAATTCCTGTGGCAGTTAAGACAATTCCCGGATTTGCACATTAGATGTGTGTTGAAATCTTCCCTGAGGACCTAGTTACTTAACAGCCCCTCCCCAGAAACCATGCAGCTCACCACGTATACATCACAGTGCATCCACCAATCAATTTAAATGTATACCCCTTCTTAGGGCTGACCAATCACCCCCTGCCCAACCTGTTCCCGCCAATGAATGTGCTAATCATGTTTTAGAGTTGTTATTTGATTTTCCCGTGGAATATGATGATTTGCTAAAGGAGGCTATGATGTGTGTAAAGTCCCTACCGTCTCTAAAGAATGTATATAAACTCCGCTCGAGTGGTTCTTAGGGCTCTTTGTTCTTTGCTCCTCTGAAGTGAGCCCTGAGCTCCAGCACGCTATACCCCCAATAAACCCTTTGGTGTTGCCTGAGAAAGCCTGTTGGTGGTCTTTTCCTCCGATGTTCGCCCCACCTTTTCATCTGGAGGCCCCAGGTGAGATATCCGGCGCAGCGGACGAAAGACCCCAAGGGACTCCTCTCAGGGTAAGAAAGGCGCCTCTTTCTGGTTTCGGGTTTCAGGTGAGGGCTTGGCAAAGTGGCTGTCGGTGAAGAGCATTAGCTCTCTCTGACGGTGGCTGGCAGACGTGTCACAGAGCTACTGGCCACGTCCCTGGGGGACACTCCAGAGGATGAGGGAAATCAAGGAATATTAGTTTCCTCAACTCGGTTATATTTTGCTTCAGGATTCGGTTTGCCAGCCCATCAGGTTTTGCTGGCTACACAGTTTTGTTCATTGTCCCGAACTCATGTTGAGTTTACTGTCTGTCTTTATTGTCTAACCCATCAGGTTTTGCCAGTTACTGAGTTCTAATATTTGTCTTGGACCCATGTAAAACGTTTACTGTTTGTCTTTGTCTGTGTTGCGTTTGTGTCTTCACTGTCTCTTTTTGAGTAACTCCCATTATGGGACAAAGCACTTTCATGCTTCTGTCGCTGACCCTTGATCATTGGACTGATGTCCGCTCAAGAGCCCAGAATCATTATTTTTCAGTTAAATGTCAGACCTGGCAGACTCTCTGTGCTTCAGAATGGCCCATCCTCAAAGTCGGGTGGCCCGCAGAAGGATCCTTCTACTTCCCTCTAATCCGAAAAGTCAGAGATATTGTCTTTCAGCCGGGACCACGTGGCCACCCAGATCAACAGCCATATACCCCTTCCCCAGGATCCTATCATTCAAACCTTCCGTTCCCTCCCCATCTTCCCCCCATTCTTCCTGAGTCACAAGACTGGACACTCCTCCCCCTCTTTATCCTCTACCCTCGCTCCCCAACCGCCAACACATTCCAGATGATTCTCCCACCACTGACTCAGCCTCTCCGCCACTAGAGGCAATTGGGCCAGACCCAAGCCCTCCAAGGGACTTCTCCGCAGCAGCAGCAGCCCCTCCTTTTCTGGTGGAAGCTGGGCCACCTGAAGAAACCCGCCAGCTACGGAAAATAGAAAACTCAGAAGCCACTGTGATGCTCCCTCTTCGTCCTTATGGGCCCATGAACCGACAAAACTGGGACCCCAACACCTTTGAAGGTTGGTAGCATTTGTCCACTTATCACCGGGCTCTAATAGCGGGGCTCCGAGTGGCCGCCAGAGGGCCGACTAATTTGGCCATGGTAAGAGAGATAATCCAAGGTCCTAATGAGTCTCCCTCTATGATTCTGGAGAGAATTATGGAAGCAAATAGAAAATATACTCCTTTTGATCCTCAGGCAGAGGACAAAAAAACCTCTGTTGCAACGGCCTTTATCCAGCAGGCTGCCATAGATATTAAGAGAAAGTGACAACGTCTAGATGGATTACAAGATATGACCTTAAACTGAGGAGGAATGGGAACAGATGAGAGAGAAGGAAAGGGAACAAAAGGAGGATGAAAGGAGCAAAAGGCAGACTAAATCATTGGCTAAGGTTTTGGTCAGAGCAGCAAATAGACCAGAAGTTAAAAAGCACGGAGACATGAAGGGATACATGGGCCCATGCCAAAGGCTGGCCCTGGCCTCAGATCAATGTGCCTACTGTAAAGAAAAAGAAAACTTGGACAAAGAGTGGCCCAAAAAGAGGCAGAGAAACCAGTATAGGACGAGACTTGAAGGATCCAGCCACTGCCTCACCCTGAAGTCGTATGGTTTACGAACGAGAGCAGCTTCCTCCAAGATGGTACGTGGTGGGCTGGAGCAGCAGTAGTTAGCAAAACTAATGTCATCTGTTTCTCTGGTCTCACAGAAGAGACATCAGTCCAAAAGGCAGAACTGATTGCCCTTACGAAAGCATTGGTACTAGCAACAGGCAAAAGGGCCACCATATACACTGATAGCCGCTATGCATTTGCCACTGCAAATGTGCACGGGGCTATTTACCAGCAAAGTCAGCTATTAACCTCCGCTGGTAAAGAAATAAAGAAATAAAGAACAAAGATATGATCCTCCACCTTCTCTCAGCAGTGCAGGGCCCTACGGACCTAGGCATAGTGCACTGTCCAGGGCACCAGAAGGGAAACGACCCCGTGGCGGTTGGAAACAGAAGGGCAGATGAGGAAGCTAATTGGCAGCCCTAAACGGAGTGCCTCTCTTCACTTTTTCCACACCGGGGGGAACAACAATCAGGAGACTTCGCCGCACCGGAACATTCAGGCAACTTATCATCTGAGGAGACAGATACAGAACTCTGGGAACCTACAGAGCCAAGTACACAATTTTCAAAAGCCCACCTTTATCTCAAAGCCATACACCAGCTCACCCACTTAGACTCTAAGAAGTTATAGGCACTCTTAAAGGACCAAAGGAAGGAATTATTATTGACTGACTCACAGAGGAAAGAAATAACTGCGCAGGTGACTACAGCTTGTCAAGTTGGCCAATTAGTTAATACTTACCCATCGAAGCTTACTTCAGGGAAGCGCTTATGAGGAATCAGACCCGGACAATTCTGGGAAGTGAGCTTTACTGAAATAAAGCCAGCAAGGATTGGACTTAAATGTCTCCTAGTCTTTGTAGATACTTTTTCAGGATGGGTCGAAGCCTTCCCCATGAAGAAAGAAACGGCTCAGCTGGTGGTCAAAAAGATCCTAGAAGACATTTTCCAAGGTTCAGCCTGCCTAAGGTAATAGGGTCGGATAAGTGACCGGTATTCATGGCCCAGGTAAGACAGGGATTTGCCAGGACCCTGGGGATTAATTGGAAGTTACATTGTGCTTATAGACCCCAGAGCTCAGGACAGGTAGAAAGGATGAATAGAACCATCATAGAGACCTTAAGAAATAAAGCTTGGAGACTGGCATGAAAAATTGGACTCTGTTCCTAAGTTATGCACTGTTTTGTGCAAGAAATACCAAGTCTTCCTCTTTGTGTAACCTCACCCCTTATGAAATTCTCTATGGTGCCCCTCCTTCAGTAAGGGACCTAACCCCAACTAGGAGACTTAATGATTCCTTTCACACCCCCTTGCTTGACAGACTTAAAGCCCTTGAACAAAACCAGCACCCAGCGATACCTGTGGAAACAGTTGGCCTCTGCTAATCAGCCTGGAGATGAGGGAACCCCACATCGATATAAAGTGGGAGAGTTCATCTACGGTAGATGGCATCAGGTGTCATCCCTGGAACCCCGCTGGAAAGGACCATACCAGGTGCTGCTTATAACACCCACAGTGGTGAAAGTGGATTAGATCACTTCATAGATCCATACCACCCATCTCATGCCTGCACCCTGTACAGACTCCGGCTGGAAACTGAAACAGACTGGTAACCATCTCAAGTTGCGTGTCCGTCGTGTGGGTAGGGCTATGGATTCTTCCCCTGACCATCAGCAGTCCTAATCCCCATCAGCCTGTTCAGCAACGATGGCAAGTTATAAATCCTACTAGGCAAGTAGGGTGGTGTATTTCACATACAGCCCCCTTATGGAATTGGTGGCCATCTCTCCCCCCGGACATTTGTCAGCTTCCCATAGGCCTCTCTGACTGGGATCTCCCTGACATAGAGGACCCCACACAGATCCCACTCAAATGCAAACCAGGGCAACATAGACCACTTTACCCCATGAATTATGGATGTCATCTCCCCAAGCTCATGTGTAAACTAGCCAGTGAAGACTATTATGTGTGCCCAGCAGATTTCCAAAGTCGCAAACAGGCCCAAACCTGTGGAGGACCCAGTAACTTTTATTTTAGATATTGGGGTTGTGAACAAACGGAAGCTGCATGGTGGAACCCAAACTCCCCAGACAGCAAGATTTGGGTAGGATGAAATGACACCTGGATTGATCCCAAGAAATGTGCCGCTAGCCAAGTGGTGTCAAAAACTCGCTGTGGAAAGAATAGTCTATGTTACCCCCTCAATATAACTTTCACTTCCAAAGGAAGGGGCTACCTCAGAACAAAATGGCCTATGAGAAATACGTGGGGAATGCAATTCTATTTTTATGGCCCCGGTTATGACTTTGGTCTCTGGTTCACCCTCCAGCTTAAAAAGAAAGAAAATCCCACAGCAATAGGGCCCAATCCCCTCAAGCCAGGAATTAAGCCTCCTAAACCTCCCATGCCTAGATCTACCAGGACCCCTCTACCATCTCATAATTCCCGGTTTCCGTCTTTGCCTACTTCCCCAGTCCAGAGTACAGCTGACTCCACCCCCTGGGAACTAATTAAAGGAATGTTTATGGTACTGAACTCCACACAGTCAGAACTCATTGCTTTTCAGCCCAGGTATTTGACAGCTCTGTAAATTATTGTGTAATGGTGCAGATACTCCCCAGGGTGCTCTATCATGATGCAGAATCATTCGAAGGTCTACTTGGGGGACAAACAACCCAATTTCACCGGGAGCCATTGTCCCTTACTCTAGCCATCCTATTGGGGATAGGAGGTCCTGCAGGAGTGGGTATGGGAACAGCTGCTATGATCCGTGGGTCACAACAATTGGCCCAATTAGAAACATCAATAGATCAAGACTTGAAGACGTTAGAAACCTCTATCACAGTGCTGCAGGAATCCTTAACCTCTCTCTCTCTCTGCATTTGTTTTACAGAACAGGGGAGGACTAGATTTCCTCTTCATGAGGGAGGGGGTCTCTGTGCGGCACTGAGAGAATACTGTTGTTTTTATGCTGACCCTACTGGAGTTGCAAAATAATCCATGAGTAAATTAAGAAAATAACTTGAAAAGCGCCAGAGAGAAAGGGAGATTCAACAAGGGTGGTTTGAGTCATGGTTTACGCAGTCCCCCTGGTTAACTACACTCCTATCAGACTTAGCTTGACCCCTGATCATCCTTAAGGTGTTGCTAACTGTGGGACCTTGTTTGCTTAACCGCATAGTTTCCTTATTCCAGGCTCAGATTGGGTAGGTAAAACTCATGCTAATCAGACAGAAATATGCTCCACTGGCAGAAATAGAATTTGAGACGCCAGAATAATTATGAAACATTACTTTTAAGATTAAAAGTAGTCATAAAAAGGAGTGGGAAATGAAAGAATAAAATATATTGAAATTGAAATGTAAAGAACCAGGTTTTGTAAAGCTTTCAAGCTGCACTCAGAACCTGAAATTCCTGTGGCACTTAAGACAATTCCCAGATCTTCCTATTAGATGTGTGTTGAAATCTTCCCTGACCAGCTAGATACTTAACACCCCTTCCCAGAAACCATGCAGATCTGCACGTATACATCTCAGGGCTTCAACCAATCAGTTTAAATGTTAACCCCTTCTCAGGGCTGACCAATCACCCACTGCACGACCTGTTCCCGCCAATGAATGTGCTAATCATGTTTTAGAGTTGTTATTTGATTTTGCTGGGGTATAAGATGATTTTCTAAAAGAGGCTATGATATATGTAAAAACCCTGCCCTCTCCATAGAATGTATATAAACTCTGCTCAAGTTGTTCTGGGGCTCTTTGTTCTTTGCTCCTCTGAAGTGAGCTCTGAGCCCCAGCATGCTGGACCCACAATAAACCCTTTTGCGGTGGCATGAGACAGTCTCTTGGTGGTCTTTTCCTAAGACGTTCGTCCGAACTTTTCAGTTCCTGACTTCCATCAAGTGAGAATAGGGATCCTTTGCGTCAAAAGAGTTCTTCAAAGCCCTACAGTGGATAGTCCATAGGGGCTTGGGTTTTGTCATGACTCCAAATCACAGAAAGAATCAATACCTGACAGTCAGTAGGCCTCAAATTGGAGAAGCAGGGCAGTATTAACGGCAGGGCTATTTGATCATTCCTGGTTCAAAGGAAGGGTGTACAGTCCACCCTGATGTTAGGCAAATGAGGGGCAAAAGAGCTTATTTTGGACACTGTCTTGGGCTGCACCCCTTATGGAAACTTTCAGCCAGACGTTATGATGAGTGTCTATATGGAAGAATATGAGGCCCATGTTGGAGTGTTTTGATTTAATTGCGGTCATTTGTGTGGCGGTTGGAAGAGATGCCTGGGTCCTCTTGGGCCTGAACACTGGTGTGATTCCCCTTAGAGACTGAGTGCTGGAACGGACCTCAGAGAAGTGTTGCCATGAATTGTGTTGGGATTTTAGGAGGCCTCGCATGAGAATTGCCCTTGGAAAATGCGATCAGGGTCGCTTTTCACAGAGAGTGGAAATCTCAGCCAGGATATCACATTATTTTATTCTGAAAGACTTGGTAACCATAATTGAGAGTCAAAACACACATGGACCTCACATGTAGACCTCAATGGGCCTGGCTTCATATGACCTTTTGGCCACTCTTTGGGAACCCTTGCCTGTGAGAGTTCTCCAGATCTTTCATTGAAATGAGCTTTCTCACCATTTAAGGGTTCCTAAATGAATTGAAATCCACAGTGCCTCCAATTTCATCCTTGAAAAATGGCTATATAAATACCATTAAATTTTTGAAATTTCAATGACCTGGTGGCACTGGAGAAACTTTGGGTGTCCTGTTGCTGATCATGAGTATACCAGAGAGTGCCTTGATTGACTGGGTTTCCTGAAAATGGTGTAGAACAGAGAAGCCTATAGGTTGGATCCTGCTGAGTAGTGGGCCTAGAGAAGTGGTGGGCATATGTGTGATAAAACATCTGTGGTAGGGGAATGAGGATCTACCATTGGATTCCAAATTGCTTGGGACTGACGTGGTGCAGCCAGCATAAATTTCTATTTAAAGGCATCTTGATATATGGAGAGGTTTCAAGGCAATGTTCAGAATCAGCTTGCTATGTTCAAGGGGGTAAACTATGTGGGTTAGAAACCTGGTTGGTGCATTCTCCTGCAGAACCTGACCCACCACACGTGACATAACTCCCACCAGCACTGTGTCCCAGTTGAGCTCCATGTATTTGGTGAAGCAAATACCAAACTCCCAGTGCAGGAGCAAGAAACACAATGGAGAGTGGAACAGCAATAAATGACTATACAGTCCACATAGGGAGACACTTAGCCACCAGTGGCCACAGTATACCCACAAAAAGAGAATCCAGCACTCTTCCCTCATGTTCATTGGAATATTACAATTTATGTCCTCCAGGTCACATAGATGCTGACCCAGCTTTGATCATCTCACTAGAAAAAAAGCAAAAGCTCCTGACAACAACATATATTTCAAGTGCCCAAACTCAGAGGCAGTTTCTCAAGAAGTCATTAGGCCAGCAGAGCTCCATTACTGTGGAGTGTTTACCCTGTCCCTTACTTTTGGAAACTCCTCTCCCACGTCCATGGTTGTGAACTCCTTATCATATTCCATTCCAGATAAGTATTCACAGATTTTCTAACACTTCTCCTCTAATTGTGTCTTACTTGGGGTGAAGGTAATGTCAAGGCATTGTTCTGGATGAAAGTGGGAAGATTTTTATGTAGCACATATTTGCATACACATTGGATAAATTTTCCAATCAAAATATTGAATCCCTGACATTAACACATACTCTACTAGATTCTGAATACTAATCCTAATATGTTGGAGAAAAATAACCCCAAAAGAATAGAACTACAAGCAGTTCAGAGGAGGCATGGTGTATAGTTGGACTTGCCTTTTGCATAATATAGGGTAGGAGTTATAAATCCAGTCAATTTTTTTTGGAAATAGTTCTCCATATGTTTTTAATGCCTATTCAGGACCTGTATTTCTATATGCACATATAGAATCCTACCTGTTACCACACGTTCATTCTTGTGTGGTGGCTGAATTGGCAGATACAAATTCTGACAAGGGATCACTCCTCCTAAACGCTGTTGGAATTGAAAATTCAACCTATGTGTGAGCTTCCTAGTTGAACAACATTATACATAAATCCATGTTCAGTAAAATGAATTTATTTGAATCTGTGCATGATATATATTTCTTGGTGATTTTCAATTGACATATAGTGCTACTTTTTAATGTCTGTGTATGTGTGTGTGTGTGTGTGTGTGTGCATGAGTGTGTACACACACACACACGCACACACACACTCTCCAGATTATTCAAAATATGAAATATATGTGTCTTATTTTACACTTCCTAAATTTTTCATATTCATGAATGTGGATTTATAATAATCTTTTCACAAGATTATTCTGAGAAATATTCACATACCTTACTAGAGTCTGACAACTAATCCTAAGATGATGGAGAAAAATAATGCAAACAGAATAGAAATATAAGAAGTTCAGTGGAGGCATGGTGTATAGTTGGACTTGCCTTTTGCATGATAAACGCTAGGTGTTATAAATCTAGTAAATTTTCAATTGAAATAATTCTTCATGTGTTTTTAAAATTAACAAATATGTGAATTCCTGTATCCCTTTCTCTGTATCCTATTCATCACATGTATTTTTACATGCACTTATAGAATCCTACCTGGTATCACAGGTACATTTTTGTGAGGTGGCTGACTTGGCCGATACAAATTCTGAAAAAAGATCACTCCTCTTAAACGCTGTTGGAAACGAAAATTCAACCTATGGTTGAGTCCCCTGGTAGAACAACAATATACATAAATCCATGTTCAGTAAAATATATGTTTTGTCATCTGTGGATAATATATATTTATTGATGAATTTTGATTGGCATATATATTACTACTTTTTAATGTCTCTGTGTGTGTTTTGTGTATATATAAATATGTGTATATATATACAAATACACACTCTCCAGATTTTTCAAACTATGAAATATATGTGTCTTATTTAAATTCCCTAAATTCATTCATGTTCATGGACTTGGATTTATAATCAACTTTTCACAAGATTATTCTCAGAAATATTCATCCACCTGAAAAACATATTTGTATCCTAGTACTGAACACTAAGTTGAATGAATGGTGCATACAAAAACTAATATTTCTACAGTAACTGACCCAGTTTAACATCAATGCAGGTAGATTCCAATGGGACAAGGTGTGTATTTTGACGTTCAATTTTATTCAACACTGGTACTTAATATTTCTTCATATAATGGACATCATAGGATATATATTTCATCCACAAATTCACAAATTTATGGGCATTTGTTTCACTTACAATCAATTCCTGCTTTTGAACACATGTATTTCTCCAGGTGTCTTGATTGGTCTTTTCATTAGACTTCTTTCCAAACACATTATTTTCGATTTCCATAATCAATTTTGAAGCAAAACTCACACACACTTCATGATAAAATATAACCCTAATATTACCAATAGATATATAACTGGTTTGAATGAATGTATGTACATAAATATAAAATTTCCTGTATATTTTCAGATATCAATTCAATCCATTATTTAAAGTTGAAAACAGTGATACTATTTATTCACAGTATGGTTTAGTCATGCATTATCTCTATATTCATAGAAAAAGGGTGCACCTATTTGTACCCCCAATACTAATTTATATGTATTCAATATATTGCTCCTAGAAATGGTGGAAGAAATACTCATGTCATCTGATCTACATATATATTTTATCAGTGTAATATTCTGGTCACAAAAAAAGCAAATGTCACACTTATGTTTGTACCAAATCCTAAATAGAAAGTGTGCATGGATTACTAAAAACACCCATGTCCAGGTTGCCTAATGCTCTCAAATGTCTATCCTATTGGTGACTACATATTTGTTTCTTCCTAAGATTATATATTCAATCTCAAGCCTGTTGAATATGTCTAATCCTATCACTCACTATATACTTTGCCTGATTTCCTAATGTCTCTATTGATATCTGCTTTCCTACATATTTTTTCCAGTTCATCACTGTGACCAACTCTTCACATGTGCTGACATTTACATTCACTCTCTAACCAAAACTCTATTGCTAAAGAACTTTTGGTCCAAATCCTATACTCACTTTTCTATCTAAACCAACACTATCTTCCTAATCCTATCGACTATGCCTTTTTGACTGGATGTTCTCTTAGACATTCAATCAACCAAGGTACATGGTCCTTTGCCATTGTTTATCTATTTATTTGAGACATCTGTGCAGAACATAGTTCAAAGGTAAGTATCCCATTAAAGTGACCAATGCCCTTCTGGGCTTCAAATCTTACCTAGAATTCTGTTTTCATACTTATATTTCACCTCTATATTATTAAATATCACAGAATACCAATACCATTATTCATCCAGCAGAATGATTCCTAACCCTAATCAAACCTGTTATTAACCCTAATCATACACTGTTCCCTAATCTAACTTTACAAAAGAGCAGGCACAGAGTTGGTCTTACAATACAGGAATATAGGGAATCTTTCACCTGCTGAGAAGCTCAAAGGTCCATGTAGATATGATCCCTGGAGAAGATGTAGGGAACTATGAAGGACCTGAGAAAGCGAAAGTCCTATTACATGGCAAAAAAAACCTGGTCAGGACGAAGGGATGTGTCTGAATCAGCCTCTATCTTTTTAATATAGAGAAGATAAACCAAACCAGGCCTGTGTGGAGAGCTGTTCCAAGTGCCTATGGTTAATATAACATTCTAACTTGTGAAATTGTCACAGGAAATAGGGGCAGCCTCCATCTCAAAGGACCGTTTGAAGAAACTGTTAGGACAAAGTGGTTGCCAAGGCAGTGACCTCATTCAGTTTCTGAAGGAAGTGACCTTACCTAATTTCCTTGGTGATGGAACTCTCTGAACTTGGAATCCAGGAAGACAAGCACCCAGAGGCAGGCCCAGTCTCAGTCCCAGTGGTCTCACTTGTTTAGACTTACCAAGGACAGAGTCCGTCTTTCTTGGTAAATACTGATGTGAGTATGGCCAAATGCAAGGAGAGCTCTGAAGAGCGGCCTTTCCTAAGAACGCAGGTAGTGGCTCACTGCTGGGCCCTGACAACTTCACAGAGTTGGCCAAGTAGACCAGATCTTAGACAGGACAGGCCATTTCGGGGGAACAAAAAATGGCCCACCAGTCAGAGGACTCTCTGGATAGTCACATACCTACTTGGGGGAAAGAGGTATCTTTGTGGGTATGGGTGTGAGTTTGTGGTTTTGTCTCATGTTCTAAGAATACGTAGGAAAGGCAGTTTGTTTGGTTTGGAATGGACTGTGTCTAGTAAGTCCTTTGACAAGGCGAGTGTTTCTATGTCTGTGTATCCCACTGTGTCTGTGGTTGTAGATATTAGAAAAGAGAATGCATCAATGGATGTGTTATGTCTAGTAGAAAGCTTCTCAGCATTCATCCTCCCTAATTTATGAATGGACTGTGGCTTGCCTTATAGATGTACAACACCTACAATCTTCCTAAGTTCCTGTATTCTTCCTGATTTTGGCCTCTCTCTAGAATAGGCTCATGATTTTGTTTCCAAGTATGTACCACCTCCAAGCTCTGTGACATGGCTATGTACTGGATAGCTGAAGGGAATGGGAGCATATCAGAAAACTCAGATATCAGTGTGACTAGGAGAGTCTCAGTGGAGAAACCCTGCTTTGGGTCTTTTGCTTACCTATTTGTCCGATGCCCTGAATGTCAGGAAGGTCTTTGCCTCAGGTCGCCCCTTTGTGAAGCCTGAAGAAAACAGTTTTCAGATGGAAATGAATGGGCATCACCTTGGGCTCTTTGCTTAATTGCTTTGGAATGGGATGAGTCTGAATCAGCCTCTTGGTTCTGTGTGAGGCTGTGGCTTAGATTCTCAGCACCTGTTGGGTCTAAAGAAAGATCCCATGTGTGCATCCAAAACGAAAATGGCCAAAAGAGCAGTCATTGTGCATGAAGTCTCTCACCTTCCTCTGTAATGTTCCTTCCTCCGTCAAGTGAGAATAGGGATTCCTTGGGTCTAATGAGTTCTTCAAAGCTCTGTAGAGTCTAGCCCATTGGTGCTTGGGTTTTCTCATAACTCCAATTCACATAAAGAATCTAAACTCCACAGTCAGTAGGCCACAAATTGGAGAAGCGAAGCAGTATTAACAGCAGGCATATTTAATCACTCCTGGTTCACAGGAAGGGAGTCCGGGCCTTTAGGCAAATGAGGGGTAAGGGAGCTTCTTTTGGACACTGTCTTGGGCTGTGCCTCTCAAGTAAACCTCCAGCCAGAGGTTATTATGAGTGTCTTTATGGAAGAAGATGAGGGCTAGGTGGGAGTGTTTTCGTTTTAAATGTGATCACTTGTGTGGTGGTTGGAAGAGATGATTGGTTACACCTGGGCTTCAACTCTGGTGTGATTACACTTAGAGACTGATTTCTGGAACTCACCTCAGAGAAGTATTGCAATGAATTGTGTTGGGATTTTAGGAGGCCTCGCATGAGAGTCGCCCTTGGAAAATGAGTCTTGGCCCAGGGTTGCTTTCCACAGAGCACTGGAAATCTCAGCCAGGATATCACATTATTTTATTCTGAAAGACTTGGCAACCGTAGTTGAGAGTCAAAACAAACAAGGACCTCACATTGTAGACCTCAATGGGCCTGGCTTCATGTGAACTTTTGGCCACTCTTTGGGAAGCCTTGCCTGTGAGAGTTCTCCAGATCTTTCATTGAAATGAGCTTTCTCACCATTTAATGGTTCCTAAATAAATTGAAACCTACAGTGCCTCCAACTTCATCCTTGAAAAATGGTTAGATAAATACCATGAAATGCTTAAAATTCCCATGAGCAGGTGGCACTGGAGAATCTTTGGATGTCCTGTTTCTGATCATAAGTATACCTGAAGGTGCCTTGATTGACTGGGTTTCATGAAAATAATATAGAAAAGATATGCTAGTAAGTTGGAGGCTGCTGAGTAGTGGGCCTAGAGAAATTGTGGGCAGGTGTGTGATAAAAAATCTGTGGTGTGGCCATGTGGATATGCCATTGGCTTCCAAATGGATTAAGACTGATATGGTGCAGCCAGCAGACCCTTCTATGTAAAGGCATCTTGTGATATTGAGGAGTTTCAGGGCAATGTTCAGAATCAGGTTACTATGCTCAAAGAGGCAAGCTTGTGGGATAGAAGCCTGGTTGGTGCATTTTCCTGCAGATCCTGACCCACCAAACGTGACAGAACTCCCTCCAGCACTGTGTCCCAGTTGAACTCCGTGATTCGTGAAGCAAATACCAAACTCCCAGAGCAGCAGCAAGAAACACCACGAAAGATGGAGTATGAACAAATGGGTTCACAGTGCACATGGGGAGACACTTAGCCCCCCAGTGGCCACAGTTTACCTACAAAGAGAGGATTTAGCAATGCTTCCTCATGTTCATTTTAAAATAAGTAACCATGTCCTCCAGGTCCCATAGATGCAGACCCAGCTTTGATGGTCTCACTACAATGGAAGCTAAAACTCCTGAGAACAACATATATTACATGTGCCCAACCTCAGAGGGAGTTTCTTAAGAAGACTTTAGGCCAGCAGAGTTCCATGTTTGTGTGTGGTGAGCCACTTCTGCAGATTATGGTCGCCATTGCAGGATGGTGCTGGCTCCACTGTGGTCTGTAACAAACAACTCCTTGTTTGGGAGAGTTGGTGCATGGTTTTTCAGCACCCTGTGAGAAAGTTCCACGTGGAAGCTTTGCATTGGGGCTTGGGATGCTTTATTAAGGCTGGAAGGGGCATCCAACAAGGAAGAAGAAGAAATATCAAGGGCCTGAATAAACTGCTGAAAGAAGATTCCTGAGTTGCATCTTCCTTGCGGGCAAGGGGTCACGACAAGTGGTGCTGAAAACCCGGGAACCAGAACTTTCAGCAGTCAGGGGTGGTGCACCGGTTAGTCCCAGGTAAGTGGGACCCGCGGTCAAAGCAGAGGTTAGTCCCAGGTAAGTGGGACCCGCGGTCAAAGCGGGGATTAGTCCCAGGTAAGTGGGACCCGCTATCAAAGCGGCAGCTCCTCTGTAAAGCCAGAGAGAGCATTACATCTTATTGCAGCTGCACTGTGTACTTTCGCTCTTACTTTCACTTTTGTTTTTTGTGTGTCTTTTGTTGTGTCATGAGTGCCGTATCTTCAAGTCCGCTTCTCCTGGCCCTAGATAACCTGTTACGTTGCAAGGGCCTAGAAGTGAAACGTAGTACTCTACAGAGATTTTTACGGAAGACAGATCTTGCTGCACCGTGGTTTGCGTTCTCGGGCAGCCTTACTATACCTAGCTGGGAAAAGTTAGGCACACATCTTGACTTTGCTTCTGAGCAGGGCATATTAGAGGGTGGGGTGATACCCCTTTGGAAGATGATCCGTAGTTGCCTCCCAGATGGCAGATGTCAGGAAGCACTTACTAAAGGACAAGAAGTTTTTGAGCAACTACATGAGGAAAAGTCTGAAGGATCACATACTGAAGTGGCAGAGAACATTGGGAGTAAGAGTAGTGAGAAGGCAAAAGAGCCTGAAACTAAAAATAGGAGATGGCTCTACCCAGACTTGGCTGAATTAAAAACGCCTGAGAACACAAGCGGCTCAGAAAGTTCTGAGGACCTTGATATATTGTTACAACAACTACGAAAGATAAAAGTGAAGAAAAAGAAAAAAGGGATACAGGCACGCAGGCCTACTGTAAAAAGGGGACGGGATCCAATATCGGTCAACAACACTCTGAGGAGGAGGAGGTAGAATATCTCAAAGAAGATATGGTGCCGGTTGCCCCACCCCCGTATGTGGGGGGGAGCCAAAATTCCGGGAGATATTTTCTTGCGCAAGTTTGGAGGACAGTTAATACAGATATGGGACTTGCATACCCTGTATTTCAGGACAATAACAGGGGAAGATATTATGAGCCTTTAGACTTTAAGAAAATTAAAACCTTGGCGGAATCTTTCCGCACTTATGGCGTGGATGCCGCTTTCACCCTTACTCAGGTGGAGGGACTTGCTAGATTTTGTATAACTCCTTCAGATTGGGCTAGCCTTGTTCGGGCTTGTGTTTCTCCAGGTAAATATTTGGACTGGAGAGCCTTTCTGCTAGAGGGCGCTGTTGAGCAGGCCGCCCAAAACTATGCGGCGGGACACCCCCATTGGGACAAGGATATGCTTTTAGGACAAGGCAGATTTGCTAATCAAGAGACAGGATTCCCTCCTGAGGCATATGATCAAATTAACAACATTTGCATTCGGGCATGGAAGTCACTTCCAAATAGAGGAGAGGTGTCTGGTTACTTGACTAAGATTCTGCAGGGCTCTACAGAACCCTTTTCAGATTTTGTAGCAAGGATGGTGGATGCCACTGGAAAGATTTTTGGGGACCCTAATAGGCACCTACAGGGGCGTAAGCATCCTGTGCTAGCTCATCAAAAGCTTAACAGGTTTGGTCTGGGTTTTTCCTAGGGGCCACTGGGGCTCAAATACCCATAACATGGCTCACCGAGGAGCCTGTTTGGGTGCCTCAGTGGCCTCTTACCTCGGCTAAACTGGCAGCAGCCCATGATCTAGTCAAAGAACAACTTGATTTGGGTCACATCCAACCTTCTACTTCTCCATGGAATACTCCCATATTTGTCATTAAGAAAAAATCAGAAAAGCGGCGCCTACTGCATGATCTACAAGCAGTTAATGCTCAGATGCAACTTATGGGACCCATTCAAAGAGGGCTGCCTCTGCTCTCCTCTGTTCCTCAAGGCTGGCATATAATTGTTATTGACATTGAAGACTGTTTCTTTTCCATTCCTTTGCATCCTAAAGATTCACAACGTTTTGCTTTCACCCTTCCCTCGTGTAATCACGAGGAACCAGATCAAAGGTTTGAGTGGGTGGTGTTGGCACAGGGGATGGCTAACAGTCCCACGATGTGCCAAATGTATGTGGGGAAGGCACTCGCACCTCTCAGACATAAGTATTCCTCCACCAAGATCATTCATTATATGGATGATGTGTTATTGGCCGCAAAATTAGAACAGACAGTTTATGAGGCTTATAAAGAACTCGTGATGCTGTTGGCTCAACATGGACTGCACATCGCACCTGAAAAGGTTCAAACAGGGGATTCTATCAGGTATTTGGGAGCGACAATTGGGTATGACAAATTAAAACCACAAAAAATTACCATCAGGACTCAAGATTTCCAAACTCTAAATGATTTTCAAAAATTGCTGGGAGACATTAATTGGATAAGAGGATATTTACATATTCCTAATATTGTGCTCCAGCCTTTGTATGCTACTCTTAACGGTGATCCAGATCTAGCTTCCCCTCGTAGCCTCACTACTGAGGCTAGAGCGGCCCTTATAAAAGTAGAACAAGCTATACAGCATGCCACTCTATGCAGGCTCCAGAGTGATAAACCTTTCCAGTTATGTGTGCTTGCCACTATGCGGCAGCCTACTGGAGTACTGTGGCTAGATGGGCCTTTACTATGGATACACCCACATGTATCCACAGGAAAATCCTTAGAATATTATCCTGATGCTGTTGCAGCATTGGCACTTAAAGTGATTCAACAAAGCATTCAATTTTTTCGGCAAATCACCTTCTTCTCTTATCATACCCTACACTAAAGCTCAACTTAATGTTTTATGTGCTACTCTAGACAACTGGGCTATTCTGTGTTGCTCGTTTCAATGGGGTATTGATAATCACTACCCTTCTCATCCTTTACTCCATTTTGTTAAAGAACATCCCATCATTTTCCCTAAGGTAACTTCATCCAGTCCAATTCCGGGGGCTGTTAACATTTTTACTGATGGCTCCAAGTCTGGAATGGGAGCTTATGTAATTAATGACTCTCCCCCTATCCAGCATCAATTTGCTCCTGGAAATCCACAATGGATAGAACTACAAATTGTTATTGAAGTTTTTAAACAGTGTTCTTTTCCTTTTAATCTTATTTCGGACTCCAGCTATGTGATACAAGCACTAAAAGTCCTGGAGGCCGTGGGAGCTATCAGTGATGCCCACAATGTGTCTGCTTACTTTACTCAGCTTCAACAGCTTATCTCTAACCGCACTGCTTCTTTTTATCCAATGCACATCAGGGATCACACCTCTCTTCCTGGTCCGTTATCCCAGGGTAATGCCTGTGCGTGCGGACTTAGCCACTAGAGGTCAATTGATATGCTTGGCTTCCTCCTTAGAGGGGGCTAAGTTGTTTCACCAAATCTTCCATGTTAATGCATTAACGCTGCACAGGCATTTTTCCATTTCAAGAGCGGATGCTCAGCAGATAGTATTGCAATGTCCCCACTGTGTCACATTTCTTCATCCCCCTAATTATAGAGTAAACCCACGGGGATTAAAGCCATTGGTTGTTTGGCAAATGGATGTGACACATATACCTGACTTTGGTAACCTCAAGTATGTGCATGTTTCCGTTGATACGTGCTCTGGAATTATCCATGCTTCTGCTTTATCAGGAGAAAAGGCACGTAATGTCATTACTCACTGTTTAGAGGCATGGGCAGCATGGGGTGCACCTGCATCCCTTAAGACTGATAATGGACCTGCTTATACTGGCAGACAATTTACAGCTTTTTGTTCTACTATGGGAGTGCAACTTACTCATGGTTTGCCTTACAATCCTCAAGGACAAGGCATTGTTGAGTGTGCTCATCGCACCTTAAAGGAAACTTTACAAAAACAAAAAGGGGGAATAGGAGCTGAACACACTCCTAAAGAACGCCTGTCCTTAGCTCTCTTTACCATTAATTTTTCGAATTTGGATATTCATGGTGGCTTTGTGTCCCATAGACATGTGTCCCCTCAGCCCTCTGTGATTGGCTATGTTAAGTGGAAGGATGTTCTTACGGGCCAATGGAACGGCCCTGAACCCGTGCTGACATGGGTACGAGGATCTGTATGGGTTTTTCCCCAGGATCGTACGGAACCGTTGTGGGTCCCTGAACGCTTGACAAGAAGATTCTCGACATCAACTGACCAGCAACAAGAGATACCACAACAATTCTGTGATGAGGATCTTCATTCTGCTAAGTGCTCTGGCTCTGGTGCTGGTGCCGATGGCACAGGCGACACCAATGCGGTGGTGGGCAGTGGCACGGGCATGGCCAATGCCGATGCCGGTTCATGGTAATTCTAGTGTCCTCCCCACTCTTTTTTCTACCTCATGTGAGATGTCTGCTCCCTGTGCCTCTCCTAGAGGGGACATGGAGAGAATTTTTAATCAATCTCAAGTTAATCTAACAGGAGTTTTTTGTTTCAGACTTAAAAACGCTAATTGCATTAGCCTTAAGACCAAAAATTTGACTAACTGGGAGGACCCATTGTGGTCCAATCAGGTCTCAGGGAGCATTTTCAGTGCTGTATTGAGCAAGGTAGCTTCGGGGAATCCATCAGGCTCAGGAACCCCCGCAAACAGTAGCTCTGCTCTTAACATAACTACCTTGGCTATTATCTCCGAGGTACTAATCCCAGTGCCTCCTTCTTCTAGTAGTATTCATGATGCCACTCATTTCAAGGCCTCTCCTTACTGTTCCCCTAATCTTGATTTCCCCCCAACATTTACGCCTTGTCAGGATCATTCTTGGGAGAAACATCAAGTTGCTAAAGGTTTCTCCCTTTCCCCCTCTATTAAGAGGTATGTTTATAACTTTAACAATAGTGCCAGCTCCTCTACAGGAGTAGGTTGGTCCTGGTTTCAATGGCTGATTTCCAATGAAAAGGGGGCTTCAGCCGATATTTCTGCATTGGCTCAGTTGGTAGGAGCCAAAAGTTGGCTGACTAATGTTTCTGTTAGGGAACGTGAACGAGGTAATAGACTTACATCTGTTTCATTCAACTCTCTGTTGTATAATGCCACAATGCCTCCTGCAATGGTCTGTGTCCAATCCCCCTTCTTATTCCTTTTGGCTAAAGCCACCTTGTCGGGGATGCTGGATTGTTCTCATACTACCAGTCTCTTATCTGAGTGTTGGAATGGTTCCTGGACTGTAGCAGTGGTTATGAAAATTCCAACTTTTGTCCCAATCCCGGTCACTGCGGATCCTGATAAATTCCCTATTGTTGAGCTACTTAGAGTCCACAGAGATTTTGGAATCACAGCGGCTATAGTGACAGCCGTGGTGGTATCTGCTGCTGCAGCGGTTACGGCCGGAGTGGCTATGGCCAACCAAGTACAAACTGCTGCCACCATTAATCAAGTTGTCCAACAAACTTCCACCATACTTGAATCCCAAAATACAATTAATCAACATATTTTGTCAGGGATTTTAGCTGCCAACCAAAGAATAGATTTACTCCAAGCTCAGGTAGAAGAATTGGCTGACTTAGTGCTTTTGGGTTGTGTTGACCAACGTGCACATTTATGCATAACCTCTGTCAGATTTAATGATTCCAGGAATGTTTCCCGCATCATTGGCGAATATTTGGCTGGAAATTGGTCCATGGAAGCGGAAGAGATGATCCAGTCTCAACTAACCCAGATAGGTGTCTTGAATAACACCCGTGTTGATCCCGTGACTTTGGGTCAATTCACCGATTGGATATCTTCTGCTTTTTCCTTTTTTAAAGAGTGGGTGGGGGTAGGCATTTTTGGTGCAATGTGTTGCTTCGGTATGTTTCTCTGTTTGTGGTTTCTCTGTTGCCTCAAGGCCCGCAATGCTCACGATAAGGCTATGATCATCCAAGCTCTTGCAGCTTTAGAAAATGGCAATTCACCTCAAGTCTGGCTTGCGCATCTTAAACAGTAAATCTTTGACATGGTCGTTGCACCCCAAGTTATTATAACATTGCACTGGGATCGGCATGTCTTTCCTCGTTATTCTCTTAGTGTTGGAAAGCCCTTGCACTCTGCCGGTCTTGCTGCCATTGCACGCAGGTGGGTTTCCACACTAATGCTTCTCTATTGCCTTAAAGTCTGTGCCTTTCTTTCAGGGTGCTGTCAACTCGTTTGTCGTTGTGTACAGCCACAGTTCAGCCTCAGCTGTCCCCCTTCGTCCACCTTCGTCATGATACTGGTTGCGAGGCAAGGCACTGCACTTGAGTGATCCTTGAAGTGGACCTCAAGGAAAGCATGTCCTATTGCATGCGGGTTTGATGTCCATGCCCCGCCCCACGAAAAAGGCGTCAGCTGATATGGCTTCAGATCTGGGGAAGGGCCCTCCTTAGGACTGAGCCATACTATGCAGCCACTTCTGCACAGTGGGATAGGACCTGTACTCTCGCCTGTATTGTTTTCAGAAAACAGAAAGGGGTAACTGTGGTGAGCCACTTCTGCAGATTATGGTCGCCATTGCAGGATGGTGCTGGCTCCACTGTGGTCTGTAACAAACAACTCCTTGTTTGGGAGAGTTGGTGCATGGTTTTTCAGCACCCTGTGAGAAAGTTCCACGTGGCAGCTTTGCATTGCGGCTTGGGATGCTTTATTAAGGCTGGGAGGGGCATCCAACAAGGAAGAAGAAGAAATATCAAGGGCCTGAATAAACTGCTGAAAGAAGATTCCTGAGTTGCGTCTTCCTTGTGGGCAAGGGGTCTCGACATTTGTGGAGTGTTTACATTGTCCCTTACTTTTGGAAACTCCTCTACCACCCCCAAAGTTGTGAAAATTGAGCAGTTTTCATTGCAGATATATATTCACAGATTTTTCTAACTCTTCTCCTCTAACTGTGTCATACTTGGGGCGAAGGTAATGTCACAGCATTGTTCTGGATGAGATTGAAAAGATTTTTGTGTAGCAAATATTTGCATACACATTGGATCCATTTTTCAATTTTCCAATTGAAATACTGAATACATGAAACTATCCCATACCCTACTAGCCTTTGACTATTCATCCTAATATGATGGAGAAAAATAACCTAAACAGAATACAAATACAAGCAGTTTAGAGGAGGCATGGTATATAGTTGAACTTTCCTTTTGCATGATAAACGGTAGGTGTTATAAATCTAGTCAATTTTTAATTAAAATAGTTCTCTATGTGTTTTTAAAATTAACTACTATGTGAATTCCTGTCTCCCTTTCTCTGTAGCCTATTCATCATCACATGTATTTTTATATGCACTTATAAAATCCTACCTGGTATTATAGGTACATTTTTGTGAGGTTGCTGACTTGGCAGGTACAAATTGTGAGAAGAGATCACTCCTCCTAAACGCTGTTGGAACTGAAAATTCCACCTATAGGGGAGCTTCCTAGTAGAACAACATTATACGTAAACTCATGTTCAGTAAAATAAATATTTTTACATATGTGGATGATATATATTTAAAGATGAATTTCGATTGGCATATATATTAGTACTTTTTAATGTCTGTGTGTGTTTTGTGTATATATGTATATGTATATATATATATATATATATATATATATATATATATATATATATATATATATACACTCTCCAGATTTTTCAAACTATGAAATATATGTGTCTTATTTAAATTCCCTAAATTCATTCATGTTCATGGACTTAGATTTATAATCAACTTTTCACAATATTATTCTTAGAAATATTCATCCACCTTAAATACATATTTGTTTACTAGTAGTGAAAACTAACTTCAGTGAATGGTGTATACAAATCCTAATAATTCTACAGTAATTGAACCAGTCAAACATCAATGCAAGTATATTCCTATGGGACATGATATGTAATTTGATGTTTATTTTTATTCAACATTGGTACATTATTATTTCTTCAGTTTTTGCACATCATAGGATATATATTTCATCCACAAGTGAGCAAATTTATAGGCATTTGTTTCAACTTTAATCACTTCCTGCTTCAGAACACATGTATTGTCAGGGTTTCTTGACTGGATTTTTCATGAGACTTCTTTCCAAACACATTATTTTCGATTTCCATAATCACTTTAGAAGCAAAACTCACACACTCTTCATGATAAACCAAAACACTAATATTACCATTAGATGAATAACTGTTTGGAATGAATGATTGTATATCCATATAAGATTTCCTGTAATTTTTCAGATATCAATTCAAACCATTATTTAAAGTTGGAACAAGTTATATTATTTATTCACAGTATGGTCTATTCATGCTTTATCTCTATATTCATAAACACAGGGTACACCTATTTTTACCCCCAATACTAATTTATACGTCTTCAATATATTGCTCCCAGAAATGGTGGAAGAAATACTTATGTCACCTGATTTATGTATACATTTTATCACAGTAATATTCTGGACAAAAATTGTAAAGGTCACACTTATGATTCTACCAAAGCCTAAATGGAAAGTGAACATAGATTACTAAAAACATCTATTTCAAGGTTGCCTAATGCTCTCAAATGTCAATCCTATTGGTAACTACGTATTTCTTTCTTTCTAAGATTATATATTCAAACTCAACCCTGTTGAAAATGTCTAATCCTCTCACTCCCTTTATACATTGCCTGATTTAGTAATGCCTCTATTGATATCTGCTTTTCTACATATTTTCCCCAGTTCATGATAGTGACTGACTCTTCATATGTGCTGACATATACATTCGCTCTCTAACTGAATCCCTATTGCTAAAGAACTTTTGGTCCAAATCATATACTCACTCTTCTTCCTAAACCTACCGACTATCTTTCAAATCCTAATGACTATCCTTTTTTGAGTGGATGTTCTCTTCTACATTCAATCTTCCAAGGTACAAGGTCCTGTGCCATTGTATATCAAATTTTCTGAGACATCTGTGCAGAACATAATTCAAAGCTAAGTATCCCAATCAAGGGCCCAATGCCTTTGTGGGTTTTAAATCATACCTAGATTTCTGTTTTCATAATTATATTTCACCTCTACATTCTTGTAAATATCGCAGGTTCCCAATACAATTATTCATGGAGCAGAATGATTTCTAACCCAAATCAAACCTGTTATTAACCCTAAACATACACTGTTCCCTCAATCTCATTTTACAGAAGAGCAGGGACAGAGTTGTTCTTACAATACAGGAAAGTAGGGGACATTCAACCTGCTGAGAACCTCAAAGGTCCATGCAGAAATGATACCTGGAGAAGTTGTAGGCAGGTATGAAGGACCTAAGAGAGCAAAGGCCTATTTGCATGGCAAACAACCTGGTCAGGATGAAAGGATGTTTCTGAATCAGGCTCTCTCTTCTTATTGTGGAGAAGATGGACCAAACCAGGCCTGTGTGGAGAGCTGTTCCCGGGTGCCTATGATTGATATACCATTCTAACTTGTGAAAGTGTCAGAGAAAGTAGGGACAGCCACCATCTCACTGGACCTTTGGAAGCAATTGTTAGGACAAAGGGGTTGCCAAGGCAGTGACCTCATTCAGTTCCAAAGAAAGTGATGTACCTCATTTCCTTGGTGATGGAACTCTCTGAACTTGGTATCCAAGAAGCCAGGCACCCAGGTGCATTCCCAGTCCCAGTCCCAGTGGGCTCACTTGTGTGGATTTACCAAGGACAGTTAGTCTTTCTTGGTACCTACTGATGTGAGGATGGCAAAATGCCAGGAGAGCTCTTAAGAGGGACCTTTCCTGATAAAGCAGGTAGTGGCTCACCACGTTTTCCTGACAACTTCACAGTGTTGGCCAAGGAAACAAGAGAGGGTACAGGCCATTTCGGGGGAACATAGTATGGCCCACCAGTCAGAGGACACACCAGATAGTCAAAGACTTACTTGGGGGAAGGAGGTGCCTTTGTGAGTGTGGGTTTGTTGTTTTCTCTCATGTTCTGAGAATAGGTAGGAAAGGCTTTTTTTGTTTGTTTGTTTGTTTGTTTGTTTGTTTGTTTGGAGTGAACTGTTTCTAGTAAGTCGTTTGACAAGGTGAGTGTTTCTATGTCTGTGTATCCTACTGTGTCCGTGGTTGTAGACACGAGAAAAGACAATGCAACAATGGATGTGTCCTGTCTACTAGAAAACTTCCCAGAATTCATCCTGTCTAACTTATGAATGGAGTGTGGCTTTCCTTATGGGTGGGCAAAACCTACTACCTTCCTAAGTCCCATTTTTTCTTCCTGAATTCTGGCCACTCTCCAGAATAGGATCATGGATTTGTGTCCAAGATAGGTGCCAACTCCAACGTCTGTGACATGGCCTTGTACTGGATAGCTGAATGGAATGGCCAGTATCTCAGAAAACTCAGATATCAGTGTGACCAGGAAACTCTCAGTGGAGAAACCCTGCTTTGGGTCATTTGCTAACCTATTGTTCTGTTGCCCTGAATTTCAGGAACGTCTTTGCCTCAGGCCACCCCTTTATGAACCCTGAAGAAAACAGTTTTCAAATGTAAATGAATGGGCATCACCTTGGATTCTTTGCTTAATTTCTTTGGAATAGGATGTGTCTGAATCAGCCTCTTGGCCCTGTGTGAGGCTGTGGCTTATATTCTCAGCACCTGATGGATCTAAAGAAAGATTCCATGTGTGCATCCAAAACCAAAATGGCAAAATGTTCAGTCATTGTGAATGAATTCTATTGCCTTCCTCTGTTAGGTTCCTGAAATCCATCAAGTGAGAATAGGGAACCTTTGGGTCAAATAAGTTCCTCAAATCTCTGCAGAAGGGCTTGTCTTTTCTCCTGATTCCAATTCACATAAAGAATCTAAACCCCACAGTCAGAAGGCCTCAAATTGGAGAAGCGGAGCAGTATTAAGGGCAGGAATATTTGATCACTCCGGTTTCACAGGAAGGGTTTCCAGCCCACCCTGACTTTAGCCAAATGAGGGACATGGAGCTTATTTTGGACACTCTTTGGAATGTGCCCCTCATGGAAAGCTCCAACCAGAGGTTATGATGAGTGTCTACATGGAAGAAGATGGAAGCCATGTGGGAGTGTTTTGGTTTTAATTGTGGTCATTTGTTTGGCGGTGTGGAGAGATGACTGGGTCAACCTGGGCTTGAACTCTGGTGTGATTCCCCTTAGAGACTGCGTTCTGGAACTGACTCAGAGAAGTATTGTCATAAATTGTGTTGGGATTTTATGAGGCCACGCATGAGAGTCGCCCTTGGAAACAGAGAGCTTGGCCCAGGGTGGCTTTCCTCAGAGTACTGGGAATCTCAGCCAGGATATCACAGGATTTTATTCTTTAATACTTGGCAGCAATAGTTGAGAGTCAAAACACACATGGAACTCATATTGGAGAACTCAATGGGCCTGGCTTCATGTGACCTTTTGTCCACTCTTTTGGAAGCCTTGCCTGTGAGAGTTCTCCAGAGCTTTCTTTGAATTGAACTTCCTCAACTTTTAATGGTTCCTGAATGAATTGAAACCCACAGTGCCTCCAACTTCATCCTTGAAAAATGGCTACATAAATACCATGAAATTTTTGAAATTCCCATGACCTGGTTGCACTGGAAAACCATTGGATGTTCTGTTGCTGATCATGAGTGTACCAGACCGTGCCTTGTTTGACTGGGTTTCATGAAAATGGTGTAGAACAGAGATGCCAGAATATTGAAGCCTGCAGAGTAGTGGGCCAAGAGCTGTGGTGTGCAGGTGTGTGAAAAAATATCTGTGGTTGAAACATGTGGATCTCCCATTGACTTCCAAATAGCTTGTGGCTGACATGGTGCAGCCAGCAGGCTCTTTCTTGTAAAGGCATCTTTTTATATGGAGAGCTTTCAGGGCAATCTTCAGAATAGGGTTGCTATGGTCAAGGAGAAAGCTATGTGGGATAGAAGCCTGTTTGGTGCATTCTCCTGCAGACCCTGACAAACCACATGTGACATAACTCCCTCCAACACTGTGTCCCAGATGAACTCCTTGTATTTCATGAAACAAATACCAAACTCCCAGTGCAGGAGCAAGAAACACCATGGAAAGTGGAGGATGACCAAATGGCTTCACAGTCCACACGGGGAGACACTTACCCACAGTGGCCACAGTTTACATACAAATGGAGAATTCGGCACTGCTGTCTCATGTTCATTGGACATAGATGCAGGGTCAGCTTTGATGTTCTCACTACAAAGGAACATAGTTTCTGACAAGCTCCTGAGAACAACAAATATTTCAAGTGTCCAACCACAGAGGCAGTTTCTCAAGAAGTATTATTCCGGCAGAGCTCCATGTACGTGGAGTGTTTACCCTGTCCCTTAGTTTTGGAAATTCCTCTACCACCTCCAAGGTTGTGAACTCCTGATTATTTTCCATTGCAGATATGTATTCACATATTTTCTAACTATTTTCCTCTAATTGTGTCTTACTTGGGGTGAAGGTAATGTAAAGGCATTTTTCTGGATGAGAGTAGGAAGATTTTTGTGTAGCACATATTTGCATACACATTGGATACATTTTCCTATTTTCCATTCGACATACTGAATCCCTGACAATAACCCATACCCAACTAGACTCTTACTGATAATCCTAATATGATGGAGAAAAATAACCCAAACAGAATAGAAATACAAGCAGTTCAGTGGATGTATCACATATATTTGGACTTGCCTTTTGCATAACAAATTGTAGGTGTTACAAATCTTGTCAATTTTAATTGATATAGTTCTCCATGATTTTTTAAAGTTAACAACTATGTGAATTTCTGTCTCCCTTTTTCTGTAGCCTATTCAGCACATGTATTTTTATATGCACATATAGAATCCTACCTGGTATCACAAGTACATTATTGTGAGTGCATGCATTGGCAGATACAAATTGTGAGAAGAGATCAGCCCTCCTAAACACTTTTGGAATTTAAAATTCAACCTATGGGTGACCTTCCTAGTGGAATATTATACATAAATCCATTTTCATTAAAATATAAATTTTTCCATCTCTGGAGGATATATATTTCATGATGAATTTCGATTGGCATATATATTGCTACATTTTAATGTCTCTGTGTGTGTTTTGTGTGTGTATATATATATATATATATATATATATATATATATATATATATATATATATATATACTGTCCAGATTTTTCAAAATATGAAATATATGTGTCTTATATACACTCCCTGAATTCATTCATTTTCATGTATGTAGATTTATAATCAACTTTTCACAAGATTTTTCTCAGAAATATTCATCCACGTGAAATAAATGTTTGTTTCCTAGTACAACAAACTCACTACAGTGAATGGTGGTTACAGATCCTAATATTGCTACACTAACTGACTCAGTTTAACATCAATGCAAGTAGATTCCTATGGGACATGGTGTGTATTTTGAGGTTCATTTTCATTCAACACTGGTATATTACTATTTCTTAAGTTTTTGAACATCATAATATATATATTTCATCCACAAGTTCACAAATTTATAGGCATTTGTTTCAGTTTCCATCATTTCCTGCTTCAGAATACATGATTTCCTCCAGGTTTCTTGACTGTCCTTTTCATGAAACTTCTTTCCAAACACATTATTTTCGATTTTCATAATCAATTTTAAAGCAAACCTCACACACTCTTCATGATAAAGCATAACCCTAAAATTACCATTAGATGTATAACTGGTTGTAATGAATGGATGTATATCAATATAAAATTTCCTGTATATTTTCAGATATCAATTCAATCCATTATTTAAAGTTGGAGCCAGTTATATTATTTATTCACAGTATGGTCTATTCATGCATTTTCTCTATATTCAGAGACACAGGGCACACCTATTTTTACTCCCAAAATTAATTTATATGTCTTCAAAAACTTGTTTGCAGAAATGGTGGAAGAAATACTCATGTTCCCTGATGTACATATACATTTTATCACAGTAATATTCTGGACACAAAATGCAAAGTCACATTTATGATTGTACCAAATCCTAAATGGAAAGTGAGCATGGATTACAAAAATCATCCATCTCCAGGTTGCCTAATGCTCTCAACTGTAAATCCTATTTGTGACTATATATTTGTTTCCTCCTAAGATTATATACTCAACCTCAAGCGTGTTGAAAATATCTAATCCAATCACTCACTTTATTCTTTTCCTGATTTCCTAATATCTCTATTGATATCTACTTTCCTACATATTTTCCCCAGTTCATCTTTGTGACTGACTCTTCACATGTTCTGACATTTACATTCACTCTCTACTCGAAACCCTCTTGCGAAAGAACTTATGGTCCAAATCATTTACTCACTCTTCTTCCTAAACCTACGGACGATCATCCTAATCCTACTGACTATCTTTTTTTGACTGGATGTTCTCTTCTACATTCAATTATCCAAGGTACAAGGTCCTATGCCATTGTATATGGATTTAGCTGAGATAACTGTGCGGAACATAATTCAAAGATAAGTATCCAATTCAAGGGCCCAATTTGCCCTTCAGGGCTTCAAATCTTACTTAGATTTCTGTTTTCATAATTATATTTCCCCTTTCTTGTAAATATCACAGGTTTCAAGTACCATTATTCATCCCACAGAATGATTCCTAACTCAAATTGAACATGCTATTAACCCTAAACATACACTGTTCCCTCAATCTAACTTTACAGAAGAGCAGGATCAGAGTTGGTCTTACAAAAGAGGAATGTAGGGGATCTTCCACCTGCTGAGAACCTCAAAGGTCCATGCAGAAATAATCCCTGGAGAAGTTGTAGGCAGCCATGAAGAACCTGAGAGAGCACAAGTCATCTTCCATGGCAAACATCCTGGTCAGGATGAAGGTTTGTGTCTGAATCAGCCTTTCTCTTCTTAATGTAGAGAAGATGGACCAAACCAGGCCTGTGTGGAGAGATGTTCCTGGGTGCCTATGGTTGATATACCATCGTAACTTGTGAAAGTGTCACAGGAAGTAGGGGTAGCCTCCATCTATTGGGACCGTTTAATGGAACTGTTAGGACAAAGTGGTCGCCAAGGTAGTGACCTCATTCTGTTCCTGAATGAAGTGACCTACCTCACTTTCTTGGTGATGGAACTATCTGAACTTGGGATCCAGGAATCCAGGCACCTAGAACGAGTCCCAGTCCCAGTTCCAGTGGGCTCAGTTTTTTGAAATAACCAAGGACAGTGTCAGTCTTCCTTGGTACCTACTTATGTGAGGATTGCCAAATGCCAGCAGCGCTCTGAAGAGTGTACTTTTTCAGAAAGCATGTAGTTGTTCATCGCTTGCTCCTCACAACTCCTCAGAGTTGGCCAAGGAGACCAGATCTGAGACAGGACAAGCCATTTCGGGAAAACATAGTAGGGCCCACGAGTCATTGGACACTCCTGATGGTCACAGACCTATTTGTGAAAACGAGGTGCCTTTGTGGGTGTGGGTGTGAGTTTGTGATTTTGTCTCATGTTCTGAGAATAGGTAGGAAAGGTGGTTTGTTTGGTTTGGAGTGGACTGTGTCTGGTAAGTCCTTTGAGGAGCCGAGTGTTTCTATGTCTGTCCATTTCTCTGTGACCTTGGTTGTAGATATTAGAAAAGAGAATGCATCAATGAATGTGTCCTGTGTAGTAGAAATCTTCCCAGAATTCATCCTACCCAATTTATGAAAGGAATTCAGCTTGCCTTATGGATGGGCAATGCCTACTATCTTCCTAAGTTTCTCTTTTCTTCCTGAATTTTGCCACTCTCCAGAATAGGATCATGGTTTTGTGTCCAAATTATTTACCACCTCCAATCTCTGTGACATAGCCATGTACTGGATAGCTGAAGGGAATTGGAGCATCTCAGAAAACCCAGATATCAATGTGACCAGGAAAGTCTCAGTGGGGAAACCCTGATTTGGGCCTATTGCTTACCTATTCTTCTGTTGCCCTTAATGTCAGGAAGGCCTTTGCCTCTGGCCACACCTTTGTGAAGCCTGAACAAAACAGTTTTCAAATGGAAATGAATGGACATCACCTGTGGCTCTTTGCTTAATTGCTTAGGAAAGGGATGTGTCTGAATCAGCCACTTGGCCCTGTGTGAGGCTTTGGCTTAGATTCTCAGCACCTGATGGATCTAAAGAAAGATCCCATGTTTGCATCCATAACCAAAATGCCAAAAAGAGCAGTAATTGTGGATGAAGTCTCTCGCCTTCCTCTGTAAGGTTCCTGACCTCCATCAAGTGAGAATAGGGATCCTTTGGGTCAAATGAGCTCTTCAAATCCCTGCAGAGTCTAGCACATAGTTGCTTGTGTTGTCTCATGACTCCAAATCACATACATAATCAATACATGACAGTGAGTAGGCCTCAAATTGGAGAAGCACAGCAGTATTTAGGGCAGGCCTATTTGATCACTCCTGTTTCACAGGAAGTGTTTCCAGGCCACCCAGACTTTAGGCAAATGAGGGGCAAGGAAGTCTATTTTGGACACTGTCTTGTGCTGCACCCCTCATGGAAACATACAGCCAGAGGTTATGATGAATGTCTATATGGATAAAGATGAGGGTCATGTGGGAGTGTTTTGGTTTAAATTGTGGTCATTTGTGTGGCAGTTGGAAGAGATGACTGGGTCCACCTGCTCTTGAACTCTGGTGTGATTTCCCTTAGAGACTGAGTTCTGGAACTAACCTCAGAGAAGTATTGCCATGAATTGTGTTGGCATTTAAGGAGGCCATGCATGAGAGTCACCCTTGGAACCTGAGATCTAGGCCCAGGTGGCTTTCCAGAGAGCACTGGAAATCTCAGCCGGAATATCACATGATTTTATTCTGAAAAACTTGGCAGCCATAGTTGAGAGTCAAAACACACATGGACCTCACATTGTAGACCTCAACAGCGCTGGCTTCATGTGACCTTTTGGACACTCTTTGGGAAACCTTGCCTGTTATCATTCTCCAGAGCTTTCATTGAAATGAGCTTCCTCACCATTTAATGGTTCCTGAATGAATTGAAACCCACAGTGCCTCCAACTTCATCCTTGAAAAATGGCTAGATAAATAAAATGAAATTTTTGAAATTCCCATGACCAGGTGGCACTGGAGAACCTTTGGATGTCCTGTTGCTGATCAAGAGTGTACCAGACAGTTCCTTGATTGACTGGGTTTCATGAAAATGGTGTAGAACAGAGATGCCATTAAGTTAGAGCCTGCAGAGTAGTGGGCCTAGAAACTGGTGTGCAGTTGTGTGATAATACATTTGTGTTGTGGCCATGTAGATCTGCCATTGGCTTCCAAATTTCTTGTGACTGACATGGTGCAGGCAGGAGACCCGTATATGTAATAGCATGTTTTTATATGGAGAGGTTTCAGGGCAATGTTAAGAATCAAGTTTCTATGCACAAGTTGGCAAGCTATGTGGGAAAGAAGCCTGGTTGGTGCATTCTCCTGCAGACCCTGACCCACCGCAAGTGACAGAACTCCGTCTAGCACTGTGTCCCTGTTGAACTTCTTGTATTTTGTGAAGGAAATACCAAACTCCCAGTGCAGCAGCAAAAAACACCACGAAAAGTGGAGGATGACCAAATGGTTCCACAGTCCCCACGGAGAGACACTTAGACCCATGTGGCCACTGTTTACCTACAAAGAGTGAATTCAGAACTGCTGCCTCAAGTTTACTGGAAAATAAGAAACCATATCCTTCAGGTCACATAGATGTAGACCCAGCTTTGATGGTCCCACTACAAAGAAAGCTAAAGCTCCTGAAAATAACATATATTTCAAGTGCCCAACCTCAGAGGAAGTTTCTCAAGATGTCTTTAGGCTAGCAGACCTCCATGTTTGAGGAGTGTTTACCATGTCCCTTACTTTTGGAAACTCCTCTACCACCTCCAAGGTTGTGAACTCCCGAGAATTTTCCATTCCAGATATGTATTCACAGATTTTCTAACACCACTGTTCTAACTGTGACTTACTTCAGACGAAGGGAATGTCAAAGCTTTGTTCTGGATGAGAGTGGGATGATTTTTGTGTAGCACATATTTGCATACACATTGGATTCATTATCGTATTTTCCATTTGAAATATTGAATCCCAGACAGTAACCCATTACAAACTAGACTCTGACTACTAATCCTAATATGATGCAGTAAAATAACCCAAACAGAATAGAAATGCAAGCAGTTCAGTGGAGGCATGGTGTCGAGTTGGACTTGACTTTTGCATAAAAAAGGGTAGGTGTTATAAATATAGTCAATTTTCTGTTGAAATAGTTCTCCATGTGTTTTTAATGTGAATTCCTGTCTCCCTCTCTCTGTAGCCTATTCAGCACATGCATTTTTATATACACATATAGAATACTACCTGGTATCACACGTACATTTTTGTGAGGTGGCTGACGTGGCAGATACAAATTGTGAGAAGAGATCACTCCTCCTAAATGCTGTTGGAACTGAAAATTCAATGTATGGGTAAACTTGCTAGTTCAACAACATTATGCATAAATCTATCTTCAATAAAATGAATATTTTTGGATCTGTGGATGATATATATTTCATGGTGAATTTCGATTGATAT
Source organism: Callospermophilus lateralis (assembly GCF_048772815.1). Taxonomy (NCBI): domain Eukaryota; kingdom Metazoa; phylum Chordata; class Mammalia; order Rodentia; family Sciuridae; genus Callospermophilus; species Callospermophilus lateralis. The sequence continues at coordinate 487,747 of NW_027512934.1, forward strand.
ATATATATTGCTATTTTTAATGTCTCAGTGTGTGTGTGTGTGTGTGTGTGTGTATACACACACACTCTCCAGATTTTTCAAAATATGAAATGTATGAGTCTTATTATACACTCCCTAAATTAATTAATATTCATATATGTGGATTTATAATCAACTTTTCACAAGATTATTCTCAGAGATATTCATCCACCTGAAATCCATATTTCTTTCCTAGTACTGAAAACTAACTTGAGTGAATGGTGCATACAAATCCTAATATTTCTACAGTAACTGACCCAGTTTAACATCAATTCAAGTAGATTCCTATGGGACATGATGTGTATTTAACGTTAATTTTTGTCAACACTGCTACATTACTATTTCTTCAATTAATGCACATCATAGGATATATATTTTATCTACAAGTTTACAAATATTTAGGCATTTGTTTCACTTTCAATCACTTCCTGCTTCAGAACACATGTACACTTCCGGGTTTCTTGACTGGTCTTTTCATGAGACTTCTTTCCAAATACATTATTTTCAATTTCCATAATCACTTTTGAAGCAATACTCACACACTCTTCATGAGAATCCATAACCCTAATATTACAATTAGATATATAACGGGTAGGATTAAATGTATTATATCAATATAAGATTTTCTGTATATTTTCAGATATCAATTCAATCCATTATTTAAAGTTGGAACCAGTTATATTATTTATTCACAGTATTGTCTATTCATGCATTATCTCTATATTCATAGACACATGGTTCACCTATTTCTATCCCCAATACTAATTCATACATCTTCATTATATTGCTCCCAGAAATGGTGGAAGAAATACTCCTGTCACCTGATCTACATATACATTTTATTACAGTAATATTCTGGACACACAAAGGAAAGTTCACACTTATGATTGTACCAATGTAAAGGTCGGCCGAGCATTGGAGGAAGAAACCAGGAAGAGACTGTCTCATGAAACAGCAAAGGGCTTTTTGGGGGTCCAGCATGCTGGGGCTCAGAGCTCACTTGAATAGAGAAGAGAGCCCTGAGAACATCTTAAGCAGAGCTTATGTACTTTACTTGGTGAGGGCAGGGAGGGAAATTTATTGATTGGTCAGGTCGAGTGAGTGGTTTGCGTGCCAATGGGAGAGGGAGTACATTCTGCAGTTTGGCAGTTGGGGACAGCACATTCTGGGAACAAAATTAGCAAACAGTTCTCAAGATTTCAACAGTGTTTTGTTAAGCATACAGAAAAACAGGTATTACAAGTACCTATTTTATTAACCTTTCATTCCCCACTTCTCATTCTGGTTACTTTTAATCATAAAAGTGATCATTGGGGGGTCTCTGATTTTATGTCTCCTAGTGAGGTATATTGTTGTCTGATTACCATAAGTTTAACTTATCCAATTTGAACTTGTAGAAAAGAAACTACACGGTTGAGCAAACAGGTTCCTACAATTAGCATTAATATGAGGATTGTTAATGGACTGGCCAGGGTTCATAAAAGCGTAGGTAACCAGGGGGACTATGTGAAAAAAGACACAAACCAACCTTTATGTGCCCCTCTCCTTTGTTGATGCTCTTCAAGGCATCTTTTTAACTTACTCATAATTTTTTTTACAACTCCAGTATGGTCGGCATAAAAACAACATTCTTCCCTCAATGCAGCACAAAGGCCCTCTTCTCTCATGAAGAGGAGGTCCAACCCTCGCCTGTTCTGTAAAACAAATTCAGAGAGAGAGGTTTAAGAGAATGGTCTGAGAATGAGAAAGGGGAGATGTAAAAGAATAATGGGAAAGGGGTTTGGGATTTTCCAGGCAACAAAATGTTGAGCAGTAGAACATGTAGAGCAGAGGAGAAGACAGGAGTGAGTATCCCAAAAAGCCTGTGAGCGATGTTAAATTTTTAGTAACCTGTTTTCACTGATGACAAAAAAAAACTTTAAAGGCCATTTTCATTACATCTTGGATAGGGTGCTGAGGGCTCTCCTTAGCTTTTTGAGCTTTGGTTTAGTTGGTAAGAGGACTTGGTGGGACCTGGTGAGGGCACTGACAGGAGAAGAGAGGAGTGAGTGGGTGGATGGGTACCTTAGTACTTGTTACCTCAGCAAGGGGGCAATGGTCTAAGAGCCGGCAGAGGCTTCGGTTTTTGATCTAGTAATTGGAGGGGAGAAATCAGGTTGCTTATGTGGGAGTGACAGCAGAGAGTCTGGAGCAGAAAGCAGAGGGTGAGGATCTATTAGAGAAGCATAGTTCAGGATGTGAGTGAAGGAGGGAAAAGGCCTCCACATAGGGGAATTTCCTTCCACCATTTGAGCACTTGCCGAAGTCAAAAAGGTCATGCAGAATTTGAGCATCTAGACACCCCTCTGGGGGCCATCGGTTTTGGTTGTCTAATTGATAATATGCCCAATGCTGAGTACTGAATTTGATGAGGAGTTTGGGTTCCACCAGACAGCCCCTGTATGCTTACATCCCATGACTTACAGAAGAAGTCGGCTTTTCCCCCACACAGCCCTGGCTGTTTGTGGGTTTGATAGTCCGCTTAGCAAACATAGTAATCTGGGCTAGCCAACCTGTATCTGGCTCACGTGTCCCTACATCCATAATGTTTGTTTCCATTACGTATGGCACGGAAAAGATTTAATGGAATTTTAGTGGGATCCCCTTCATCAGGGATATTCCAATAGGAAAGACCTATAGCCAGCTGACAAATGTCTGGGTAGAGAGATGGCCACCAGGTCCCTAAGGGGGCTGTATGCAAGATAGAGCATACTTCTAGTACAGTATGATTTGTGATCAGCCATCGCTGCTGAACAGGCTGATGAGGTTTAGGACTACTATTGGCCAAGGGGAGAGTCTATAGCCTTATGCACATGGCGAATACACAATTTGAAAGGATTACCAGTCATTTCTATTTTCCAGCCAGAGTCTGGACAGGGCACAGGCTTGAGATGAGAGGCATGGATCCCGGAAGTGATTCCCTCTACCTTTACCACTGTAGGTGTTATAAGTAGCACCTGGTATGGTCCTTTCCAGCGGGGTTCCAGGGATGACACCTGATGTCGTCTTATGTAGATGAAGTCTCTTACTTGATATTGATATGGAGTCCCCTCGTCCCCAGGTTGGTAGGTAGTGGCCAGCTGTTTCCACAGATATCACTGTCTTCTTTCAAGAACTTTAACTCTGTCAACTCAGGAGGTGCGGAAGGGATCATTAGGTCTTAGAGTTGGGGTTATGTCCCTTACTGGAGGAGGGACCATAGAGAATTTCATAGCGCGTGAGATTACACAAAGAAACAGAGGGAGTATGAGTATTTCTTGCATGAAACAGTGCATAAGGCAGGAGCATAGTCCAAGTTTTTATGCTGATATCTAAGCTTAATTTTGTTAAGGTCTCTTTAATGCTTCTATTTATTTATTTTACCTGTCCTGAGCTCTGGGGTCTATAAGCACATTGTAACTTCCAATTAATCCCCAGGGTCCTGGCTAACCCCTGACTTACAAGGCCATGAACGCCAATCCATTTTCAGACCCTATTACCTTAGGCAGTCCGTATCTTGGAAAATTATCTTTCAGGATCTTCTTGACCACAATTTGTGCCTTTTTTTTTTGTGGGAAGGCTTCAATCCATCCTGAAAATGTACCTACAAAAACTTGGAGATATTTAAGTCCATACCATGCTGGCTTAATTTCAGTAAAGTCCACTTCCAAGAATTGTCCTGGTCTGGATCTTTGTAGGTGGTTAACTGAAAGAAACTTGGAAGGGTAAGCATTAACCAATTGACAGGCCTGACAGGCTTTTGTTACTTGTTCAGTTATTTCCTTTTGCTCTGAGTTGGTTAGTGGAAAACTCTGTTCTTTATTCTTCAGGAATGCCTGAAGTTTCTTTGAACCAATGTGAGTGAGTTTATGTACATTTTTAACGTACCATAGGGCTTTCTGAAAATGCAGGCTGGGCTCAGTGAAGTTGAGGATTTCAGTTTCAGTGTCATTAGATGTTGTCAAAAGCTTGCTGGTGCTCAGGGGTCCATTAGAATTGGGCATCTCCTTTTAACAGCGGGTATAAAGGAGCAGCTAAGGACGCAAACCCGCGTATGCATAGCCTGCAAAAGCCAGCAGTCCCAAGAAACTCTCTGAATTGTCTGCTATTAGATGGGGGTGGTATATGCTCAATGGTTTCTTTTCTGGGCTCAGTGAGCCATCTTTTACTGCCCCTAAGGGAATATCCCAGGAAGATTACTTCTTTCTGGCAAATTTGGGCCTATTTGGCAGAAGCACTATACCCGAGTTGAGCAAGCTCGGAAAATATTGCTTGGGTCCCAGACTCACATTTTTCCTTGGTGTTGGCTGCCAGTAGCAGGTCATCCACATATTGAAGCAGGGTGTCTTCAGGGTGCGTAGTTCTGAAGTTGTTGAGATCTCTGGGGAGGGCTTCATCAAAGAGAGTGGGGGAAATTTTGAACCCCTGTGGGAATCTAGTCCAAGTTAGTTGACCAGACATTCTGGTTTCTGGGTCTACCCACTCGAAAGCAAATAGCAAATGACTATCTTTATGCAGACGCAAGCAAACGAAAGCATTTTTTTAAAGTACAGAACAGTATAGCAATTCTGCTCAGGGTTCAGAGTGCTAGGCAGATTGTACAGATAAGGTACCGTGGGGTAAATGTTCTGCACTCTGTTGTTGATCTCTCTTAGGTCTTGAAGGAAGCGATAGACCCCAGTTCCTGGATTTTTTTACTGGTACCAGGGGTGTGTTCCAGTTTGAATGACTGGGCCTTAGGACCCCTAAGGCCAGATATTTCTGAAAACAGGGCCTTATCCCATCTTTAGCTTTCTTGCTCAGAGGATATTTTTTGACATTGATTGGGTGGGCTGTAGTTATTAACCCCACTGTTATTGGAGGTTGTTTCATGGCTAGGCCTAACTCAGCATTTTTTTCCTAGGCATCTGCAAAATCTGTTATCCATTTCTGGGGTAGCTTGCCTGTTTGATCAGTCTTGGGGGGGGTGACGAGTTGATGTTCATCTTCTACTGACATAGTTAAAGCCGTGACTATAGGAGTTTCTACTGAAGGTTCTAGAAATTTCACTTGGGGGCCTTCAGGGATAAAAGTTATTCTGGCCTGGAGCTTGTTGAGCAGATCTCTGCCCATCAATGGGGGGGGGGGGTCATTCTGGGATTACTAGAAAGGAGTGATGGATTTTTCCTTTCCCCAGGGCCATGGTCCTCTTAGTTGTCTAAGCCCCATATTTACTGCCATTAGGCCCTTGAACTAGAGTCATTTTATTTGATAGATGGCCCAATGGTGTCTTAAGGGCTGAGTATACTGCCCCTGTGTCCACTTCAAAATTTACTCACTGCCGGCAAGTTCTTTGAGTTCTTTTGGCAGGGCCAGCTTCCTCCAGGGAAGGAGGGGCTGTGTGTGCCACGGGGTAGTCATCTGGAGAGAGCTGGGCTGGCCTAGATTCCTCCAATGGTGGAGAGTCTGAGTCACCAGCAGGGGAATCACTTAGAGGGAGTTGGGAGTTGGGGGACAAGGACAGGGCATAAGGAGGGGGAGGAGAGTCCAGTAGAGTCTTCAGACTCAGGGAGAACAGAGGGTGGAGGAGGAGGAGGAGAGGGTTTGAGAGATACAATCGTGGGGGAAGCAGTAGGAGCGGGGGCAGGTTCAAGGAAAGGTTTCACATATGGAGAAGGAGATTTGCAGAGGTCCTGCTAAGTTAAGATATATTGCTGTTGATCTGGATGGCTAAGTGGCCCTGGCTGAAAGACAATATCTCTGAGTTTTTAAATTAGTGAGAAGTACAAACATCCTTCTGGGGGCCATCCGACTCCGAAGGTGGGTCATTCTGAGGCACAGAGTGTCTACCAGGTCCGGCGTTTTACTGAAAAAGAAAGATTCTGAGCCCTTAAGCAGACTTTGGTCCACTGATCAAGGGTCAGGGACAGAGGCGTTGAAGTGCTCTGTCCCATATGAAAGATACATAAACAGTGAAACCAATGACACATGACACAGACAAGACAAGACAATAAAGACAGGCAATGGACGTCCAGTACTGAGACCAGGACAGAGTAGCCGGCAAAACCTGATGGGCGGGCAATACCGAATCCAAAACAAAATATCACTGAGTCGAGGAGACTATTGTTACTCGATTTCCCGAGACCTCCAGGGCGTCCCCCAGAGACATGACCTGTGGCTCTGTGACACGTCTGTCAGCCACCCTCAGAGAGAGCTCATGCTAATCACCGATAGCCATTATGCCCATCCCTAACCTGAAACCTGAAACCAGAAAGAGGCACCTTACTCACACTGAGAGGAGCCCATTGTCTGTCTTTCATCCACCACTGCTGGATCTCCCTGCGGCCCTCAGATGTAAAGTTCGGGCGAGCGTTGGAGGAAGAGACCACCAAGAGACTGTCTCATGCAACAGCCAAGGGTCCAGAATTCTGGGACTCAGAGCTCACTTGAATAGAGCAGAGAGCCCTGAGAAAAGCTTAAGCAGAGCTTATATACTTTCCTTGGAGAGGGCAGGGAGGGAAGTTTATGGATGGGTCAGGGCGAGTGGGCGGTTTGCGTGTAAACGGGAGAGGGAATACATTCTACAGTTTGGCAGTTCGGGACAGGACATTCTGGAAACAAGATTAGCAAAAAGTTTTCAAGATTTCAACAGTGTTTTGTTAAGCATACAGAAAAACAGAAAGTGACAACTACCTATTTTATGTAATTTCACCAAAGCCTAAATGTAAAGTGAGCATGGATTACTAAAAACATTCTTGTCCAGGTTGCCTAATGCTCACAAATGTCAATTCTCTTCGTGACTACATATTTGTTTTTTCCTAAGATTATATATTCAACCTCAACCCTGTTGAAAATGCCTAATCCTATGACTCACTTAATACTTTGCCTGATTTCATAATGTCTCTATTGATATCTGCTTTCCTACATATTTTCCCCAGTTCATCATTGTGACTGACTCTTCACATGGAATGACATTAACATTCACTCTCTAACTGAAACTCTATTGATAAAGAACTTTGGTCCAAATCCTATACTCACTCTTCTTTCTAAACCTACCGACTATCTTCCTAATCCTAACAACTATCCCTTTTTGACTGGAGGTTCTCTTTGACATTCAATCATCCAAGGTACAACGTCCTATGCCATTGTATATCGATTTATCTGAGACATCTGTGCAGAAAGTATTTCAATGCTAAGTATCCCAATCAAGGGCCCAATTCTCTTCTGGGCTTCAAATCTTACCTAGATTTCTGTTTTTCATACTTGAATCATACGTCTATATTCTTATAAATATCACAGATTCCCAGTACCATTATTCATCCCACAGAATGATTCCTAACCCAAATCAAACCTGATATTAACCCTAACTACACAGTGTTCCCTCAATCTAACTTTAGAGAAAAGCAGGGACAGAGCTGATCTTAAAATACAGAAATGTAGGGGATCTTCCACCTGCTGAGAACCTCAGAGGTCCATGCAGAAAGGATCCCTGAAGAAGATGTAGGCAGCTATGATGGACGTGAGAGAGCAAAAGTCATCTTCCATGGCAAAAAACCTGGTCAGGATGAAGGGAAGTGTATGAATCAGCCTCTCTCTACTTAATGTAGAGAAGATGGACCAAACCAGGCCTTTGTGCAGAGCTGTTCTTTGGTGCCTATGAATGATATATCATTCTAACTTGTGAAAGTGTCACAGGAAGTAGGGGCAGCCTCCAGCTCATGGAACACTTGGAAGCAACTGTTAGAACAAAGTGTTTGGCAAGGCAGTGACCTCATTCAGTTCCTAAAGGAAGTGACCTACCTCACTTCCTTGGAAATGGAACTCTCTAAACTTGGGATCCAGGAAGCCAGGTACCCAGAGCCAATCTCAGTCCCAGTCCCAGTGGGCTCACTTGTTTTGTGTTACTAAGGACAGAGTCACTCTTCCTTGGTACCTACTGATGTGAGGATGGCCAAATGCCAGGGTCATTCTTGAGAAAGCAGGTAGTGTCTCACCACAGGCTCCTGACAACCTCACACAGTTGGCCGAGGAGACCAGATCTGAGAATGGATAGTCCATTTCAGGGGAACATAGTATGACCCACCAGTCAGAGGACACTCCGGATAGTCACAGACCTACTTGGGGGAAGGAGGTGCCTTTTTGCGTGTGGGTGTGAGTTTGTGGTTTTTTCTCATGTTCTGAGAATAGGTAGAAAAGGCGGTTTGTTTGGTTTGGAGTGGACTTTTTATAGTAAGTTGTTTGATAAGGCGAGTGTTTCTATGTCTGTGTATCCCACTTTGTCCGTGGTTGTAGACATTAGAAAAGAGAATGCATCAATGGATGTGTCCTGTCTAGTAGAAAGCTTCCCAGCATTCATTCTGCCCAATTTGTGAATGGACTTTGACTCGCCTTATGGATGGGCAATGCCTACTATCTTACTACCTTGCTGTTTTCTTCCTGAATTCTGGCCACTCTCGAGACTAGGCTCATGGTTTTGTGTCCAAGATATTTATCACCTCCAAGCTCTGTGACATGGCCATGTACATGATAACTGAAGGGAATTGGAGGATCTCAGAAAACTCAGATATGAATGTGACCAGTAAAGTCTCAGTGGAGAATCCTTGCTTTGGGCCATTTGCTTACCTATTGTTCCATTGCCCTGAATGTCAGGAAGGTCTTTGCCTCAGGCCACCCCTTTGTGAAGCCTGAACAAAACAGTTTTCAAATGGAAATGAATTGGCATCACCTGTGGCTCTTTGATTAATTGCTTTGGAAAGGGATGTTTCTTAATCAGCCTCTTGGTCCTGTGTGAGGCTGTGGCTTAGATTCTCAGCACCTGATGGATCTAAAGAAAGAGTCCCTGTGTGCTACAAAACCAAAATGGTCAAAATAGCAGTCATTGTGTATGAAGATTCTCGCCATCTTCTGTAATATTTCTGACATCCATCAAGTGAAAATCGGGATCCTTTGGGACAAATGAGTTCTTCAAATGCCTGCAGAGGCTAGACCATAGATGCTTGGGTTTTCTCATGACTCCAATTCACATAAAGAATCTATAACTGGCAGTCATTAGGCCTCAAATTGGAGAAGTGAAGCCGTAATAAGGGCAGGCCTATTTGATCACTATTTGATCACTCGTGGTTCACAGGAAGGGTGTTCAGGCCACACTGACATTAGGGAAAATAGGGGCAAGGGAGCATATTTTGGACACTGTCTTGGACTGCGCCCCTTATGAAAACCTCCAGCCAGAGAATTTGATGAGTGTCTATATGGAAGAAGATGAGGGCCATGTGGGAGTGTTTTGGTTTTAATTGTGGTCATTTTTGTGGCGGTTGGAAGACATGACTGTGGCCACCATGACTGGAACTCTGGTGTGATTCCCCTTAGAAACTGAGTTCTGGAACTGACCTCAGAGAAGAATTGCCATGAATTGTGTTGGGATTTTAGGAGGCCACTCATGAGAGTCGCCCTTGGAAACTGAGATCTAGGCAAACTCAGATGGAGACTGCTGAATAGTGACACAGAGCTGTGGTGCACAGGTGTGTGATAAAACATCTCTGGTGGGGCCATGTGGATCTGCCAATGACTTCCAAATGGCTTGTGGCTGAAATGGTGCAGTGCGTAATCCCTTATACGTTTGACCTCTTCATATAAAGGCATCTTGTTATATGGAGAGGTTTCAGGGCAATGTTCAGAATCAGGTTGCAATGGTTAAGGGGGCAAGCTATGTGGGATAGAAGCCTGGTTGGTGTATTCTCCTGCAGACCCTGACCCACCACACGTATGAGAAATTCCTCCAGCACTGAGTCCCTGTTGATCTCCTTGTATTTTGTGAAGCAAATACCAAACTCCCAGTGCAACAGCAAGAAACACCATGAAAAGTGGAAGATGAGCAAATGGCTTCACAATCCACACGGGGAGGCACTTAGCCTTCAGTGGCCACAGTTTCCCAACAAAGAGAGAATTCAGCACTGCTGCCTCATGTTCATTTGAAAATAAGAAACTATATCTTCCAGGTCACATATATGCAGACCCAGCTTTGATGGTCTCACTACAAAGGAAGCTAAAGCTCCTGACAACAACATATATTTCAAGTGCCCAAGGTCAGGGGCAATTTCTCAAGAAGTTTTAGGCCGGCAGAGCTCCATATTTGTGGAGTGTTTACCTGTTAGACCAGGACATGACAAAAGACCACTGACTCCAATTAAAATCAAATTAAACCAAGCTTATTATTTCCACTGGCTTCCTCTCCCTCTAAAAATGGTGGAAACTAGACAGCAACCCCACCTTTCCTACAGCCCACCTTTATAGCCCAGAAAGTTACACAAAGGCGGGTTACAGATAAGAGAACTCGGAGAAGCATCACATTAATGCTAGTTTACATTTTTTGTTTTTTGCTGGCCCCTAATCAGAATTTATCAGGACCATTAGAGCCTCAACGACTGTCGTTGTCTGGCCAGGGAAGGCCAATATTTATGAGGTGTCACTAAAGTTTCAGAGAGGGCTGCTATCTGGTCAGAGAGCCAGGCATGGGTGAGTTCAAGGCATGGGCTGGCATTCAAAGCAGATTCAGAATTTGCAGTAATGTATAGTAAAGCCAAAATTATCTTTTCATGGTTTTGTGGCAAGATGGCTCCCAATTTTAATAAATGATCATGTTGGGTCTATCATTCCCCCTTTCTAATGTGCCCCTTCCAAATCTTTGATAGGGTAGGAAAAGAGCAATGAGGGAATTTTAATTCCTCAGGTAACAGTCTCCAAATTTTTAGAACTCACCCAAAACTGGATTCCTGATTTTACCTGACATAATTAATTACTTATATTGATAGTCTATTTATTTTTGGCTCCATAGTTGTTAGATGAGAGGCGTCACTCATTTTGGCGTCTTCAGAGCTGAGAGAGGGTGACGTGAGTGGGCACAGCATATGGGACATGACTTGTCTTTTAGAAGTCAGTTGAGGGACATAGGTTGCCTTTTAGAAATCAGTTCGGTTTGAAGTCTGGTTGGGGAAGAACAGGTTGTAAAGTCATCTGGGGATGGGTTCTTCTATGTGAGAAACAAAAACCATGAGTACTGAAAAAATGTTGCAGCAGCTGGAACATGTCACTGTATAGAAGTTCCCTCAGCAGGCTTTAATATCCCCAGTTATCAGAATGTCAACTTAATATTTAACATTTAGTGTTACATTTGTCCCTCCCCATAAGATACAGTTTAATAATTTAATGTCATCTGATCTTGCAAAATTCTTTTACTAGTATGACCTCTCTGTGTAATAGAGAAACCTTTAATTCTGTTACTCAGGGCTGGATAATCATACTAGCAAACACCAAGCCTACCTGTGTAGGTTAGGAATATCTGTAGGCCTTAAACTTAAAATTTGTGCCTCTGGCAGCTCCTCTTGATAGTCACTTTTTATAGTTATCAGGCATTGCTGACTGAGAATCCTTCTTTGTGGCCTCCAGTCTTACTTATTTTGGGAGGATAACATAAAGTGAATACCTTAAAATATTATTATTATTATTATTATTATTATTATTAATTAAAATGTCAGGAATGGCTGTATTTTGGTTTTAACTCTCTTTGCTAAGTGTTTAAGATGAAGCTGTCAAACTGACTTTTGTTTCTATCTATTGTTAACATTCGCTGAGTTTTATGAAAGTCATTCCTGGGGAAACTTGAGAGCAGCTTCTCAGTTCTGCTGGTGCCATTTGCGCTAGGTGGGTCCAGGTCTTGCTTGACCATGGGGCTTCCCTCGGAAGCATCAAAGATGTCTCCCTTCTCTGATGACTCTCTTCTTCATAGCAAATGCCCTGATTGGCTTTCTGTTTTCCAGTGGTCTCATTAATCTCCCTGATTGGGAGGTTATGAGGCCCAGAGTTGCAAAGCTTTTAGAGAAGTCCCCTGTTCAATGGATTCAGACTGACTCAGAGGGCAAGAGCCAAATATTGGTGTTCTTGGCTCTTTTCATGTAAATTTAATTTTAAATCCTAATCTTAATTATCCAGCAAATAAATTTTAACAGCCTTATATTAAGAGTACTGGGGTTTAATGTCTATAAGTTTATAATTATTTATCTTTTTATTAATTGGGATCTGTATTGTAGGTGTCTTGTAGGTGATGACTTATTATCTTAAATTAACCCATGCTGTGTTTTTAAAGCAACACTTCTGTAAAATACTAACAGGGAATCTTTAGATCACTTATAAGGAAATTACAAAATAAAATTTTTTAACAAGTGTAAAAATACTTAGTTCGTGTAATAGCTCCCCTGAATTTTTTAGCTGAGTTATACATTATATCCCCTGTTTGAGATCCTAGTAATCTTAACAGAAAACAAAACAACTTTTGAACATAACTTTAAATGAAACATAATCTTACCTACAGCTTTCGTAGTCATTCTCACATGTAGTAATATGGGACACAGAGCCTTATCTCAGGTAAGGCAGGGCTCTTTATAAATATTAAGTGTTTTAGTTCTAAAGATGAACTTTGTTTTTTTAAATATCATTTTACAAATTTTATATAAATTGTTTGAGGTCACATGAACATTAGCTAACACCATAGGATATCACATTTAAAACATGAATTTAATAAACACTGAAAGTTTTTAACCTTTGCATAGATAAGGCTCTCATTAACATAAAAATACATTTAAATTGTTCCCCAATGTAAAAAGTAACATAAAACTTTACATATCTTATTGAAAACAGGTAAATGAATGCCCAATATATATTTTTTTACTATACAACTTCAGAACACCAGTTTGGTATAATGCTCTTTTAAAGTTTCTACCTTACAGACTTGTATACCTGAAAGATAGGAGCACATTAATAGCATCACAATTACATTGATGTTTCTACATTAAGCAAGTTTAGCTTTTAAAGAAATGGCAGTACAGGGCTCTAAAATAACAGTTCTTATTTAATCAGTTGTTTAATTTTTATGGTTGCTTGCTCTAGAAAAAATAAAACTTAATAAAACACAATGTTATGGGTAAACTTATGTTTTCAGAAATTTTTGTCTCTTTAACACATGACTGATTTTTACAATCTTATACAGACTTTATTACACACTTCTACAGACCTTAATAAATCAATCAGATATCTAACAAAAGTACTCATGAATGAGTAATCCCATATCAAATTTACTTTATTATTTATCAAAATATTAGACAAATGTATTGAAGATTGTAAACCATTTTTTTTTGTTGAAGGAAAAGTCCTAGAACCAAGTCATATTAGAATTTTTGTAGACATTAATATTTTATTAGATTTTTGAACACCTAGAAAAACTTGTAAGCTGAGTTTTAAAGACATTTATTTTTATCTGTTTATCCAATTTAAATTCAACAATTTAAATCACGTGAATTGAAGATCTTTAGATCCACTTTGTAAAATTTGTTTTTATGAGCGTTGTTTTTATGAGTGCACTTTATATATGTTAATTTGTGTATCATATATATGATATACGGACATATGTATATATAGATATACAACACATAACAACAGTGTGTACACATAATAATAGTAAAGGTCTTGTAGCTTTTCACAGGTGAAATATCCATTGCAATGTTTCAAAAACTCCACAGTTGGTCAAAGATAGAACTGATCAGAAAAACATTAACCTAGGTCTGTAGGATCAAAATCATGAGCTCAAAAAAAAAAAAAAATAAAGAATCTAAGGAAAAAAATAAGAGTTCTAGAAAAAATGACTGGTAATTAATTAGTAAATACCATACAATTTAACTTTTTTTTCTCTTAGGCCTCAGATCTGTCTCCTACTAAGTTAGCAGGCTTCTTTCATTTGCATTTCAACATAAGTCCTGGCTGAGGTCCAGAAGGAACAGGGAAAAGCTGCTAATCTGAGCAGACACCTCAGGCCTAAGGCATTTCAACCATAATATTCAGGTTTGGATGTTGAAAATTATCATACAAGTTTAAGATACAATTCACAAAATTTTATATCTTTACATCTTTTTTTTGTCAACAGATACCATACTATGATTTACTATCCTTGTCCAATTTAATGCACTGCTACACACAGTGACATTTTCCCAGGCTACCCAGTTCAAAATTGGTGAAAAATAGCCTGAATGATTGGGAAGTTACTTGCCAACTTGGAAGTTGTGTTGTTTAGTTTTCCATCCTAAGTATTTAAGTTCTCTGACATGAATTATCTGAAATCATAAACTAAACAATTACCTAAACCCGACTTTTAACTGCAAGATTGTGCAATGCTTTAAAAACCCATTCAGATACCATATTGTTACAATAAAACATCATCATTTAGACACACATTCAGCTAAGATCATTCCCAAGAAACAATTTATAATATCAACATATCATTGCACATGTCTTAAAGGGCCAGAAAAAAAGACACAAGACAGACAGAAAGGAGCTCCAGAATATGGCTGACAGACAGAAGCCTTTAAAACAGAGCAGATAAGAGAAAAATCAACTACACCAGTGGAACCATAGATGTCCCCACAAGGGAACCAGATGTTTTCACAGAGGGACAACCTGAAATGTAATATCAAGGGTCTCCATGCTTACTTTACTGCATTTAGTGTCCCCTTTTTCTTTTTCTCTTTTTTAAAAAAACAGAGGTGGCATAATCCTTACAGTGCAGGGAAGGAAGGAGGTAATTCTCTGAAAAAACAGGGCTTTGGCAGCTGCTGGGAGTCGCTCAGTCCCTCCTTATACTTACAAGATTAGCTCTTCTGGTTTCGTTCCACCCCAAGCACGCTCCATCTCCTAACATTTCAGTAGTCAGCTCTCAAAAATTTCCGGGGCGGTGGGGGGTACCAAAATTTGTAACTTAAAGTTCACTTCCTGAATTTGAAGTCAATTCATGCCAATTTAATAATGAGGACAGGGTTTGAGAAAAAGAAAAAGGGAGTTTTACTGCTTTGCTAACAAAGGAAAAACACAGGGGTCTCTGCCCAAAGGTTGTAACTCTCTTTGTCTGAAGGGACAAGGGGTTTTAAAGGAGTTTCAATTGTTAACCTGGGAGATACTCAGTTCTTACGTCCCCAGCAGGCATTGCCCTGTGCAGTGTGTGTGCTCCAGGCAGCCAGCTAGTGGCTTCTCTTATCCTGCTTAACAAAGGGGGGTAAAGTTCATCACAGTTCTTTAAAACACAGTTCAAAGGGATGTCAGTCTTACATGCTTTATTACCCATTTTCATGTCCAATATCCTTAAGTTTTTTCCACAGAAATCACACAACAAAACACACAAAAACAAACAAACAAAAAACATGTAGAACACAGAAAAAAAAAACACAAAAAAAACAGAAACTCGGCGCAGAAACAGAAAAACAGAGGAGCAATGGAACATCTTGCTAATGCTCCGGGATAGGAACTTCTGTGTGTCTGTTGGCACCTCTGTACCCTTTCAGAGGAATTCACTACAGAATAGAACAGAGGACAGAATGATTCTCGTTACTGTCCCAGACAGGAGTATATGTGTGCCTCCCCAGGCCACCTCTCTGTCATCAGAAGAGATCTCCCTTTACCGGATATCAAATGTTATATAGGTGCTACTTACCAATGGAGGCCTCCTCCACCATGAGCTTGCTAATTGTTTTAGTGCGGTGGTTCACTGCAGTTCTCCCCGGACCAAAAGCTCACTCCAAGGCCTTGGAACTTGCCTCTCCAGGACGGAGCCCTGGAGGGAAGGCCAGCTTCAGAATTTCCAGCAGTCTGGTCTTGTGATCTGTTGGGGCAGGTTCATCTCGCTGCGGAACTACAAAATGTTAGACCACGATTCAAGAAAAGACCACTGACTCCAATTAAAGTCAAATTAAGACAAGCTTATTATTTTCAGTGGCCGGGCTGCATCTTCCTCTCAAAATAGTGGAAACAAGACAGCAAACCCACCTCTCCTACAGCCCAGCTTTATAGCCCAGAAAGTTACACAAAAGGGGCGTTACAGAAAACAGAATTTTGATAAGCATCACACTAATTTTTGTTTACATTTTTTTTTGCTGGCCCTAGAATCAGAAATTATGAGGACCATTAGAGCCTCAGAGAGGGTCGTTGTATGGTCAGGGAAGGCCATTACTTATGAGGTGTCACTGAAGTTTCAGAGAGGGCTGCGATCTGGTCAGAGAGCTAGGCATGGGGGAGTTCAAGGCATGGGCAGGCATTTCAAGCAGGTTCAGAATTTGCAGTAATTTATACTAAAGCCAAAATTATCTTTTCATGGTTTTGTGGAAAGATGGCTCCTAATTTTAATAAAAGCTTAGGTTGGGTGTATCAACCGTGTCCCTTACTTTTGGAAACTCCTCTACAACCTCCAAGGTTGTGAACTACTGAGCATTTTCCAATCCAGATATGTATTCACAGATTTTCTAACTCTTCTCCTCTAATTGTGTCTTACTTGAGGCCAAGGTAATGTCAAGACATTATTCTGGATGAGAGTGGGAAGATTATTGTGCAGCACATATTTGCATATACATTGGATTCATTTTCCAATTTTCCATTCGAAATACTGAATCCCTGACACTAACCCATAGCTTAATAGATTCTAACTACTAATACTAATATGATGGAGAAAAATAACCCAAATAGAATTGAAATACAAGCATTTCAGAGGAGGCATGGTGTATACTAGAATTGCCTTTTGCAAGATAAAGGGTAGGTGTTATAAATCTAGTGAATTTTTTATTAAAATATTTCTTCATGTGTTTTAAAAATGAACAAATATGTCAATTCCTGACTCCCTTTCTCTCTAGCCTATTCCGCACGTGTATTTTTATATGCACATATAGAATCCTACCTGGTATCACACGTACATTTGTGTGAGGTGCCTGACTTGGCAGATACAAATTGTGAGAAGAGATCACTTCTCGTAAACGCTGTTGGAACTAAAAATTCAACCTATGGGTGAGCTTCCTAGTAGAACATTATACATAAATCCACATTCAGTAAAATAAATATTATTTTTCCATCTGTGGTTGGTATATAATTTATGATGAATTACGTTTTTCATATATATTGCTACTATTTAATGTCTGTGTGTATTTTGTGTGTATGTATGTGATGTATGTGTGTGTGTGTGTGTGTGTTATATATATATATATATATATATATATATATATATATATATATATATACACTCTAAAAATATTTCAAAATATGAATTACATGTGTCTTATATACACTCTCAAAATTCATTCTTTTTCATGTATGTGGATTAATAATCAACTTCTCACAAGATTTATCTCAGAAATATTCATCCACTTGACATACATATTTGTTCTCTATAACAGAAAACTCACTACAGCGAATGGTGGTTACAAATATCAATATTTCTACAGTAACTGACCCAGTTTAACATCAATGCAAGTGAATTCCTATGGGACATGATGAGTCTTTTGACGTTCAATTTCATTCAACACTGGTACATTAATATTTCTTCAGTTTTTGCACTTCATAATATATATATTTCATCCACAAGTTCACAAATTTATATGCATTTGTTTCACTTTCAATCACTTCCTGCTTCAGAACACATGCATTCCTCCAGGTTTTTTGACTGGTCTTTTCATGAGACTTCTTTCCAAACACATTATTTTCAATTTCCATAATCACTTTTGAAGCAAAACTCACACACATCATGATAAACCATAACCCTAATATTACCATTAGGTATATTACTGGTTGGAAAGAATGATTGTATATCAATATAAGATTCCCTGTATAATTTCAGATGTGAATTCAATCCATTATTTAAAGTTGGAACCAGTTACATTACTTATTCACAGTATGGTCTATTCATGCATTATCTCTATTTTCATAAACACAGGGTACATCTATTTGCACCCCCAATAATAATTTATAGTCTTCAAATATTGCTCCCAGAAATGGTGGAAGAAATACTCATGCACCTGATCTACACATACATTTTGTCACAGTAATATTCTGGACACAAATGGAAAGTTCACACTTATGATTGTACCATATCCTAAGTGGAAAGTGAGCATGGATTCCTAAAACATCCATTTCACCTTTGTCTAATGCTCTCAAATATAAATCCTATTGGTGACTACATATTTGTTTCTTCCTAAGATTATGTATTCAACCTCAAGCCTGTTGAAAATGTCTAATCCTGTCACTCACTTTATACTCCTTCTGAATATACTCACATGAATAGAGCAGAGAGCCCTGAGAACAGCTTAAGCAGAGCTTATATACTTTCCTTGGAGAGGGCAGGGACAGAAATTTATTGATGGGTCAGAGCGAGTGGGCGGTTAGTGTGAAACTGGGTGAGGGAATACATTCTGCAATTTGGCAGTTGGGGACAGCACAATCTGGGAACAAGATTACAAACAGTTCTCAAGATTTCAACAGTGTTTTGTTAAGCATACAGAAAAACAGGAAGTTACAACTACCTTTTTTATTAACCTTTTATTCCCCACTTCTTCTTCTTGCTACTTTTAATAATAAAGGTGATTATTGGGGCATGTCACATTCTATGTCTGCTAGTGGGGTATTACCATAAGTTTAACTTGTCCAATTTAAGCTTGGAGAAAAGAACTTACATGGTTGAGCAAACAGGGTTTTATAGTTAGCAATAATATGAGGATTATTATTGGACAGGCCAGGGTTGATAAAAGCGTAGATAACCAGGGGGACTGTGTGAACCAAGACTCAAACCACCCTTTTTGGGCCTCTCTCTCTCGTTGACGCTTTTCAAGGCATCCTTTTATTTTACTCATAGGTTTTTTTTTAACAACCTCAGTATGGTCGGCATCAAAACAACATTATTACATCAATGCAGCACAAAAGCCCCCTTCTCTCATGGAGGGGAGGTCCAACCCTCAACTTGAGTGTAAAACAACTTCAGAGAGAGATGTTAAAGATTCCTGCAAAGCTGTGATGGAGGTTTCTATTATCTTTAAGTTTTGGTCTCTTGCTGCTTCTATTTGGGTCATTTGTTGTGTACCATGGAACAGGGCAGTGGTTCCTGTGACTACCCCTGCCACAACTCCAATTCCTAATATGATGGCTAAAGTGAGGGATATATGTTCCCAGTGGAACCGGGTTGTATGCCCCCCTGTTTGAACTTCAAATGAACCTTGGTCATTATAGAGCAATCTGGGACACATCTTCACCATTACACAATTAATCACATCTGTTGACCATTTCATGAAAACATAAACAATGTTTAAGTATATGGAATTATACTGTTGTAGGGACGGACAAGGCACGGCACCTAAGATAGCACCAAAGACAGGGAAACAGTCCTATTTGGTTGCAACCGGATTCAGAGGGCATTGCTTCTGTTGTAATCAATTAACTCGCTGAACCCCAATTTTAGGTAGTTTTAGAATTTTGTACCCAACATGAAAGAGAAGGGACTCAGAAGTTCACAGTCTGCAGAAATTCACAAAACGAAGCTTTTTTTTTCCTGTTTTTTCCTCTATTGTGGGCAAGTTAACTTTTCAAGGACACCTGGGAGGCAGAGAGCTTTTTTTTTTCCTTTTCTTTTATCCCCCTGCCAACTGTTACCATGGAGCCCAGTTTGTAACTTTTTATCTTAGAAATGTAGCCATCTCTGTGAAGCCCCAGCTCAAGGCCAGAGGCCTTTTTCACTCATTCTGTGAAAAACTATTAAGGGGGTGTCTAGCTTAGGAGTGCTGATTTTTCCAGCCAGTAGGCAAGTAGAACAGGGCAACAGAATAAGAGGAAGTTAATCTACACTGAACTCATTTATAGAGACTCTTTTGCTGAAAGTCCTAAAGTCAGCCATGGTGAAGACTTCTGGAGAAGTTCAGTGAAGATTTTTCTGAGGGCCTGGTACAGAGGGGGAAGATGGGGAAGGCGGGAAGTGAGAGCAGCTCCGTGGATCTCAGAATAAGGAAGGAGAGATGTAAAAGAATAATGGGAAAGGATTTGGGGATTTTCCTAGCAACATAAATTGAGCAGTAGAAACGGTAGAGCAGAAAGGAAGACGGGAGTGAGTATCCCAAAAAGCCTGTGAGGGACTTTAAAATTTAGTAACCTGTTTTCAGTGATGACAAAGCAACTTTAAAGGCCATTTTCATTACATCTTCGATAGGGTTCTGAGGGCTCTCCTAAGCTGGTTTGAGCTTTGGGTTAGGTGGTAAGAGGACCTGGTGGGACCCGGTGTGGGCACTGACAGGAAAAGAGAGAAGTGAGTGGGTGGATGCGTACCTCAGTACCTGCTACCTCAGCAAGGGGGCAATGCTCTGAGAACCGGCGGAGGTTTCGGTTTTTGATCTAGTAATTGGAGAAGAGAAATCAGGTTTGCTGAGGTGGGACTTACAGCAGAGAGTCTGGAGCAGAAGGCTGAGTTTGAGGATCTATTGGAGAAGCATAGTTCAGGATGTGAGTGAAAGAGGAAAAAGGCCTTCACATAGGGGAATTTCCATTCACCCTTTTGAGCACTTGCAGAAGTTAAAAAGGTCACACAGAATTTGAGGATCTAGAGACTCCTCTGTTGGCCATCAGTTTGGGTTGTCTAAGTGGTAATATGGCCAATGCTGTGTACTGAATTTGATGAGGATTTTGGGTTCCACCAGGCAGCCCCTGTATGCTCAAATCCCCATGACATACAGAAGAAGTCGGCTTTTCCCCCACACAGCCGTGGCGGTTTGTGGCTTTGATAGTCTGCCGGGCAAACATACTAATATAGGCTAGCCAACCTGCATCTGGCTTGCCTGTCCCTACAATCATAATGTTTGTTTCCATTATCTATGGTACGGAAAGGATTTAATGGAATTTTAATGGGATCCTCTTCATCAGGGATATTCTAATAGGAAAGACCTATAGCCAGCTGGCAAATGTCTGGGTGGAGAGATGGCCTCCAGTTCCCTAAGTGGGCTGTATGCAAGAGAGACCATACTTCTTATCTAGTAGGATTTGTGATCAGCCATCGCTGCAGTAGGGGCTGATGAGCGTTAGGACTACGGGTGGCCAAGGAGAGAGTCTATAGCCTTACCCACGTGGCGAATATGCAATTTGAAAGGGTTAACAGTCTTTTCCAGTTTCCAGCCAGAGTCTGGACATGGCACAGGCTTGAGATGAGACGCATGGATGCAGGAAGTGATTCCCTCTACTTTTACTGCTGTAGGTGCTATAAGTAGCACCTGGAATGGTCCTTTCCAGCGGGGTTCCAGGGATGACACCTGATGTCATCTTATGTAGAGGAAGTCTCTTTCTTGATATCAATGTGGATTCCCCTCGTCCCCAGGTTGGAAGGCAGTAGCCAGCTGTTTCCACAGGTATATCTGAGTTCTTACAAGAGATTTAAGTCTGTCAAGCAAGGGTGTGTGGAAGGGATCCTTAGGTCTTAGAGTCGGGGTTAGGTCTCTTAGTGGAGGAGGGGCCCCATAGAGAATTTCATAGGGGGTGAGGTTACACAAAGAAACAAAGGGAGTATTTCTTGATGAAATAGTGCATAAGGCAGGAGCATAGTCTAATCTTTTATGCCGGTCTCTAAGCTTAATTTCGTTAAGGTCTCTTTAATGGTTTTATTTATTTTTTTTACGTGTCCTGATCTCTGGGTCTATAAACACAATGTAACTTCCAATTAATCCCAGGGTCCTGGCTAACCCCTGATTTACCTGGCCCATAAAGGGTCTTCAATTATCAGACCATATTACATTAGGCAGGCCGTGTCTTTGATAAATATCTTTCAGGATCTTCTTGACCACAATTTGTGCCGGTTTTCTTTTATTTTTTTTGGTGGGAATGGCTTCAATCCATCCTGAAAATGTATCTACAAAGACTAGGAGATATTTAAGCCCATACCTTGCTGGCTTAATTTCAGTAACGTTCACTTTCCAGAATTGTCCTGGTCTGGTTCCTCATAGGTGCTTTCTTGTAGGAAGCTTGGAAGTGTAAGCATTTACCAATTGACAGAACTGACAGGCTTTTGTTACCCATTCAATTATTTCCTTTCACTGTGAGTGAGTTAGTCTAAAACTCTGTTCTTGATCCTACAGTAATGCCTGCAGTTTTTTTGAACCAAGTTGATTGAGTTGATGTACATTTTTAACGTAGTGTAGGGCTTTCTGAAATTGCAGGCTGGGCTCACTGAAGTTGAGGAGTTCATTGTCAGTGTTCTTAGATGTTATCAAAAGCTTGCTGGTGCTCAAGGGTCCATTGGAATTGGGCATTCTCATTTAACAGCGGGTATAAAGGAGCAGCTAAGAACACAAACCCAGGTCCATAACCTGCTAAAGCCAGCAGTCCCAAGAAACTCTCTATGTTGTCTCCTGTTAAATGGGGGTGGTATCTGCACAACGGTTTGTTTCCTGGGCTCAGTGAGCCATCATTTACCGTGCCTAAGGGAATACCCCAGGAAGATTACTTCTTGCTGGCAAATTTGGGCCTTTTTGTCCGAAGCTCTCTACCCGAGTTGAGCAAGCTCAGATAATAGTGCTTGGGTCTCAGACTCACAGTTTTCTTTGGTGTTGGCTGCCAGTAGCTGGACATCCACATATTGAAGCAGAATGACTTCGGGGTGCGTAGTTCTGAAGTTGTAGAGATGTCTGTGAAGGGCTTCATCAAAGAGAGTGGGGGAGTTTTTGAACCCCTGTGGGAGTCTAGTCCAAGTTAGTTGAAAAGACGTTCCGGTTTCTGGGTCTACCTACTCGAAAGCAAACAGCAACTGAATATCTTTATGCAGAGGCAAGCAAAAGAAAGCATCTTTTAAGTACAGAACAGTATACAATTTTCACTCGGCCACAGCAAAGAGGTTATTGGGGGTCCAGCATGCTGGGGCTCAGAGCTCACTTAAATAGAGCAGAGAGCCCTGAGAACAGCTTTAACAGAGCTTACATACTTTTCTTGGAGAGGGCAGAAAGGGAAATTTATTGATTGGTCAGGGCGAGTGTGCGGTTTGCGTGCACCCGGGTGAGGGAGTATATTCTGCAGTTTGGCAGTTGGGGACAGCACATTCTGGGAACAAAATAGCAAACAGTTCTCAAGATTTCAACAGTGGTTTGTTAAGCATACAGAGAAACAGGAAGTGACAAGTGCCTATTTAATTAACCTTTCACCTAAGCAAAATGGAAAGTGAGCATGGATTACTAAAAACAACCATGTCCAGGTTGCCTAATGCTCTCAAATGTTAATCATATTGGAGGCAACATATGTCTTTCTTCCTAAGATTATATATTCAACCTCAACCATGTTGAAAATGTCTAACTCTCTTACATTATACTTTGCCTGATTTCCTAATGTCTCTATTGATATCTGCTTTCCTACTTATTTTCCCCAGTTCATCATTGTGACTGACCCTTCACGTGTGCTGACACTGACATTCACTCACTACCCAAAAATCTATTGCTAAAGAACTTTTGTCCAAATGCCATAATCACTCTTTTTTCTAAACCTACAGGCTATCATCCTAATCCTACCGACTATGCCTTTTTGACTGGATGTTCTCTTCGACATTCAATCATCCAAGGTAGAAGGTCCTATCCCATTTTATATCGATTTATCTGAGACATCTGTGCAGAATGTAATTCAAAGCTAAGTATACCAATCATGGGCCCAATGCACTTCTAGGCTTCAAATCTTACCTAGATTTATATTTTCATACTTATATTTCACCTATATATTCTTGTAAATATTGCAGATTCCCAATACTATTAGTCATCACGCAGAATGATTCCTAACCCAAATCGAACCTGTTATTAACCCTAACCATACACTGTTCCCTCAATCTAACTTTACAAAAGAGCAGGCCCAGAGTTGGTCTTTCAATACAGGAATGTAGGAGATCATCCACATGCTGAGAAACTCAAAGATCCATGTAGAAATGAACTCTGGAGAAGTTGTAGGCAGCTATGAAGGACCTGAGAGAGCAAAAGTCATCTTCAATGGCAAACAACCTTGTCAGGATGAAGGGTTTTGTCTGTATCAGTCTCTCTGTTCTTAATATAGAGAAGATGGACCAAACCACGCCTGTTTGGAGAGCTGTTCCTTGGTGCCTATGGTTGATATACCATTCTAACTTGTGAAAGTGTCACAGTAAGTAGGGGCAGCCTCCATCTCATGGGACACTTGGAAGCAACTCTTAGGACCAAGTGGTTGCCAAGGCAGTTAGCTCATTCAGTTCCTAAAGGAAGTGACCTACATCTCTTCCTTGGTGATGGAACTCTCTGAACTTGGGATCCAGGAAGCCAGGCACTCAGAGCCAGTTGCAGTACTAGTCCCAGTGGACTCACTTGTTTGGATTTACCAAGGAAAGAGTCAGTCTTTCTTGGTACCTGCTGATGTGAGGATGGAAAAAGCCAGAAGAGCTCTGAAGAGGGGCCTTTACTGAGAAAGCAGGTAGTGGCTAACCGCTGGCTCCAGACAACTTCACAGTGTTGGCCAAGGAGACCAGACCCGAGACAGGACAGGCCATTTCAGGAAAACATAGTAGGGCCCACCAGTCATAGGACACTCTGGATAGTCACAGACATACTAGGGGGAAGGTGGTGCCTTTGTGGGTGTGGGTGTGAGTTTGTGGTTTTGTCTCATGTTATGAGAATAGGTAAGAAAGGCGGTTTGTTTGGTTTGGAGTGGACAAATTCTAGTATGACTTATGACAAGGTGAGTGTTTCTATATCTGTGTATCCCACTGTGTCCTTCGTTGTAGACATTAGAAAAGAGAATGCATCACGGATGTGTCCTGTCTAGTAGAAAGCTTCCCAGCATTCATCCTACCCTATTTATGAATGGACTGTCACTTGCCTTAGGAATGGGCAACACCTACTTCCTTCCTAAGTCCCTGTTTTCATCAGGAATTCTGGCCACTCTCCAAAATAGGCTCATGGTTTTGTGTGCAAGATATGTACCACCTCCAAGCTCTGGGACATGGCCGTGTACTGGATAGCTAAAGGGAATGGGGAGCATCTCAGAAATCTCAGATATCAGTGTGACCAGGAAAATATCAGTGGAGAAACACTGCTTTGGGACTTTTGCTTACCTATTGTTCTGTTGCCCTGAATCTCAGGAAGGTTTTTGCCTCAAGCCACCACTTTGTGAAGCGTGAAGAAAACAGTTTTTAAATGGAATTGAATAGGCATCACCTGTGGCTCTTTGCTGAATTGCATTGGAAAGGGACTTGTCTAAATCAGGTTTTTGGCCCTGTGTTAGGCCGTGGATTAGATTCTCAGCACCTGATGGATCCAAAGAATGATCCCATGTGTACATCCAAAACCAAAATAGCAAAAAGTTCAGTCATTGTGGATGAAGTCTCTTGCCTTCCTCTGTTAGGTTACTGATCTCCATCAAGTGAGAATAGGGATCCTTTCTTTCAAATGAGCTCTTCAAAGCCCTGCAGAGGCTAGCCCATAGGTGCTTGGGTTTTCTCATGACTCCATATCACATTAAGAATCTATACCTGACAGTCATTAGGCCTCAAATTGGAGAAGCAGAGCAGTATTAAAGGCAAGCCTATTTGACCACTCCTGGTTCACAGAAAGGGTGTCCAGCCCACCATGACTTTAGCCAAATGAGGGGAAAGGGACCTTATTTTGGACACTGTCTTGGGCTGCACCCCTCATGGAAAACTCCAGCCATAGGTAATGATGAGTGTCTATGTGGAAGAATATGAGGGCGATGAAGGAGTGTTTTGGTTTTAATTGTGGTCATTTGCGTGGCAGTTGAATGAGATGACTGTGTCCATCTGGGCTTGAACTCTGGAGTGATTCCCCTTAGAAAATGAGTTCTGGTACTGAACTCAGAGAAGTATTGTCATGAATTTTGTTGGGATTTTAGCAGGCCACGCATGAGAGTCACCCTTGGAAACTGAGATCTAGGCCCAGGGTGGCTTTCCACAGAGCACTGGGTATCTCATCCAGGATATCACATGATTTATTCTGAAATAATTGGCAGCCATAGTTGAAAGTCAAAACACACATGGACCTTACATTGTAGAACTCAATGTACCTGGCTTCATGTGACCTTTGGCCACTCTTTGGGAAGCCTTGCCTGTGAGAGTCCTCCAGAGCTTTCATTGAAATTAGCTTCCTCAACACTTAATGGTCCCTGAATGATTTGAACCCACAGTGCCTCCAACTTCATCCTTGAAAAACGGGGAAGATATATACCATGAAATGTTTTAAATTCCCATGACCAGGTGGCACTTGAGAACCTTTGGATGTCCTGCTGCTGATCTTGAGTGTTCCAGCAAAAGCGTTGATTGACTGTGTTTCATTTAAATGGTGTAGAACAGAGATGCCAGTAAGTTGGAGCCTGCTGAGTAGTGGGCCTATTGCAGTGGTGTGCAAGTGTGTGATAAAGCATTTGTGTTGGGGTCATGTGAATGTGCTATTGGCTTTTAAATGGCTTGGGACTGACATGGTGCAGCCAGCAGACCCTTATATGTAAGGGCATCTTGTTATTTGGAGAGATTTCAGGGCAATTTTCAGAATCAGGTTGCTATGGACAAGGGGGCAAGCTATGTTGGATAGAAGCCTGGTTGGTGCTTTCTCCTGCAGATCCTGACCCACCACACATGACAGAATTCCCTCCAGCACTGTCTCCCAGTTGAACTTGTTGTATTTCATGAAGCGAATACCAAAGTCCCAGTGCAGCACCAATAAAAACTACGAAAAGTGGAGGAATTCCAAATAGCTTCACAGTCCACATGGGAAGAAACTTAGCCTCCAATGGCACCAGTTTACCTACAAAGAGAGAATTCAGCAATGCTGCCTCAAGTTCAATGTAAAATAAGAAACCATGTCCTCCAGGTCACATAGATGTAGACCCAGCTTTGATGGTCTAACTAGAAAGGAAGCTAATGCTCCTGAGAATAGCATATATTTCAAGTGCCCAACCTTGGAGGCAGTTTCTCAAAAAGTCTATAGGCCAACAGAGCTCCATGTTTGTGGAGTGTTTACCCACACAGGTAATGTCAAGTCATTGTTCTGGATGAGAGTGGGAATAATTTTGTGTAGCACATATTGCAGACACATTGGATTCCTTATCTAATTTTCCATTCGAAATACTGAAACCCTGACACTAACACATACCCTACTAGACTCTGACTACTAATCCTAATATGAGGGAGAAAAATAACCCAAACAGAATAGGAATACAAGCAGATCAGAGGAGGCATGGTGTATATTTGGACTTTCCTTTTGCATTTCATAGGGTAGGAGTTATATATCTAGTCAATTTTTTGTTGGAATAGGTCTCTATGTGTTTTTAAGTTAAGAAATATGTGAATTCTTGTCTCCGTTTCTCTGTAGCTTATTCAGCACATGTATATTTATATGCACATATAGAATCCTTCCTGGTATGAAACATGCATACTTGTGAGGTGGCTGACTTGGCAGATACAAATTGTGAGAAGAGATCACTGCTCCTAAACAGTGTTGGAACTGAAAATTCAACCTATGGGTTAGCTTCCTAGTTGAATAACACTATACGTAAATCCATGATCAGTAAAAAGAATATTTTTGGATCTGTGGATAATATATATTTCGTGGTGAATTTCGATTGGCATATA
Organism: Callospermophilus lateralis; assembly: GCF_048772815.1. Lineage (NCBI taxonomy): Eukaryota > Metazoa > Chordata > Mammalia > Rodentia > Sciuridae > Callospermophilus > Callospermophilus lateralis. Next base: position 515,222 of record NW_027512934.1, read on the forward strand.
TATTGCTCTTTTTAATATCTCTGTGTGTGTGTTTGTGTGTGTGTGTGTATATATATATATATATATATATATATATATATATATATATATGTATATACACACACACACACACAAGAAGTATATATATATATATATATATATATATATATATATATATATATATATATATATATATATTCTCCAGATTTTTCAAAAGATGAAATATATGTGTCTTATACCCACTCCGTAAATTCATTCATATTCATGTATATGGATTTATAATGAACTTTTCACAAGATTATTCTCAGAAATATTCATCCACCTGAAATACATATTTGTTTCCAGTACTGAAAACTAACTTCAGTTAATGTTGCATACAAATACTAGTATTTATACAGTAACTGACCCAGTTTAACCTCAATGCAAGTAGATTCCTATGGGACATGTTGTGTATTTTAATGTTCATTTTTATTCAACACTGGTACATTACTATTTCTTCAATTTATGCACATCATAGGATATATATTTCATCCACCAGTTAGCAAACATATAGGCATTTGTTTCACTTTCAATCACTTCCTGCTTCAGTGCACATGGATTCCTCCGTGTTTCTTGAATGGTCTTTTCATGAGACTTCTTTCCAAACACATTATTTTAAATTTCCATAATCAGTTTTGAAGCAAAACTCACAGACTCTTCATGATAAACCATAAACCTAATATTACCTTTAGATGTATCAGTGGTTGGAATGAATGTATGTGTATCAATATAAGATTTCCTTTATATTTTCAGATATAAATTGAATGCATTATTTAAATTTGGAACCCATTATATTATTTATTCACAGTATGGTCTATTCTTGCATTATCTCTATATTCATAGTCACAGGGTACACCTATTTGTACACCCAATAATAATTTGTACATATTCAAAATATTGCTCCCAGAAATGGTGGAAGATATACTCAAGTCACCTTATCTACATGTACATTTTATCACAGTAATATTCTGGACACGAAAAGCAAAGGTCACACTTATTATTTTACCAATGTAATGGTCAGGCGAGTGTCAGAGGAAGAGACCACAAGAGACTGTCTCATGCAACAGCCAAGGGTTTATGGGGGTCCAGCATGCTGGGGCTCAGAGCTCCCTTGAATAGAGCAGAGAGCCCTGAGAACAGCTTAAGCAGAGCTTATATACTTTCCTTGGAGAGGGCAGGGAGGGAAGATTATTGATGGCTCAGGGCGAGTGGGCAGTTTGCATGCAAACAGGTGAGGGAGTACATTCTGCAGTTTTGCAGTTGGTACAGCACATTCAGGGAACAAGATTAGCAAACAGTTCTCAAGATATCCACAATGTTTTGTTAAGCATACCAAAAAATTGGAAGTGACAAGTACCTATTTTATTAACATTTCATTCCCCACTTCTTCTTTTGGTTACTTTTAATCATTAAAGTGATCATTGGGGGTGTCACATTTTATGTCTGCTAGTGTGGTATATTGTTTTCTTATTACCATAAGTTTAACTTGTCCAATTTGAGCTTGGAAAAAGGAAACTACACGGTTGAGCAAACAGGGTCTCACAGTTAGCAATAATATGAGGTTTATTAATGGACCAGCCAGGGCTGATAAATGCGTAGTTAACCAGAGGGACTCTGTGAACCAAGACTCAAACCACCCTTTTGGGGCCTCTCTCTCTTGTTGATGCTCTACAAGGCGTCTTCTTAATTTAATCATAGATTCTTTTACAACTCCAGTATGGTCGGCATAATAACAACATTCTTCACTCAATGCAGGACAAAGGCCCCTTCTCTCAATAAGAGGAGGTCGAACCCTCGCCTGTTCTGTAAAACAACTTCAGAGAGAGAGGTTAAACATTCCTGTAAAGCTGTGATGGAGGTTTTTAATATCTTTAAGTTTTGGTCTATTGCTACTTCTAATTGGGTCATTTGTTGTGTCCCATGGACTAGGGCAGTGGTTCCTGTGCCCACCGCTGCAGCAACTCCTATTCCTAATAGTATGGAGAAAGTGAGGGATACGGGTTCCTGGTGGAACCAGGTTGTATGCCCCCCTATTGGAACTTTAAATGATCCTGCGTCATGATAGAGGACTCTGGGAAACATCTGCACCATTACATACTTAATCAGAGGAAGAGACCACAAGAGACTGTCTCATGCAACAGCCATATGTTGATCATTTTATGAGAACATAAACAATGTTTAAGTATATAGAATTATACTGTTGTAAGGACGGACAAGGCAAGGCACCTAAGATAGCACAGAAGACAGGGAAACAGTCCTATTTGGTTGTAACCAGATTTAGAGGGCATTGCTTCTGTTGTAATCTTTTAATCCCCTGAACCCCAAGTTTAGGTAGTTTCAGAATTTTGTACCCAACATGTAACGTAAGGGGCTCAGAAATTCACAGTCTGCAGAAGTTCACAAAAAGCAGTTTTTGTTTCTGTTTTTTTCCTCTGCTCTGGGAAAGTTAACTTTTAAAGGACACCTGGTAGGGGGAGAGCTTTTTTCTTCTTTTTTTTTCTTCCTGCCAGCTGTTACCATGGAGCCCAGTTGGTAACTTCTTTATCTTAGAAATGTAGCCATCTCTGGAAGCCCCAGCTCAACGCCAGAGGCCTTGTTCACATATTTTGTGAAAAAATAGTAACGGGGTGTCTAGCTTAGGAGTGCTGATTTTTCCAGCCAGTGGCCAAGTAGAACAAAGCAACACAAAAAGAGGAAGTTTATCTACACTGAACTCTTGTATAGGGCCTCTGTTGCTGAAAGTCCTAAAGTCAGCCATGATCAAGGCTTCTGGAGAAGGCCATTTAAGATTTTTCTGTGGGACTGGAACAGAGGGAAAGACAAGGAAGGTGGGGGTTGACAGCAGCTCCGTGGTTCTGAGAATGAGGAAAAAGAGATATAAAAGAATAATGGGAAAGGGGTTTGGGATTTTCCTGGCAATAAAACTTGAGCAGTAGAACAGGTAGAGCAGAGGGGAGGATGGGAGTGAGTATCCCAAAAAGCCTTTGAGGGACTTTAAATTCTTTGTAACCTGTTTTCAGTGATGACAAAGCAACTTTAAAGGCCATTTTCATTACATCTTGGATAGGCGTCTTAGGGCACTCCTCAACTGGTTTGAGCTTTGTGTTAGCTGGTAAGAGGACCTGGTGGGACCCGGTGCGTGCACTGACAGGAGAAGAGAGGAGTGAGTGGGTGGAAGGGTACCTCAGTACCTGCTACCTCAGCAAAAAGACAATGGTATGAGATCCAGCGGAGGTTTTTGTTTTTGATCTAGTAATTGAAGGGGAGAAATCAGGTTGCTCATGTGAGAGTGACTGCAGAGAGTCTGGAGCAGAAGGCGGGGGGTGAGGATGTATTGGAGAAGCATAGTTCAGGATGTGAGCAAAGGAGGGAAAAGGCATAAACATAGGGGAATTTCCTTGGAAGGAAATTCCCAATTGATGGATCTTTTTGAACACTTGCCGAAGTTGAAAAAGTCACACAGAATTTGAGGATCTGGAGACCCCTCTGGGGGCCATCAGTTTTGGTTGTCTAATTGGTAATATGGCCAATGCTGTGTACTGAATTTGATGAGGAGTTTGGGTTCCACCAGGCAGCCCCTGTATGCTCACATCCCCATTATTTTCAGAAGAAGTCCGCTTTTCCCCCACACAGCCATGGCTGTTTGTGGCTTTGATAGTCTGCCGGGCAAACATAGTATTCTAGGCTAGCCAACCTGCATCTGGCTCGCGTGTCCCTAGATCCATAATGTTTGTTTCCATTATTTGTGGTACAGTAGGGATTTAATGGAATTTTAGTTGGATCCTCTTCATCAGAGATATCCCAATATGAAAGACGTATAGCCAGCTCACAAATTCTGGGTGGAGAGATGGCCACCAGGTCCCTAAGGGGGCTGTATGCGAGATAGACCATACTTCTTGTCTAGTAAGATTTGTGATCAGCCATCGCTGATGAACGGGCTGATGAGGGTAAGGACTACTGGTGGACAAGGGGAGAGTCTATAGCCTTATCCACATGGCGAATATGCAATTTGAAAGGGTTTCCAGTCTTTTCCAGTTTTTCAGCCAGAGTCTGGACAGGGCGCAGGCTTGAGATAAGAATTAGGATCCAGGAATTGATTCCTTCTACATGTACCACTGTAGGTTTTATAAGTAGCACCTGGTATGGTCCTGTCCAGCGGGGTTACAGGGATGACACCTGATGTTGTCTTATGTAGAGGATGTCTCTTATTTGATATTGATGTGGAGTCCCCTCTTCACCAGGTTGGTAGGCAGTGGCCAGCTGTTTCAACAGGTACCACTGAGTTCTTTCAAGAGCTTTAAGTCTGTCAAACAAGGGGTTGTGGAGGGGATCACTAGGTCTTAGAGTTGGGGTTAGGTCCCTTACTGGAGGAGGGGCTCCATAAAGAATTTCATAGGGGGTGAGGTTACACAAAGAAATAGAGGGAGTATTTCTTGCATGAAACAGTGCATAAGGCAGGAGAATAGTCCAATCTTTTATGCCGCTCTCTAAGCTTAATTTCGTTAAGGTCTCTTTAATGGTTCTATTTATTTTTTTTACCTGTCCTGAGCTATGGGGTCTATAAGCACAATGTAACTTCCAATTTATCCCCAGTGTCCTGCCTAACCCCTGACTTACCTGGGCCATGAACGCCGGGCCATTATCAGACCCTATTACCTTAGGCAGGCCGTGTCTTGGAAAAATATCTTTCAGGATCTTCTTGACCACCAATTGTGCCTATTTTTGTGGGGAAGGCTTCAATCCATCCTGAAAATATATCTACAAAGACTAGGAGATATTTAAGTCCATACCTTGCTGGCTTAATTTCAGTAAAGTCCACTTCCCAGAATTGTACTGGTCTGGTTCCTAATAGGTGCTTTTCTGCGGAAAGCTTGGAAAGATAAGCATTAACCTATTGACAGACCGGACAGACTTTTGTTACCTGTTCAGTTATTTCCTTTTGCTGTGAGTGGGTTAGTGGAAAACTCTGTTCTTGATCCTTCAGGAATGCCTGCAGTTTCTTTGAACCAAGGTGTGTGAATTAATGTACATTTTTAACGTAGTGTAGGGCTTTCTGAAATTGCAGGCTTGGCTCAGTCAAGTTGAGGAATTCAGTGCCAGTGTCGTTAGATGTTATCAAAAGCGTTCTGGTGCTCAGGGGTCCATTGGAATTGGGTATCTCCATTTAACAGCGGGTATAAAGAAGAAGTTAAGGACGCAAACACAGAAATCCATAACCTGCAAAACCCAGTAGTCCCAAGAAACTCTCTGTGTTGTCTGCTGCTAGATGGGGGTGGTATCTGCACAACCGTTTGTTTTCTGGGCTCAGTGAGCCATCGTTTACTGCCCCTAAGGGAATAGCCCAGGAAGATTACTTCTTGCTGGCAAATTTGGGCCTATTTGGCAGAAGCTCTATACCCGAGTTGAGCAAGCTCATATAATAGTGCTTGGGTCCCAGACTCACAGTTTTCTTTGGTGTTGGCTGCCAGTAGCAGGTCATCCACGTATTGAAGCTGGGTGACTTTGGGGTGTGTAGTTCTGACGTTGTTGAGATCTCTGTGGAGGGCTTCATCAAAGAGAGTGGGAGAGTTTTTGAACCCCTGTGGGAGTCTAGTCCAAGTTACTTGATCAGACGTTCCAGTTTCTGGGTCTACCCACTAGCAAGCAAGCAGCAACTGACTATCTTTATGCAGAGGCAAACAAAAGATAGCATCTTTTAAGTCCAGAACAGTATACCATTTCTGCTAAGGGTTCAGAGTGATAAGCAGATTGTACGAATTAGTTACCGTGGAGTGAATGTCCTGCACTCTGTTATTAATCTCTCTTAGGTCTTGAACGGGGGATAGTCCCCGGTTCCTGGCTTTTTTTACTGGGAGCAGGGGAGTCTTCCAGGTCGATTGACAGGGCCTTAGGACCCTAAGGCCAGATATTTCTGAATATGGGGCCTTATCCCATCTTTAGCTTTTCTGCTCAGAGGATATTGTTTGACATTGATTGGGGAGGCTGAGGTTTTTAACTCCACTGTTCTTGGAGGTTGTTTCACGGCTAGGCCTAACCTAGCCGTTTTTGCCCAGGTATCTGGGTAATCTGTTATCCATTTCTGGGGTAGCTTGCTTGTTTGAGCAGTCTTGGGGGGTGTGAAGAGTGGATGTTCATCTTCTACTGACATTTATAAAGCCAAGACTGTAGGAGTTTTTACTGAAGGATTTAGAAATTTCATTTTGGGGCCTTCGGGGTTAAAAGTTGTTTTGGCCTGGAGCTTACTGAGCAGATCTCTGCCCATCAATGGGGCCAGGCATTCTGGGATTACTAGGAAGGAGTGATGGATTTTTCCTTTCCCCATGTCCATGGTCCTCTTAGTTGTCTATGTCTGATATTTACTGCCATTAGCCCTTTGAACTAGAGACATTTTATTTGATAGTGTGCCCAGTGGGGCCTTAAGGGCTGAGTATACTGCTGCTGTATCCACTTCAAAGTTTACCTGGGTCCTCTCCACTTCAAAAGTCACCCTGAGCTCGGGGAAGGGATCTGAGCCCCGACGTTCTTAGTCATCCTTTTGAGTCAGAATGGCTGGCTGTCGTGGCTGTCTCTTTTCTAGGGCACTCTTTGGCCCAGTGACCTTTTTCTTTACAGTAGGCACAATGATCTGAGGCCAGGGGTGGCCTCTGGCGTGCGCCCAGGTTTCTGTTCCTGTCTTCCTGTTTGTTAATTTCTGGCCTATTTATTGTTGTGACCAGGACCTTAGTCAATGCCTTAGTCTGTCTTTTGCATCTCTCATCTTCCCTTTGCTCCCTTTCTTTCTCTTTGTTTCTCTCATATAGTATACTTTCTCGGCTTCTCTGACTAAATCTCCCAAATTCATATCTTGTGATCCCTCTAAGAGTTGTAACTTTCTTTTAATATCCAGGGCAGCTTGCCCAATGAAGGCCATCATGACAGATGCCTTTTGATCCTCTGCCTGAGGATCAATAGGAGTAAATCTCATATATGCCTCCATAATTCTCTCTAGAAACATAGAGGGATATTTATCAGGCCCTTAAATTATCTCTCTTACCTTGGCCAAATTAGGTGGTTCCCTAGCGGCCGATTGGAAACCCAATATTAGGGCCTGGCAATAAGTGGACAGATGCTCCCTACCTTCAAAGGTGTTGGGGTTTCAGTTGGGTCAATTCAAGGGGAAGCTGGCTTTGATTATGTTGGGAAGTTGTGTTGGTCACACATCTGGTCCGAGAATATATTTTTTAGCTTCCAGGAGGTTTTTCTCTCATTCCTCTGCCGTAAAGAGAGTCCCTAGGATTTGTTGGCAGTCATCCCAAGTAGGCAAGTGTGAAAACCCCAGGGAGTTCTTTGAGTTCTTTTAGCCGGGCCAGCTTCCTCCAGGGAAGGAGGGGCTGTGTGTGACGTGGGGGAGTCATCTGGAGGGCACTGGGCCGGCCCAGCTTCCTCCAATGGCAGAGAAGCAGAGTCAGCAGGGGAATCACTTAGAGGTTGTTGGGGGTTGGGGACAAGGGCAGGGGATAAGAAGGAGGAGGAGAGTCCAGTAGAATCTTGAGACTCAGGGAGGACAGAGGGTGGAGGAGGAGGAGCAGAGGGTTTGAGAGATAGAATCGTGGTGGAAGGAGTAGGAGCGTAGGCAGGGACAAGAAAAGGCTTCACCCATGGAGGAGGAGATTTGCAGAGGTCCTGCCAAGTTAAGATATATGGCTGTTGATCTGGATGGCTATGTGGCCTCAGCTGAAAGACAATATCTCTGATTTTTCAAATTAGTGGGAAGTAGAAACATCCTTCTGGGGGCCATCCAACTCCAAAGGTGTGTCATTCTGAGGCACAGAGAGTCTGCCAGGTCCAGGGTTTTAATGAGAAAGAAAGATTCTGGGCCCTTAAGCAGACTTTGGTCCAGTGATCAAGGGTCAGGGAGAGAAGTGTTGAAGTGCTCTGTCCCAAAATGAGAGATACACAAACAGTGAAAGCAACGACATACTACACAGACAAGACAAGACAATAAAGACAGACAATGGACGTCCAATACTGAGACAAGGACTGAGTAGCCCTCAAAACCTGATGGGCTGGCAATACCGAATCCGAAACAAAATATCACAGAGTCGAGGAGACTATTGTTCCTTGATTTCCTGAGTCCTCTGGGGCGTCCCCCAGGGATGTGGCCTGTGGTCTGTGACACGTCTGTCAGCCACCGTCAGAGAGAGCTCATGCTTAACACCGATAGCGATTTTGCAAAACCCTAACCTGCAACCTGAAAACAGAAAGAGTCACCTTACTTACCCTGAAAGGAGCCCCTTGGGGGTCTTTCGTCCGCCACTGCTGGATCTCGCTGGTGCCTCCAGATGTAAAGATCGGGTGAGCGACAGAGCAAGAGACCACCAAGAGAATGTCTCATGCAACAGTAAAGGGTTTATTGGGAGACCAGCTTTCTGGGGCTCAGAGGTCACTTGAATAGAGCAGAGAGCAATGAAAACAGCTTAAGCAGAGCTTATATACTTTCCTTGGAGAGGGCAGGGAGGGAAGTTTATTGATGGGTCAGGGCAAGGGGGAGGTTTGCGTGCAAACGGGTGAGGGTGTGTATTCTGCAGTTTGGCAGTTGGGGACAGCACATTCTGGAAACAAGTTTAGCAAACAGTCCTCAAGTTTCCAACAGTGTTTTGTTAAGCATACAGAAAAACAGGAAGTGACAAGTACCTATTTTATTAACCTTTCACCAATGCCTAAATGGAATGTGAGCATGGTTTACTAAAAACATCCATGTCCACGTTGCCTAATGCTCTCAAATCAATCTTATTTGTGACTACATATTTGTTTCTTCCTAAGATTATATATTAAACCTCAACCCTGTTGAAAATGACTAATCCTATCATTCACTTTGTATTTTGCCTGATTTCCTAATGTCTCTATTGATATCTGCTTTCCTACATATTTTCACGAGTTCATCATTGTGACTGACTCTTCACATGTGCTGACATTTACATTCACTCTCTATCCGAAATCCTATTGCTAAAGAACTTTTGGTCGAAATCCTATACTCACTCTTTTTTTCTAAATCTACTGACTATCTTCCTAATCCTACCAACTATACCTTTTTGACTGGATGATCTCTTCTACAATCAATCATCCAAGGTACAAGATCTTAAGCCATTGTATATTGATTTACCTGAGACATGTATGCAGAATATAATTCAAAGCTAAGTATTCCAATCAACAGCCCAATGCCCTTCTTGGATTCAAATCTTATCTAGATTTCTGTGTTCATACATATATTTCACCAATATATTCTTGTAAATATCGCAAGTTCCCAATACCATTGTTTGTTCCTCAGTATGATTCCTAACCCAAATCGAACCTGTTATTACCCTAAACATACACTGTTCCCTCAAACTAAGTTTACAGATGAGCCGGGACAGAGTTTGTCTTACAATAGTAATGTAGGGGGTCTTCCACCTGCTGAGAACATCAAAGTTACAGGCAGAAATGATACCCTGGAGAAGTTGCAGGCAGCTATGAAGGACCTAAGAGATCAAAAGTCATATTCCATGGCAAGCAACCTGGTCAGTATGAAGGGATGTGTCTGAATCAGCCTCTCCTTTCCTATTGTAGAGAAGACTGATGAAACCATGCCTGCGTGGAAAGCTGTTCCCAGGTGCCTATGCTTGATATACCATTCTAACTTGTGAAAGTGTCACAGGAAGTAGGAGCAGCCTCCATCTCATGGGACCCTTGGAAGCAACTGTAAGTACAAAGTGGTGGCCAAGGCAGTGACTTCATTCAGTTCCTGAAGGAAGTGACCTCACCTCACTTCTTTGGTGATGGAAATCTCTGGACTTGTGATCCAGGAAGCCAGGCACCCAGAGCCAGTCCCAGTCCCAGTTCCAGTGGTCTCACTTGTTTGGATTTACCAAGGACAGAGTCAGTCTTCCTTGGTACCTACTGATATGAGGATTGTCAAATGCCAGAAGAGCTCTGAAGAGGGACCTTTCCTGAGAAAGCAGGTATTAGTTCACGACTGGCTCCTCAAAACTTCACAAAGTTGCCCAAGGAGACCATATCTGAGACAGGACAGGCCATTTCAGGGGAACATAGTATGGCCCACCAGTTAGAGGACACTCTGGATAGTCACAGACCTACTTGTGTTAAATAGGTGCCTTTTTGCGTGTGGGTGTGAGTTTGTGGTTTTCTCTCAATTTCTGAGAATAGGTAGGAAAGGCTCTTTGTTTGGATTGGAGTGGACTGTTTCTAATAAGTCGTTTGACAGGGCTAGTGTTTCTATGTCTGTGTATCCCACTGTGTCTGTGGTTGTAGACATTAGACAAGAGAATGCATCAATGCATGTGTCCTGTCTAGTAGAAAACTCTCCAGTATTTATTCTGCCTAATTGATGAATGGACTGTGGTGTGCCTTATGGATGGGCAACACCTACTAACTTCCTAAGTTAATGTTTTCTTCCTGAATTCTGGACACTCTCTAATATAGGCTCATGATTTTGTGTACAAGATATGTACCATCTCCAAGATATGTGACATGTCCATATACTTGAGAGCTGTAGAGAATGGGAACATCTTAGAGAACTCAGATATCAGTGTGACCAGTAAACTCTCAGTGGAGAAACCCTGCTTTGGTTCATTTGCTTACCTATGGTTCTGTTGCCCTGAATTTCAGGAAGGTCTTTGCCTCAGGCCACCCCTTTGTGAAGCCTGAATAAAACAGTTTTCAAATGAAAATAAATGGGCATAACCTGTGGCTCTTTGCTTAATTGCTTTGGAAAGGGATGTGTCTGAATCAGCCTTTTGGCCCTGTATGAGGTTGTGGCTTAGATTCTCAGCACATGATGAATCTAAAGATAGATTCCATGTGTGCAATCAAAAGCAAAATGGCCAAAAATCTGTCATTGTTGATTAGTCTCTTGCCTTCCTCTGTTAGGTCCCTGACCTCTATCAAGTGAGAATAGGGATCATTTGGGTCAAATGAGTTCTTTGAAGCCCTGAAGAGATGCTTGTGTTTTCTTATGACTCTAAATCACATAAAAAATCTATTGCTGAGAATCAGTAGGCCTCAAATTGGAGAAGCAGAGCAGTATTAACGGCAGGTCTATTGGATCACTCCAGGTTCACAGGAAGGGTGTCCATGCCACCTTGACTTTAGGCAAATGAGGGGTAAGGGAGATTTTTTTGGACACTCTTTTGGGATGTGTCCCGCTTTGAAACCTCCAGCCACAGGTTATGATGAGTGTCTATATTTAATAAGATGAGGGCCATGTGGGAGTATTTTGGTTTAAATTGTGGTCATTCGTGTGGCAGTTGGAAGAGATGACTGGATCCACCTGGGCTTGAACTCTCGTGTCATTCCCCTGAAAGACTGAGTTCTGGATCAGACATCAAAGAAGTATTGCCATGAATTGTGTTGGGATTTTCGGAGGCCACACATGAGATTCGCCCTTGGAATCTGGGAACTAGGCCCAGGGTGGCTTTCCACAGAGCACTGGGAATCTCAGCCAAGATATCACATAATTTTATTCTGAAAGACTTTGAAGCCATATTTACTAGTCAAAACACACATGGACCTCAATTGTAGACCTCAGTGGGCCTGGATTCTTGTGACCTTTTGGCCACTCTTTGGGAGGACTTGCCTGTGAGAGTTCTCCAAAACTTTCATTGAAATCAGCTTCCTCACCAATGAATGATTCCTGAATGAATTGAAACCCACAGTGCCTCCAACTTCATCCTTGAAAATTGACTAGATAAATACCATAAAATTTTTAAAATTCCAATGACCAGATGGCACTGGAGAACCTTTGGATGTCCTGTTGCTGATCATGACTGTACCAGACAGTGCATTGATTGACTGGATTTCATGAAAATTGTGGAGAACAGAGATGCCATTAAGTTGGTGCCTTCTTAGTAGTGGGACTAGAGCAGTGGTGAGCAAGTGTGTAATAAAGCATCTGTTGTGGGGTCATGTGGATCTGCTATTGGCTTCCAAATCGCTGTGACTGACATGGTGCAGCTAGCAGACCCTTATATGTACAGACATCTTGTTATATGGAGAGGTTTCAGGGCAATGTTCAGAATCAGGTTGCTTTGGTCAAGGGGGCAACCTATGTGGTATACAAGCCCTGTTGGTGCATTATCCTGCAGACCCTGACCCACCACATTTGACAGAACTTCCTCCAGCATGGTGTCCCAGTTGAACGCATTGTATTTCCTGAAGCAAGTACCAAACTCCGAGTGCAGCAGCAAGAAACACTGTGAAAAGTGGAGGATGATGAAATGGCTTCACAGTCCACGTGGGGAGACACTTAGCCCCCAGTGGCCACAGATTACATACAAAGAGGGAATTCAGCACTGCTGCCTCATTTTCATTGTAAAATAAGAATCCATGTCCTCCAGGTCACATAGATGCAGACCCACCTTTGATGCTCTCACTACAAAGAGAATTCAGCACTGCTGCTTCATGTTCATTGGGAAATTATAACCATGTCCTCCAAATCACAGAGATGAAGACCCATCTTTGATGGTCTCATTAGAAAGGAACCTAATGCTCCTGACAACTACAGGTATTTCAAGTCCCCAACCTAAAGGCAGTTTCTCCAGATGTCTTTAGGCAGGCAAATCTCCATGTTTGTGGAGTTTTTACACTGTCCCTTATTTTTGGAAACTGTTCTATCATCTCCAAGGTTGTGAACTCCTGAGCATTTTCTATTTCAGATATGTATTTAAAGATTTTCTAACTCTTCTCCTCTAATTGTGTCTTACTTGGGGCGAAGGTAATGTCAAGGCATTGTTCTGGATGACAGTAGAAAAATTTTTTGTGAAGCACATATTTGATAAACATTGGATTCTTCTTCTTATTTTTCATTCGAAATACTGAATCCCTGACACTAACACATACCCTACTATAATATGACTACTAATCCTAATATGATGGAGAAAAATACCCAAGCAGAATGAATATGCAAGCATTTCAGAGAAGGCATGGTGTATAGTAGGACTTCCCTCTTGCACGATAAAGGGTAGGTTTTATAAATCTAGTCAATTTTTAATTGAAATAGTCCTCCATGTGTTTTTAAAGTTAACAAATATGTGAATTCCTGTCTCCCATTCTCTGTAGCCTACTCAGCACATGTATTTTTATATGCACATATAGAATTCTACCTGGTATCACACGTACATTTTTATGAGTTGGCTGACTTGGCAGAAACAAATTGTGAGAAGAGATCTCTCCTCCTAAACACTGTTGGAACTGAAAATTCAAACAATGGGTGAGCTTCCTAGTAGAACAATGTTATACATAAATCCATGTTTAGTAAAATAAATAATTTTGCATCTGTGGATGATTTATATTACATGATGAATTACGATTGGCATATAGATATTGATACTTTTTAATGTATTTTTTGTGGTTTTTTAATATATATAAATATATATATAAATACATATATAAATATATATATATACAAATATATATATATATATATATATATATATATATATATATATATATATATATATATATATATTCACACTCTTCACATTTTATAAAATATGAAATATATGTGTCTTATATAACTCCGTAAATTCATTTATGTTCATGTATGTGGATTTATAATCAACTTTTCACAAGATTATTCTCAGAAATACTCATCCACCTGAAATACATATTTGTTTCCCAGTTCTGAAAAGTAACTTCAATAAATGGTGCTTACAAATCCTAATATTTCTAGAGTAAATGACCCAGTTTAACATCAATGCAAGTAGATTCCTATAGGACATGATTTCTATTTTGACGTTCATTATAATTCAACACTGGTACATTACTATTTCTTCAGTTTTTGCACATCATAAGATATATATTTCATCCACAAGTTCACAAATTTATAGGAATTTGTTTCACTTTCAGTCACTTCCTGCTTCATAACACATGTATTCCTCCATGTTACTTGACTGGTCTTTTCATGAGACTTCTTTCCAAACACATCATTTTCGATTTCCATAATCAATTTCGAAGCTAAACTCACACACTCTTCAAGATAAACCATAACATTAATATTACCATTAGATGTATAGCTGGTTGGAATAAATGTATGTATATCAATAAAAGATTTTCTGTATATTTTCACATTTCCGTTCAATGCATTATTTAATGTTGGAACCAGTTATGTTATTTATTCACAGTATGGTCTATTAATGCATTATCTCTATATTCAAAGACACAGTGTACACCTCTTTGTCCCCCCAATACTAATTTATACCTCATCAAAATATTGCTCCCAGAAATGGTGGAAGAATTACTCATATCACCTTATCTATATATATATTTATATATATTTTTTATCACAGTAATATTCTGGACACAAAAAGCAAAGGTCACAATCATGATTGTATCAAACCCTAAATGGAAAGTGAGCATGGATTACTAAAACAACAATGTCCAGGTTGCCAAACGCTCTCAGATGTAAATCCTATTGGTGACTACATATTTGTTTCTTCCTAAGATTATATATTATAGTTCGAGCCTGTTGAAAATGTCTAATCCTATCACTCACTTTATACTTTGCCTGATTTCCTAATATCTCAATTGATATCTGTTTTCCTACATATTTTCCCCAGTTCATCATTGTGTCTGACACTTCACATTTGGTGACATATACATTCACTGTCTACCCTAGACCCTATTGCTAAAGAAATTTTGGTCCAAATCCTATACTCACTCTTATTTCTAAGCCTACTGACTATCTTCCTAATCCTACTGACTATTGCATTTTGACTCGATGTTCAATTCGACAATCAATCGTCCAAGGTATAAGGTCCTAAGCCATTGTATTTCAATTTATCTGAGACATATATACAGAAAATTATTAAAACCTAAGTATCCCACTCAAGGGCCCAATGCCCTTCTCGTTTCAAATCTTACCTAGGTTTCTGTTTTTATACTTATATTTCAGCTATATATTCTTGTAAATATCACAGGTTCCCAATACCATTATTCATCCGGCAGAGAGATTCTTAACCCAAATAAAACGTGTTATTAACCCTAAACATACACTCTTCCCTCAATCTAACTTTACAAAAGAGGAGGGACAGAGTTGGTCTTACAATACTGGAATGTAGGGGATCTTCCACCTGCTGAGAACATCAAAGGTCCATGCAGAAATGACCCCTGGATAAGATATAGGCAGCTATGAAGGACATGAGAAAGCAAAAGTTAAATTCTATGGCAAACAACCTGGTCATGATGAAGGGATGTGTCTGAATCAACCTCTAAATATAGAGAAGATGGACCAAACAAGGCCTGTGTGAAGAGCTGTTCACAGGTGCCTATGGTTGATATACCATTCTAACTTGTGAAAGTGTCATAGAAAGTAGGGGCAGCCTGCATCTCATGGGACCCTTAGAAGTAACTGTTAGGACAAAGAGGTTGCCAAGGCGGTGACCTCATTCAGTTTCGGAAGGAAGTGACCTCACCTCACCTCCTTGTCGATGGAACTCTCTGAAATTGTGATCCAGGAAGAGACACACCCAGAGGCACTCGAAGTCCCAGTTCCAGTGGTCTCACTTGTTTCAATTTACCAAGGACAGAGTCAGTCTTTCTTAGTTCCTACTGATGTGAGGATGGCCAAATGCCAGGAAAGCTCTGAAGAGGGGACTTTCCTGAGAAAGCAGGTAGTGGCTCACCCATGGCTCCTGACTACTTCACAGAGTTGGCCAAGGAGACCAGATTTGAGACCGGAGAGGCCATTTTGGGGGAATATAATATGGCCCATCAGTCTGAGGACACTCCGGATAGTCACAGACCTACTTGGGCAAAAGAGGTGCCTTTGTGGGTGTGGATGTGTGTTTCTGGTTTTGTCTCATGTCCTGAGAATAGGTAGGAAAGGCTGTTTGTTTGGATTGGCGTTGACTGTTTCTAGTAAGTCGTTTGACAAGTCAAGTGCTTCTATATCTGTGCATCCCACTCTGTCCGTGATTGTAGACATTAGTAAAGAGAATGCATCAATGGATGTGTCCTGTCTAGTAGAAAGCTTCCAGGCATTCATCCTGCCAAATTAATGAATGGACTGTGGCTTGCCTTATCGAAGGGTAACACCTGCTATCTTCCAAAGTTTCTGTTTTCTTCCTGAATTCTGGCCACTCTCCAGAATAGCCTCATGGTTTTGTGTCCAAGATATGTACCACCTACAAGTTCTGTGATATGGCCATGTTCTGGATAACTGACGGCAATGGCGAGCATCTCAGAAAACTCAGATATCAGTGTGACCAGAAAAGTCTCAGTGGAGAAACCCTGCTTTGTGCCTTTTGTTTACCTCTTGTTTGTTGCCCTGAATTTCAGGAAGGTCTTTCCCTCAGGCCACTCGTTTGTGAAGCCTGAAGAAAACAGTTTCAAATGGAAATGAATGGGATTCACCTGTGGCTCTTTGCTTATTTGCTTCGGAAATGGATGTGTCTGAATCAGACTCTTGGCCCTGTGTGAGGCTGTGGTTAGATTCTCAGCACCTGATGGATCCCATGTTTTCATCCAAACCCAAAATGGCCAAAAGAGCAGTCATTGTGGATGAAGTCTCTCGCCTTCCTCTGTAAGGTTCCTGAACTTCATCAAGTGAGAATAGGGATCCTTTGGGTCAAATGAGTTCTTCAAAGCCCTGAAGAGGGAAGCCCACAGGTGCTTGGGTTTTCTCATGTTTCTAATTCACATAAAGAATCTAAACCCCACAGTCAGTATTCCTCAAATTGGAGAAACAGAGCAGTATTAACGGAAGGCCTACTCGATTACTCCTGGTTCACAGGAAGGTGTTCAGGCCACACCGACTTTAGGCAAATGAGGGGAAAGGGAGCTTATTTTGGACACTGTCTTGGGCTGTGCCCCTCATGGAAACCTCTAGTCAGAGGTTATAATGAGTGTCTATATGGAAGAAGATGAGGGCCATGCGGAAGTGTTTTGGTTTTAATTGTGGTTATTAGTTTGACGGTTGGAAATGATGACTGGCTCCACCTGGGCTTGAACTCTGCTGTAATTCTCCTTACAGACTGAGTTCTGGAACTGACCTCAGAGAAGTATTGCCATGAGTTGTGTTGGGATTTTAGGAGGCCATGCATGAGAGTCACCCTTGGAATTGAGATGTGTGCCCAGGAAGGCTTTCCACAAGGCACGGGGAATCTCAGCAAGGATATCACATGATTTTATTCTGACAAACTTGACAGCCATAGTTGAGAGTCAAAACACACATGGACCTCACATTGTAGACCTCAATGGGCCTGGCTTCATGTGACCATTTGGCCACTCTTTGAGAAGACTTGCCTGTGTGTGTTCTCCTGTGCTTTCATTAAAATGAGCTTCCTCAACATTTAATGGTTCCTGAATAAATTGAAAATCATAGTGCCTCCAAATTCATCCACGAACAATGGCTAGATAAATACCATGGAATTTTTGAAATTTTCATGTCCAGGTGTCACTGGAGAACCTTTTGATGTCCATTTGCTGATCATGAGTATACCAGACAATTCGATGATTGACTGGGTTTCATGAAAAATGGTGTAGAACAGAGATGCCAGTAAGTTGGAGCCTCCTTAGTAGCGTGTCTAGAGCAGTGCTGGGCAGGTGTGTGATAAAACATCTGTGTTGGGGCCATGTGGATCTGCCATTGGCTTCCAAATGGATTGTGACTGACATGGTGCAGCTAGCAGACCCTTATATGTTAAGGCATCTTGTTATATGGAGAGGGTCAGGGCAATGTTCAGAATCAGGTTGCTATGGGCCTGGGGGCAAGCTATGTGAGATAGAAGCCTGATTGGTGCATTCTCCTGCAGACCCTGACCCACCGCATGTGACAGAACTCCCTCCAGCATTATGTCCCAGTTGAACTCCTTGTATTTCGTGAAGCAAATACCCAACTCCCAGTGAAGCAGCAAGACACACCAGGAAAACTAGAGGATGACCAAATGGCTTCACAGTCTACACGGAGAGACACTTAGACCGCAGTTGCCACAGTTTACCTACAAAGTGAGAATTCAGCACTGCTGCCTCATGTTCATTGAAAAATAAGATACCATGTCCTCCAGGTCACATAGATGCAGACCCAATTTTGGTGCTCTCACTACATAGGAAGCTAAAGCTCCTGACAACAACATATATTTCAAGTGCCCAAACTCAGAGGCAGTTTCTCAAGATGTCTTTAGGCCTGCAGAGCTCCATGTTTGTGGAGTGTTTACCCTGTCCCTTACTTTTGGAAACTCCTCTACCACCTCCAAGGTTGTGAACTCCTGAGCATATTCCGTTCCAGATATGTATTCCCAGATTTTCTAACTCTTCTCCTCTAATTGTGCATTACTTCAGGCGAGGGTAATATCAAGGAATTGTTCTGGATGAGAGTGGGAAGATTTTTGTGTAGCACATATTTGAAAACACATTGGGTTTATTTTCCTATTTTCCATTTGGAATAATGAATCTCTGACACTAACCCATACCCTACTAGACTCTGACTACTAATCCTAATATGATGGAGAATAGTAACTCAAACAGAATAGAAATACAAGCAGTTCAGAGGAGGCATGGTGTATATTTGGACTTCCCTTTTATATAGGTAGGAGTTATAAATAAGTCAATGTTTATTGAAATAGTTCACCATGTGTTTTTAAAGTTAAGAAATATGTCAATTCCTGTCTCTCTTTAGCCTTTTTCAGCTCATGTATTATTATATGCACATATAGAATCCTACCTGGTATCACACGTACCTTCTTCTGAGGTGGGTGACTTGGCACATACAAATTGTGAGAAGAGATCACTCCTCCTAAACGCTGTTGGAACTGAAAATTCAACCTAAGTGTGAGCTTCCAAGTTGAACAACATTATACATAAATCCATTTTTAGTAAAATGTATATTTTTGGATATGTGGAAGATATATATTTCATGATGAATTTCGATTGGCATATATACTGCTTCTTTTTAATGTCTGTGTGTGTGTGTGTGTTTGTGTGTGTGTGTGTATATATATATATATATATATATATATATCCAGATTTTTCAAAATATAAAATATATGTGTCTTATTATACACTCCCTAAAATCATTCATATTCATGTATGTGGATTTATAATCAACTTTTCACAAGATTATTCTCCGAAATATTCATACACCTGAAATTCATATTTGTTTTCTAAAACTGAAAACTGACTTCAGTAAATGGTGCATACAAATCATAATATTTCGTCATTGCAAGATGGCCACGAATAGAGTGCATCACATCAAGTGTACTGCACCACTGCACAGGTGAATAACGAGTTAGAGTGACAAAAAAACTATCTTGTTAGGAAATTACAGCAAAACGGGGGTGCACCAAAACCTAGAAGAAGGATTTCTAGCACCATGGTCCGGTAATTGAGTCTCAAACACGAGCCAAATGTGCGAACCGAGATCCCATTTGACTGATCCGCGCGGCCCACCCAGTGGCTAAAGACAGTGCGGCACCACCGAGATGGGTCCAATAAGCAGGGAGAAACGTTGATGAGGATTCTGTGGAATCCTGCCGGTAGAGCCCCCACTGAGCCCTGAGCTGAGTTCAGGATTTCAGACAGGGAAGGAAGCGGTACAGTTCTATCTCCCACAATGGAAACTCTTCCAAGGAAACCAATGGCCATCATCTTGGAGAGCTGAAGTAACCACAGCCACTCTCCTACAGATTACAACAATAAAACAGGAGTGTGTTATTCAGCTCATCTCCCATATATCGGGGAATTCGCATAAAATCTCTCCTAGGATTTCCGGGGGAGAGATTATCAGAGCGAGCCTGCATAAAGATGGGGGAAAACAAGAGGCAACTGACCTTCAACTCCCCCTCTCATCAACTGTGAAAATAAAACCTGTCTAACCAGTGCTGGGGGAGGGGCAAGTGGAAAAAATCAAAACAATAGAGTGTCTGGCTTCCCAATAGACACCCTCCACAACCAACAAACGGCAGGCCCAGAGTACAGTTTGACTGCCGAGAGCCATCACTCAGGGGAAATCTGGTCTTGCAGGAAAAACCAGGACTAGCAGGAGAAACCAGAGGACTAGAGGCCAGGCCCTTGTGACTGGGCAGCGGGAGACTGCAGGCCCACAGGCGACAGTCCACCCGCTGCCCGCGTGACTAGGCGGCTTGGGAACGCCCTGCCGCCGGTGACCGACCGCACCACTGGGTGGCTAGAGATCGCCCGCCCGCCAGTGACAGCCCACCTGCTGCACAAGTGACTGGGCAGCTGGAGACCGCCTGCCCGCCAGTGACCCGGAGCTGAAACCAACAAGTGACAGTTCAGTCCCACCCCCCTATACGGACACCTCAGCAAGGAGCCTTGGGCCTGCCAAAACAGAGAGGTGACGTCACTGGAGCTCGGCCTTCGGAATTTCTTCCAAGCGGAATCCACTTTAGCATGCATAGTCTACCAACACAAAGGAGAGACAACAGAGACATACAACACCAAAACAAATCTCTAGAATAAAGCAGAAACACAGCAATCAAATAGAGCTGGAAAGTAACGTGAACATCATGAAAAAACAATGGAATAAAAGGAGTACAAACAATGCAGGACAACTTAATTCTACAGGAGGACCTAGAAGCACCAGAAACAGGGATAGGGAAAGAAATCAAGGCATACTTAACTCAGATGGAAAGAAATATTAGAGAAGACATGAGGCAGCAAGTCCAAGGAATAAAAGTATATTTTGAAAATGAATTAAACAAACAAATTCAAATGGCAAAAAATGAGCTTTACCAAAAAATAGAGATCTTAAAAAAATTCAAACAGTAATTCTAGAAATGCAGGAAACTATAAACCAAATTAAAAACTCAAACAAGAATATTACAAATAGAGTAGATCAAGTAGAAGTCAGAAAATCAGAAAATGAAGACAAAGTTTATCAACTTGAAAAGAATATAGTCAACACAGAAAAGATGCTTAAATCTATTCAAGAGATAAGGGATGTCAAAAAAAAAAAAAACTTGAGAGTCATCAGGATAGAAGAAGGCATAGAGATTCAAACCAAAGGAATGGACAACATATTAAATGAAATAATTCTAGAAAACATCCCAGAGATGAAAGATGGATTGGATTGCCAAATCCTGGAAGCCTACAGGACCCCAAACATTCAAAAACATAATAGACCAAATCCAAGACATATAATTATGAAGATAGCCAACATACAGAACAAGGAGACAATATTAAACGCTTATAAGAGAAAGGAGGCAGATTACATTCAGGGGTAAACCAATTAGGTTAACGACTGATTTTTCATCACAGACTTTGAAAGAGAGAAGATCCTAGAACAATGTATTTCAAATGCTGAAAAATAATGGATTCCAACCAAGAACACTGTACCCAGCAAAATTAAGCTTCAGATTTGAAAATGAAATTAAAGTCTTTCATGATAAACAAAAGCTAAAAGAATATGCAGCCAGAAAACCAGCACTGCAAAGCATTTTGAGCAAAATACTACAAGAAGAAGAATTGAAAAATAGTGCCCAAAACTAACAGCAGGAGGTATTTCAGTAAAGGGGGAGGAAAATAACCAAAAAAGTAAAAACTAGCCAAACTAAAATATAATAAATAAATAAACATGACTGGAAGTACAAATCATATTTCAATTGTAACCTTAAATGTTAATGGCCAAAACTCACCAATCAAGAGACATGGGCTAGTAACGTGGAAAAAAAAAATCCAACAATATGTTGTCTTCAGGAGACCCATATGATAGGAAAAGACATACACAGGCTGAAGGTAAAAGTTTGGGAAAAATCATACCACTCACATGGCCCTCGGAAGCAAGAAGGAGTGGCCATACTCATATGGAATAAAATCAACTTCAAACCTAAGTAAATCAAAGGGATAAAGAAGAACACTATATTCTTTTAGAAGGAACCATCCACCAACAAGACTAACAATTATCAATTTGTATGCACCAAGCAATGGAATTGCAACGTTCATAAAACAAACTCCCCTCAAGTTCAAGAGTCACATAGACTACAACACAATAATTATGGGTGAATTCAACACACCACTCTTGGCATTGGACAGATCCTCTAGAGAGAAACTGAAAAAAGAAACTATAGAACTCAACAGCACAATCGATAACCTAGACTTAACAGACATATATAGAATATATCAACCATCATCAAGTGGATACACGTTCTTCTCAGTAGCAGCACATTGATCCTACTCAAAGATAGACCATATATTATGCCATAGGGCAATTCTTAGTAAATATAAAGGCATGGAAATAATACCATGCACCATATCTGATCATAATGGAATGAAACGGGAAATCAATGATAAAAGAAGGAAGGAAAAATCCTGCATCACATGGAAAATGAACAACATGCTACTGAATGATCTATGGGTAACAGAAGACATAAAGGAGGAGATAAAAAAATTCTTAGAGACAAATGACAATACAGACACAATGTACCGGAATCTATGGGACACAGTGAAAGCAGTTTTAAGATTGAAATTCATTTATTGGAGTTCTTTCCTCAAAAATAGAAAAACCAGCAAATAAATGAACTCATGCTACACCTCAAAAACCTAGAAAAGGAAGAGCAAAACAACAGCAAATGTAGTAGAAGACAAGAAATAATCAAATTTAGAGAAGAAATCAACAAAATTGAAACAAAGAAAAACATTGAAAAAATTGATAAAACTAAAAGTTGGTTTTTTGAAAAAATAAATAAGATCGACAGGCCCTTAGCCATACTAATGAACAGAAGAAGAGAGAGAACTCAAATTACTAAAATACGGGATGAAAAAGGCAATATCACAACAGACACTACAGAAATAAAGAAGATAGTTAGAAAGTATTGTGAAACACTATATTCCAATAAAATTGAAGATAGTGAAGGTATTGATAAATTTCTTAAGTCATACGATCTGACCAGATTGAGTCAGGAAGACACACACAATTTAAACAGACCAATAACAAAGGAAGAAATAGAAGAACCATCAAAGGACTGCCAACCAAAAAAAACCCTGGACTCGATGGGTATACAGCGGAGTTCTACAAAACCTTCAAAGAAGAACTAATACCAATATTATTCAAGCTATTTCAAGAAAAACAAAAAGAAAGAGCTCTTCCAAATTCATTCTATGAGGCCAACATCACGCTGATCCCGAAACCAGACAAAGACACTTTAAAGAAAGAAAACTACAGAACAATATCTCTAATGAACTTGGATGCAAAAATTCTCAATAAAATCCTGGCAAATCGAATACAGAAGCATATCAAAAAAATTGTGCTTCATGATCAAGTAGGATTCATCCCTGCGATGCAAGGCTGGTTCAATATATGGAAATCAATAAATGTAATCCACCACATCAATAGACTTAAAGACAAGAACCATATGATCATCTCCATTGATGCAGAAAAAGCATTCGACAAACTACAGCATCCCTTTATGTTCAAAACACTATAAAAACTAGGGATAAAAGGAACTTACCTCAACATGGTAAAAGCTATATATGCTAAAAATCAGGCTAGCATCATCCTAAATAGAGAAAAGCTGAAGAAATTCCCTCTAAAATCTGGAACAAGACAGGGATGCCCTCTATCACCACTTCTATTCAATTAAGTTCTAGAAATACTAGCCAGAGCAATTAGACAGACAAAAGAAAATAAAGGCATAAAAATAGGAAAGGAAGAATTTAAATTATCGCTATTTGTAGATGACATGATAATATATTTAACAGACCCAAAAGGGTCTACAAAGAAACGGCTTGAGTAAATAAATGAATTCATCAAAGTGGCAGGATATAAAATCAACACACATAAATCAAAGGCATTTTTGTATATCAGCAACAAAACTTCTGAAATAGAAATGAGGAAAACCACTCCATTCACAATATCCTCAAATAAAATAAAATACTTGGGAATCAACCTAACAAAAGAGGTGAAAGATTTATATAATGAAAACTACAGAATTCTAAAGAGAGAGATAAAAGAAGATCTTAGAAGATGGAAAAATGAACCCTGTACATGGATAGGCAGAAATAACATTATCAAAATGGCAATTTTACCCAAAGTTCTCTACAGGTTTAAAGTGATGCCAATCAAAATCCCAACAGCATTTCTTGTAGAAAAAGATAAAGCAATCATGAAATTCTTGTGGAAAAACAAAAGACCCAGAATAGCGAAAGCAACTCTAAGCAGTAAGTGTGAATCTGGAGTTATAGCGATATCAGAGTTCAAACTGTACTACAAAGCAATAGTACCAAACACAGTGTGGTACTGGTACCAAAACAGGCAGGTGGACCAATGGTACAAAATAGAGGACACAGAAACCAATCCACAAAATTACAACTTTCTTATATTTGATAAAGGGGCTAAAAGCATGCAATGGAGAAAGAATAGCATCTTCAACAAATGGTGCTGGGAAAATTGGAAATCCATATGCAAATAAATGAAACTGAATTTCTTTCTCTTGCCATTCACAAAGGTTAATTCAAAATGGATCAAGAAGCTAGATATAAAATCAGAGACACTGCGTCTGATAGAAAAAAAGTTGGTTACGATCTTCATACTGTGGGGTTGGGCTCCAAATTCCATAATAAGACTCCCATAGCCCAAGAGTTAATAACAAGAATAAACAAATTGGACTTACTTAAACTATAAAGTTTTTTCTCAGCAAGAGAAACAATAAGAGAGGTAAATAGAGAGCCTACATCCTGGGAACAAATTTTTACCCCTCACACTTCAGATAGAGCCCTAATATCCAGAATATACAAAGAACTCAAAAAATTAAACAATAAGATAACAAATAATGTAATCAACAAATGGGACAAGGAACTGAACAGACACTTCACAGAGGAAGACATACAATCCATCAACAAGTACATGAAAAAATGCTCACCATCTCTAGCAGTCAGAGAAATGCAAATCAAAACCACCCTAAGATACCATCTCACTCCAGTAAGATTTGCAGCTATTATGAAGTCACAGAACAACAAGTGTTGACGAGGATGTGGGGAAAAGGGTACACTTGTACACTGCTGGAGGGACTGCAAATTGGTGAAGCAAACTTTGAAAGCAGAATGGAGATTCCTGGGAAAACTGGAAATGGATCCACCCTTTGAACCAGCTTTTGCCCTTCTCAGACTATTCCCTGAGGATCTTAAAAGAGCGTACTATAGGGATACTGCCACATTAATGATCATAGTGGCACAATTCAAAATAGGTAGACTGTGGAAACAAACTAGATGCCCTTCAATATATGAATGGATAAAAAAAAAATGTGGCATCTATACACAATGGAGTATTATGCAGCACTAAAAAAATGACAAAATCATAGAATTTGTAGGGAAATGGATGGCATTAGAGCAGATTATGCTAAGAGAAGGTATCCACTCTTTAAAAAACAATAGTCAAATGTCTTCTTTGATATAAAGAGAGCAACTAAGAATAGAACAGGGAGAAAGAACTTGAGGAAAAGATTAACATTAATCAAAGACGAGAGAGGAAAGCAAAAGGGAGAGAGAATGGAAACCATATGGAAATGGTAGGAGACCCTCAATGTTACACAAAATTACATATAAGAGGTAGTGAGGGGAAAGCGGGGTGGAATAGGGAGAGAAGTGAAAAACAGCAGATGAGGTAGAGAGGGAAGATGGGAGGGGAGGGGAGGGAATATAGTAGGGGATAGGAAATGTAGCACAATACAACAGTCACTTATATGACATTTTGTAAAAATATGAATGTGTAACCATTGTGATTCTGCAACTCATATTTGGGGAAAATTGGGAGTTCATAACCCAATTGAGTCAAATGTATGAAAGATGATATACCATGAGCTTTGTAATGTTTTGAACAACCAATAAAAAATAAATAAATAATGGTTTAAAATTGAGTGGGAAGATATCAGCTAAAAAAGTGTTGAGATGCATTCATTTTGCTAAGCAGAAACTTTGTTTTGTTTAGTTTATCTATCACAAATTTATTGTACCAGAAAACTGGTTTTAAAAATGCACATAATTGAGATTAAAGGTTAATCCACCTACCCTCCTGAAAAATTCATAGTATTTCCTATATTTTTCATATTTCATTTTTTAGTGAATATTTTGTCATGGACCAGTTCTAGTCTTAGGCTATTCTTCCAGAATACTAACTCAACTGACAAGTTGGTACAATGTGTTGGATTGTTCTTTTCATCTTTTATTTAATAGTTTCTAACTGATAATGTGTATTTTTTCTTATCTTTATTTGGACATACATACCCAACTGTATCTTTGCATTTTATGTTTTACTGGGAAAGAGACTCATCAAAAGCTCTGTATTATATGTATCAGTAATCAAACATTTAGAGATCGCAATTATTCTTAATTGTGCCTGAAAATATCTTTGTACCATTTTTCTTATAAAGATTTAGAATTATTAATACTGCCCCTACTGTAATAAGTAACTACTTACAAAAAAGGATTAAACAATTGACTTTATATCAATTATGAATATGAAAATTACTAAAATAAGTATTTTTTAATTAACACACAATTGATAGAAATTGAAATCACAAGAAGGCCATTTGAAATGTCAGTGCATATGGTCCTTAAATAATAGGTTGTTCAAAAAAAATTTCTCTAATTCATAAGAGTTAATATGCCATATTACAACTTAATGTGATATAAAACCTTAAATTATCAGTATTGATAAATAAGAATGATACCTGTTAACTTAAACATGTTTATTTGATTTTCACTGTAAGATGTTAATTCTGGAAGACTTGAAAATTAAGAAAGACTTGGTATATATTATTTCTAACAGGCTAATCAAAGTAATTTTAAATATATATGTATATATATATATGTAATACATGTGAATGAATATAGATGCATATGTATAGTAAATGTATTGTAATATATCTATCAGGTGATTATAATTTTTAAATTTTCTCAAGAAAAAAGAATGATTATAAAATCAGTTTTAAATGTAAATTTCATAGCATACTAGTGTTTGTAATGACATGAGAGAAAAATACATAAGGAGGGAAAGTTAAAAAGAATAGAGAGAAGGGGGAAAACAATTAAGAAAGTGAGTAATGAAGAGGGTGAGGAGTGTTTGATGATAAGATAAAGTGGAGTAGCTGGGTTTCTGGCTCAGTGTTAACATGCTTGTCTAGCATGTGTGAGGCACTGGGTTATATTCTCATCACCACATACAAATAAATAAAATGAAGGTCTATGAACAACTGAAAAAATAAAAAAATGAAAAAGGATAAATATTACCAAAATTCCAAGTTTTTATGAATGTTAAATAAAAATCAATTATGTTACATAGCCTTGTGCAATTTCTAGACTCCCCAAAATAGTCATTAAATGTTAGATTATTAGTGCTATAACTGAAAATCTATTGCTCTTTCCTCTACATTCTGTGGCATGCTAGTGCTAAAATAAAGTGTATTATGACAACAAAAAAAATCAAATATTTCTACAGTAACTGACCCAGTTTAACATCAATGCATGAAGATTCCTATGGGATATAATGTGTATTTTGACGTTCATTTTCATTCAAAACTGGTACATTACTATTTCTCCAGTTTATGCACATGATAGGATGTATATTTCATCCACAATTTAGCAAATTTATACGCATTTGTTTTACTTTCCATCACTTCCTGCTTCAGAACACATGGATTACTCCATGTTTCTTGACTGCTCTTTTTAAGAGACTTCTTTATAAACACATTATTTTCGATTTCCATTTTCAATTTTGAAGCAAAACTCACACAACCGTCATGATAAACCATAACCCTAATATTATCATTAGATATAAAACTGGTTGGAATGAATGATTGTATTTCAATATAAGATTTCTTGTATACTTTCAGATATCAATTTAATCCATTATGTAAAGTGGAACCAGTAATATTATTTATTCACAGTATGGTCTATTCATGCATTATCTCTATATTGATAGACACAGGGTACACCTCTGTGTACGCCCAATAATAATTTGTATATCTTCAAAATATTGCTCCCAGAAATGGTGGAAGAAATACTCATGTCAACTGATTTATACATACATTTTATCACAGTAGTATTCTGGACACAAAATGCAAAGGTCACACTTAGGATTCTCCCAAAAGCCTAAATGGAAAGTGAACATGGATTACTAAACTCATCCATGTCCAGGTTGCCTAATGCTCTCAAATGTCAATCATATTGGTGACTACATATGTGTTTCTTCTGAAGATTACATTTTCAATCTCAACAATGTTGAGAATGTCTAAACCTATGACTCATTTTATAATTTGCCTGATTTCTTAATCTCTATTGATGTCTGCTTTCCTACTATTTTCCCCAGTTCATCATTGTGACTGACTTTTCACATGTGCTGACATATATATTCAATCTCTACCCGACACCCTATTGCTAAAGAACTTTTGGTCCAAATCCTATACTCAATCTTCTTCCTAAACCTACCGACTATCTTCCTAATCCTAGCGACAAATCCTTTTTGACTGGATGTTCTCTTCGTTATTCAATCATCCAAGGTGCAAATTCCTGTTCCATTGTATATCGCGTTATCTGAGACATATGTGCAGTACATAAGTCAAAGCTAATTAAACCACTCAAGGGGCAAATGCCCTTCTGGGCTTCAAATCATACCTAGATTTCTTTTTCCATACTTATATTTCACCCACAAGTTAGCAAAATTATTTGCATTTTTGTCACTTTCAATTACTTCCTACTTCAGAACACATGGATTCCTCTATGTTTCTTGACTGGTCTTTTCATGAGACTTCTTTCCAAACACATTATTTTCCATTTCCATACTCACTTTTGAAGCAGAACTCACACACCTTTCATGATAAAATATAACCCTAATATTACCATTAGATGTATAACTCATTGGAATGAATGATTCTATATAAATATAAGATTTCTTATATATTTTTAAATATCAATTCTATCAATCCATTATTTAAAGTGGAATCAGTTATATTAATTATTCACAGTATTGTCAATTCATGCATTACTTCTATATTCATAGACACAGGGTACACCTCTGTGTACGCCCAATAATAATTTGTATATCTTCAAAATATTGCTCCCAGAAATGGTGGAAGAAATACTCATGTCAACTGATTTATACATATATTTTATCACAGTAGTATTCTGGACACAAAATGCAAAGGTCACACTTAGGATTCTCCCAAAAGCCTAAATGGAAAGTGAACATAGATTACTAAAATCATCCATGTCCAGGTTGCCTAATGCTCTCAAATGTCAATCTTATTGGTGACTACATATTTGTTTCTTCCTAAGATTATATATTGAAACTCAACCCTGTTGATAATGTCTAATCCTATCACTCACTTTGTACTTTGCCTGATTTCCTAATGTCTCTATTGATATCTGCTTTCCTACATATTTTCCGCATTTCATCATTGTGACTCATTCTTCACATGTGCTGACATTTACATTCACTCTCTAACCGAAACCCTATTGCTAAAGAACTTTTGGTCCAAATCCTATACTCACTCTTCTTCCTAAACCTACGGACTATATTCCTAATCCTACCGACTATCCCTTTTTGACTGGATGTTCTATTCTACATTCAATCATCCAAGTAACGGTCGGGCGAGCGTCGGAAGAAGAGACCACCAAGTGTCTATCTCATGTAACAGCAAAGGGTTTATTGGGGGTCCAGCATGCTGGGGCTCAGAGTTCACTTGAAAAGAGTAGAGAGCCCTGAGAACAGCTTAAGCAGATGTTATAAACTTTTCCTTGCGAGTGCAGGGAGGGAAGTTAATTGATGTGTCAGGGCGAGTGTTCAGTTTGCATGCAACCTGGTGGGGGAGTACATTCTGCAGTTTGGCAGTTGTGGACAGCACATTCTGGGAACAAGATTGGCAAAAATTTCTCAAGATTTCAACAGTG
The DNA here is from genome assembly GCF_048772815.1 of Callospermophilus lateralis. Taxonomy (NCBI): domain Eukaryota; kingdom Metazoa; phylum Chordata; class Mammalia; order Rodentia; family Sciuridae; genus Callospermophilus; species Callospermophilus lateralis. The sequence continues at coordinate 545,111 of NW_027512934.1, forward strand.
TTTTGTTAAGTGTACAGAAAAACAGGAAGTGACAACTACATATTTTATTAACCTTTCATTCGACACTTCTTTTTCTGGCTACTTTTAATCATAAATATGATCATTGGGTGGTGTCACATTCCATGTCTGCTAGTGGGGTATTACCATTAGTTTAACTTGTCCAATTTGAGCCTGGAGAAAATAAATTACATGGTTGAGCAAGCAGGGTTTTTTAGTTAGCAATAATGTGAGGATTATTATTGGACCCGCCAGGGTTGATAAATGCGTAGTTAACCAGGGGGATTTTGTGAACCAAGATTCAAACCACCCTTTTTGGGCCTCTCTCTCTCGTTGACGCTCTTCAAGTCGTCATTTTAATTTACTCATAGATTTTTTTACAACTCCAGTATGGTTGGCATAAAAACAACATTCTTCCATCAATGCAAAACAAAGGCCCTCTTCTCTCATGAAGAGAAATTCCAATCCTCGACTGTTCTGTAAAACAACTTCAGAGAGATAGGTTAAAGATTCCTGCAATGCTGTGATGGAGGTTTCTAATATCTTTAAGTTTTGGCCTATTGCTGCTTCTATTTGGGTCATTTGTTTTGTCCCATGGACCAAGGCAGTGGTTCTTGTGCCCACTCCTGCAGCAACATGTATTCCTAATAGGATGGCGAAAGTGAGGGATATATGTTCCCAGTGGAACCAGGTTTTATGCCCCCCTATTTGATCTTCAAATGAACCTGTGTCATGATAGAGCACTCTGGGAAACATTTGCACAACTACACAATTAATCACATCTTTTGACCACTTCATGAAAACATAAACAATGTTTTATGTATATAGAATTATACTGTTTTAGGGATGGACAAGGCAAGGCACCTAAGATAGTACCAAAGACAGGAAAACAGTCCTATTTGTTTGCAACCATATTCAGAGGGCATTACTTCTGTTGTAATCAATTAAATCCCCGGAATCCCAAGTTTAGGTAGTTTCAGAATTTTGTACCCAACATATAAGAGAAGGGGCTCAGAAGTTCACAGTCTTAAGAAGTTCACAAGAAGCCGTTTGTCTTCTTTTTTTTTCTTCTGTTCTGGGAAAGTTAACCTTCCAAGGACACCTGGGTGAGGGAGAGCTTTATATTCCCTTTATTTTTCCCCCTGCCAACTGTTACCATGGAGCCCAGTTGGTAACTTCTTTATCTTACAAATGTAGCCATCTATGTGAAGCCTCAGCTAAAGGCCAAGGCCTTGTTCACATATTTTGTGAAAAATTAGTATGGGGGTGTCTAGCTTAGGATTGCAGATTTTTTTAGCCAGTGGCCAAGTAGAATAGGGCAACACGAAAAGTGGAATTTTATCTACTTAGAAATCTTTTATTGGGACTCTTTTGCTGAAATTCCTAAATTCAGCTATGTTGGAGATTTCTGGAGAAGGTCAGTTAAGACTTTTCTGTGGGCCTGGTACAGAGGGGGAAGACGGGGAAGGCATGGCTGTGAGCAGTTTCGTGGATCTGAGAATGAGGTAGAAGAAATGTAAAAGAATAATGGAAAAGGGGTTTTGGATTTTTCTAGGAACAAATCTTGAGCAGTACAACAGGTACAGCAGAGGGTAAGATGGGAGTTAGTATCCCAAAAAGCATTTGAGGGACTTTAAATACTTAGTAACATGTTTTCAGTGATGAAAAAGCAACTTTAAAGGCCATTTACATTGCATCTTGGATAAGGGTGTGAGGGCTCTTCTCAGCTGGTTTGGGCTTTGTGTTAGGTAGTAAGACGACCTGGTGGGACCCAGTGCGGGCAATGACAGGAGAAGAGAGGAGTGAGTTGGTTGAGGTGTACCTCAGTACCTGCTACCTCAAGAAGGGGGCAACGGTCTTAGAACAGGCGGAGGTTTGGGTTTTTGATCTAGTAATTGGAGGGGAGAAATCAGGTTGCATAGGTGAGAGTAAGAGCAGAGAGTCTGGAGCAGAAGGCTGAGGGTGAGGATCTATTGGAGAAGCATAGTTCAGGATGTGAGCAAAGGAGGGAAAAGGCCTCCACATAGGGGAATCTCCTTTTACCCTTTTCAGCACTTGCAGAAGTTAAAAAGGTCACGCAGAATTTGAGGATCCAGAGACCCCTCTGGGGGCCATCAATTTTGGTTATCTAATTGGTAATATGGCCAATGTTGTGTACAGAATTTGATGAGGAGTTTGGGTTCCATCAAGCAGTCCCTGTATGCTCACATCCTCATGACTTACAGAAGAAGCCGGCTTTCCCCCAACACAGTCTTGACTGTTTGTGGCTTTGATAGTCCGCCGGGCAAACATAGTAATCTAGGCTAGCCAACCTGCATCTGGCTCGCGTGTCCCTACATCCATAATATTTGTTTCCATTATCTATGGTAGAGAAGGGATTTAATGGAATTTTAGTGGGATCCACTTCATCAGGGATATCCCAATGGAAAAGACCTATAGCCAGCTGACAAATGTTTCTGTGGAGAGATGGCGACCATGTCCCTAAGTGGGCTGTATGCGAGATAGACCATACTTCTTGTCCAGTAAGATTTGTGATCAGCCATCGCTGCTGAATGGGCTGATGAGGTTTAGGACTACTGGTGGTCAAGGGGAGAGTCTATTGCCTTATCCACATGGCAAATACACAATTTGAAAGCGTTACCAGTCTTTTACAGTTTCCAGCCAGAGTCTGGACAGGGCACAGGCTTGAGATGAGAGGTATGGATCCAGGAAGTGATTCTGTCTACCTTTACTGCTGTAGGTGTTATAAGTAGCACCTGCTATGGTCCCTTCCAGCAGGGTTCCAGGGATGACACCTGATGTCGTCTAATGTAGACAAAGTCTCTTTCTTGATATTGATGTTGATTCCCCTCGTCACCGGGTTGGTAGGCAGTGTCCATCTGTCTTCACAGGTATCTATGTGGCTCTGGCTGAAAGACAATATCTCTAACTTTTTAAATTAGTGGGAAGTAGAAAGATCCTTCTAGGGTCCATCCAAATCCAAAGGTGAGCCATTCTGAGGCACAGAGAGTTTGCCAGGTCCAGCATTTTACTGAAAAAGAAAGATTCTGATCCCTTAAGCAAACTTTGTTGCAGTGAACAAGGGTCAGAGACAGAGGCATTGAAGTGCTCTGTCCCATAATGAAAGATACACAAACAGTAAAAGCAACAACACATGACACAGACAAGACAAGACAATAAAGACAGGATATGGAAGTCCAACACTGAGACCAGGACTGAGTAGTTGGCAAATCCCGATGGGTTGGCAATACCGAATCTGAAACAAAATATCACTGAGTCATGGAGACTATTGTTCCTCGATTTTCTGAGTCCTCTATGACGTCCCCCAGGGACTTGGCCTGTGGCTCTGTGACATGACTGTCAGCCACCATCGGAGAGAGCTCACGCTCTTCATCGACATCCATTTTGCCAAGCCCTGACCTGAAACCTGAAACCAGAAAGAGGCACCTTACTTACCCCGAGAGGAGTTCGTTGGGGTCGCTTGTCCACGCTGCCGGATCTCGGTGGAACCTCCATATGTAAAGGTCCGGTGACAATCGGGTGAAGAGACCACCAAGAGACTGTCTCATGCAAAGCAAAGGGTTTATTGGGGGTCCAGCATGCTGGGGCTCAGAGCTCACTTGAATAGAGCAGAGAGCCTTGAGAACAGGTTAAGCAGAGCTTATATATTTTCCTAGGAGAGGGCAGGGGGGGAAGTTTATTGATGGGTCCGGGCGAGTGAGCGGTTTGTGTGCAACCGGTTGAGGGAGTACATTCTGCAGTTTGGCAGTTTTGGACAGCACATTCTGGGAATAAGACTATCAAAAAGTTCTCAAGATTTCAACAGTGTTTTGTTAAGCATACAGAAAAACAGGAAGTGACAAGTACTTATTTTATTAACCTTTCACTGCGAACTATACTTTTCCAGAATTCCTAATGTTTCTATTGTGTTTGTTAAAGTTCATTTTTATTCAAACCTGGTACGTAATTATTTCTTCAGTTTATGGACATCATTAGGTATATCCATTCATTCACAAGTTCACAAATTTATAAACATTTGGTTCACTTTCAATCACTTCCTCCTTTGGAAGACATATATTCCTCCATGTTTCTTGACTGGTCTTTTTACTAAACTTCTTTCTAAACATATTATTTTCGATTCCATAATCATTTTTGAAGCAAAACTCACTCACTATTCATGATAAATGATAACCCTAACATTACCATTAGATATATAACTGGTTGGAATGAATGTATGTATATCAATATAAGATTTCCTATATATTTTCAGATATAAATACAATCCATTATTTAAATTTGGAACCAGTTATATAATTTATTCACAGTAGGGTCTATTAATGCATCATCTCTATATTCATCAAAACAGGGTAAACCTATTAGTATCCCCAGTACTAATTTATAAGTTTTCAAAATATTGCTCACAGAAATGGTGGAAGAAATACTCATGTCACCTTAGCTACATATACATATTATCACAGTAATATTCTGGACACAAAATGCAAAGGTCACACAGAACATAATTTAAGCTATGTATCCCAATCAAGGGCCCAAAGTCCTTCTGGGCTTCAAATATTACCTAGATTTCTGTTTTCATACTTATATTTCACCTCCATATTCTTATAAATATCGCAGGTTCCCAATATCATTCATCCAGCAAAATGATTCATAACCCAAATCGAACATGCTATTAACCCTAACCATTCTGTAAACTGAGATTGTTCACTCAATCTCACTTTACAGAAGAGCAGGGACAAAGTTAGTATTACAATACAGGAAGTTAGGAGATCTTTCACCTGCTGAGTACCTCAAAATCCATGCAGAAATGATCCCTGGAGAAGACGTAGGCAGCTATGAAGGACCTGAAACAGCAAAAGTCATCTTCCTTTGCAAACCACCCGATCAGGATGAAAGGATGTGTCTCAATCAGCCTATCTCTTCTTAATGTAGGGATGATGAATGAAACCAGGCATGTGTGGAGAGCTGTTCCCAGGTGCCTATGTTTCTATACCATTCTAACTTGTGAAAGTGTCACAGGAAATAGAGGCTGCCTCCTTTTCCTGAGACACTAGGAAGCAACTGTTATGACAAAGTGGTGGCCAAGACAGTGGCCTCATTCATTTTCTGAAGGAAGTGACCTCACCTCACTTCCTTGGTGATGGAAATCTCTGAATTTTGTGATCCAAGAAGCCAGGCACCCAGAGCCAGTCCCAGTCCCAGTCCAAGTGGGCTCACTTGTTTGGATTTACCAAGAGGCTAGATAAATAGCAAGAAATTTTTGAAATTCCCATGACCAGATGGTATTGGAGAACATTTGGATGAACTTTTACTGATCATTAGTGTACCAGACAGTGCCTTGATTGACTGGGATTTATGACAATGGTGTAGAACAGAGATGCTATTAAATTGGACCTTCCTGAGTAGTGAGCCCTGAGCTGTGGTGTGCAGGTGTGTGATGAATCATCTGTGGTTGCGCCATGTGGATTTGCCATTGATTTCCAAATGGCTTGTCACTGACATGGTGCAGTGACCAGACACTTATATGTAAAGGTGTCTTGTTAAATTGATAGTTTTCAGGGCAATGTGCAGAATCAGGTTGCTATAGACAAGGGGGCAAGCTATGTGGGAATGAAGCCTGGTTGGTGCATTCTCTTGTAGACCCTGAAAAACCACAAGTGACAAAACTCCCTCCAGCACTGTGTTCCAGTTGAACCCCTTGTATTTCGTGAGGCAAATACCAAACTCCCAGTGCTGCAGCAGGAAACACCACGAAAAGTGGAGGATGAACAAAAGGCTTCACAGTCCACACGGGGAGACACTTAGACCCCAGTGGCCACAGTTTACATACAAAGAGAGAATTCAGCACTGCTGCCTCATGTGCATTGGAAAGCAAGAAAGAATGTCCTCCAGGTCACATAGATGCAGACCCAGCTTTGATGATCTCACTACAAAGGAAGCTAAAGCTACTGACAACAACATATATTTCAAGTGCCCATCCTCAGAGGAAGTTTCTCTAGAAGTCTTTAGGCCAGCACACCTCCATATTTGTGGAGTGTTTACCCTGTACCTTACTTTGGGATACTCCTCTACCACCTCCAAGTTTGTGACCTCCTAAATATTTTCCATTCCAGATATGTATTTACAGATTTTCTAACTCTTCTCCTCTAATTTTTCTTATTTGGGGAGATGGTAACGTCAAGGCATTGTTCTGGATGAAAGTGGGAAGATTTTTGTGTAGCACATATTTGTATACACATTGGATTCATTTTCCAATTTTCCATTGCAAAAACTGAATCCCTGACACTAACACGTACCCTACAAAACTCTGACTACTAATCCTAATATGATGGAGAAAAATGACCCAAACCGAATAGAAAAACAAGCAGTTCTGAAGAGGCATGGTGTATAGTCGGACTTGCCTTTTGCATGATAAAGTGTAGGTGTTATAAACCTAGTCAATTTTTAATTGAAATAGTTCTCCATGTGTTTTTTCCTTTGATATTTATTGTTTGTTCTTCAAAACATTACATAGTTCTTGACATGTCATATTTCACACTTTGATTCAAGTAGGTTATGAACTTCCATTTTTCCCCGTATACAGATTGCAGCATCCCATCAGTTACACATCCATTGTTTTGCATATTGCTATACTAGTGTCTGTTGTATTCTGCTGCCTTTCCTGTCCTCTACTATCTCCCATCCCCTCCCCTCCAATCCTCTCAATGTACCCCATCTGCTGTAATTCATTTCTTCCCCTTGTTTTCGTCCCCTTTCCGCTCACTTCATCTTGTATTTAATTTTGTATAACCATGAGGGTTTCCTTCCATTTCCATGCAATTTTGCTTCTCTTTCCTTTTCCCTCCCACCTCTCACACCTGTTTAATGTTAACCATCTTCTCATGCTCTTCCTTCCAACTCTGTTCTCAGTTACTCTCCTTATATCAAAGAAAACATTTGGCATTTGTTTTTTAGTGATTGGCTATCTTCACGTAGCATAATACGTTCTAATGCCATCCATTTCTCTGCAAATTGTATGATTTTGTCATTTTTTAATGCAGAGTAATACTCCATTGTGTATAAATGCCACATTTTTTTAATCCATTCATCTATTGAAGGGCATCTAGGTTGGTTCCACAGTCTTCCTATTGTGAATTGTGCTGCTATGAACATAGATTTATCAGTGTCCCTGTAGCATGCTCTTTTTGGGTCTATAGGGATTAGACCGAGAAGGGGAATTGCTGGGTCAAATGGTGGTTCCATTCCCAGCTTTCCAAGAAATCTCCATACTGCTTTCCAAATTGGCTGCACCAATTTGCAGTCCCACCAGCAATGTACAGGTGTACCCTTTTCCCCACATCCTCGCCAGAACTTGTTGTCGTTTGACTTCATAATGGCTGCTAAGCTTACTGCAGTGAAATGGTATCTTAGGGTGGGTTTGTTTTGCATTTCTTTGAATGCTCGAGATGGTGAGAATTTTTTGATGTACTTATTGATTGATTGTATGTCCTCCTCTGAGAAGTGTCTGTTCAGGTCCTTGGCCCATTTGTTGATTGGGTAATTCATTTTCTTATTGTTAATTTTTTTGATTTCTTTGTATAACTCTGGATATTAGGGCTCTATCTGAAGTGTGAGGAGTCAAGATTTGTTCCCAGGGTGTAGGCTCCCTTTTTACCTCTCTTATTGTTTCTTTTTCTGAGAAAAATCTATTTAGTTTGAGTAAGTCCAGTTTGTAGATTCTAGTTATTAACTCTTATGCTATGGGTGTCCTATTGAGGAATTTGGAGCCCGACCCCACAGTATGTAGATCATAGCCAAAGTTTTCTTCCATCAGATGCCGTGTCTCTGATTTGATATCAAGCTCCTTGATCCATTTTGAGTTAACTTTTTTGCATGGAGAGAGAAAGGGATTCAGTTTCATTTGTTACATATGGAATTCCAGTTTTTCCAGCACCATTTTTTAAAGATGCTATCCTTCCTTCATTTCATGCTATTAGCTCCTTTATCAAATATAAGATAGCTGTAATTTTGTGGATTGATTTCTGTGTCCTCTATTCTGTACCATTGGTCCACCCACCTGTTTTGGTACCAGTACCATGCTCTTTTTGTTACTATTGCTCTGTAGTATAATTTGAGGACTTGTATCGCTATACCGCCTGATTCAAACTTTCTGCTTAGAGTTGTCTTTGATATACTGGGTTTTGTATTTTTCCATATGAATTTCATAATTGTTTTATCTATTTCTACAAGAAATGCCCTTGGGATTTTGATGGGCATTGCATTAAACCTATAGAGAACTTTTGGTAATATCGCCATTTTGATGATGTTAATTCTGCCTATCCATGAACAGGGTATATTTTTCCATCTTGTAAGATCTTCTTCTATTTCTCTCTTTAGGGTTCTGTAGTTTTCATTGTGTAAGTCTTTCACATCTTTTGTTACGTTGATTCCCAAGTATTTTATTTTTATTTTGAGGATATTCTGAATGGAGTGGTAGTCCTCATTTCCATTTCAGAGGATTTGTTGCTGATATACAGGAATGCCTTTGATTTATGATTGTTGATTTTATATCATGCCACTTTGCTGAATTCATTTACTAACTCTAATAGTTTCTTTGTAGACCCTTTTGGGTCTGCTTGGTATAGAGTCATGTCATCTGCAAATAGTGATAATTTAAGTTCTTCTTTTCCTAATTTTATGCCTTTAATTTCTTTCATTTGTCTAATTTCTCTGGCCAGTGTTTCGAGAACTATGTTGAACAGAAGTCGTGAGAGAAGGCATCCCTGTCTTGTTCCAGATTTTAGAGGGAATGCTTTCAATTTTTTCACAATTCAGAATGATACTAGCCTGAGGCTTAGCATAGATTGCTTTTACAATATTGAGGTATGTTCCTGTTATCCCTAGTTTTTCTAGAGTTTTGAACATAAAGGGATGCTGTACTTTGTTGAATACTTTTTCTGCATCTATTGGGGTGATCATATGGTTCTTATTTTTAAGTCTATTGATGTGGTGAATAACATTTATTGATTTCCGTATATTGAAACAGCCTTGTATCCCAGGGATGAATCCTACTTGATCATGTTGCACAATTTTTTAAATATGTTTTTGTATCTGATTCGCCAGAATTTTATTGAGGATTTTTGCATCTAGGTTCATTAGAGATATTGGTCTGTAGATTTGTTTCTTTGAAGTGTCTTTGTCTGTTTTATGAATCAGGGTGATATTGGCCTCCTAACATGAATTTGGAAGTTCTCTCTCTTTTTCTATTTCCTGAAATATCTTGAAAAGTACTGGTATTAGTTCCTCTTTAAAGGTTTTGAAAAACTCTGCTGTATACCCATTCGGTCCTGTTCTTTTCTTAGTTGGTAGTCATTGGATGGTTTCTTCTATTTCCTCAATTAATATTGGTCTGCTTAGGTTGTCTATATCCTCCTGACTCAATCTGGGCAGATCATATGACTTAAGAAATTTATCAATGCCTTCACTATCTTCTAATTTATTGGTGTATAAGGATTCAAAATAATTTCTGATTATCTTCTGTATTTCAGAAGTGTCTGTTGTGATATTGCCATTTTCATCCAGTATGATAGTAATTTGAGTTCTCTCTCTTCTTCTCTTTGTTAACATGGCTAAGAGTCTGTCAATTTTATTTATTTTTCAACTTTTAGTATTGTCAAATTTTTCAATTGATTCTTTTGTTTTGATTTTATTAATTTCAGCTCTGATTTTAATTATTTCTTGCCTTCTACTTCTTTTGCTGTTGTTTTGCTCTTTTTTTTCTAGGATTTTGAAATGAACTATGAGATCATTTATTTGTTGTTTTTTTTTTTCTTTTTTTAAGGAAAGAACTCCAAGCAATGAATTTTCCTCTTAGAACTGCTTTCAATGTGTCCCATTGATTCTGATATGTTCCGTCTGTCTTTTTCATTTATCTCTAAGAATTTTTTATTTTCCTCCTTGATGTCTTCTATAACCCATTGATCATTCAGTACGTATTGTTCATTCTCCAAGTGATGCATGAACTTTCCTTCCTTCTTTTTTTGTTGATTTTTCAGTTTCATTCCATTATGATCAGATAAGATGCCTGGTATTATCTATACTCCTTTATATTGTCTAAGAGTTGCCATGTGACATAATATATGATCTATTTTTGAGAGGTATCCATGTGCTGCTGAGAAAAAAGTGTAACTGCTTGATGTTGGGTGGTATATTCTATATATGTCTATTAAGTCTATGTTATTAATTGTGTTATTCAGTTCAATAGTTTCCTTATTCAACTTTTGTTTGGAAGATCTGTCCAGTAGTGAGAGAGGTGTGTTGAAGTCTCCCATGATTATTGTATTGTGGTCTATCAGACTCTTGAACTTGAGAAGAGTTTTTTTGATGAACATAGCTGAACCATTGTTTGGGGCATATATATTTATGATTGTTATGTCTTGTTGGTGTATGGTTCCCTTGAGCAGTATGTAGTGTCCCTCTTTATCCCCTTTGCTTAACTTTGGCTTGTCATCTATTTTATTTGATCTGAGTATGGACACTCCTGCTTGTTTCCGAAGTCCATTTGAGTGATATGATTTCTCCCAACCTTTCAACTTCAGTCTATGTTTCTCTTTTCCTATCAAATGCGTCTCCTGCAGGCAGAAAATTGTTGGGTCTTCTTTCGTGATCCATTCTACTAGCCTGTGTCTCTTAATTGGTGAGTTTAAGCCATTAACATTTAGGGTTACTATTGAGATATGGGTTGTTATTCCAGCCATATTTGTTTATTTATGTTACTAACCATGTTTTTTTTTTCCTCTTTGATTATTTTTCCCCCCTTTACTGTACTACCTCGCACTGTTGGTTTTCATTGTTATTTTCCATTTCGTCTTCCTATAATGTTTTGCCAAGGATCTTTTGAAGAAAGGGTTTTCTAGCTGCAAATTCTTTTAACTTTTGTTTATCATGGAAGGTTTTAATTTTATCTTCCATCCTGAAGCTTAAATTCGCTGGATACACAATTCTTGGTTGGAACCCAATTTCTTTCAGTGTTTGAAAAATGTTATTCCAGGATCTTCTAGCTTTCAGAGTCTGTGTTGAAAGATCAGCTGTTATCCTGATTGGTTTACCCCTAAATGTAATCTGCTTCCTTTCTCTTGTAGCTTTTAAAATTCTCTCTTTATTCTGTATGTTTGGCATCTTCATTATAATATGTCTAGGTCTTTATCTCTTATGATTTTGCACATTCGGCATCCTGTAGGCTTCTATGATTTGGGATTCTGTCTCATTCTTCATGTCTGGGAAGGTTTCTCATATTATTTCATTGAATAGTTTGCTCATTCCTTTGTTTTGCACCTGTATACCTTCCTGTATCCCAATTACTCTTAAGTTTGGTCTCTTCATGTTATCCCATATTTCTTGGATTTTCTGCTCATGGTTTCTTAACAGTCTTGCTGAGCTGTCTATGTTCTTTTCAAGTTGAAATACTTTGTCTTCATTGTCTGATGTTCTATCTTCTACGTGATCTACTCTGCTGGTAGTATTCTCAATTGAGTTTTTAAGTTGGTTTATTGCTTCCTGCATTTCTATGATTTCTGTTTGTTTTTTTTTTATAACCTCTATCTCCCTGTATAGTTGATCTTTTGCTTCTTGGATTGTTTATGTAATTTATTGTTGAAGTGATCTTTCATTGTCTGATTTTGCTGTCTAATGTCTCCCTGTTGACTCAGATCATCGGAAGCAAGTATATCCTAAATTTTTTATCTGACATTCCATCTGCTGCAGATATTACCTCTTCTAATGTTGAGTTGACCTGCATTGCTTGTGGTCTTTTCTTTCCTTGTCTTTTCCTACTGTTCGCGTTTTTTTCTGTTTGGTGGAACTTTTGTGTTATTGAATTTTACCCCTAAATGTTTATATTGCTATTGTATTCATGAAAAGTCTCCCTCACAGGTGTGGGCGGTGGCTCTGCCCCTCCTCCAATTGGGGCAATGTGCCTACCACACCAGCAGCCCTCTGGACCTGTTCTGCCGGTCGGTAGCCTGTCCGCCTACCTTGCAGGAGTGGGCAGTTGCTCTACCCCTCTTCGGGCGCTGTTCCTGTTCAGCCAGTGGGTCACAGGTCCACCTACCTTGCAGGGGCAGGTGTCGGCTCTGCCCCTCCGCGTGCCGCTGGGCCTCTTCTGTCTGTGGGTTGCAGGGCTATCTACATTGCAGGCGCGAGTGGCAGCTCTGCCCCTCCCTAAACCGGGGCGATATATCTACCAGGCTGGTAGGTTGCTGGGTCTGTTCTGCCAGAGGGTGAGAGGTCCACCTGCTTTCCAGGCACGGGCAGTGGCTCGGCCCCTCCCCAAACCTGGTTATGTGTCTAGCACCGTGGCGGGGCCTAGCGCCTGGTCTGTCGGTGTTCGCAGGTCTGCCTACTTCGCAGGCGCGGGGGCCGGCTCTGCCCCTCTGAAGGCAGCTGGGCCTCTTCTGCTGGTGGGTCACAGGTTCACCTATCTAGAAGTTGCAAGGGGTGTCTCTGCCCCTCCGCGGGTTGCTGGGCCTGTTCTCCCTGTGGGTCGCATGTCCGCGTTCCTTGCCGGCGCGCAGCGGCTCTGCCCAACCCCCAACCAGGACGATGTGTTTTGTACGATTGCGGGCCGCTAGGCCTGTTCTACCGGTGGCTCGCAGGTCCGCCTACCTTACAGGCGCGGTTGGCGGCTCTGCCCCTCCCTTCTCCATGTGTTTTTAAAGTTAACAAATATGAGAATTCCTGTCTCCATTTCTCTGTACCCTATTCAGCACATGTATTTTTATATGCACATATAGAATCCTACCTGGTATCACACGTAGATACTTGTGAGGTTGCTGACTTGGCAAATACAAATTGTGAGAAGAGATCACTCCTCCTAAATGCTGTTGGAACTTACAAAACAAACTATGGGTGAGCTTCCTAGTTGAACAACATTATACTTAAATTGATGTTCAGAAAAGTGAAGATTTTTGGATTTGTGGATGATATATATTTCATGATGTATTTCGATTGGGATTTATATTGCTACTTTTTAATGTATACGTGTGTGTGTGTGTGTGTGTGTGTGTGTGTGTGTGTGTGCATATATATATGTATAAACTCTCCAGATTTTTCAAAATATGAAATGTATGTGTCTTATTATATACTCCCTAAATTCATTGATGTTAATGAATGTGGATTTTTATTAAACTTTTCATAAGAATATTCTCTGGAATATTAATCCACCTGAAATATATATTTGTTTCCTAGTACTGAAAGCTAACTTCAGTGAATGGTGCATACAAATCCTAATATTGCTACAGTAAATGACTCAGTTTAACATCAATGCAAGTAGATTCCAATGGGACATGATATGTACTTTGACGTTCATTTTTATTCAAAACTGGTACATTAATATTTCTTCAGTTTTTGCACATAATAGAATAAATTTTTTATTCACAAATTCACAAATTTATAGGATTTTTTTTCACTTTCAATTACTTCCTGCTTCAGAACATATGTATTCCCCAGGTTTTGTGACTGTTGTTTTAATGAGACTTCTTTCCAAGCACATTATTTTTGATTTCCATAATCATTTTAGAAGCAAAACTCACAGACACTTCATGATAAACCATAACACTAATATTACCATTAGATGTATAACTGGTACGAATGATTGTATGAATATCAATATAAGTTTTCCAGTATATATCCAGATATCAATTCAATCCATTATTTAAATTTTGAACCAGTTATATTATTTATTCACAGTATGGTCTATTCATGCATTATCTCTATATTCGTATAACACAGCCTATACCTATTTGTACCCACAATACTAAATTATATGTCTTCAAAATATTGCTCCCAGAAATGGTGGAAGAAATACTCATGTCATCTGATCTATATATACATTAATCACAGTAATATTGTGGAAACAAAAAGCAAGGTCACACTTATGATTGTACCAAATCCTAAATGGAAAGTGAGCATGGATTAAAAAAAAAAATCCATATCCTGGTTGCCTAATGCTCTCAAAGTGAATCCTATTGGTGACTACATATTTGTTTCTTCCTGAAATTACATATTCAACTTCAACCCTGTTGAAAATGTCTAATCCTATCACTCACTTTATACTTGTCCTGATTTCCTAATGTCTCTATTGATATCTGATTTCCTGTATTTTTTCCCCAGTTTGTCACTGTGATTGACTCTTCACATGTGCTGACATTTACTTTCAGTCTCTACCCAAAACCCTATTGCTAAAGATCTTTTGGTCCAAATTCTATACACACTCTTCATTCTAAACCTACCGAATATCTTCCTAATCCACCAACTATCCCTTTTGGACCAGATATTCTCTTCGACATTCAATCATCCAAAAGACAAGATCCTATGCCACTGTATATCAATTTATCTGAGACACCTGTGCAGAACATAATTGAAAGCTAAGAATCCCAATCATGGGGCCAATTCCCTTCTGTCCTTCAAAAATTACCTAGATTTCTTTTTTCATACTTATATTTCACCTATATATTCTTGAAAATATCGCAAAATCCCAATACCATTATTCATCCCACAGAATGATTCCTAACCAAAATGGAACCTGTTATTAACCTTAACCATACAATGTTCCCTCAATCTAACTTTACAGAAGAGGAGGGACAGAATTGGTCTTCCAATACAGGAATGTAGGGGATCTTCCACCTCTGAGAACCTCAAAGTTCCATGCAGAAATGATCCCTGGAGAAGGTTTAGGCAGCTATGAAGGACCTGAGAGAGCAAAAGTCATCTTCCATGGCAAACAACCCGGTCAGGATGAAGGGATGTGTCAGAATCAGCCTCACTCTTCTTAATGTAGAGAAGATGGACCAAACCAGGCCAGTGTGGACAGCTGTTCCCGGCTGCCTATGGTTGATATACAATTCTCAGTTGTGAAAGTATCACAGGAAATAGGGGCAGCCTCCATCTCATGGGAACCTTGGAAGCAAATTTTAGGACAAAGTGGTTTCCAAAGCAGTGACCTCATTCAGTTCACAAAGGAGGTGACCTTCCTCACTTCCTTGGTGATAGAACTCTCTGAACTTGGGATCCAGGAAGCCAGGCAACCAGAGGCAGTCCCAGTACCATTCCCAGTGGGCTCACTTATTTGGATTTACAAAGAACAGAGTCAGTCTTTCTTGGTACCTACTGATGTGAGAATGGCCAAATTTCAGGAGAGCTCAGAAGAGGGTCCTTTCCTGAGAAAGCAGGTAGTTGCTCACAGCTGGCTCCTGACCACTTCGCAGATTTGGCCAAGGAGACCAGATCTGAGACAGGACAGGACATTTCAGGGAACATAATAAGGCCCACAAGTCAGAGGACACTCCGGATTGTCACAGACCTCTTTGGGGGAAGGAGGTGCCTTTGTGGGTGTGAGTGTGAGTTTGTGGTTTTGTCTCATGTTCTAAGAATAGGTAAAAAAGGTGGTTTGTTTGGTTTGGAGTGGACTGTCCCTAGTAAGTCGTTTCACAAAGTGAGTGTTTCTATGTCTGTGTATCCCACTCTGTTCGTGGTTGTCGACATTTGAAAAGAGAATTCATCAATGGATGTGTCCTGTTTAGTAGAATCCTTCCCAGCATTCATCCTGCCCAATTGATGAATGGACTGTGGCTTCCCTTATGGATGGAAAACACCTACTAATTTCCTAAGTTCCTGTTTTCTTCCTAAATCTGGCCACTCTCCAGAATAGGCTCATGGTTTTGTGTCCAAGATATGTACCACCTCCAAGCTCTGTGACAAGGTCATGTAGTGGATAGCTAAAGGGAATGGCTAGCATCTCAAAAAACTCAGATATCTGTGTGACCAGGAAAGCCTCAGTGGAGAAACTCTGCTTTGGGCCTTTTGCTAACCAATTCTTCTCTTCCCCTGAATGTGAGGAAGGTCTTGGCCTCAGGACACAGTTTGTGAAAAAGATCAGTCATTGTTGATGAAGTCTCTCGCCTTCCTCTGTTAGGTTCCTTACCACCATCAAGTGAGAATAGGAATCCTTTGAATCAAATGAGTTCTTCAAAGCCCTGCAAAGGCAATTGCATACATGCTTGTGTTTTCTCATGACTCCACATCACATAAAAAATCTATACCGACAGTCAGTAGGCCTCAAATTGGAAAAGCAGAGCAGTAATACTGTAAGGCATATTTGATCCCTCCTGGTTCACAGGAAGGGTGTACAATCCACCCTGACTTTAGGAAAATGATGGGCAAGCGAGCTTATTTGGACACTGTGTTGGGCTGCGCCCCTCATGGAAACATCCAGCCAGAGATTATGAGGAGTGTCTATATGGAAGAAGATGAGGGCCATGTAGAAGTGTTTTGGTTTTAATTGTGGTCATTTGTGTGGCGGTTGGAAGAGATGACTTGGTCCACAAGGGCTTGAACTCTGCTCTGATACTCCTTAGAGCCTGAGTTCTGGAACTCACCTGAGAGAAGTATTGCCATGAATTGTGTTGGGATTATAGGAGGCCACACATGAGATTAGCCCTTGGAAACTGAGATCTAGGCCCAGGGTGGCTTTCCACTGAGCACTGGGAATCTCAGCCAGGATAACACATGATTTTTTTACTGAAAGACTTGGAAGTCATAGTTGACACTCAAAACACACATGTACCTCACATTGTAGACCTCAATGAGCCTGGCTTCATGTGACCTTCTGGCCACTCTTTGGGAAGCCTTGTCTGTGAGAGTTCTCCAGAGCTTTCATTGAAATGAGCTTACTCACCATTTAATGGTTCCTGAATGAATTGAAACCCACAGTGCCTCCAACATCATCCTTGAAAAATGGATACATAAATACCATGAAATTTTTAATATTCCCATGACCAGGTGGCACTGGAGAAACTTTGGATGTCCTGTTGCTGATCATGAGTGTACCAGACAGTTCCTTGATTGACTGGTTGTCATGAAAATGGTATAGAACCGAGATGTCATAAGTTGGAGCCTGCTGAGTATTGGGGCTAGAGCAGTGGACTATATGGTTGTGAATAAATATCTGTTGTGGGACCACGTGGATCGGCCATTGGCTTCCAAAATACTTGTGACTGACATGGTGCAGGCAGCAGACCCTTATATGTAAAGGCATCTTGTTATATTGAGAGGATTCAGGGCAATGTTCAGAATTCGGTTGCTTTAGTCAAGGGGGAAAGCTATGTGGGATACATCCATGTTTCGAAAATTCTCCTGAAGACCCTGACCAATCACACGTGACAGAGCTCCCTCCAGAATTGTGTGCCAGTTGAACTCCTTGTATTTCATTAAGCCAATTCCAAACTCCCAGTGCAGCAGTAAGAAACACCACGAAAATGGAGGATGACCAAACGGCTTCACAGACCACATCGGGAGAAACTTAACTCCCAGTGGCCACAGTTTACCAAGAAAAAGAGAATTCAGAACTGCTGTCTCATGTTCATTAGAAAATAAGGAACCATTTCCTCCAGGTCACATAGATGCAGACCCACATTTGATGGTGTCACAACAAAGGAAGCTAAATCTCCTGATAACTTCATATATTTCATGTGCCCAACCTGAGAGGCATTTTCTCAAAGAGTCTTTAGGCCAGCAGAGCTGCAAGTTTGTGGAGTGTTTAACCTCTCCCTTACTTTTGGAAACTGCTCTACCACCTCCAATGTTGTGAACTCCTGAACATTTTCAGTTCCACATATGTAATCACAGGTTTTCGAACTCCTCTCCACTAATTGTGTCTTACTTGGAGCGAAGTAAATGTCAAGGAATTGTTCTGGATGAGAGTGGCAAGATTTTTGTGTAGCACATATTTGCATACACATTAGATTCATTTTTCTATTTTCATTTGAAATAATGATCCCTGACACTAACACATACCCTAATAGACTCTGACTACTAATGCTAATATGATGGATAAAAAGAAATGTAACAGAATAGAAATACAGGCCTTTCATAGGAGGCATGGTATATACTTGGATTTGCCTTCGGCTTTATCAAGGGTATGTATTATAAATCTTGTCAAATTTTAATTGTAATATTTCTCCATGAGTTTTACATGTATATATATATATATATATACTCTCTAGATTTTTCAAAATATGAAAAAAATGTGTCTTATTAAACACTCTCTAAATTCATTCATATACATGTATGTGGATATATAATCAACTTTTCACAAGATTATTCTCAGAAACATTCAACCACCTGAAATACATATTTGTTTCCTCGTCCTGAGAACTAACTTCAGTGAATGGTGCTTACAAATCCTAATATTTCTACAGTAACTGACACAGTTTATCATCAAAGCAAGTAGATTCCAATGGACATGATGTGTTTATTGATGTTCATTTTAATTCAACACTGGCACATTACAATTTCTTCTGTTTATGCACATCATAGGATATATATTTCCTCCACAGGTTAGCAAATATATAGGCATTTGTTTCACTTTCAATCACTTCCTGCTTCAGAACACATGCATT
Organism: Callospermophilus lateralis; assembly: GCF_048772815.1. Classification (NCBI taxonomy): domain Eukaryota; kingdom Metazoa; phylum Chordata; class Mammalia; order Rodentia; family Sciuridae; genus Callospermophilus; species Callospermophilus lateralis. The sequence continues at coordinate 563,557 of NW_027512934.1, forward strand.
CCTCCGTGTTTCTTGACTGGTCTTTTCATGAGACTTCTTTCCAAACACATTATTTTCGATTTCCTTTATCAGTTTTGAAGCAAAACTGAAACAGACTTCATGATAAACCATCACTGTAATATCATCATAAGATGTATAACTGGTTGGAATGAATGATTATATATCAATAAAAGATTTTTTATACATTTTCTGATATCAATTCAATACATCATTTAAAGTGTAACCAGTTATATTATTTATTCACATTATGGTCTATTCATGCATTATCTCTATATTCATAGACACAGGCTACACCTCGTTGTACCCCCAATACTAATTTATACATTTTTAAAATATTGCTCCCAGAAATGGTGGAAGAAATACTCATGTCACCTGATCTACATATGCATGTTATCACAGTAATATTCTGGACACAAAATGCAAAAGTCACACGTATGATTGTACCAAAGCCTAAAGGGAAACTCAACATGGATTACTAAAAACATCCATGACCAGGTTGCCTAATGCTCTCAAATGTCAATCCTATTGGTGACTACATATTTGTTTCTTCATAAGATTATATATTCAACCTCAAAACTGTTGAAAATGTTTAATTTTTTTTCACTCACTTGATACTCTTTGACTGATTTCCTAATGTCTCTATTGATATCTACTTTCCTACATATTTTCCAAAGTTCAACATTGTGACTGACCCTTCACATGTGCTGACATTGACATTCACTCTCTAACGGAAACACTATTGCTAATGAACTTTGGTCCAAATCCTATACTAGCTCTTCTTCCGAAACATACTGACTATCTTCCTGATCCTATCGACTATCACTTTTTGAGTGGATGTTCTCTACTGCATTCAATCATCCAAGGTGCAAGGTCCTATGCCATTGTATATCGATTTTTCTGAAACATGTATGCAGAACGTAATTCAAAGCTACGTATCGCAATCAGTTGCCCAATGCACTTCTGAGCTTCAAATCTTACCTAGATTTCTGTTTTCATACGTATATTTCATCTCTATATTCCTATAAATATTGCAGGTTCCCAAGATCATTATTCATTCTGCAGAATGATTCCTAATCCAAATCAAACCTGCTATTTACGATAACCATACACGGTTGCCTCAATCTAACATTACAAAAGAGCAGGGACAGAGTTCGTCTTACAATACAGGAATGTAGGGTATCTTCAAACTGCTGAGAACCTGAAAGTTCGATGCAGAAATAATCCCTGGATAAGATGTCAGCAGCTATGAAGGACCTGTGAGAGCAAAAGCCATCTTCAATGGCAAACAATCTAGACAGGAAAAAGGAATGTGTATGCATCAGACTCTCTCTTTGTAAGGTAGAGAAGATGGACCTAACCAGGCCTGCGTGGAGAGCTGTTCTCAGGTGCCTATTTTGATATACCATTGAAACTAGTCAAATTGTCAAAGGAAGTAAGGGCAGCCTCCATCCAATGTGACCCTTGGAAGCAATGGTTAGGGCAAAGTTGTTGCCAAGGCAGTGACCTCATTGAGTTCCTGAAGGAAGTGACCTACCTAACTTCCTTGGTGATGGAACACTCTGAAATTTTGATGCAAGAAGCCAGGCACCGAGAGCCAGTCCCAGTCCCAGTCCCAGTGCGCTCACTTGTTTGGATTTACCAAGTACAGAGTCAGACCTTCTTGGTACCTACTGATGTGAGGATGGCCAAATGCCAGGAGAGCTCTGAAGAGAAGCCTTTCCTGAGATAGCAGGTAGTGGCTAGCCGTTGGCTCCTCACAGCATCACAGAGTTTGCCAAGGAGACAAGATCTGAGACAGGAGAGGTCATTTTGTGGAGAACATAGTATGGCCCACCAGTCAGAGGACACTCCGGATAGTCACAGACCTACTTTTGGGAAGGAGTTGCCTTTGTTTGTGGATGTGAGTTTGCGGTTTTGTCTCATGTTCTGAGAATAGGTAGGAAATGTGGTTGGTTTTGTTTGGAGTCGACTGTTTCTAGTAAGTCTTTTGACAAGGCGACTTTCTATGTCTGTGTATCCACTGTGTCCGTGGTTGTCGACATTAGAAAAGAGAATGCATCAATGGAGGTGTCCTGTCTAGTAGAAAGCTTCCCAGCATTTATCCTACACAATTGATGAATGGACCGTGGTATGCCTTATGGATAGGAAACACCTACTAACATCCTAAGTTCCTGTTTTTTTCCTGAATTCTGGCCACTCTCCAGAATAAGCTCATGATGTATTGTCCAAGATATGTACCACCTCCAAACTCTGTGACATGTCCATGTTCTTGATAGCTGAAGGAAATGGGAACATCTCAGAAAACTCAGATATCAGTGTGAGCAGTAAAGTCTCAGTGGAGAAACCCTGCTTTGGTCCATTTGCTTACCTATGGTTCTGTTGCCTTGAATGTCAGGAAGGTCTTTGCATCATGCCACCCCTTTGTGAAGCCTGAAGAAACAGATTTCAAATGGAAATGAATGTGCATCACCTGTGGCTCTTTGCTTAATTGCTTTGGAAAAGGATGTGTCTTAATCAGACACTAGGTTCTGTTTGAGGCTGTGGATAAGATTCTCAGCTCCTGATAGATGTAAAGAAGATCCCATGTGTGCATCCAAAACCAAAATGGCAAAAAGATCAGTCATTGTAGATGAAGTCTCCTGCCTTCCTCCTATAGGTTCCTGACCTCCATCAAGTGAGAATAGGGATTTTTTTTTGGGTCAAATGAGTTCTTCAAAGTCCTGCAGAAGTACTTGGGTTCTCTCATGATGCCAAATCACATAATGAATCTATACCTGACTGTCAGTAGGCCTCAAATTGGAGAAGCAGAGCAGCGTTAACGGCAGGCTTTTTTGATCACTCCTGGTTCACAGGAAGGGTGTCCAGGCCACCATGAATTTAGACAAATGAGTGGCAAGGGTGCATATTTTGGACACTGTCTTGGCTGCGCCCCTCATGGAAACCTCCAGCCAGAGTTTATAATGACTGTCTATATGGATGAAGATGAGGGACATGTGGGAATGTTTTGGTTTTAATTGTGGTCATTTGTGTGGCGGTTGGAAGAGATAACAGGGTCCACATGTGCTTGAACTCTGGTGTGATTCCTCTTAGAGACTGAGATCTGGAACTGACCTCAGAGAAGTGTTGCCATGAATTGTGTTGGGATTTTAGGAGGCCACGCATAAGAGTTGCCCTTGAAACCTGAGATCTAGGCCCAGGGTGACTTTCCACAGAGAACTGAAATTCTCAGCAAGGATATCGCATGATTTTATTCTGAAAAACTTGGCAGCCATAGTTAAGAGTCAAAAGACACATGGACGTCCCGTTGTAGACCTCAATGGGCCTGGCTTCATGTGACCTTTTGGCCACTGTTTGGGAAGCCTTGCCTGTGAGAGTTTTTCAGGGCTTTCATTGAAATGAGAGTCCTCCCCATGTAATGGTTCCTGGAAGAATGGAAACACCAAAGTGCCTCCAACTTCATTCTTGAAAAATGGATAGATAAATACCATGATGTTTTTGAAATTCCCAATGACCAAGTGGCACTGGAGAACCATTGGTTGTTCTCTTGCTGATCATTAGTGTTACAGACAGTGCCTTGATTGGCTGGGTTTCATGAAAATGGTGTGGAACAGAGATGCCAGTAAGTTGGAGCCTGCTGAGTAGTGGGCCTAGAGCAGTGGTGGGCAGGTGTGTGATAATACAACTGTGGTGTGACCATGTGGATCAGCCATTGGCTTCCAAATAGCTTGTGACTGACTTGGTACAGCCAGCAGACTATTATATGAAAAGGCATCTTGTTATATGGAGAGGTTTCTGGGCAATGTTCAGAATCAGGTTGCGATGGTCAAGGGGGCAAGCTATGTGGGATAGAACCCTGGTTGGTGAATTCTCCTGCAGACCCTGACCCAACACACGTCACAGAACTCCCTCTAGCACTATATCCTAGTTGAACTCCTTGTATTTCGTGAAGCAAATACCAAACTCCCAGTGCAGCAGCAAGAAACACCACAAAAAGTTCAGGATGACCAAATGGCTTCACAGTCCACTCAGGGAGACACTAAGCTTCCAGTGGCCACAGTTTACCAACAAAGAGAGAAATCAACACCGGTACCTAATGTTCAATGGAAAATAAGAAACGATGTCCTCCAGGTCACATAGATGCAGATCCAGCTTTGATGGTCTCACCAGAAATGAAGCTAAAGCTCCGGACAACAAGATATATTTCATGTGTCCAAACTCAGAGGCAGTTTCTCAAGAAGGCTTTTGGCCAGCAGAGTTCCATGTTTGTGGAGTGTTTACACAGTCACTTAGTTTTGGAAACTCCTCTACCACCTCCAAGGTTGTGAACTCCTGAGCATTTTCCATTCCAGATATGTATTCACTGATTTTCTAACTCTTCTCTTCGAATTGCATCTTACATAGGGTGAAGATAATGTCAATGGATTTTTCTGGATGAGAGTGGGAAGACTTTTGTGTAGGACATATTTGCATACATATTGGATTCATTTTCGAATTTTCCATTTGAAATACTGAATCCCTGACACTAAACCATACCCTACTAGTGTCTGACTACTAATCCTAATATGAGGCAGAAAAATAACCCAAACATAATAGAAATACAAACAGTTCAGAGGAGGCATGGTGTATAGTTGGACTTGCCTTTTGCATTATAAAGGTTAGGAGTTATTAATCTAGACAATTTTTGTTGCAATAGTTGTCCATGTGATTTTAAAGATAACAAATATGTGAATTCTTGTCTCTCTTTCTCTGTAGCCTACTCAGCACATATATTTTTATATGCACATAGAGAATCCTACCTGGTACTACACGTACATTCTTGTGAGGTGGCTGACTTGGCAGATACAAATTGAGAGAAGAGATCACTCCTCATAAACGCCGTTGGAACTCAAAATTCAACCTATGGGTGAGCTTCCTAGAGAACAAAATTATACACAAATCTTTGTTCAGTAAAATGAATATTTTTGGATCTGTGGATGATATATACTTCATGGTGAATTTTGATTGGCATATATTGCTATTTTTAATGTCTCTGTGTGTGTGTGTGTGTGTGTGTGTGTGTGTGTGTATATATATATATATATATATATATATATATATATATATATATACACACACTCTCTCCATATTTTTCAAAATATGAAATATATGTGTCTTATATACACTTCCTAATTTCATTCATGTTCATGAACGTGGATTTATAATCAACGTTTCACAAGATTATTCTCAGAAAATTTCATCCACCTGAAATACATATTTGATTCCTAGTGCTGAAAACTAACTTCAGTGAATGGTGCACACAAATCCTAACATTTCTACAGTAACTGACACAGTTTATCATCAATGCAAGTAGATTCCTATGGGACATGATATGTATATCGACGTTCATTTTTATTCAACACTGGGACATTACAATTTCTTCAGTTTATGCACATCATAGGATATATATTTCCTCCACAATTTAGCAAATTTATAGGGATTTGTTTCACTTTCAATCTCTTCCTGCTTCAGAACACATGTTTTCCTCCATGTTTCTTGACTGATCTTTTCATGAGATTTCTTTCCAAACACATTATTTTCGATTTCCTTTATCACTTTTAAAGCAAAACGGACACACACTTTATGATAAACCATAACTATAATATCACTATTAGATGTATAACTGGTTGGAATGAATGATTTTATATCAATAAAAGATTTCTTATATATTTTCTGATATCAATTCAATACATTTTGTAAAGTGGAACCAGTTATATTATTTATTCACAGTATGGTCTATTCATGCATTATCTCTATATTAATAGACACAGGTTACACCTCTTTGTATCCCCAATACTAATTTATACATCTTCAAAATATTGCTCCCAGAAATGGTGGAAGAAATACTCATATCACCTGATCTACATATGCATGGTATCACAGTAATATTCTGGACACAAAATGCAAAATTCACACGTATGACTGTACCAAAGCCTAAATGGAAACTGAACATGGATTACTAAAAACATCCATGACCAGGTTGCCTAATGCTCTCAAATGTCAATCCTATTGGTGACTACATATTTGTTTCTTCCTAAGATTATATATTCAACCTCAATACCATTGAAAATGTCTAATTTTTTCACTCACTTTGTACTTTTCCTGATTTCCTAATGTCTCTATTGATATCTACTTTCCTACATATTTTCTCCAGTTCAACATTGTGACTGACCCTTCACATGTGCTGACATTGACATTCACTCGCTAACCGAAACCCTATTGCTTATGAACTTTTGTCCAAATCCTATACCCACTCTTCTTCCGAAACATACTGACTATCTTCCTGATCCTATCAACTATCCCTTTTTGAGTGGATGTTCTCTACTACATTCAATCATCCAAGGTACAAGGTCCTATGCTATTGTATATCGATTTTTCTGAAACATGTATGCAGAACGTAATTCAAAGCTACGTATCACAATCAGTTGCCCAATGCACTTCTGAGCTTCAAATCTTTCCTAGATTTCTGTTTTCATACTTATATTTCATCTCTATATTCCTATAAATATTGCAGGTTCCCAAGACCATTATTCATCCCGCAGAATGATTCCTAACCCAAATCAAACCTGTAATTAACCCTAACCATACACTGTTGCCTCAATCTAAAATTACAAAAGAGCAGGGACAGAGTTCATATTACATTACAGTAATGTAGGGTATCTTCCAACTGCTGAGAACCTCAAAGTTCGATGCAGAAATGATCCCTGGAGAAGATGTAGGCAGCTATGAAGGATCTGAGAGAGCAAAAGCCATCTTCCATGGCAAACAACCTGAACAGGATGAAGGGATGTGTATGCATCAGCCTTTCTCTTCTTAATGTAGAGAAGATGGACCTAACCAGGCCTGCGTGGAGAGCTGTTCCCAGGTGCCTAATTTGATATACCATTTTAACTAGTCAAATTGTCACACAAAGTAGGAGCAGCCTCCATCTAAAGGGACCCTTGGAAGAAACTGTTAGGACAAAGTTGTTGCCAAGAGAGGGACCTCATTCAGTTCCTGAAGGAAGTGACCTAGCTAACTTCCTTGGTGATGGAACTCTCTGAAATTGTGATGCAAGAAGCAATGGCACCGAGAGCCAGTCCCAGTCCCAGTCCCAGTGGGCTCACTTGTTTGGATTTACCAAGTACAAGTAAGACTTTCTTCGTACCTACTGATGTGAGGATGGCCAAATGCCAGTTGAGCTCTGAAGAGGGGCCTTTTCTGAGATAGCAGGTAGTGGCTAACTGCAGGCTCCTCACAGCATCACAGAGTTGGCCAAGGAGACATGATCTGAAAGTGGAAAGGCCATTTCGAGAGGAACATAGTATAGCCCACAAGTCAGAGGACACTCTGGATAGTCACAGACCCACTTTTGGGAAGGAGGTGCCTTTATGTGTGTGGGTGTGAGTTTATGGTTTTGTCTCATGTTCTGAGAATAGGTAGAAAAGGTGGTTGGTTTGGTTTGGAGTCGACTGTTTCTAGTTACTCTTTTCACAAGGCAAGTGTTTCTATGTCTGTGTATCCACTGTGTCCGTGGTTTTAGACATTAGAAAAGAGAATGCATCAATGGAGGTGTCCTGTCTAGTACAAAGCTTCCCAGAATTCATCGTTCACAATTGATAAATGGACTGTGGTTTGCCTTATGGATAGGAAACAACTACTAACTTCCTAAGTTCCTGTTTTCTTCCTGAATTCTGGCCACTCTCCAGAATAAGCTCATGATTTATTGTCCAAGATATGTACCACCTCCAAGCTCTGTGACATGTCCATGTTCTTGATAGCTGAAGGGAATGGGAACATCTCTGAAAACTCAGATATTAGTGTGAGCAGTAGAGTCTCAGTGGAGAAACCCTGCTTTGGTCCATTTGCTTACCTATGGTTCTGTTGCCTTGAATGTCAGGAAGGTCTTTGCCTCAGGCCACCCCTTTTAGAAGCCTGAAGAAACAGTTTTCAAATTTAAATGAATGGGTATCACGTGTGGCTCTTTGCTTAATTGCTTTGGAAAGGGATGTGTCTTAATCAGACACTAGGCCCTGATTGAGGGGGTGGCTAAGATTCTCAGCTCCTGATAAATCTAAAGAAGATCCCATGTGTGCATCCAAAACCAAAATGGCAAAATGATCAGTCATTGTGGATGAAGTCTCTTGTCTTCCTGTGTTAGGTCCTGAACTCCATCAAGTGAGAATAGGATTCCTTTGGGTCAAATGAGTTCTTCAAAGTCCTGCAGAAGTGCTTGGGTTCTCTCATGATGCCAAATCACATAAGCAATCTATACCTGACATTCAGTAGGCCTCAAATTGGAGAAGCAGAGCAGTATTAACAGCAGGCCTATATGATCACTCCTTATTCACAGGATGGGTTTCCAGGCCACCCTAAATTTAGACAAATGAGGGGCAAGGGTGCATATTTTGGACACTGTCTTGGGCTGCGCCCCTCATGGAAACCTCCAGCCAGAGTTTATGATGAGTGTCTAAATGGATGAAGATGAGGGCCATGTGGAAATGTTTTGGTTTTAATTGTGGTCATTTGTGTGGCGGTTGGAAAAGATGACTGGGTCTACATGAGCTTGAACTCTGGTGTGATTTCCCTTAGAGACTGAGTTTGGGAACTGACGACAGAGAAGTATTGCCATGAATTGTGTTGGGATTGTAGGAGGCCACACATGAGAGTTGCCCTTGAAACCTGAGATCTAGGCCCAGGATGGCTTTCCACAGAGAACTGAAAATCTCAGCAAAGATATCACATGATTTTATTCTGAAAAACTTGGCAGCCATAGTTAGAGTCAAAAGACACATGGACCTCACGTTGTAGACCTCAATGGGCCTGGCTTCATGTGACCTTTTGGCCACTGTTTGGGAAGCCTTGCCTATGAGAGTTCCTCAGAGCTTTCATTGAAATTAGCTTCCTCCCCATGTAATGGTTCCTAGATGAATGGAAACCCCAAAGTGCCACCAACTTCATTCTTGAAAAATGCATAGATAAACACCATGAAATTTTTGAAATTCCCAATGACCAGGTGGCACTGGAGAACCATTGGATGTCCTGTTGCTGATCATAAGTATAACAGACAGTGCCTTGATTGACTGGGTTTCATGAAAATTGTGTAGTACAGAGATGCCAGTAAGTTGGAGGCTGCTGAGTAGTGGGCCTAGAGCAGTGGTGGGCAGATGTGTGGTAATACATCTGTGTTGTGGCCATGTGGATCTGCCATTGGCTTCCAAATGGCTTGTGACTGACTTGGTGCAGCCAGGAGACCATTATATGAAAAGGCATCTTGTTATATGCACGGGTTTCAGGGCAATGTTCATAATCAGGTTTCTATGGTCAAGGCGGTAAGCAATGTGGGATAGAAGCCTAGTTGGTGGATTTTCCTGCAGAGCCTGACCCACCACACGTTACAAGACTCCCTCAAGCACTGTGTGCCAGTTGAATTCCTTGTATGTCATGAAGCAAATACCAAACTCCCAGTGTAGCAGCAAGAAACACCACGAAAAGTGGAGGATGACCAAATGGCTTCAAAGTCCACACGGGCAGTCACATTGCCCGAAGTGGCCACAGTTTACCTACAAAGAGAGACTTCAGCACTGGTGCCTCATGTTCATTGGAAAATAAGAAACCATATCCTCTAGGTCACATAGATGCAGACCCAGCTTTGATGGTCTCACAACAAAGGTAGGTAAAGCTCCTGACAAAAACATATATTTCAAGTGCACAACCTCAGGGGCAGTTTCTCAAGAAGTCTTTAGTCCAGCAGAGCTCCATGTTTGTGAAGTGTTTACCCTGTTCCTTACTTTTGGAAACTCATCAACCACTTGCAAAGTTGTGAAATCATGAGCATATTCAATTCCAGATATGTACTCACAGATTTTTTACCTCTTTTCATATAATTGTGAATTACTTAAGGTGAGGGTAAGTCAAGGCATTGTTCAGGATGAGAGTGGAAAGATTTTTTGTATCACAATTTTGCATACACTTTGGATTAATTTTCCTAGTTGAACAACATTATACATAAATCCATGTTCAGTATAATAAATTTTTTGCATCCGTGGATGATATATATTTCACTATGAATTTCAATTGGCATACATATTGCTACTTTTTAATGTCTTTGTTTTTTTTGTATATATATATATATATATATATATATATATATATATATATATATATATATATATATCTCCTATCCAGATTTTTCAAAATATATGTGTTTTATTATACACTCTCTAAATTCTGTTATGTTCATATATGTGGATGTATAATCAACTTTTCACAAGATTATACTCAGAAATATTCATCCACCTGAAATACATATTTGTTTCCTAATACAGACAACTAACTTCAGTGAACGATGCATACAAATCCTAATATTTCTACAGTAACAGACTCAGTTTTACAATGCAAGTAGATTCCTATGGGGCATGACATGTATTTTGACGTTCATTTTTATTCAAGACTTGTACGTTGCTATTTCTTCAGTTTATGCACATCATATGATATATATTTCAACCACAAGTTAGCATATTTATAGGCATTTGTTTCACTTTCAATCACTTCCTGCTTCGGAACAAATGTATTCCTCCATGTTTCTTGACTGGTCGTTTCATGAGACTACTTTCTAAACACATGATTTTTGAATTACATAATCACTTTTGAAGCAAAAATCACACCCTTCATGATAAACCATAACCATAATATTACCATTAGATGTATAACTAGTTGGAATGAATGATAGTATTTCAATATAAGATTTCTTATATATTTTAAGATATCAATTCAATCCATTATTATATGTAGAACTAGTTATATTATTAATTCACAGTGTGGTCTACTCATGCATTTTCTCTAGATTCATATACACAGGGTACATCTCTTTGTACCCCCAATACTAATTTATACATCTTCAAAATATTGCTTCAAAAAATGGTGGAAGAATTACTCATGTAACCTGATCTACATATATATTTTATCACAGTGATATTCTGGACACAAAACGCAAGGCTCACACTTATGTTTGTACCATAGCCTAAATGGAAATTGAACATGTATTACTATAAACATCCATGTCCAGGTTGTCTAATACTCAATATCATTCCTATTGGTGACTACATATTTGTTTCTTCCTAAGATTATATATTCAAACTCAACCCTGTTGGAAATGTCTAATCCTATCACTCACATTATACTTTGCCTTATTTCCTAATGTGTCTATTGATATCTGTTTTCCTACATATTTTCCCCTGTTCATCATGTGACTGACTCTTCTCATGTGCTGACATTTACGTTCACTCTCTAACCAAAAACCTATTACTAATGAAATTTGTTCCAAAACCTATACTCACTCTTCTTCCTAAACCTACTGACTATCCCAGTTTGAGTGGATGTTCTCTTCTACATTCAATCATCCAAGGTACAAGGTCTTTTGCCATTCGATATCGAATAATGTGAGACAACTGTTCATAATGTAATTCAAAGCTAAGTATCCCAATCAAGGGCAAAATGCCCTTCTGGGCTTCAAGTCTTACCTAGATTTCTGTTTTCATACTTATATTTCACCAATATATTCTTATAAATATTGTATGTTCCAATACCATTATTCATCTAACAGAATGAATCCTAACCCAAATGGAACATGTTATTAACCCTAAGAATGCACCGTTTCCTCAATCTAATTTTACAGAAGAACATGGACAGAGTTTGACTTACAACACAGAAATGTAGGTGATCTTCCACCTGCTGAGAACCTCAAAGGTCCATGTAGAAATGATCCCTGGAGAAGATGTAGGCAGCTATGAAAGACCTGAGAGAGCAAAAGTCATCTTCCATGGCAAACATCCTGGTCAGGATGAAAGGATATGTCGGAATCAGCCTCTCTCTTCTTAATGTAGAGAAGATGGACCAAACCAGGCCTGTGTGGAGAGCTGTTCCAGGAGCCTATGGTTGATCTACCATTCTAACTTGTGAAAATTTCAAAGGAAGTAGGGGCAGCCTCCGTTTCATTGGTCAATTGAAAGCAACTGTGAGGACAAAGTGTTTTCCAAGGCAGTGACCTCATTCAGTTCCTTAAAGAAATGACCACACCTTACACTTTTGGTGATGGAACACTGTGAACTTTTGATCCAGGAAGCCAGGAACCCAGAGTCAGGCCCAGTCCCAGTCCCATTGGGCTCGCTTGTTTGATTGAACAAGGACAGAGACATTATTTTTTGGTCCTACTGTTGTGAGGATGACCAAATGCCAGGAAAGCTCTGAAAACTGGCCTTTCCAGAGAAAGCAGGTAGTGGCTCATCGCGGACTCCTGACAACTTCACAGAGTTGGCTAAGGAGACCAGATCTGAGACAGGACAGGCCATGTTGGGGGAATATATTATGGCCCACGAGTCAGACCACCCTCTGGATAGTCACAGACCTACTTGGGGGAAGGAGGTGCCTTTGTGGTTGTGGGTGTGAGTTTTTGGTTTTGTCTCATGTTCTGAGAATAGATAGGAAAGGCGGTTTGTTTGGTTTGGTATGGACTGTTTCTAGTAAGTCATGTGACAAGGCGAGTGTTTCTATGTCTGTGTGTCCCACTGTGTCCGTGGTTGTAGACATTAGAAAATAGAATGCATCAATGGATGTGTCCTGTCTAGTAGAAAGCTTCCCAGTATTCATCCTGCCCAATTTATGATTAGGCAGAAGATTGCCTTATGGATGGGCAACACCTGCTATCTTCCTAATTTCCTATTTTCTTCCTGAATTCTGGCCACACTCCAGAATAGGCTCATGGTTTTTAGTAAAAGATATGTACCACCTCCAAGCTCTGTGATATGGCCATGTACTGGATAGCTGAAGGGACTGGCGAGCACCTCAGAAAACTCAGATATCAGTTAGACCAGAAAAGTCACAGTGGAGAAACCCTGCTTTGGGCATTTTGCTTACCTATTTTTCTTTTGCCCTGAATGTCAGGAAGGTCTTTGCCTCCAGCCACCCCTTTGTGAAGCCCTAAGAAACAGTTTTCAAATGGAAATGAATGGGCATCACCTGTGGCTCTTTGCTTAATTGCTTTGGAAAGGGATGTGTCGGAATCAGCCTCCTGGCCCTGTGTGAGGCTGTGGCTTAGATTATCAGCACCTGATGAATCTAAAGAAAGATCCCATGTGTGCATCCAAAATCAAAGGGCAAAAATTGCAGTCATTGTGGATGAAGTCTCTAGCTTTCCTCTGTAAGGTTTCTCACTTCAATCAAGTGAGAATAGGGATCCTTTGGGTCAAAAGAATTCTCCAAATCCCTGCAAAAGCTTGCCCATGTGTGCTTGGATTTTCTCATGACTCCAAATCCCATAAAGAATCTAAACCCCACAGTCAGAAAGCCTCAAATTGTAGAAGTGGAAAAGTATTAATGGCAGACCTATTTGATTACTCCTGGTTCACATGAAGGGTGTCCAGGCCACTGAGATTTTAGGCAAATGAATGACAAGGGAGCTTATTTTGGACACTGTCTTTGACTGTGCCCCTAATGGAAAACTCCAACCAAAGGTTATGAAGAAGATGAGGACCGTGTGGGAGTGTTTTGGTTTTAAATGTGGTCATTTGTGTGGCAGTTGGAAGAGATGATTGGGTCCACCTGGGCTTGAACTCTGGTGTGATTCCCCTTAGAGACTGAGTTCTGGAACAGACCTCAGAGAAGTATTGCCATCAATTGTTTTGGGATTTTAGGAGACCACACATGAGAGTGACCATTGGAAACTGAGATCTAGGCCCAGATTGACTTTCCACAGATCACTGGGAATCTCAGTGAGGAAATCACATTATTTTATTCTGAAAGACTTGGCAGCCATAGTTGAGAGTCAAAAAACACATGGACCTCACATTGTAGAACTCAATAGGCCTGGCTTCATGCGACCTTTTGGCCACTCTTTGGGAAGCCTTGCCCTTGAGAGTTCCCCAGAGCTTTCATTGAAATGAGCTTCCTCACCATTTAACAGGTCCTGAATATATTGAAACCCACAGTGCCTCCAACATCATCCTTGAAAAATGGCTAAACAGATACCATGAAATTTTTGAAATTCCCAAGACCAGGTGGCACTGGAGAACCTTTGGATGTCCTGATGCTGATCTTGAGTACACCAGACTGTGCCTGGATTCACTAGATTTCATGAAAATTGTGTTGAATAGAGATGCCAGTACGTTGGAGCCTGCTGAATAGTGGGCCTAGAACAGTGCTTGGCAGGTGTGTGATAAAACATGTGGTGGGGCAATGTGGATCTGCATTTGGCTTCCAAATGGCTTGTTACTGACATGGTGCAGCCAGTGGATACTTCTGTGTAAAGGTATCTTGTTATATGGAGAGCTTTCAGGGCAATGTTCAGAATCAGGTTGCTATGGTCAAGGGGGCAAGCTATGTGGGATAGAAGCCTGGTTGGTGCATTCTCCTGCAGACCCTGATCCACCACTCATCACAGAACTGCCTCCAGCACTGTGACACAGTTGAACTCCTTGTATTTCGTGAAGCAAATACCAAATCCCCAATGCAGCAGCAACAAACACCATGAAAATTGGAGGATGACCAAATGGCTTCACAGCCTACACTGGGAGACACTTAGCCCCCAGTGTCCACAGGTTACCTACAAAGTGAGAATTCAGCACTGCTGCCTCATTTTCATTAGAAAATAAGAAACCGTGTCCTCCAGGTCACATAGATGCAGACCCAGGTTTGATGGTCTCACTACAAAGGAAGCTAAAGCTTGTGACAACAAGATATATTTCAAGTGCCCAAATTCAGAGGCAGTTTCTCAAGAAGTCTTTAGTCCAACAGAACTCCATGTTTGTCGAGTGTTCACCCTGTCCCTTACTTTTGCAAACTCCTCTACCACCTCCAAGGTTTCAAAATCCTGAGCATATTCCATTCAAGATGTGTTTTCACTGATTTTCTAACTCTTCTCCTCTTATGATGTTTTAGTTGGAGCGAAGGTACTGTCAAGGCATTGTTCTGGATAAGAGTGGAAACATTTTTGTGTAGCACATGTTTACATACACATTGTATTCATTTTCCAATTTTCCATTCGAAATACTGAATCCCTGACACTAACCCCTACCCTACTATATTCTGACTACTAATACTAATATGATGGAGAAAAATAACCGAAACAGAATGAAAATACAACCATTTCAGAGGAGGCATGGTGTATAGTTGGACTTACCTTTTGCATTATATAGGGTAGGATTTATAAATCTTGTCAATTTTTTGTTGAAATAGTTCTCCATGTTTTTTTTAAAGTTAACCACCTATGAATTCCTTTCTCCCTTTCTCTGTAGCCTATTCACCACCTGTATTTTTATATGCACAGATAGAATCCTACCTGGTACCACACATACATTCTTGTGAGGTGACTGACTTGGCAGATACAAATTGTAAGGGATCACTCCTCTTAAACGATGTGGGAACCGAAAATTTAAATTATGGGTGATCTTCCTACTTGAACAATATTATTCATAAATCCATGTTCAGTAAAAAAAATATTTTTCTATCTGTCGATGATATATATTTCATTATAAATTTCAATTGGCATATATATTGCTGTTTTTAATGTGTGTGTGTATATATATATATATATATATATATATATATATATATATATATATACACTCTCCAGATTTTTCAACAAATGAAATATGTGTCTTATTTTACACTCATCAAATTCATTCATATTCATGTATGTGGATTTATAATCAACTTTTCACAAGATTATTCTTAGAAATATTCATTCACCTGAAATACATATTTGTTTCCTAGTACTGAAAACTAACTTCAGTGAATGGTGCATAAGAATCCTAATATTTCTACAGTAACTGACCCAGTTTAATATTAATGCAAGTAGATTCCAATCGGACATGATGTGTATTTTGACGTTCATTTTTATTCAACACTGGTAGATTAGTATTTCTTCAATTAATGCACATCATAGGATATAAATTTCATCGACAAGTTAGGAAATTTATAGGCATTTGTTTCACTATCAATCACTTTCTGCTTCAGAACACATGTGTTTCTCCATGTTTCTTGACTGGTCTTTAAATGAGAAAAGGGATGGACAAGGCAAGGAAAGGCACCTAAGATAGCACCGAATACAGGGAAACAGTCCTATTTGGTTGCAACCAGATTTAAAGGGCATTGCTTCTGTTGTAATCAGTTACTTCCCTGAACCCCAAGTTTAGGTTGTTTCAGAATTTTGTACCCAACATGTAAGGGAGCGGCTCAGAAGTTCACAGTCTGCAGAAGTTCAGAGAAAGCAGTTTTTGTTTCTGTTTTTTTTTTCTCTGTTCTGGGCAAGTTAACATTTTAAGGACACCTGGGAGGGGGAGAGCTTTTTTCTTCTCTTTCTTTTTTCTCCCTGCCAGCTGTTACCATGGAATCCAGTTGGTAACTTCTTTATCTTAGAAATGTAGCCATCTCTGTGAAGCCACAATTTGAGGCCAGAGGCCTTGTTCACATATTGCCAGCATTGTTACTGACTCTATCCAAACACATTATTTTGGATTTCCATAATCGCTTTTGAAGCAAAACTAACATATCTTCATGATAAACCATAACCATAATATTAATATTAGATGTATAACTGGTTAGAATGAATGATTGTAAATCAATATAAGATTTCTTATATATTTTCAAATATCAATTCAATCCATAATTTAAAGTGGAAACAGTTATATTATTTATTCACTGTATGGTCTATTCATGCATTATCTCCTTATTCATGGACACAGTGTACACCTCTTTGTACACCCAATACCCATTTATATGCCTTCAAAATATTGCTCCCAGAAATGGTGGAAGAAATACTTGTGTCACCAGATCTACATTCATATTTTATCACAGTAAAATTCTGGACACAAATGCAAAGGTCACACTTAGATTGTACGAAAGCCTAAATAGAAAGTGAGCATGGTTTACAAAAATCATCCATGTCAAGGTTGCCTTATGCTCTCAAATGTCAATCCTATTGGTGACTACATATTTGTTTCTTCCTAAGATTATATATTCAAACTCACCCTGTTGAAAATGTCTAATTGTATAACTCACTTTATACTTTGCCTGATTTAGTAATGTCTTTATTGATATCTGCTTTCCTACATATTTTCCTCAGTTCATTATTGTGACTGTTCTCATGTGCTGACATTTATATTCACTCTCTAACAGAACCCCTATTGCTAAAGAACTTTTGTTCCAAATCCTATACTCAGTCTTCTTCCCAAACCTACCGACTATCTTCTTAATCCTACTGGCTATCCCTTTTTGACTGGATTTTCTCTTATACATTCAATCATTCAAGTAATGTTCGTGCGAGCATCAGAGGTAGAGACCACGAAGAGACTGTCTCATGCAACAGCAAAAGGTTTATTGGAGGTCAAGCATGCTGGGGCTCAGAGCTCACAGAAATAGAGCAGAGAGCCCTGAGAACAGCTTAAGCAGAGCTTATATTCTTTCCTTGGAAAGGGCAGGGACGGAAGTTTATTGATGGGTCACGGTGAGTGGGCGGTTTGCATGTAAACCGGTGAGGGAATACATTCTGCAATTTGGCAGTTGGGGACAGCACATTCTGGGAACAAAATTAGCAAACAGTTCTCAATATTTCAACAGTGTTTTGTTAAGCATACAGAAAAATAGGAAGTTACAAGTACCTATTTTGTTAACCTTTCATTCCCCACTTCTTCTTCTGGCTACTTATAATTATAAAAGTGATCAAGGCTGGTGTCACATTCTATGTCTGCAAGTGGGTTATTACCATAAGTTTAACTTGTCCAATTTGAGCTTGGAGAAAAAAAAAATTACACGTTTGAGCAAACAGGGTTTTATACTTTGCAGTAATATGAGGATTATTATTTGACCGGCCATGGTTGATAAAAACGTAGTTAACCAGAGGGAATGTATGGATCAGAATCAAACCACCCTTTTTGGGCCTCTCTCAGTGACGCTCTTCAAGGTGTCTTTTTAATTTACTCATAGATTTTTTTTACAACTCCAGTATGGTCGGCATAAAAACAATATTTTTCCCTCAATGCAGCACAAAGGCCCCCTTCTCTCATGAATGGGCGGTCCAACCCTCGACTGTTCTGTAAAACAACTTCAGACAGAGAGGATAAATATTCCTGCAAAGCTGTGATGGAGGTTTCTACTATCTTTAAGTTTTGTTCTATTGCTGCTACTAATTGGGTCATTTGTTGTGTCCCATGGACTAGGGCAGGGGTTTCTGTGCCCACCCCTGCAGCAACTCCTATTCCTAATAGGATGGCTAAAGTTAGGGATATATGTTCCCAGCGGAACCGTGTTGTATGCCCGCCTGTTTGAATTTCAAATGAACCTGCATCATTATAGAGCACTCTGGGAAACATCTGCACCATTACACAATTAATCACATCTGTTGACCATTTCATGAAAACATAAACAATGTTTAAGTATATAGAATTATACTGTTGTAGGGACAGACAAGGCAAGGCACCTAAGATAGCACCAAAAACAGGGAAACAGTGCTATTTGGTTGCAACCGGATTCAGAGTGCATTGCTTCTGTTGTAATCAATTAACGCCCTGAACCCCAAGTTTAGGTAGTTTCAGAATTTTGTACCCAACATGAAAGAAAAGGGGCTCAGAAGTTCACAGTCGGCAGAACTTCACAAAAAGATTTTTTTTTTCTGTTATTTCCTCTGTTCTGGGCAAGTTAACTTTTCAAGGACACCTGGGAGGGGGAGAGCTTGTTCTTCCTTTTCTTTTATCCTCCTTCAGCTGTTACCATGAAGCCCAGTTGGTATTTTTTATTTTAGAAATGTAGCCATCTCTGTGAAGCCCCAGCTCAAGGCCAGAGGCCTTGTTCACATATTGTGTGAAAAACTATTAAGGGGTTGTCTAGCTTAGAAGTGCTGATTTTTCCAAGCAGTGGCCAAGTATAACAGGGCAACAGAAAAAGAGCAAGTTTATTTACACTGAACTCTTTTATAGGGACTCTTTTGCTGAAAGTTCTAAAGTCATCCATGGTGAAGACTTCTGGAGAAGTTCAGTTAAGATTTTTCTGTGGGCCTGGTATAGAGGGGAAAGACGGGGAAGGCGAGGAATGAGAGCAGCTCCGGGGATCTGAAAATGAGAAAAGAGAGATGTAAAAGCATAATGGAAAAGGGGTTTGGGATTTTCCTAGGAACAAAATCTTGAGCAGTAGAACAGGTAGAACAGAGGGGAAGACGGGAGTGAGTATCCCAGAAAGCCTGGGAGGGATTTTAAATTCTTAGTAACCTGTTTTCAGTGATGACAAAGCAACTTTAAAGGCCATTTTTATTACATCTTGGATAGGGGTCTGAGGGCTCTTCTCAGCTGGTTTGAGCTTTGGGTTACCTGGTAAGAGGACCTGGGGAGACCGGGTGTAGGCACTGACAGGAGAAGAGAGGAGTGAGTGTTTAGAGGGGTACCTCAGTACCTGCTACCTCAGCAAGGGAGCAATGATCTGAGAACTGGCGGAGGTTTGGGTTTTTGATCTAGTAACTGGAGGAGAGAAATCAGGTTGCTGAGGTGGGACTGACAGTAGAGTGTCTAGAGCAGAAGCCTGAGGGTGAGGATCTATTGGAGATGCATAGTTCAGGAAGTGAGCGAAGGAGGTAAAAGGCCTTCCACATAGGGTAATTTCCTTTCATCCTCTTGAGCACTTGCAGAAGTTAAAAAGGTAACACAGAATTTGAGGATCTAGAGACTCCTCTGGGGGCCATCAGTTTTGGTTGTCTAATTGGTAATATGGCCAATGCTGTGTACTGAATTTCATGAGGATTTTGCGTTCCACCAGGCAGCCCCTGTATGCTCAAATCCCCATCACTTACAGAAGAAGTTGGCTTTCCCTCCACACAGCCATGGCTGTTTGTGGCTTTGATAGTCTGCTGGGCAAACATACTAATCTAGTCTAGCCAACCTGCATCTGGCTCACGTGTCCCTAAATCCCTAATGTTTGTTTCCATTACCTATGGTATGGAAGGGATTTAATTGAATTTTAGTGGGATTTTCATCAGCGATATCCTAATAGGAAAGACTTATAGCCAGCTGACAAATGTCTGGGTGGAGAGCTAGCCACCAGGTCCCTAAGGGAGCTGTATACGAGTTAGAGCATACTTCTTGTCTAGTAGGATTTGTGATTAGCCATCGCTGCTGAACGGGCTGATGAGCGTTAGGTGTACTGGTGGCCAAGGGGAGAGTCTACAGCCTTATCCACATAGCGAATATGCAATTTGAAATGGTTACCAGTCTTTCCCAGTTTCCAGACAGAGTCTGGACAGGGCGCAGGCTTGAGATGAGAGGCATGGATCCAGGAAGTGTTTCCTTCTACTTTTACCGCTGTAGGTGTTATAATTAGCACCGGGTATGGTCCTTTCAAGCAGGGTTCCAGGGATGACACCTGATGTTGTCTTATGTAGATGAAGTCCCTTACTTGATATCAATGTGGAGTCCCCTTGTCCCCAGGTTGCAAGGCAGTTGTCAGCTGTTTTCACCGGTATCATTGAGTTCTTTCAAGAGATTTAATTCTGTCAAGCAAGGGGGTGTGGAAGGCATTGTTAGGTCTTAGAGTTGGGGTTACATGCCTTACTGGAGGAGGTGCACCATAGAGAAATTCATAGGGGGTGAGTTTACACAAAGAAACAGAGGAAGTATTTCTTGCATGAAACAGTGGATAAGGCAGGGGCATAGTCTAATATTTTATGCCGGTCTCTAAGCTTAATTTCGTTAAGGTCTCTTTAATGGTTCAATTTATTTTTTTTTCCTGCCCTGAGCTCTGGGGTCTAGAAGCACAATGTAAATTCCAATTAATCCCCTGGGTCCTGGCTAAGCCCTCACTTACCCGGGCCATGAACACCGTTTAATTATCAGACCCTATTACCTTAGGCAGGCCTTGTCTTGAAAAAATATCTTAATATCTTTCAGGATCTTCTTGACCACCGTTTGAGCCGGTTTTTTTTTTTTTTTTTTTTTTTTTTTGTGAGAAAGGATTCAATCCATCCTGAAAATTTATCTACAAAGACTAGGAGATATTTAAGTCTATTACTTGCTGGCTTAATTTCAGTAAAGTCTACTTCCCAGAATTGTCCTGGTCTGGTTCATCGTAGGTGCTTTCCTGCAGGAAGCTTGGAAGGGTAAGCATTAACCAATTGACAGAACCGACAGGCTTTTGTTACCCGTTCAGTTATTTTTTTTCACTGTGAGTAAGTTAGTCGAAATCTCTGTTCCTGATCTTTCAGGAATGCCTGCAGTTTCTTTGAACCAAGGTGAGTAAGTTGATGTACATTTTTAACGTAGTGTAGGGCTTTCTGAAATTGCAGGCTGGGCTCAGTGAAGTTGAGGAGTTCAGTGTCAGTGTTCTTAAATGTTATCAAAAGCTTGCTGGTGCTCAAGGGTTCATTGGAATTGGGCAATCTTATTTAACAACGGGTATAAAGAAGCAGCTAAGAACACAAACCCAGGTATCCATAACCTGAAAAGGCAGCAGTCCCAAGAAACTCTCTGTGTTGTCTCCTGTTAGATGGAGGTGGTATCTGCACAACGGTTTGTTTTCTGGGCTCAGTGAACCATCATTTCCCCCCCTAAGGGAATAACCCAGGAAGATTACTTCTTGCTGGCAAATTTGGGCCTTTTTGGCAGAAGCTCTATACCTGAGTTGAGCAAGCTCGGATAATAGTGCTTGGGTCCCAGACTCACAGTTTTCCTTGTTGTTAGCTGCCAGTAGCAGGACATCCACATATTGAAGCAGGGTGACTTTGGGGTGCGTAATTCTGAAGTTGTTGAGATCTCTGTGGAGGGCTTCATCAAAGAGACTGGGGGAGGTTTTGAACACCTGTGGGAGTCTAGTCCAAGTTAGTTGACCAGAAGTTCCGTTATCTGGGTCTACCCACTCGAAAGCAAACAGCAACTGACTATCTTTATGCAGAGGCAAGCAAAAGAAAGCATCTTTTAAGTACAGAACAGTATACCATTTTCACTCAGCAACAGCAAAGTGTTTATTGGGGTTCCAGCATGCTGGGGCTCAGAGCTCACTTGACTAGAGCAGAGAGCCCTGAGAACAACTTAAACAGAGCTTATATAATTTTTTGGAGAGGGCAGGGAGGGAAATTAATTGATGGGTCAGGGCAAGTGGGCAGTTTTTGTGCAACCGGGTGAGGGAGTACATTCTGCAGTTTGGCAGTTGGGGACAGCACATTTTGGGAACAAAATTAGCAAACAGTTCTCAAGATTTCAACAGTGTTTTGTTAAGCATAAAGAAAAACAGGAAATGACAAATACCTATTTTATTAACCTTTCACCAAAGCAAAATGAAAAGTGAGCATGGATTACTAAAAACAACCATGTCCTGGTTGCCTAATGCTCTCAAATGTCAATCCTATTGGTGACTACATATTTCTTTCTTCCTAAGATTATATATTCCACCTCAACCATATTGAAAATGCCTAATCCTATCACTCACATTATACTTTGTCTGATTTCCTAATGTCTCTATTAATATCTGCTTTCCTACATATTTTTCCCCAGTTCATCATTGTGACTGACTCTTTATATGTGCTCATATTTACTTTCACTCTCTACCTGAAACCCTATTGCTAATGAACCTTTTGTCCAAATCCTATACTCACTCTTTTTTCTAAACCTACTGACCATCTTCCTATTCCTACTGACTATTCCTTTTTGACTGGATGTTCTCTTGAACATTCAATCATCCAAGGTACAAGGTCCTATGCCATTGCATACTGATTTATCTGAGACATCTGTGCAGAACATAATTCAAAGCTAAGTATACCACTAAAGGGCCCAATGTCCTTCTGGCTTCAAATCGTACCTAGAATTTTGGTTTCATACTTATATTTCACCTATATATTCTTGTGAATATCACAGGTACCCAATACCATTATTTGTCCAGCAGAATAATTCCTAACCCAAATAGAATATGTTATTAACCCTAACCATACACTGTTCCTCAATCTAACTTTGCAGAAGAGCAGGAACAGAGTTGGTCTTACAATACAGGAATGTACGGGATCTTCCACCTGCTGAGAACCTCAAAGGTTGATGCAGAAATGATCCCTGGAGAAGATTTAGGCAGCTATGAAGGGCCTGAGAGAGCAAAAGTCATCTTCCAAGGCAAACAACCTAGTCAGGATGAAGGGATGTATCTGAATCAGCCTCTCTCCTCTTGATATTAAGAAGATGGACCAAACCAACCCTGTGTGGAGAGCTTCTCCTGGGTGCCTATGGTTGATATACAATTCTAACTTCTGAAAGTGTCACAGAAAGTAGTGGCAGCCTCCAATTCAAGGGACCCTTGAATGCAAATGTTAGGACAAAGTGGTTGCCAAGGCAGTGACCTCATTCCGTTCTTGAAGGAATTGACCTACCTCACTTCTTGGGGGATGGAACTCTCTGAACTTGGGATCTAGGAAGCCAGGCACAAAGAGCCAGTACCCGTCCCATTCCCAGTAGGCTCACTTGTTTGGATTTAACAAGTACAGAGTCTGTCTTTCTTGGTACCTAAAGATTTGAGGATGGCCAAATTCAAGTAGACCTCTGAAAATGGGCCTTTCCTGAGACAGCAGGTAGTGGTCAGCACAGGCTCCTGACAACTTCACAGAGTTGGGCAAGGAGAACAGATCTGAGACAGGACAGGCCATTTTGGGGAAACATAGTATGGCCCACCAGTCAGAGGACACTTCGGATAGTCACAGACTTACTTGGGGGAAGGAGGTGACTTTTTGAGTGTGGTTGTGAGTTTGTGGTTTTGTCTCATGTTCTGAGAATAGGTAGGAAAGGCTGTTTGTTTGGTTTGGAGTGAACTGTTTCTAGAAAGTCCTTTGACAAGGTGAGTGTTTCTAGGTCTGTGTATCCCAGTGTGTCTGTGGTTGTAGACATTAGAAAAGAGCATGCATCCATAGATGTGTCCTGTCTAGTAGAAAGCTTCCCAGCATTCATTCTTCCCAATTTATGAATGGACTGTGGCTCGCCTTATAGAAAGGCAACACCTACAACCTTCTTAATTTCCTGTTTTCTTCCTGAATTTTGGCCACTCTCCAGAATAGGCTAACATTTTTGTGTCAAAGATATGTACCACCTCCAAGCTCTGTGACATGGCCATGTACTGGTTAGCTGAAGGGAATGGCGAGCATCTCAGAAAACTCAGATATCAGTGTGACCAGGAAAGTCTCAGTGGAGAAACCATGCTTTGGGCCTTTTGCTAACCTATTGTTCTGTTGTCCTGTGTGTCAGGAAGGTCTTTGCCTCAGGCCACCCTTTGTGAAGCCTGAAGAAAACAGTTTTAAAATGGAAATAAATGGGCATCACCTGTGGCTCTTTGCTTAATTACTTTGGAAAGGGATGTGTCTGAATCAGCCTCTTGGCCCTTTGTGAAGCTATGGCTTAGATTCTCAGTGCCTGATGGATCTAATGAAAGATCCAATGTGTGCATCCAAAACCAAAATGGCAAAAATATCAGTCATTGTGCATGAAGTCTCTCACCTTCCTCTGTTATTTTCCTGATGTCCATCAAGTGAGAATAGTGATCTTTTGTGTCAAATGAGTTCTTCCAATCCCTGCAGAGGTGCTTCAGTTTTCTCATGACTCCAAATCACATAAGGAATCTATACCTGACAGCCAGTAGGCACCAAACTGGAGAACCAGAGCAGTATTAACGGCAGACCTATGTGATCAATTCTGGTTCACTGGAAGGGTGTCCAGGCTACCCTGAGGTTAGGCAAATGAGGGGAAAGTGAGCTTATTTTGGACACTCTCTTGGACTGCGCCATTCATGGAAACCTCCAGCCAGACGTTATGATGAGTGTATATATGAAAAAAGATGAGGGCCTTGGGGGAGTGTTTTGGTTTTAATTTTGGTCATTTGTGTGGCGGTTGGAAGAGATGACTGGGTCCATCTGGGCTTGAATTCTGGTGTGATTCTGCTCAGAGACTAAGTTCTGTAACTGACCTCAGAGAAGTAATTGCTTTGGAAAGGGATGTGTCTTAATCAGCCTCTTGACCCTGTGTGAGGCTGTGGCTTAGAATATCAGCACAAAATGGATCTAAAAAAGATCCCATGCATGCATCCAAAACCAAAATGGCAAAAAGAGCAGCCATTGTGGATGAAGTCTCTGGACTTCCTTTGCAAAGTTCAGAAAGAATAAAAGAAATTGAAATTGAAACGTAAAGAACCAAGTTTTGTAAAGTTTACAAGCTGCACTGAGAACCTGAAATTCCTGAGTCAGTAAAGACAATTCTTTGATGTGTCCATTAGATGTGAGTTGAAATCTTCCCAGACGACCTTGTTACTTAACAACCCCTTCCCAGAAACCGTGCAGCTCAGCACATATACATCTCAGGGCTTCAACCAATCAGTTTAAATGTCTACCCCTTCACAGGGCTGACCAATCACCCCCTGCCCGACCTGTTCCCGCCAATGAATGTGCTAATCATGTTTTGGAGTTGTTATTTGATTTTCCAAGGCTACATGGTAATTTGCTAAAGGAGGCTATGATGTATGTAAAGTCCCTGCCCTCTCTAAAGAATGTATATAAACTCTGCTCAAATTGTTCTCTGGGCTCTTTGTTGTTTGCTTTTCTGATGTGAGCTCTGAGCCCCAGCATGCTGGACCCCCAATAAACCCTTTTCTGTTTCATGAGAAAGTCTCTTGGTGGTGTTTTTCTCCGACCTTCGCCCCACCTTTTCATCTGGAGGCCCCAGGTGAGATATTCGGCAGCAGCGGACAAAAGACGCCAACTGACTTCTCTTAGGGTAAGTAAGGCGCCTGTTTCTTGTTTTGGGTTTCTGTTTAAGGCGTGGCAAAGTTGCTGTGGGTGAGGGCATTAGGTCTCTCCTATGTTGGCTGACAGAAGTGTCACAGAGCCAAAGGTCACGTCCCTGGGGGCACTCCAGAGGACTAGGGAAATCAAGGAATAGTAGTTTCCTCAACTGGGTTATATTTTGCTTCAGGATTCGGTTTTCCAGCCCAAAAGGTTTTGCCAGCTACTCAGTTTTGTTCATTGTCCTGAACTCAGGTTGAGTTTACTCTCTGTATTTATTGTCTAACCCATCAGGTTTTGCCAGTTACTCAGTTCTAATCGTTGTCTTGGACTCATGGTAAACGTTTACTGTTTGTCATTGTGTGTGTCGAGTTTGTGTCTTCACTGTCCCTGTTTGAGTAACTTCCATTATGGGACAAAGCACTTCTATGCCTCTGTCCATGACCCTTGATCATTGGATTGATGTCCGCTCAAGGGCCCAGAATCTTTCTTTTTCAGTAAAACGCCAGAGCTGGCAGACTCTCTGAGCTTCAGAATGGCCCATCCTGGGAGTCGGATGGCCACCAGAAGGATCCTTCCACTTCCCTCTAATCCGAAAAGTCAGAGATATTGTGTTTTAGCTGGGGCCACGTGGCCACCCAGATCAACAGACATATACCCCTTCCCTCATGATTATATCATTCAAACCTTCCACAACTCCCGCTCTCCCCACCATTCTCCCTGAGTCACAAGACTGGATACTCTTCCCCCTCCTCATTCTCTACCCTCGCTCCCCAACCCCCAACATGTTCCAGATGATCCTCCCGCCACTGACTCAGCCTCTCAGCTGCTAGAGGCAATTGGGCCAGACTCAAGCCCTCCAGGGGACTTCCCTGCAGCAGCAGCAGCCCCTCCTCCCCTGGAGGAAGCAGGGCCACCTAAAGGAACCCGGCGGTGATGGATAATAGAAAACTCAGAATCCCCTGTGATGCTCCCTCTCCGTCCCTATGGGCCAATGAACCGTCCCAACTGGGAACCCAACAACTTTGAACGTAGGTAGCATCTGTCCACTTATCGCCGGGCTCTAATAGCGGGTATAGCGGGTCACCAAGCGATCGCCAGAGGGCCGACTAATTTGGCCAATGTAAGAGAGATTATCCAAGGGCCGAATGAGTCTCCCTGTATGTCTCAGGAGAGAATTATGGAAGCATAAAGGAAATATACTTCTTTTGATCCTCAGGCAGAGGACCAAAAGGCATCTGTTGCAATGGCCTTTATCGAGCAGGCTGCCCTAGATATTAAGAGAAAGTTACAATGTCTAGATGGATTACGAGATATGATGTTAAGAGATTTAGTCAGAGAACCTGAGACAGTATATTATAAGAGAGAAATTGAGGAGGAGAAGGAACAGAGGAGAGAGAAGGAAAGGGAACAAAAGAAGGATGAAAGGAGCAAAAGGCAGACTAAAGCATTGGCTAAGGTTTTGTTCACAGCAAAAAATACTCCAGAAGGTTAAATGCAGGGAGACAGAAAGGGATACCTGGGCCCACGCCAAAGGCTGCCCCTGGCATCAGATCAATGTGCCTACTGAAAAGAAAAAGGAAACTGAGCCAAAGAGTGGCCCAAAAAGGAGCAGCCACACGAGCCCGCCATGCTGACTCTAGAAGAGGACTAAGAAAGTCGGGGCTTGTATCCCCTCCCCGATCTCAGGGTAACAGATGAAGTGGAGGGGATTCCAGTGAACTTTGAAATGGAAACAGGAGCAGTATACTCAGCCCTTAAGACCCCACTGGGCCCCCTATAAATAAATAAATGTTCCCTAGTTCAAGGGGCTAATGGCAGTAGATATCAGGCTTGGACAAAAAAGAGGATTATGAACCTAGTAAATGGAAAAGTCCACACTCTTTTCTAGTAATCCCAGAATGTCCAGCCCCATTGATGAGCAGGGATCTGCTTACCAAACTCTGGTCTAGAATAGCCTTTATCCCTGATGGTCCCCAAGTGGAGTTTCTAAAGCCTTCAGTAAAAGCTCCCATAGTCACGGCTTTGACTATGTCCGTAGAAGGTGAACATCACTCTTCGTGTCCCCTAGGACTGATCAACAAAGCAAACTCGCACAGAAATGGATAAAAGATTATCCTAATGTCTGGGCAGAAACTGCTGGGTTAGGTCTAGCCCTTAAACAACCTCCAATAGCAGTATAATTAAAAGCCTCTGCCTCTCCAATCAGTGTTAAACAATATCCCCTAAGCAAAGAAGCTAAGGATGGGATAAGGCCCCATATTCAGAAATACCTGACTCTTGGGGTCTTAAGGCTCTGTCAATCAGCCTGGAATACCCCGCTGCTACCAGTTAGAAAGCTAGGAACTGGGGACTACCATCCTGTTCAAGACCTAAGAGAGATCAACAACAGAGTGCAGGACATTCACCCCACAGTACCCAACCCATATAATTTGCTTAGCACTCTGAATCCGGAGCGGGAATGGTACACTGTGCTGGACTTAAAAGATGCTTACTTCTGCTTGCCCCTACATAATGACAGTCAGTTGCTGTTTGCTTTCAAGTGGATAAACCCAAAAACTGGAACATCTGGCCAATTAACCGGGACTAGATTCCCACAGGAGTTCAAAATCTCCCTCACTCTCTTTGATGAAGCCCTCCACAGGGACTTCAACGACTTCAGAACTGCCCACCCTGAAGTCAATCCACTCGAATATGTGGATGATCTGCTACTGGCAGCCGACACCAAGGAGAACTCTGAGTCTGGGACCCAAGCACTATTATTCGAGCTTGCTCGGCTTGGATATAGGGCTTCTGCCAAAAGGCCCACTTTTGTCAGCAAGAAGTAATCTTCCTGGGTTATTCTCTTAGGGATGGCAAACGATGGCTCACTGAGCCCAGAAAACAAACCGTTGTGCAGATACCTCCCCCTTCTAATAAGAGACAACTCAGAGAGTTTTTTGGGACTGCCAGCTTTTGCAGGTTATGGATTCCTGTGTTCACATCTCTGGCTGCACCTTTATACACTCTGATAGAAGGGGATGCCCACTTCCAATGTACCCCTGAGTACAAACAAGCTATTGATAATGTCAACAAAAAGGTGCTGATCTCTGCTTCAGCCTTAGCACTACCAGATGTAGATAAACCCTTCAATCTCTACATAGAAGAAAAGAAAGGAATAGCACGGGGAATGCTCACTCAGACATTGGGACCTTGGAAATGGCTAGTAGCATTCTTATAAAAAAAACTGGACCCAGTGGCTAGCGTGTGGCCCCTTTGCTTAAGAGCTATAGCAGTGGCAGCCCTTCTAATAAAAGATGCTCATGAATGAACGTTGCGACAGAAGCTCACCATTATAGTCCCCCATGCCCTGGAGAGCATCATCTGCCAGCCTCCAGAGAGGTGGCTATCAAACTCCAGAATTAAGCACTACCAGAGCCTCTTGCTTGACAAAGACAGTATAATGCTGGGACCCCCTGCTCCACTCAACTCGGCTACACTGCTGCCAGAAGTATCATCAGGACCCGTCGCTCATGAGTGTCAAAACATACTGGCAGAGAAAACCAGTATACGACAAGACTTGAAGGATCAGCCACTGCCTCGCCCTGAAGTCGTATGGTTTACGGACGGCAGCGGCTTTCTCCAAGACGGTAAGCGGCGGGCTGCACGAGCAGTACTTAGCAAAACTAATGTCATCTGGTCCTCTGGTCTCCCAGAAGGGACATCAGTCCAAAAAGCAGAACTGATTGCTCTTACGAAAGCATTGGAACTAGCAACAAGCAAAAGGGCAACCATATACACTGACAGCCGCTATGCATTTGCCACTGCTCATGTGCACAGGGCTATTTACCAGCAAAGAGAATAGTAACCTCTTCCAGGAAAGAAATAAAGAATGAAGATGAGATCCTCCACCTTCTCTCAGCAGTGCAGGGCCCTAAAGAACTAGCTATAGGGCACTGTCCAGGGCCCCAGAAGGGAAACGACCCCGTGGTGGTTGGAAACAGAAGGGCAGATGAGGAAGCTTAATTGGCAGCCCTAAACGAAGTGACTCTGTTAACTTTTTCCACATGGGGGGGAACAAAAATCAGGAGACTTGGCAGCTCCGGAACCTTCAGGCAACTTATCATCTGAGGAGACAGATACAGAACTCTGGGACCCTACAGAGCCAAGTTTACAATTTCAAAAAGCCCACCTTTATGTCAACGACTTACACTAGCTCACCCACTTAGACTCAAAGAAGTTGTAGGCACTCTTAAAGGACCGAAGAAAGGACTTATTATTGACTGACTCAAAGAGGAAAGAAATAGCTGAGCAGGTGACTAGAGCTTGTCAAGTCTGTCAATTAGTTAATACTTACCCATCCAAGCTTCCTGCAGGAAGCACTTACGAGGAACCAGACCAGGACAATTCTGGGAAGTGGACTTTACTCAAATTAAGCCAGCAAGTTATGGACTTAAATATCTCCTAGTCTTTGTAGGTACTTTTTCAGGATGGGTCGAAGCCTTCCCCATGAAGAAAAAAACGGCTCAGATGGTGGTCAAAAAGATCCTAGAAGACATTTTTCCAAGGTCCGGCTTGCCTAAGGTAATAGGGTCCGACAATGGACCGGCATTTGTAGCCCAAGTAAGTCAGGGATTCGCCAGGACCCTGGGGATTAATTGGGAGTTACATTGTGCTTATAGACCCCAGAGCTCAGGACAGGTAGAAAGGATGAATAGAACCATCAAAGAGACCTTAACGAAATTAAGCCTGGAGACCGGCATAAAATATTGGACTATGCTCCTATCTTATGCACTGTTTCCTGCAAGAAATAACCTCTATGCCTCTTTGTGTAACCTCACCAATTATAAAATTCTCTATGGTGCCCCTCTTCCAGTAAGGGACCTAACCCCAACTCGAGACTTAATGATTCCTTTCACACACCCTTGCTTGACAGACTTAAAGCCCTTGAACAAACCCAGCACCCAGCGATACCTGTGGAAATAGTTGGCCACTGCTTATCAGCCTGGAGACAAAGAAACCCCACATTGTTATCAAGTGGGAGACTTAGTCTACGTGAGATGGCATCAGGTGTCATCCCTGGAACCCCGCTGGAAAGGACCATACCAGGTGTTTCTTATAACACCTACAGTGGTGAAATTGGATGGGATCACTTCCTGGATACATGCCTCACATCTCAAGCCTGTGCCCTGTACAGATTCCGGCTGGAAACTGAAACTGACTGGTAACCCTCTCAAGTTGCGTGTCTGTCGTGTGGATAGGGCTATGGATTCTTCCCCTGGCCACCAGCATTCCTAATCCCCATCAGCCTGTTCAGCAACAATGGCAAGTTATAAATCCTACTGGGCAAGTAGTGTGGTCTATTTCACATACAGCCGCCTTATGGACTAGGAGGCCATCTCTCCACCGAGACATTTGTCAGCTTGTTATAGGCCTCTCTGACTGGGATCTCGCTGACATAGAGGACCCCACACATATCCCACTCAAACCCAAACCAGGGCAACATAGACCACCTTACCCCATGAATTATGGATGTCATCTCCCCAACTGAGGTGTAAACTAGCCAGTCTTGATTTTTATGTGTGCCCAGCTGATTTCCGAAGTTGCAAACAGGCCCAAACCTGTGGAGGACCCATTGACTTTTATTGTAGATCTTGGGGATGTGAACAAACGGGAGTGCATGGTGGAACCCAAACTCTCCAGACAGTATGATTCAGGTAGGACCAAATGACACCTGGATTGATTCCAAGAAATGTGCCGCTAGCCAAGCGGTGTCAAAAACTCACTGTGGAAAGAATAGTCTATGTTACGCCCTCAAATAACTTTCACTTCCAAAGGAAGGGGATACCTCAGAACAACATGGCCTATGGGAAATACTAGGGGAATGCGATTTTATATTTATGGCCCTGGTTATGACTTTGCTCTCTGGTTCACCATCCAGCTTAAAAAGGAAGAAAAGCCCACAGCAATAGGGCCCAATCCCCTCAAGCCAGGAATTAAACCTCCTAAACCTCCCATGCCTAGATCTACCAGAACCCCTCTACCATCTCATACTTCCTGGTTTCGGTCTTTGCCTACTTTCCCAGTCCAGAATACAGCTGACTCCTCCCCCTGGGAACTAATTAAAGGAACCATTATGGTACTGAACTCCACACAATCAGAACTCCTTGCATTTCAGCCCAGGTATTAGATAGCTCTGTAAATTATTGTGTAATGGTGCAGATACTCCCCAGGGTGCTCTATGATGATGCAGAATAATTTGAAGGTCTACTAGGGGGACTAACAACCTGATTTCACCGGGAGCCAGTGTCTCTTACTCTAGCCATCCTACTGGGGATAGGAGTTACTGCAGGAGTGGGTACAGGAACAGCTGCTATGATCCGTGGGTCACAACAAATGGCCCGATTAGAAACAGCAATAGATCAAGACTTGAAAACGTTAGAGACCTCCATCACAGTTTTGCAGGAATCCTTAACCTCTCTCTCTGAGGTTGTTTTACAGAAAAGGCAAGGATTAGACCTCCTCTTCATGAGGGAGGAGGGCATCTGTGCTTCACTGAGAGAAGAATGCTGTTTTTATGCTGACCATAGTGGAGTTTTAAAGAATCCATGAGTAAATTGAGAAAATGCCTTGAAGAGCACCAGAGAGAAAGGGAGATTCAACAAGGGTGTTTTGAGTCATGGTTTACCCAGTCCTCTTGGTTAACTAAACTTTTATCAGACTTAGCTGGACCCCTGATCATCCTTATGGTGTTACTAAATGTGGGACCTTGTTTGCTAAACTGCATAGTTTCCTTTCTCCAGGTTCAGATTGGGCAGGAAAAAACTCATGGTAATCAGATAAAAATACTATCCACTGGCAGAAATAGAATCTGAGAACCCGCAATAATTATGATTCATTACTTTTAAGATTAAAAGTAGTCAGAAAAAGGAGTGGAAAATGAAAGAATAAAAGAAATTTAAATTGAAACGTAAAGAACCAGGTTTTGTAAAGTTTCCAAGCTGCACTCAGAACCTGAAATTCCTGTGGCAGTTAAGACAATTCCCAGAACTGCCCATTAGATGTGTGTTGAAATCTTCCCTGAACACCTAGTAGCTAAACAACCCCTTCCCAGAAACCCTGCAGCTCAGCACGAATACATCTCAGGGCTTCAACCAACCAGTTTAAATGTATACCCCTTCTCAGGGCTAAAAAATCACCCCCTGCCCGACCTGTTCCCGCCAATGGATGTGCTAATCTTGTTTTAGAGTTGCTATTTGATTTTCCTGCGGCATATGATGATTTCCTAAAGGAGGCTATGATGTATGTAAAGTCCCTGCCCTCTCGAAAGAATGTATATAAACTCTGCTCAAGTTGTTCTCGGGGATCTTTTTTCTTTCCTCCTCTGGAGTGAGCTCTGAGCCCCAGATGCTGGACCCCCAATAAACCATTTCTTTTGGCATGAGACAGTTTCTTGTTGGTCTGTTCCTCCAACGTTCGATGACCTTTTCAGTTCCTGACTACCTTCAAGTGAGAATAGCAATCCTTTGAGTCAAATGAGTTCTTCAAAGACCTGAAGAGGCTAGCCCATAGGTGCTTGGGTTTTCTCATGACTCCAAATCACAGTAAGAATATATACCTGACAGTCAGTAGGCCTCAAATTGGAGAAGAAGAGCAGTATTAGCAGCAGGGCTATTTGATCATTCCTGCTTCAAAGGATGGGGTCCAGGCCACCCAACGCCCTTATGGACTTCAAATCTTACCTAGATTTCTGTTTTCATACTTATATTTCACCGCATATTCATGTAAATATCACAGGTTTCCAATACCATTATTTATTCTGCAAAATGATTCCTAATCGAAATCGAACCTGTTATTAACCTTAACCATACACTCTTCCCTCAATCTAACTTTACAAAAGAACAGGGAAATTGTTGATCTTACAATACAGGAATGTAGGCGATCTTCCACCTGCTGAGAACCTCAAAGTTCCATGCAGAAATCATCCCTGAAGAAGATGTAGGCACCTATGAAGCATGTGAGAGAGCAAAAGTCAACTTCCATGTCAAACAACCTGGTCAGGATGAAGGAATGTGACTGAATCAGCCTCTCTCTTCTTAATGTAGATTAAATGGACCAAACCAGGCCCAGGCCTGTGTGGAGAGCTGTTCCTGGGTGCCTGTGGTTGATATACCATTCTAACTTGTGTAAGTGTCACAGGAAGTAGGGGCAGACTCCATCTCATGGGACCCTTGGAAGCAACTGTTAGTACAAAGTGGTTGCCAAGGCAGTGACCTCATTCATTTCCTGAAGGAAGTCACCTACCACACTTCCTTGGTGACTGACTGTCAGGCACCCAGAGAAGTCCCAGTCCCAGTACCAGTGGTCTCAATTGTTTGGATTTATCAAGGACAGAGTGAGTCTTTCTTGGTACCTACTTAAGTGATGATGGCCAAATGCCAGGAGAGGTCTGAATAGAAGCCTTTTCTGAGAAAGCAGGTAGTGGCTCAACCATGGCTCCTGACAACTTCAAAGAGTTGGCAAAGAAGACCAGATCTGAGACAGAACAGGCCACTTCGGGGAACATAGTATGGCCCACCAGTCAGAGGACACTGAGGATAGTCACAGACATACTTGGGGGAAGGAGGTGCTGTTGTGGGTGTCCCTATGAGTTTGTTGTTTAGTCTCATGTTCTGAGAATAAGTCGGTTGGTTTGTTTGGAGTGGAATGTTTCTAGAAATTTGTTTGACAACATGAGTGTTTCTATGTCTGTGTATCCCACTGTATACATGGTTATAGACATTTGAAAAGAGAATGCATCAATGGTTGTGTCCTGTCTGGTAGAAAGCTTCCCAGCATTCATCCTGCCCAATTTAAGAATGGAGAGTGGCTTGCCTTATGGATGGGCAACACCTACTACCTTCCTAAGTTTCTCTCTTCTTCTTGAATACGGGCCACTCTCCAGAATAGCCTCATGGTTTTGTTTCCAAGATATGCACCACCTCCAAGCTCTCTGACATGGGCATGTACTTAATAGCTGAAGGGAATGGGAGCATCTCAAAAACTCAGAATTCTGTGTGACCAGTAAAGTCTCAGTGGAGAAACACTGCTTTGGGCTTTTTGCTTACCTATTGTTCTGTTGTCCTGAATGTCAGGAAGGTCTTTGCCTCAGGCCACCCCTTTGTGAAGCCTGAAGAAAACAGTTTACAAACGGAAATGAATGGGCATCACCTGTGGCTCTTTGCTTAATTGCTTTGGAAAGGGATGTGGCTGAATCAGCCTCTTGGCCCTTTGTGAGGCAGTGGCTTAGATTGTCAGCATCTGATGCATCTAAAGAAAGTTTCCAAGTGTGCATTCATAACCAAAATGGCCAAAAGAGCAGTCTTTGTGGATGAAGTGTCTCGCCATCTTTTGTAACCTTCCTGACCTCCATCAAGTGAAAATAGGAATTCTTTGGGTCAAATGAGTTCTTCAAAGCCCTCTAGAGGCTAGCCGATAGGTGCTTGAGTTTTCTCATGACACAAATTCTCATGAAGAATCTATACCAGACAGTCAGTAGGCCTCAAATTGGAGAAGCGGAGCAGTTATAGAGCAGGACTAATTGATCACTCTTTGTTCACAGGAAGGGTGTCCAGGCCAAGCTGACTTTAGGCAAATGAGGCGCAAGTGTGCTTATTTTGGACAGTGTCTTGGGCTGTGCCCCTCATGGAAACCTCCAGCCAGAGGTTATGATGAGTGTATATGTGGAAGAAGATGAGGGCCATGTGGGAGTGTTTTGGTTTTAATTGTGGTCAGCTGTGTGGTGGTTGGTAAAGATGCCTGGGTCCACCTGAGCTTGAACTATGGTGTGATTTCCCATAGAGACTGAGTAATGGAACTGACCTCAGAGAAGTATTGCCATGAATTGTGTTGGGATTTTAGGTGGCCATGCATGAGATTCACCCTTGAAAACTGAGATATAGAAAAGGGTGGCTTTCCAAAGAGTACTGTCAAACTCAGCCTGGATATCACATGACTTTATTCTGAAAGATTGGCCGCCATAGTTGAGAGTCAAAACATACATGGACCTTACATTGGAGACCTCAATGGGCCTGGCTTCATGTGTCCTTTGGGCCACTCTTTGGGAAGCCTTGCCTCTGAGAGTTCACCAGAGCTTTCCTTGAAATGTGCTTCTTCAAAATTTAATGGTTCCTGAATGAATTTAAACCCACAGTTTCCCAAAATTCATCCTTGAAAAATGGCTAGATAAATACCATGAAATTTTTGAAATTCCCATGACCAGGTGGCCCTGGAGAATCTTTGGATGTCCTGTTGCTGATCATGAGGGTACCAGACAGTGCCTTGATTGACTGGGTTTCATGAAAACGGTGTATAACACAGATACCAGTATGTTGGAGGCTGCTGAGTAGTGGGCCCAGAGCTGTGATGTGCAGGTGTGTGATAAAGCATCTCTTGTCAAGCCATGTGGATCTGTCATTGACTTCCAAATGGCTTGTGGCTGACATGGTGCAGACAGGAATCACGTATATGTCTGAATCCTCTCCATAAAAGGCATCTTGTTATATGGAGATGTTTCAGGGCAATGTTCAGAATCAGGTTGCTATGGTTAAGGGGACAAGCTATGTGGAATAGAAGCCTGGTTGGTGCATTCTCCTGCAGACCCTGACCCACCACACGTGACAGGACTCCCTCCAGCACTGTGTCCCAGTTGAACTCCTTGTATTTCGTGAAGCAAATACCAAACTCCCAGTGCAGCAGCAAGAAACACCATGAAAAGTGGAGGGTGACCAAATGGCTTCACAGTCCACATGTGGAGACACTTAGCTTTCAGTGGCCACAGTTTACCTACAAAGAGAGAAGTCAGCACTGCTGCCTCATGTTATTTGGAAAATAAGAAACAATGTACTCCAGGTCACATAGATGCAGACTCAGCTTTAATGGTCTCCTTAGAATGGAAGCTAAAGCTCCTGACAACAACATATATGTCAAGTGCCCATCCTCAGAGGCAGTTTCTCAAGTAGTCTTTAGGCAGGCAGAGCTCCATGTTGGTGGAGTGTTTACCTTTTAGACCAGGACGCAAGAAAAGACCACTGACTCCAATTAAAATCAAATTAAAGCAAACTTATTATTTCCACCACCCGGGCTGTGTCTCCCTCCCAAAACCGCGGGAACAAGAGAGCAACCCCACCTTTCCTACAGAATGGCTTTATAGCGCAGAATGTTACAGAAAAGGGTGGTTACAGATAACAGAACTCTGACAAGCATCACACTAACGATAGTTTACATTTTTTTTTTTTTTTTGCTGGCCCCAACATCAGAATTTATGAGAACCATTAGAGCCTCAGAGAGTGTCGTCTGGCCAGGGAAGGCCAATATTTATGAGGTGTAAATAAAGTTTCAGAGAGGGCTGTTATCTGGTCAGAGAGCCATGCATGGGTGAGTTCAAGGCATGGGCAGGCATTCAAAGCAGGTTCAGAATTTGCTGTAATTTATAGTTAAGCCAAAATTATCTTTTCATGGCTTTGTGGCAAGATGGCTCCAATTTAAATAAAATATCAGGTTGGGTCTATCATTCCCCCATTTTCTAATGTGTCCCTTTCAAATCTTTGATAGGGTAGGGGACGAGCACTGAGGGAAATTTAATTCCTCAGGTAACAGTCTCCCCATTTTTTGAACTCACCCAAAACCGGTCTCCCTGATTTTAATGACTTAATTAATTACTTATATTGATAGTCTATTTATTTTTGGCTCCATTGTAGTAAGAAGCGAGGCGTCACTCATTTTGACTTCTTCTGAGCTGAGAGAGGGTGACGTGAGGGGGTACGGTCTGAGAGACATGAGTTGCCTTTTCGAAGTCAGTTCGGTTTGAAGTCTGGTTGGGGAAGTACAGGTTGTAAAGTCATCTGGGGATGGGTTCTTCTATGAGAGAAACAAAATACATGAGTACTGAATAAATGTTGCAGCAGCTGGAACATGTCACTGTATAGAAGTTCCCTCACCAGTCTTAAATATCCCCAGTTATCAGGACTGTCAACTTAATATTTAACATTTAGGGTTACAGTTGTCCCTCCCCATAAAATACAGTGTTATAATTTAATACCATCTGATCCTGCAAAATTCTTTTACTAGTATGACCTCTGTGTCTAATAGAGAAACCCTTAATTCTGTTACTCAAGGCTGGATAATTGTACTAGCAAACTCCAATATTACCTGTGTAGGTTAGGAATATCTGTAGGCCTTAAACTAAAAACTTCTGCCTCTGGCAGCTCCTCTTGATAGTCTCTTTTTATAGTTATCAGGCATTCCTCTCTGAGAACCCTTCTTTGTAGCCTCCAGTCTTATTTATTTTGGGAGGCTAACATAAAGTGTATACCTTAAAATATTATTATTACTGTTATTATTTAAAATGCCCAGGAATGGCTGTATTTTGCGTTTAACTGTCTTTCCTAAATGTTTAAGATGAAGCAGTCAAACTGACTTTTGTTTCTATCTATTATGAACAGTCAGCTGAGCTTTTACGGGAGTCATTCCTGGGGAAACTTGAGAGCAGCTTCTCAGTTCTGCTAGTGCCATTTTCGCTAGGTGTGTCCAGGTCTTGCTTGACCCTGTGGCTTCCCTCGGAAGCATCAGGGATGTCTCCCTTCTCTGATGACTGTCTTCTTCATAGAAAATGCACTGATTGGCTTTCTGTTCTCCAGTGGCTCAGAGTTGCAAAGCTCTTTAGGGAAGTCCCCTGTTCCCTGGATACAGACTGACTCAGAGGGCAAGAATCAAATATTGGTTTTCTTGGCCCTTTTCATTTAACTTTAATTTTAAATCCTAATTTTAAACATCCACCAAATACATTTTAGCAGCCTTATATTAAGAGTACTGGGCTTTAATGTCTGTAATTTAAAATTATTTATCTTTTTATTAATTGGGATCTGTATTTTTCTGTCTGTCTTTTGGTGATGACTTGTTATCTTTAATTAACCCATGTTGTGTTCTTAAAGCAACACTTCTGTAAAACACTAACAGGGAATCTTTAGATCACTTATAAGGAAATTACAAAATAAAATTAACAAGAGTAAATATACTTAGTTCGTGTAATAGCTACCCTGAATTTTTAGGCTGAGTTATTTATTATATTTCTTGTTTGAGATCCTAATAATCTTGATATGAAAAAAAAAGAACTTTTGAATGTAACTTTAAATGAAATAACATCTGACCCACTGCTTTCGTAGTCATTCTCACATGTAGTAAGTTGGGACACAGAGCCTTATCTCAAGTAAGGCAGGGCTCTTTATAAATCTTAAGTGTTTTAGTTCTAAAGATGATCTTTGTTTTTAAATATCAGTTTAAAAAGTCAACATTAATTGTTTGAGGTCACATAAACATTAGTTAACACCATATAATATAACATTTAAAACATGAATAAAATAAACGCTGAAAGTTTTATCCTTTTCATAGCTAAGGCTCTCATTAACATAAAAATACATTCAAATTGTTCCCCAATGTAAAAAGTAACATAAAAGTTTACATATCTTATTGATAAAAGGTAAATAAATGCCCAATATATTTTTTTTTATCATACAACTTCAGAACACCAGCTTCACATAATGCTCTTTTAAAGTTTCTACCTTAGAGACTTGTATTCCTGGAAGATATGAGCACATTAATAGCATCACAATTGCATTGATGTTTCTACATTAACCAAGTTTAGCTTTTAAAGAAATGGCAGTACAGTGCTCTAAAATAACAGATCGTATTTAATAAGTTGTTTAATATTTATGGTTGCTTGCTCTAGAAAAATAAAACTTAATAAACACAATGCTATTGGTAAACGTATGTTTTAAGAAATTTTTGTGTCTTTTACACATGACTGATTTTTACAATCTTATACAGACTTTAGAACAAACTTATACAGACCTTAGTAAATCAATAACATATCTAACAAGAATACTCATGAATGAGTAATCAAATATCAAATTTAATTTATTTATTTATCAAAATATTAGACAAAAGTATTGAACAGTGTAGACCATTTTTTGTTGAAGGAAAAGTCCTAGAACCAAGGCATATTAGACCTTTTGTCGACATTAATATTTTATTATATTTTTGAACACCTAGAAAAACATGTAAGCTTAAATTTAAAGACATTTATTTTTATCTGTTTATCCAATTTAAAGTGAACCATTTAAATCACGTAAATTAAAGATCTTTGGATCCGCTTTTTAAAATTTGTTTTTGTGAGTGCTCCTTTTTTTATGAGCGCTCCTTATGTATGTTAATTTGTATATAATATACATGATATACGGACATATGTATATATACACATACAACACATAACAAGAGTGTGCACACATAATTATAGTAAAGGCCTTGTAGCTTTTCGCAGGTGAAATCTCCATTGCAATGTTTCAAAAACTCCACTGTTGGTCAAAGATAGAACTGATCAGAAAAACATTAACCTAGGTCTGTAGGATCAAAATCATGAGTTAAAAACAATACAGAATCTAAGGAAAAAAATAAGAGTCCTAGAAAAAGTGACTGGGCAGTTATTAGTAAATACCATACAATGTAATTTTTTCTCCCCCCCCCCCTTAGGCCTCAGATCAGTCTCCTACTGAGCTAGTAGGCTTCTTTCATTTGCATTTCAACATAAGGCCTGGCTGAGGTCTGGAAGGAGCAGGGAAAAACTGCTATTCTGAGCAGACACCTCAGGCCTAAGGCATTTTAACCATAATTTTCAGGTTTGGATGTTGAAAATTATGGTACAATTTTAAGTTACAATTCACAAAATTTTATATCTTTACATCTTGTTCTGTCAACAGATACCATACTATGATTTACTATCCTTTTCCAAATTAATGCACTGGTACACACTGTGATATTTTCCCAGTCTACCCAATTCAAAACTGGTGAAAAATAAGACTGAATGTTTGGGAAGTTACTTGCCAACTTGGAAATAGAGTTCTTTAGTTTTCCATGCTAAGTATTTAAGTTCTCTTGCATGAATTATCTAAAATCATAAACTAAACAATTATATGAACCAGACTTTTAACTACAAGATTGTACAATGCTTCAAAAACCCATTCAGATACCAGATTGTTACAATAAAACGTCATCATTTAGACACACATTGAGCTAAGATCATTCCCAAGAAACAATTTATAATATGAACACATTATTGCACATGTCTTTAAGGGCCAGAAACAAAGACACAAGACAGACAGAAAGGAGCTCCAGACTATGGCTGACAGACAGAAGCCTTTAAAACATAACAGATAAGAGAAAAATCTCCTACACCTGTAGCACGATAGATGTCCCCACTAGGGGAACAGATGTTTTCAATGAGGAGCAACCTGAAATGTGAAATCAAGGGTCTCCATGGTGACTTTACTGCATTTAGTGTCCCCTTTTTCTTATCCTCTTTTTTAATAAGACAGAGGTGGCATAATTCTTACAGTGCAGGGACGGAAGGAGGGAATTCTCTGAAGCAACAGGGCTTTGGCAGCTGCTGGGAGTCCTTCAGTCCCTCCTTTTACTTACAGGATTAGCTCCTCTGGTTCAGTTCCACCCCGAGCACGCTCCGTCTCCTAATATTTCAGTAGTCAGATCTCAAAAAGTCCCGGGGTCCGGGGGAGGGTATCAAAATTTGTAACTTAAATTTTGGTTCCTGATGTTGAAGCCAATTAATACCAATTTAATAATGAGGACAGCGTTTGAAAAAAAGAAAAAGGGAGGTTTACTGCTTTGCTAACAAAGGAGAAACACAGGGGATTCTGCCGAAAGGTTGTGACTCTCTTGATCTGGAGGGACAAGAGGTTTTAAAGGAGTTTCACTTTTTCACCTAAGAGATACTCAGTTCTTAGGTCACCAGCAGGCATTGCCCTCTGCAGTGGGTGTGCTCCAGGCAACCAGCTAGGGGCTTCTCTCATCCTGCTTGACAAAGGGGGGGAAAGTTCATCACAGTTCC
The DNA here is from genome assembly GCF_048772815.1 of Callospermophilus lateralis. Taxonomy (NCBI): domain Eukaryota; kingdom Metazoa; phylum Chordata; class Mammalia; order Rodentia; family Sciuridae; genus Callospermophilus; species Callospermophilus lateralis. The sequence goes on from NW_027512934.1 coordinate 605,262, forward strand.
TTAAAACACAGTCCAAAGGGGTGTCAGGCTTACTTGCTTTATTACCCATTTTCACGTCCAATATCATTATGTTTTTACCACAGAAATCACACAACAAAACGCACAAAAACTAACAAACCAAAAACATACAGAACACAGAAAAAAACACAAAGAAACAGAAAACCGGTGAAGAAACAGAAAAACAGAGGAGCAATACAACGTCTTGCTAAAGCTCTGGGGAAGGAGCTCCTGCGTGCCCGTTGGCACCTCTCTACCCTTTCAGAGGAATTCCCTACAGAACAGAACAGAGGACAGAATGATTCTTGTTACTGTCCCGGACAGGAGTATATGTGAGCCTCCCCATGCCACCTCTCTGTCATCAGAAGAGATGTCCCTTTACCGGATATCAGATGTTATAAAGATACCACTTACCTATGGATGCCTCCTCCACCAGGTGCTTGCTAATAGTTATAGTGTGATGGTTCACTGCAGTGCTCCCCGGACTGAAGGCTCACTCCAAGGCCTTTGAACTTGGCTCTCCAGCCGGGAGCCTTGGAGGAAAGGCCAGCTTCAGAATTTCCAGGAGTCTGGTCTTGTGTTCTGGTCTGGTCATCTCACTGGGGAACTCTAAAATATTAGACCAGGATGCAAGAAAAGACCACTGACTCCAATTAAAATCAAATTAAAGCAAGCTTATTATTTCATCCGGGTGGGCTGCCTCTCCCTCTCAAACAGCGGAAACAAGACAGCATCCCCACATTTCCTACAGCCCAGCTTTATACCCCAGAAAGTTACACAAAAGGGGAGTTACAGAAAACAGAACTTTGACAAGCATCACACTAATTATATGTTACATTTTTTATTTGCTGGCCCCAGCATCAAAAATTATGAGGACCATTAGAGCCTAGAGAGGGTCTTTGGCCAGGGAAGGCCAGTATTTATGAGGTGTCACTAAAGTTTCAGAGAGGGCTGCAATCTGGTCAGAAAGCCAGATATGGGTGAGTTCAAGGCATGGGCAGGAATTCCAAGTAGGTTTGGAATTTGCACTAATTTATAGTAAAGAAAAAATTAACTTCTCATGGCTGTGTGGCAAGATGACTCCCAATTTTATTGAAAGATCAGGTTGGGAGATCAACCCTGTCCTTTACTTTTGGAAACTCCTCTACCACATCCATGTTTGTGAACTCATGAGCATTTTCTATTCCAGATATGTATTCACAGATATTTTAACTCAACTCCTCTAATTGTGTCTTACTTGGGGAGAAGGTAATGTCAAGGCATTGTTCTGGATGAGAGTGGGAAGATTATTTTATACCATATATATGCATACTCATTGGATTCATTTTTCAATTTTCCATTCAAAATACTATATCCCTCAAAATAACCCATACTCTACAAGACTCTAACAACTAATACTAATATGATGGAGAAAAATAACCGAAACAAAATTGAAATACTAGCAGTTCAGAGGAGACATGGTGTATATTGGACTTGCCTTTTGCAAGATAAATGCTAGGTGTTATTAATCTAGTCAATTTATAATTGAAATAGTTCTCCATGTGTTTTTAAAGTTAAAAAATATGTGTATTCCTGTCTCCCTTTCTCTGTAGCCTATTCAGCACATGTATTTTTATATGCACATATAGAATTCTACGTGATATCACAAGTAAATTTTTGTGAGGTGCCTGACTTGGCAGTTACAAATTGTGAGAAGAGATTACTCCTCCTAAAAGCTGTTGGAACTGAAATTTCAACCTATAGGTGAGCTTCCTAGTAGAACAACATTATACATAAATCCATGTTCAGTGAAATGAATGTTTTTGGATCTGTGGATGATATATATTTCATGGTGAATTTTGTTTGGCATATGAATTGGTATGTTTATTGTCTGTGGTTGTTTGTGTGTGTGTGTGTGTGTGTGTGTGTGTGTTTGTGTGTGTGTGTATATATATATATATACACACACACACTCTCCAGAATTTTCATAATATGAAATGTATGTGTCTTATATACAATCCCTAAATTCATTCATGTTCATGTATGTGGATTAATAATCAACTTTTCACAACATTATTCTCAGAAATATTCATTCATCTGAAATATATATTTGTTTCCTAGTACTGAAAACTAACTTCAGTGAAAGGTACATACAAATCCTAATATTTCTACAGTTACTGACCCAGTTTAACATCAATGCAAGTAGATTCCTATGGGACATGATGCATCTTTTGATGTTCATTTTTATTCAACAGTGGTACCTTACTATTTTTCAGTTTTTGCACATCATAGGATACATATTTCATCCACTAGTTAGCAAAATTATAGGCATTTGTTTCACTTTTAATCACTTTCTTCTCCAGAACACATGTATTTCTCTATGTTTCTTGACTGGTCTTTTAATGAGACTTCTTTCCAAATACATTATAATCGATTTCCATAATCATTTTGAAACAAATCTCACACACCCTTCATGATAAACCATAACCCTAAAATGACCATTAGATATATAACTGGTTGGAATGAATGATTGTATATCAATATAACATTTCTGATATATTTTCAGATATCTATTCAATCCATTATTTAAAGTGGATCCAGTTATGTTGTTTATTCACAGAATGGTGTATTCTTGCATTATCTCTATATTCATAGACACAGGGTACGCCTATTTGTACGCCCATACTAATTTATACGTCTTCAAAATATTGCTCCCTGAAATGGTGGAAGAAATACTCATGTCACCAGATCTGCATATACATTTTATCACAGAAATATTCTGGACACAAAAAGCAAAGGTCACATGTACAATTGTATCAAAGCCTAAATGGGAAGTGAACATGGATTACTAAAATCATCCATGTCCATGTTGCCTAATGTTCAAAAATGTCAATTCTATTTGTGACTACATATTTGTTTCCTCTTAAGATTATAAATTCAAGCTCCAGCCTGTTGAAAATGTGTAATCCTATCACTCACTTTATACTTTACTTGATTTCCTAATGTCTTTATTGATATGTGCTTTCATACATATTTTCCCCAGTTCATCATTGCGACTGACTCTTCACATGTGCTGACATTCACCTTCACTCTCTACCCGAAACCCTATTGTTAAGAACTTTTGGTCCAAATCCGAAACTCACTCTTCTTCTTAGCCTACCGAATACCTTCCAAATCCTATCGACTATTGCTTTTTGACTGGATGTTCTGTTCAACATTCAATCATCCAAGTTACAAGGTCCTATGCCATTGTATATTGATTTATCTGAGACAACTGTGCAGGACATAATTCAAAGCTAAGTATCCCACTCAAGGGCCCAATGCCCTTCTGGGCTTCAAATCTTACCAAATTTCTGCTTTCATACTTATATTTCACCTATATACTCTTGTAAATATCGCAGGTTGCCAATACCATTATTCATCCCGCAGAATGATTCCTAACCAAAATCGATGCTATTATTGAACCTAACCATACACTCTTCCCTTAATATAACTTACAGAAGAGCAGGGACAGAGTTCGTCTTACAATATAGTAATGTAGCTGATCTTTCACCGGCTGAGAAACTCAACGATCCATGAAGAAATGATCCTTAGAGAAGATGTAGGCAGCTATGTAGGACCTGAGAGAGCAATAGTCATCTTCCACAGCAAACAACCAGGTCAGGATGAATTGATGTGTCTGAATCAGTCTCTCTCTTCTTATTGTAGAGAAGATGGACCAAACAAGGCCTGTTGTCACGACCCCTTGCCCGCAAGGAAGACGCAACTCAGGAATCTTCTTTCAGCAGTTTATTCAGGCCCTTGATATTTCTTCTAATTCCCCGTCGGATGCCCCTCCCAGCCTTAATAAAGCATCCCAAGCCCCAATGCGAAGCTACCACGTGGAACTTTCTCACAGGGTGCTGAGAAACCATGCACCAACTCTCCCAAACAAGGAGTTGTTTATTACAGACCACAGTGGAGCCAGCGCCATCTTGCAATGGCGACCATAATCTGCAGAAACGGCTCACCACAGTTCCCCCCTTCTGTTTTCTGAAAACAATACAGGCGAGAGTAGAGGTCCTATCCCACTGTGCAGAAGTGGCTGCATAGTATGGCTAAGTCCTAAGGAGGGCCCTTCCCCAGATCTGAAGCCATATCAGCTGACGCCTTTTTTTGTGGGGCGGGGCATGGACATCAAACCCGCATGCAATAGGACATGCTCTCCTTGAGGTCCACTTCAAGGATCACTCAAGTGCAGTGCCTTGCCTCGCATCCTGTATCGTGACGACGGTGGACGAAGGGGGACAGCTAAGGCTGAACTGTGGTTGTACACAACGACAAACGAGTTGACAGCACCCTGAAAGAAAGGCACGGACTTTAAGGCGATAGAGAAGCATTAGTGTGGAAACCCACCTGCGTGCAATGGCAGCAAGACCGGCAGAGTGCAAGGGCTTTCCAACACTAATAGAATAACGAGGAAAGACATGCCGATCCCAGTGCAATGTTATAATAACTTTTGGTGCAATGGCCATGTCAAAGATTTACTGTTTAAGATGCGCAAGCCAAACTTGAGGTGAATTGCCATTTTCTAAAGCTGCAAGAGCTTGGATGATCATAGCCTTATCGTGAGCATTGCGGGCCTTGAGGCGACAGAGAAACCACAAACAGAGAAACATAGCGAAGCAACACATTGCACCAAAAATGCCTACCCCCACCCACTCTTTAAAAAAGGAAAAGGCAGAAGATATCCAATCGGTGAATTGACCCAAAGTCACGGGATCAACACGGGTGCTATTCAAGACAGCTATCTGGGTTAGTTGAGACTGGATCATGTCTTCCGCTTCCATGGACCAATTTCCAGCCAAATATTCGCCAATGGTTCGGGAAGCATTCCTGGAATCATTAAATCTGACAGAGGTTATGCATAAATGTGCACGTTGGTCAACACAACCCAAAAGCACTAAGTCAGCCAATTCTTCTACCTGAGCTTAGAGTAAATCTATTCTTTGGTTGGCAGCTAAAATCCCTGACAAAATATGTTGATTAATTGTATTTTGGGATTCAAGTATGGTGGAAGTTTGTTGGACAACTTGATTAATAGTGGCAGCAGTTTGTACTTGATTGGCCATAGCCACTCCGGCCGTAACAGCTGCAGCAGCAGATATCGCCACGGCTGTCACTATAGCTGCTGTGATTCCAAAATCTCTGCGGACTCTAAGTAGCTCAATAATAGGGAATTTATCAGGATCCGCAGTGACCGGGATTGGGACAAAAGTTGGAATCTTCATAAACACTGCTACAGTCCAGGAACCATTCCAACACTCAGATAAGAGACAGGTAGTATGAGAACAATCCAGCATCCCCGATGAGGTGGCCTTAGCCAAAAGGAATAAGAAGGGGGATTGGACACAGACCATTGCAGGAGGCAATGTGGCATTATACAACAGAGAGTTGAATGAAATAGATGTAAGTCTATTATCTTGTTCACTTTCCCTAACAGTACCAGAAATATTAGCCAGCCAACTTTTGGCTCCTACCAACTGAGCCAGTGCAGAAATATCGGCTGCAGCCCCCTTTTCATTGGAAATCAGCCATTAAAACCAGGACCAACCTACTCCTGTAGAGAAGCTGGCACTATTGTTAAAGTTATAAACATACCTATCAAGAGAGGGGGAAAGGGAGAAACCTTTAGCAACTTGATGTTTCTCCCAAGAATGATCCTGACAAGGCGTAAATATTGGGGGGAAACCAAGATTAGGGGAACAGTAAGGAGAGGCCTTGAAATGAGTGGCATTATAAATACTACTAGAAAAAGGAGGCACTGGGATTAGTACCTCGGAGATAATAGCCAAGGTAGTTATGTTAAGAGCAGAGCTGCTGTTTGCAGGGGTCTCTGAGCCTGATTGATTCCCCGAAGCTACCTTGCTCAATACAGCACTGATAATGCTTCCTGAGACCTGATTGGACCGCAATGGGTCCTCCCAGTTAGTCAAATTTTTGGTATTAAGGCTAATGCAATTAGCGTTTCTAAGGCTGAAACAAAAAACTCCTGTGAGATTAACTTGAGATTGATTAAAAATTCTCTCCATGTCCCCTCTAGGAGAGGCACAGGGAGCAGACATCTCACATGAGGTAGAAAAAAGAGTGGGGAGGACACTAGAATTACCATGAACCGGAATCCTCATTGGCCATGCCCGTGCCACTGCCCACCACCGCATTGGTGTCGCCTGTGCCATCGGCACCAGCACCAGAGCCAGAGCACTTAGTAGAATTAAGATCCTCATCACAGGATTGTTGTGGTATCTCTTGTTGCTGGTCAGTTGATGTCGAGACTCTTCTTGTCAAGCGTTCAGGGACCCACAATGGTTCCGTACGATCCTGGGGAAAAACACATACAGATCCTCGTGCCCATGTCAGCACGGGGTCAGGGCCGTTCCATTGGCCCGTAAGAACATCCTTCCACTTAACATAGCCAATCACAGAGGGCTGAGGGGACACATGTCTATCGGCCGCAGAGCGACCATGAATATCCAAATTCAAAAAATTAATGGTAAAGAGAGCTAAGGACAGGCGTTCTTTAGGAGTGTGTTCAGCACCTATTCCCCCTTTTTGTTTTTGTAAAGTTTCCTTTAAGGTGCGATGAGCATGCTCAACAATGCCTTGTCCTTGAGGATTATAAGGCAAACCATGAGTAAGTTGTACTCCCATAGTAGAACAAAAAACTGTAAATTGTCTGCCAGTATAAGCAGATCCATTATCAGTCTTAAGGGATGCAGGTGCACCCCATGCTGCCCATGCCTCTAAACAGTGAGTAATGACATTACGTGCCTTTTCTCCCGATAAAGCAGAAGCATGGATAATTCTAGAGCACGTATCAACGGAAACATTCACATACTTAAGGTTACCAAAGTCAGGTATATGTGTCACATCCATTTGCCAAACAATCAATGGCTTTAATCCCCGTGGGTTTACTCCATAATTAGGGGCATGAAGAAATGTGACACAATGGGGACATTGCAATACTATCTGCCGAGCATCCGCTCTTGAAATGGAAAAACGCCTGCGCAGCGTTAATGCATTAACATGGAAGTTTTGGTGAAACAACTTAGCCCTCTCTAAGGAGGAAGCCAAGCATATCAATTGGCCTCTAGTGGCTAAGTCCGCACAGGCATTACCTTGGGATAACGGACCAGGAAGAGAGGTGTGAGCCCTGATGTGCATTGGATAAAAAGAAGCAGTGCGGTTAGAGATAAACTGTTGAAGCTGAGTAAAGTAAACAGACACATTGTGGGCATCACTAATAGTTCCCACGGTCTCCAGGACTTTTAGTGCTTGTACCACATAGCTGGAGTCCGAAATAAGATTAAAAGGAAAAGAACACTGTTTAAAAACTTCAATAACAATTTGTAGTTCTACCCATTGTGGATTTCCAGGAGCAAATTGATGCTGGATAGGGGGAGAGTCATTAATTACATAAGCTCCCATTCCAGACTTGGAACCATCAGTAAAAATGTTAACAGTCCCCGGAATTGGACTGGATGAAGTTACCTTAGGGAAAATGATGGGATGTTCTTTAACAAAATGGAGTAATGGATGAGAAGGGTAGTGATTATCAATACCCCCTTGAAACGAGCAACACAGAATAGCCCAGTTGTCTAGAGTAGCACATAAAACATTAAGTTGAGCTTTAGTGTAGGGTATGATAAGAGAAGAAGGTGATTGGCCGAAAAAATGAATGCTTTGTTGAATCCCTTTAAGTGCCAATGCTGCAACAGCATCAGGATAATATTCTAAGGATTTTCCTGGGGATACATGTGGGTGGATCCATAGTAAAGGCCCATCTTGCCACAGTACTCCAGTAGGCTGCCGCATAGTGGCAAGAACACATAACTGGAAAGGTTTATCACTCTGGAGCCTGCATAGAGTGGCATGCTGTATAGCTTGTTCTACTTTTATAAGGGCCGCTCTAGCCTCAGTAGTGAGGCTACGAGGGGAAGCAAGATCTGGATCTCCGTTAAGAGTAGCATACAAAGGCTGGAGCACAATATTAGGAATATGTAAATATCCTCTTATCCAATTAATGTCTCCCAGCAATTTTTGAAAATCATTTAGAGTTTGGAAATCTTGAGTCCTGATGGTAATTTTTTGTGGTTTTAATTTGTCATACCCAATTGTCGCTCCCAAAAACCTGATAGAATCCCCCGTTTGAACATTTTCAGGTGCGATGTGCAGTCCATGTTGAGCCAACAGCATCACGAGTTCTTTATAAGCCTCATAAACTGTCTGTTCTAATTTTGCGGCCAATAACACATCATCCATATAGTGAATGATCTTGGTGGAGGAATACTTACGTCTGAGAGGTGCGAGTACCTTCCCCACATACATCTGGCACATCGTGGGACTGTTAGCCATCCCCTGTGGCAACACCACCCACTCAAACCTTTGATCTGGTTCTTCGTGATTACACGAGGGAAGGGTGAAAGCAAAACGTTGTGAATCTTTAGGATGCAAAGGAATGGAAAAGAAACAGTCTTTAATGTCAATAACAATTATATGCCAGCCTTGAGGAACAGAGGAGAGCAGAGGCAGCCCTCTTTGAATGGGCCCCATAAGCTACATCTGAGCATTAACTGCTCGTAGATCATGCAGTAGGCGCCACTTCCCTGATTTTTTCTTAATGACAAATATGGGAGTATTCCATGGAGAACTAGAAGTTTGGATGTGACCCAAATCAAGTTGTTCTTTGACTAGATCATGGGCTGCTGCCAGTTTAACCGAGGGAAGAGGCCACTGAGGCACACAAACCGGCTCCTCGGTGAGCCATGTTATAGGTATTTGAGCCCCAGTGGCCCCTAGGAAAAACCCAGACCAAACCTGTTAAGCTTTTGATGACCTTGCACAGGATGCTTACATCCCTGTAGGTGCCTTCCTAGTCCTAGACCTGGCCTATACCCCATATTTTGCATGATATGTTGAGACACTGGGGAATAGTCATTACTAAGAGTGAACCCCATGTCTTTCATCAGATCACGGCCCCATAAAGTAATGGGTAAATCAATTACATAAGGCTGAAAGGTACCATCATGTCCTTCCGAGTCCTTCCAAGATAGATGTCTACAGCTGATTTGAGGGGCTTGGGCATATCCAAGTCCTCTTAAGGATTGATCAGAAGCCTGCACTGGCCATCCCCTAGACCAGTCCTTAAGGGCTATGATACTACGATCTGCTCCTGTGTCCAGCAATCCCACAATAGATTTACCTTCTATGCTTAATTCCAAAGTGGGGTGATTGCTCATATCCAGTGACAAATAGGCACAATTTCCTCCGGTGGTACCAATCTGATTTCCTGTCCGTGACCTTGAGTCAGCAGGGAAGTGATTATGCAAACTAGGCAAAATTAGCAATTGAGCAATCCGATCCCCTGGGGAGATAGACACAATGCCCCTTGGAGCTTCCACCATAACTTTTACTGCCCCTACAGTATCAGGGTTTATAACTCTGGGGAAAACATGAAGACCTTGTAGGATAGAGGATGCACGTCCAATTAACAAACCTACAGTGCCAGGGGGTAAAGGCCCTTTGAACTCAGTTTCCACCAATTGGACTCCCATCTTAGGTGTTAATACGAGTCTGGAGGTGGAACAGAAGTCCAACCCCGTGGCACCTGTAGTGGTTCTCCACATCTCGTGGGATGGCGCAGAGAAGGCCATGTCTCGGGTTCGGGTGTGACATTCTCCATTGCCCCATATATTCGTGGGCACTGGGGTCGGGGGCCCCTTCGGCCAGTTTTTGGCCCAGCTGAAAAAGGCTGTCCATGGATGTCCCTCACTGATCTACACTCTCTTGCCCAATGCTTCCCCTTTTTGCATTTTGGACACAGCCCCGGTTGACGAGGGCTATTAGAAGGGCCACCGCGAGGAGGTCCAGTAAAATTGCCTTTTTTGGGACAGTCACGTTTGAAATGGCCGGATTGACCACAATGGAAGCATGTTCCGGCACCAGGACCGCCCCCTTTTGCGATCCGAAGGACAGCAGCTGCAAGACCTGCATTAGTTAAAGGTCCTCCAAGCTCTCTACAAACTTTCATCCAAGCTTCTATGCCCTTGTTTTTATAAGGAGCGATTGCTGCTTTACATTCTTTGGTGCATTGCTCAAAAACAAGTTGTTTAATCAAGGGCATTGCTCTATCAGGGTCACCAAAGATTTTTCCTGCGGCATCCACCATCCTAGCAACAAAGTCCGAGAAAGGTTCTGTGGGGCCTTGCATGATTTTTGTTAAATTGTCAGACACTTCTCCTCTATTTGGGAGTGATTTCCATGCACGGATACAAATATTATTGATCTGTTCATATACCTCAGGGGGGTATCCTGTTTGTTGATTAGCAAATCTGCCTTGTCCCAAAAGCATTTCCTTGTCCCAATGGGGGTGTCCCGCCGCATAGTTTTGGGCAGCCTGCTCTACAGCGCCCTCTAGCACAAAGGCTCTCCAGTCCAAATATTTGCCTGGAGAAACACAAGCCCGAACAAGGCTAGCCCAATCAGAGGGAGTCATACAGTATCTAGACAGACTCTCCACCTGAGTTAATGTGAAGGCGGCATCCACCCCATAAGTGCGCACAGACTCTGCCAGGGTCTTCACAATTTTGAAATCTAAAGGCTCATGGAATCTTCCCCTATTGTCATCCTGGAAAACTGGATAAGCAAGACCCATCTCAGCGTTAACAGCCCTCCATGCTTGGGCATGGAAAGCTCTCCTCGAAACACCCTCACCGTACGGCGGCGGGTCCGGAGGATCATTTTTCTTGAGCTCCTGTTTATTTTTGTTCCCTTCTCCCATAGTTAAACTCCCTAGCTGCCGAGACAGTCTCCCGAGCTCCTCCTTCTCATCCTCCTCCTCTTCTGACCCACTTTTGCATGGGAGTGTGCGCAGTGTACTGAGATATGGATACAAGCGTTTCCTCCCCCGTTTCTCGCTCTGCACATTCCCTTCCTCCTGAAATATTTCACTCCGTGCCAGAGACAATTGCCTCCTCCCCTGTTTCTCGCTCTGCACATTCCCTTCCTCCTGAAATATTTCACTCCGTGCCAGAGACAATCTCCTCCTCCCCTGTTTCTCGCTCTGCACACTGCCATCCTCCTGAAATACGTCACTGCCTGCCGGAGATAATTGTTTCCTCCCCTGTTTCTCGCTTCGCACACTCCCACCCTCCTGAAATACCTCACTGCCTGCCATTTCTGATCTTTCTTCATGTAATTGCTCTAAAACTTCTTGTCCTTTAGTAAGTGCTTCCTGACATCTGCCATCTGCGAGGCAACTACGGATCATCTTCCAAAGGGGTATCACCCCACCCTCTAATATGCCCTGCTCAGAAGAAAGTCAAGATCTGTGCCTAACTTATCCCAGCTAGGTATAGTGAGGCTGCCAGAAAATGCGAACCACGGGGCAACAATATCTGTCTTCTGTAAAAATCTCTGTAAAGTACTACGTTTGACTTATAGGCCCTTGGAACGTAACAGGTTATCTAGGGCCAGGAGAAGCGGACTTGAAGATACGGCACCCAGGACACAACAAAAGACACACAACAAACAAAAGTGAAAGTAAGAGCGAAAGTACACAGTGCAGCTGCAATAAGATTTAATGCTCTCTCTGGCTTTACAGAGGAGCTGCCGCTTTGATAGCGGGTCCTAATTACCTAGGACTAATCTCCGCTTTGACCGCGGGTCCCAATTAATCTGGGACTAATCTCCGCTTTGACCGCGGGTCCCAATTAATCTGGGACTAATCTCCACTTTGACCGCGGGTCCCACTTACCTAGGACTGATCTCCGCTTTGATAGCGGGTCCTACTTAACTAGGACTCATCTCCGCTTTGACCGTGGGTCCTACTTACCTGGGACTAATTGGTGCACCACCCCTGACTGCTGAAAGTTCTGGTTCCCGGGTTTTCAGCACCACTTGTCGCGACCCCTTGCCCGCAAGGAAGACGCAACTCAAGAATCTTCTTTCAGCAGTTTATTCAGGCCCTTGATATTTCTTCTAATTCCCCGTCGGATGCCCCTCCCAGCCTTAATAAAGCATCCCAAGCCCCAATGCGAAGCTGCCACGTGGAACTTTCTCACAGGGTGCTGAGAAACCATGCACCAACTCTCCCAAACAAGGAGTTGTTTATTACAGACCACAGTGGAGCCAGCGCCATCTTGCAATGGCGACCATAATCTGCAGAAACGGCTCACCACAGCCTGTGTGGAGAGCAGTTCCCGGGTGCTATGGTCGATATACAATTCTCACTTCTGAATGTGTCACAGGATGTAGGGGTAACCTCCATCTCATGGGAACCTTCGAAGCATCTGTTAGAACAAAGTGGTTACCAAGGCAGTGACCTCATTCAGTTCCTGAAGGAATTGACCTACCTCACTTCTTTGTTGATGCAATTTGCTGAACTCGGGATCCAGGAAGCCAAGCACCCAGAGCCAGTCCCAGTCCCAGTCCCATTGGGTTCACTTGTTTGGATTTACCAAAGACAGAGTCAGTCTTTCTTGGTAAATACTGATCTGTGGATGGTTAAATGCCAGGAAAGCTCTGAAGAGGGGCCTTCCTGAGAAAGCAGGTAGTGACTCCCTGATGGCTCCTGACAACTTTACAGAGTTGGTAATGAAGACCAGATCTGAGACAGGACAGGCCATTTCGTGGGAACATAGTATGGCCAATCAGTCTGAGGACACTCTGGATAGTCACAGACCTACTTGGGTAAATGAGGTGCCTTTGTGGGTGTGCATGTGAGTTTGGTTTTGTCTCATGTTATGAGAATAGGTAGGAAAGGCAGTTTGTTTGGTTTGGAGTGGACTGTTTTTAATAAGTCATTTGACATGGCGAGTGTTTCTTTGTTTGTGTATCCCACTGTATCCGTGGTTGTAGACCTTTGAAAAGCGAATGCATCAATGGTTGTGTCCTGTCTAATATAAAGTGTCCCAGTGTTAATCCTGCCCAATTTAAGAATGGAGAGTGGCTTGCCTATGGATGGGCAATACCTACTATCTTTCTAAGTTCCTGTTTCTTCATGAATTCTGGCCACTCTCCTGAATAGGCTCATGGTTTTGTGTCCAACATATGTACCACCACAAGGCTCTGTGACATGGCCATGTACTGATAGCTGAAGGGAATGGGAGAATCTCAGAAAACTCAGATATCAGTGTGACCAGGAAAGTCTTAGTGGAGAAACCCTGCTTTGGGCCTTTTGCTTACTTATGTTTCTATTACCCTGAATGGCAAGAAGGTCTTTACCTCAGGCCACCCCTTTGTGAAGCCTTAAGAAAACTGTTTTCATATGGAAATGAATGGGCATCACCTGTGGCTCTTTGCTTAATTGCTTTGGAATGGGATGTGCTTGAATCAGCCTCTTGTACTTGTGTGAGGTTGTGGCTTAAATTCTCAGCACCTGATAGATCTAAATAAAAATCCCATGTGCTTCCAAACCAAAATGGCCAAAAGAGCAGTCATTGTGGATAAATTTTTTTGCCTTCTTAGGTTGGGTTCCTGACCTACATCAAGTGAGAATAGGGATCCTTTGGGTCAAATGCGTTCTTCAAATCCCTGCAGAGGCTATCCCATAGGTGCTTGGGTTTTCTCATGACTCCAAATCACATAAAGAATCTATACCTGACAGCTAGTAGGCCTCAAATTGGAAAAACGGAACACTTTACCAGCAGGAATATTTGATCACTCCTGGTTCAAAGGAAGAGTACCCAGGCCACCATGATTTTAGGCAAATGTGGGGCAAGTGAGCTTATTTTGGACACTTTCTTGGCCTTCCCTCTCATAGAAACCTCCAGCCACAGGGTATGATGAGTGTCTATATGGAAGAAGATGAGTGTCATGTGGGAGTGTTTTGGATTTAGACGAAGAAAGAGAGAACTGAAATTACTGACATATGGGATCGAAAAGGCAATATAACAACAGATGCTACAGAAATAAAGAAGACAATTAGAAATTATTTTGAAAACCTATATTCCAATAAAATAGAAAATAGTGAAGACATTGATAAATTTCTTAAGTCATATGATTTGCACAAACTGAGTCAAGAGAATACACACAATTTAAACAGACCAATATCAATGGATAAAATAGAAGAAGCAATCAAAAGACTACCAACCAAGAAAAGTCCAGGTTCAGATGGGTATACAGCGGAGTTTTACAAGACCTTTAAAAAAGAATTAATACCAATAATTTTCAAGATATTTCAGGAAATAGAAAAAGAGGGAGCTCTGCCAAATTCATTCTATGAGGCCAAGAACACTCTGATTCCGAAACCAGACAAAGACACCTCAAAGAAAGAAAACTACAGACCAATATCTCTGATGAACCTAGATGCAAAAAACCTCAATTAAATTCTGGCGAATTGGATACAAAGGCACATCAAAAAAATTGTGCATCATGATCAGGTAGGATTCATCCCTGAGATGCAAGGACGGTTCAATATACAGAAATCAATAAATGTTATTCACAACATAAATATACTTAAAAATAAGAACCATATGATCATCTAGATAGATGCAGAAAAATCATTCGACAAAGTAGAGCATCCCTTTATGTTCAAAACATTAGAAAAACCAGGGATAACAGGAACTTACCTCGACACTGTAAAAGCTATCTATGCTAACCCTCAGGCTAGTATCATTCTGAATGGAGAAAAATTGAAGGCATTCCCTCTAAAATCTGGAACAAGACAGGGATGTCCTCTATCACCACTTCTATTCAATATAGTTTTCGAAACTGGCCAGAGTAATTAGACAGACGAAAGAAATTAAAGGCATAAAAATAGAAAAAGAAGAACTTAATATATCACTAATTGCAGATGACATTATTCTTTATATAGAAAACCCAAAAGGGTCTACAAAAAAAACTACTAGAACTAATAAATGAATTCAGCAATGTGGCAGCATATAAAATCAACATGCATAAATCAAAAGCATTTCTGTATATCAGCGACAAAACTTCTGAAACAGAAATGAGGAAAAACACTCCATTCACATATCCTCAAAAAAAAAAAAGTCTTGGTAATCAACCTAACAAAAGAGGTGAAAGATTTATACAATGCAAACTACAGAACCCTAAAAAGAGAAGTAGAATAAGATCTTAGAAGATGGAAAATATACCCTGTTTATGCATAGGCAGAACTAACATCATCAAAATGGTGATATTACCAAAAGTTCTCTATAGGTTTAACGCAATGCCAATCAAAATCCCAAGGCCATTTCTTGTAGAAATAGAGAAAGCAATCATGAAATTCATATGGAAAAATAAAAGACCCAGAATAGCAAAAGCATTTCTAAGCAGGAAGTGTGAATCAGGCGGTATAGCGATACCAGATTTCAAACTATATTACAGAGCAATAGTAAAAAAAAAAAAAACAGCATGGTACTGGTACCAAAACAGGCAGGTGGACCAATGGTACAGAATGGAGGACACAGAGACTAATCCAAAAAGCTACAACTGTCTTATATTTGATAAAGGAGCTAAAAGCATGCAATGGAGGAAGGATAGCATCTTCAACAAATGGTGCTGCGAAAACTGGAAATCCATATGTAACAAAATGAAACTGAATCCCTTTCTCTCGCCATGGACAAAAGTTATATCAAAATGGATAAAGGAGCTTTATATCAAATCAGAGACATGGCGTCTGATAGAAGAAAAATTGGCTACGATCTACATACTGTGGTGTTGGGCTACAAATTCCTCAAAAGGACACCCATAGCACAAGAGTTAATAATTAGAATCAACAAATGGGACTTACTCAAACTAAAAAGGTTTTTCGCAGCAAGAGAAACAATAAGAGAGGTAAATAGGGAGCCTACATCCTGGAAACAAATCTTTATTCCTCACACTTCAGATAGAGCCCTAATATCAAGAATATACAAAGAACTCAAAAAATTAGACAATAAGATAACAAATAACCCAATCAACAAATGGGCTAAGGATCTGAACAGACACTTCTCAGAGGAGGACATACAATCAATCAACAAGTACATGAAAAATACTCACCATCTCCAGCAATCAGAGAAATGCAAATCAAAACCACCCTAAGATACCATCTCACTCCAGTAAGATTGGCAGCATTTATGAAGCCAAACAAACACAAGTGCTGGGGAGGATGTGGGGAAAGAGGTACACTTGTATATTACTGGTGGGACTGCAAATTGGTGTAGCCAATTTGGAAAGCAGTTTGGAGATTTCTTGGAAAGCTGGGAATGGAACCACCATTTGACCCAGCTATTCCCTTTCTCATTCTATTCCCTAAAGACCTAAAAAGAGCATGCTACAGGGAAACTGCTACATCGATGTTCATAGCACCACAATTCACAATAGCAAGACGGTGGAACCAACCTAGATGCCCTTCAATAGATGAATGGATAAAAAAAAAAGTGGCATTTATTCACAACGGAGTATTACTCTGCATTAAAAAATGACAAAATCATAGAATTTGCAGGGAAATGGATGGCATTAGAGGAGATTATGCTAAGTGAAGCTAGCCAAACCCTAGCAAACAAATGCCAAATGTCTTCTTTAATATAAGGAGAGTAACTAAGAACAGAGAAGGGACGAAAAGCATGAGAAGAAAATTAACATTTAACAGGGATGTGAGGTGGGAGGGAAAGTGAGAGAGAAGGGAAATTGCATGGAAATGGAAGGAGACCCTCAGGGTTATAAAAAATTACATACAAGAGGAAGTGAGGGGAAAGGGAAAAATAATACAAGGGGGAAAATTTATTAGAGTAGTGGAATTAGAGAGAGAAGAGGGGAGGAGAGGGCATGGGAGGGGGGATAGTAGAGGATAGGAAAGGCAGAAGAATACAACATACAGTAGTAAGGCAATATGTGAATCAATGGATGTGTAACTGATTTGATTCTGCAATCTGTATACAGGGTAAAAATAGGAGTTCATAACCCACTTGAATCAAAGTGTGAAATATGATACATCAAGAACTATGTAATGTTTTGAAGAATCATAAATAAAAATTTAAAAAAAAAGAAAACTCACTTCGGTGAATGATGCACGCGAATCCTAATATTTCTACAGTAACTGACCCAGTTTAACATCAATGCAAGTAGATTCCTATGGGACATGACGTACATTTTGACATTCATTTTTATTCAACACTGGTACACTACTATTTCATCAGTTTATGCACATTATAGGATGTATATTTCATCCACAATTTAGCAAATTTATAGGCATTTGTTTCACTTTCAATCACTTCCTGCTTCAGAACACATGTATTCCTCCATATTTTTTGACTGGTCTTTTCATGAGACTTCTTACCAAACACAATATTTTCCATTTCCATTATCACTTTTGAAGCAAAACTCACACACACTTCATGATAAACAATAACCCTAAGATTACCATTAGATACATAACTGGTTGGAATGACTGATTTTATGTCAATTTATGATTTCTAATATATTTTCAGATATCAATTCAATCTATTATTTAAAGAGGAACCAGTTATATTATTTATTCACAGTAACTTCTATTCATGCATTATCTCTATATTCATAGACTCAGGGTACACCATTTTGTACCCCCAATACTAATTTATATGTCTTCAAATATTGCTCCCAGTAATAGTGGAAGAAATAATCATGTCACATGATCTACATATATATTTTATCACAATAATTTTCTGGGCACAAATGCAAAGGTCACACTTATGATTGTACCAAATCCTAAATGGAAAGTGAACATGGATTACTAAAAACATCCATGTCCAGGTTGCCTAATGCTTTCAAATATCATTCCTATTGGTGACTACCTATTTTTTCTTCCTAAGATTATGTATTCAATCTCAATCCTGTTGAAAATGTCTAATCCTATCACTCACATTATAATTGCCTGATTTTGTATTGTCTCTATTGATATCTTCTTTCTTATATTTTTTCCAGTTCATCATTGTGACTGACTCTTCACATGTGCTGACATTTACATTCACTCTATAACCAAAACCCTATTGCTAAAGAACATTTGGTCCAAATTTTATACTCACTCTTCTTCCTAAACCTACCGACTATCCTATTTTGAGTGGATGTTCTCTTCTACAATCAATCATCCAAGGTCCAAGGTCCTATGCCATGGATTATCGATTTATCTGAGACAATTTTGCAGAACGTAATTAAAAGCTAAATATCCCAAACAAGGGCCTAATGCCCTTGTGGACTTCAAATCTTACCTAGATTTCTGTTTTCATACTTATATTTCAGCTTTATATTTTGTAAATATGGCAGTTTTCCAATACCATTATTCATCCAGCAGAATGATTACTAACCCAAATCGAACATGTTATTAACCCTAACCATACACTGTTCCCTCAATTTAACTTTACAGAAGAGCAGGTACAGAGTTCATCTTACAATACAGGAATTTAGGGTATCTTCCACCTGCTGAGAACCTTTGAGGTTCCATGTAGATTTGATCCCTGAAGAAGATGCAGGCAGCAATGAAGGACCTGAGAGAGCAAAAGTCATCTTCCATGGGAAACAACCTTTTAAGGATGAAGGGTTGTGTCTGAATAAACCTTTCTCTTCTTAATGTAGAGAAGAAGGACCAAACCAGGCCTGTGTGGAGAGATGTTCCTGCAAACTGGTGCGGCCAATTTGGAAAGCAGTATGGAGATTCTGGGGAAGGCTGGGAATGGAACAACAATTTGACCCAGCTATTGCCCTTTTTGGACTATTCCCTTAAGACCTTAAAATAGTGTACTACAGGGATACTGCCACATCGATGTTCATAGCAGCACAATTCACAATTGCTACACTGTGGAACCAACACAGTTGTCCTTCAGTAGATGAATGGATAAAAAAAAAAAAATGTGGCTTCTATACACCCTGGAGTATTACGCAGCACTAAAAAATGACAAAATCATGGAATTTGCAGGAAAATGGATGGTACTAGAGCAGATTATGCTTAGTGACGCTAGTCAATCCTAAAAAACAAATACCAAATGTCTTCTTTGATATAAGGATTGCAACTAAGAACAGAGCAGGGAGGAAGAGCAGGAAGAAAAGATTAACATTAAACAAAGATATGAGGTGGGAGGGAAAGGGAGAGAAAAGGGAAATTGCATGGTAATGGAAGGAGACCCTCATTGTTACACAAAATTACATGTAAGAGGTTGTGAGGGGAATGGGAAAATAAACAAGGAGAGAAATGAATTAGAGTAGATGGGGTAGTGAGAGAAGATGGGAGGGGAGAGGAGGGGGGATAGTAGAGTATTGGAAAGGTAGCAGGATACAAAAGTAACTAATAGGGCATTATGTAAAAATGTGGATGTGTAACCGATGTGATTCTGCAATCTGTATTTGGGGTAAAAATGGGAGTTCATAACCCACATGAATCTAATGTATGAAATATGATATGTGAAGAGATTTGTAATGTTTTGAACAACCAATAAAAGAAAAAAAGTAGCAATATATATGCCAATCGAAATTCATCATGAAATATATATAATCCACAGATGCAAAAATATTCATTTACTGAACATGGATTTATGTATAATGTTATTCAACTTGGAAGCTCACCCATAGGTTGAATTTTCAGTTCCAACAGCGTTTAGGAGGAGTGATCTCTTCTCACAATTTGTATCTGCCAATTCAGCCACCTCACAAGTATATACGTGTGATACCAGATAGGGTTTTCTATGTGCATATAAAAATACATGCACCGTATAGGCTACAGAGAAAGGGAGACAGGAATTCACATATTTGTTAACTTTAAAAACACATGTAGAGTTATTTCAACAAAAAATTGACTAGATTTATAACTCCTACACTATATAATGCAAAAGGCAATTCCAACTACACACCATGCCTCCTCTGAACTGCTTGTATTTCTATTCTTTTTGGGTTATTTCTCACCATCATATTAAGATTATTAGTCAGAGTCCAGTAGGGTAGGGGTTAATGTCAGGGATTCAGTATTTCAAATGGAAAATTGGAAAATGACTCCAAAGTGTATGTAAACATGTGCTACACAAAAATCTTCCCACTCACATCCAGAGAAGTGCCATGATATTACCTTCGCCCCAAGTAAGACACAATAAGAGGAGAAAAGTGTGAAAATCTGTGATTATGTATCTGAATGGAATATGCTCAGGAGTTCACAACCTTGGAGGTGGTAGAGGAGCTTCCAAAAGTAAGGGACAGGGTAAACACTCCACCAACATGGAGCTCTGCTGGCCTATGACTTCTTGAGAAACTGCCTCTGAGGTTGGGCACTTGAAATATATGTTGTTGTCATGAGCTTTAGCTTCCTTTGTAGTGAGACCATCAAATCTGGGTCTGCATCTATGTGACCTGGAAGACATGGTTTCTTATATTCCAATGAACCTGAGGCAGCAGTGCTGAATTCTCTCCTTGTAGGTAAACTGTGGCCACAGGAAGCCAAATGTCTCCTGGTGGGGACTGTGAAGACATTTGGTCATCCTTCACATTTTGTGGTGCTTCTTGCTGCTGCACTGGGAATATGGTTTTTGCTTCACAAAATACAAGGAGTTCAACTGGGACAGAGTGCTGGAGAGAGTTCTGTAACGTGTGTTGTGACTCATTTATTTGTTGGTTTTTCCTTTTTTTTTTTTGAGGAATGACCACCAGGCGATGAATTTCCCTCTTAAAACTGCTTTCATTGTGTCCCGTAGATTCCGATATGTTGTGTCTGTGTTTTCGTTTATCTCTAAAATTTTTTGATTTCCACCTTTATGTCTTCTGTAACCCATTGATCATTCCGTAACATATCGTTCATTTTCCATGTGATGTAGGACTTTTTCTTCCTTCTTTTATCATTGATTTACAGTTTCATTCCATTATAGTCAGAAAAAATGCATGGTATTATCTCCACCCCTTTATATTTACTGAGGGTTGCCCTATGGCATAATATATGGTCTATTTTTGAGAAGGATCCATGTGCTGCTGAAAAAAAGTATATCCATTTGATGATGGTTGGTATATTCTATATATTTCAGTTAAGTCTAGGTTATTGATTGTGATATTGAATTCTATATTTTTTTAATTCAACTTTTGTTTGAAATATCTGTCCAATGGTGAGAGAGCTGTGTTGAAGTCACCGATAATTATTGTGTTGTTGTCTATTTGATTCCAGAACTTGAGGAGAATTTGTTATATGAAGGTCGCAGCACCATTATTTCGTTCATAAATATTGATAATTTTATGTCTTGTTGGTGAATGATTCCTTTTAAAGTTATATAATATCCATACTTATCCCTTTTGAATAACTTAGTCTTGAAGTCGATTTTATTCTATGTGAGGATGGCCACCCCTGGTTGCTTACGAGGACCGTGTGCATGGTATATTTTTTCCCAACCTTTCACCTTCAGCCTGTGTATGCCTTTTCCATTTAGATGTGTCTCCTGGAGGCAACATATTGTTGGATTTGTTTTTATAATCCAAGTTACCATCCTATGTCGCTTTATTGGAGAGTTCAACCATTAAGGTTTAGAGTTACTATTTATATATGGTTTGTACTGCCAGCCATTTTGATTATTTATTTTTTTTAATTTAGTTTGTTTCTCCATGATTAGCTTTTCCCCCGCCCTCTGTTATTACTGAGGCACTTCCCAGTGATAGTTTTGGTTGTTGTTTTTCATTTCTTCCTCGTGTAGTGTTTTGCTCAAGACACTTTGCAATGCTGGTTTTCTGGCTGCAAATTCTTTTAGCTTTTGTTAATTATGAAATTTTTTATTTTGTTGTCGTACCTGAAGCTTAATTTTTCTGGATACAGAATTATTGGTTGGCATCCATTGTCTTTCAGTATTTGAAATACATTGTTCCAGGATCTTCTCGCTTTCAGCGTCTGTGATGAAAAATCTGTTGTTAACCTTATTGGTTTACCCCTGAATGTCATCTGCCTCCTTTCTCATGTACCTTTTAATAATTTCTCTTTGGTCTGTTTATTGGATATTTTCGTAACAATGTGTCTTGGCATTGGTCTACTGTGATTTTGTGTGCTCGGTGTCCTGTATGCATCTACAATTTGTATATCCGTTTCCTTTTTTATTTCTGGAAAGTTTTCTAAAATTATTTCTTTCAGCAGGTTACTCATTCCCTTGGTTTGAATCTCTGTACCTTCCTCTATCCAGATGACTCATAAGTTTGTTTTTTTATGTTATCCCATATCTCTTGGATGTTTTTCTCATGATTTTTTACCAGTTTTTCGGAGTTGGCTAGACTCCTTTCAAGATGATATATTTTTTCTTCATTATTTGACGTTCTGGCTTCTACTTGCTCCACTCTGTTAGTGATACTCTCAATTGAGTTTTTAGTTTGGTTTATCGTTTCCTTCATTTCTAGAATTATTGTTTGATTTCTTTTATAATCTCTGTCTCCTGATAAAGACGCTTAACTTCTTCTTTTATCTGTTTATGTAATTCATTTTCAATGTGTTCTTTCACTGTTTGGAATTGCTGTCTCGTATCCTCTTTAAGGTTCCATTCCATCTGTCTAAGGTATTCCTTGAGTTCTTTATATGACCATTTTCCTGATGATTCTAGGTCCTCCTGATTATTTAGGTTGTCCTTCATTGTTTGTACACATTTTCATCCTTGCTTTTTTATGCTGCTAATGTTACTTCTTGTTCTGTTTGACTGCTGAGTTACTGCTTACTCTTATAAATTTATTTGAAGCTTGGGAGGAAAGATAGTAGTAGGGATGGGAAGAAGTCACTAAAGAGAATGAGAGTAGGCAGGTAGAATTCAAAGAAGGGAGAATAAGAAAATTGAAAAGAAATGAAAAGACAAAAGAAAAAAAAATAGAAAATAAAGAAAGAAATAAATTTTTTTAGAAATAATAATGATAATTATAAAAATGAAAATTAAAATTTAAAAGAATCATAAAATAATAAATTTTAAAAATTTTAAAAAATAAAAACATTAAAAAAGTTAAAGAACAACAACAAAAAAATGAAAATGAAAGAAAAAGAAGAAAATAAAAAGAAAAAAATAATAATAATACATGCAGTAATAGAGTTCAATTAACTTCTCTTCCAGTAGGTGGAGCTGTGTGCATTGGGCCAAGCTTCTCCTCTCAATAGGTGGGAAGCAATCACTGTGCAGCAACTCTTTATCCCAGAATGGGCGGATCTCCAATCCTGAATGTCTAGGGCCTTCTCTTTTTTTTCCTCAAGCCAGGCCCCCCAACCTGTGACGCTCACCACAATACTATGTAATGTTTTGAACAACCATTAATAAAAAGTTTTAAAAAAAGAAAACTAAATTCAGTGAATGATGCACGCGAATCCTAATATTTCTACAGTAACTGACTCAGTTTAACATCAATGCAAGTCGATTCCTATGGGACATGATATGTATTTTGCCGTTCATTTGTATTCAACACTGGTACACTACTATTTCATCAGTTTATGCACATCATTGGATATATATTTCATCCACAATTTAGCAAATTTATAGGCATTTGTTTCACTTTCAATCACTTCCTGCTTCACAACTCAGGTATTCCTCCATATTTCTTGACTGGTCTTTTCATGAGACTTCTTTCCAAACTCATTATTTTCAATTTCCATAATCACTTTTGAAGCAAAACTCACACACACTTCATGATAAACAATAACCCTAAGATTACCATTAGATATATAACTGGTTGGAATGAATGATTGTATGTCAATATATGATATCTTATATATTTTCAGATATCAATTCAATCCATTATTTAAAGTGGAACCAGTTAGATTATTTATTCACAGTATATTCTATTCATGCATTATCTCTATATTCATAGACTCAGGGTACAACACTTTGTACCCCCAATACTAATTTATATGTCTTCAAATATTGCTCCCAGAAATGGTGAAAGAAATACTCCTATCACATAATCCACAGATACATTTTATCACAATAATTTTCTGGGCAGAAAATGCAAAGGTCACACTTATGATTGTACCAAAGCCTAAATGGAAAGTGAACATGGATTACTAAAAACATCCATGTCCAGGTTGCCTAATGCTTTCAAATGTTATTCCTATTGGTAACTACATATTTTTTTTCTTCCTAAGATTATGCATTCAATCTTAACCATGTTGAAAATGTCTAATCCTATCACTCACATTATAATTGCCTGATTTTGTAATGTCTCTATTGATATCTTTTTTCCTATATTTTCTCCAGTTCATCATTGTGACTGAGTCTTCACATGTGGTTACATTTACATTCACTCTATAACCGAAACCCTATTGCTAAAGAACATTTGTTCCAAATTTTATACTCACTCTTCTTCCTAAACCTACAGACTATCTTACTAATCCTACTGACTCTCCCAATTTGAGTAAATGTTCTCTTCTACAATCAATCATCCAAAGTACAAGGTCCTTTGCAATTGTATATCGCATTATCTGAGACATCTCTGCAGAATGTAATTCAAAGCTAAGTATCCAAATCAAGGGCCTAATGCCCTTCTGTGCTACAAATCTTACATAGATTTCTGTTTTTGTACTTATATTTTACCTCTATAATCTTATAAATATTGCAGGTTACCAATAGCAGTAATTATCCTGCAGGATGATTTATAACCCAAATTGAACAAGGTATTAACCCTAACCATACACTGATCCGTCAATCTAACTTTACAAAAGGGCAGGGACAGAGTTCATCTTAAAATACAGGAATGTAGGGGATCTTCCACCTGCTGAGAACCTCAAAGGTCCATGCAGATTTGATGCCAGGGAAAGATGCAGGCAGCTATGAAGTACCTGAGAGAGCAAAAGTCACCTTCCATGGGAAACAACCTGGTAAGGATGAAGGGTAGCTTCTGAATAAGCCTCTCTCTTCTTAATGTAGAGAAGATGGACCAAACCAGTCCTGTGTGGTAAGCTGTTCCCGGATGCCTATGGTTGATATACCATTCTAACTTGTGAAAGTATCACAGGAAGTAGGGGCAACCTCCATCATAGGACCATTGGAAGGAACTGTTAGGACAAAGTGGTTGCCAAAGCAGTGACCTCATTAAGATATTGAAGGAAGTAACCTCACCTTACTTCTTTGGTAATGGAAGTCTCAGATCCGGGAAGCCAGGCACCAAGAGCCAGTCCCAGTCCCAGTCTCAGTGTTCTCACTTGTTTGGATTTACCAAGGACAGAGTCAGTCTTTCTTGGTACCTACTGATGTGAGGATGGCCAAATGTCAGGAAAGCTCTGAAGATGGGCCTTTCCTGAGAAACCAGGTAGTGGATCACCGCTGGCTCATGAAAACTTCACAGAGTTGGCCAAGGAGACCAGATCTGACACAGGACAGGCCATTTCAGCGGAACATAGTATGGCCCACCATTCAGAGGACACTCCCGATAGTTACAGACCTACTTGGGGGAAGGAGGTGCCTTTGTGGGTTTGGGTGTGGGTTTGAGGTTTTGTCTCATGTTCTAAGAATAGTTAGGAAAGGTGGTTTGTTTGGTTTGGAGTGAACTGTTTCTGGTAAGACGTTTCGCAAGGCGAGTGTTTCTTTTTCTGTGCATCCACTGTGTCCGTGGTTGTAGACATTAGAAAAGAGAATGAATCAATGGATGTGTCCTGTCTAGTAGAAAGCATTCCAGGATTTATCTTGTCCAGTGTATGAATGGACTGCGGCTTGACTTATCGATGGGCAACATCTACTATCTTCCTAAGTTCCTGTTTTCTTCCTGAAAACTGATCACTCTCAGAATAGGCTCACGATTTTGTTTCCATGATTTGTACCACCTCCAAGCTCTGTGCTTACCAATTGTTCTGTTGCCCTGAATGTGAGGAAGGTCTTTAATTCAGGCCAAACCTTTGTGAAGCATGAAGAAAACAGTTTTCAAATGGAAATGAAAGGGCATCTCCTGTGGCTCTTTACTTAATTTCTTTGGAAAGGGATGTGTCTGAATCAGATTTTTGGCCCTGTGTGAGGTTATGTCTTAGATTCTCAGCACCTGAAGGATCTAAAAAAAAGATCCAATGTGTGCATCTAAAACAAAAATTGCCAAAAGAGCAGTCATTGTGAATGAAGTCTCTTGCCTACCTCTGTAAGGTTCCTGACCTTCATCAAGTGAGACTAGTGATCATTTGGGTCAAATGAGTTCCTCAAAACCCTGCAGAGGCTAGCCCATAGGTGCTTGGTTTTTCTCATGACTCCAATTCACATAAAGAATCTAAACCCCACAGTCAATAGGCCTCAAATTGGAGAAGCAGTGCCGTATTAACGAGTATTAGGGATTAACGTATTAGGGATTCTTTGGGTCAAATGAGTTCTTCAAAGTCCCGCAGAGGTTCTTGTGTTTTCTCATGACTCCAAATCACATAAATAATCTATACCTAAAAGTCAGTAGGCCTCAAATTGGAGAAATAGATCAGTATTAACGGCAGGCTTATTTGATCACTCGTGGTTCACAGGAAGGGTGTCCAGGCCACCTTGAATATTGGCAAATGAGGGGCAAGGGAGTTTATTTTGGACACTGTCTTTGGCTGTGCCCCTCATGGAAAACTCCTGGCAAAGGTTACGATGAGTGACTATATGGAAGAAGATGAGGGCCATGTGGGAGAGTTTTGGTTTTAATTTTGGTCATTTGTGAGGCGGTTGGAAGAAATGACTGGGTCCACCAGGGCTTGAACTCTGGTGTGATTCCCCTTAGAGACTGGGTTTTGGAACTGACCTCAGAGAAGTATTGCAATGAATTTTGTTGGGATTTTAGGAGGCCACGCATGAGAGTCGCCCTTGGAAACTGAGATCTAGGCCCAGGGTGGCTTTCCTCAGATCACTTTGAATCTCAGCCAGGATATCACATGATTTTATTCTGAAAGACTTCGGTACCATAGTTGAGAGTCAAAACACACACGTACCTCACATTGTAGACCTCAATGGGCCTGGCTTCATGTGTCCATTTGGCCACTCTTTGGGAAGAATTGCCTGTGAGAGTTCTCCAGAGCATTCACTGAAATGAGCTTCCTCAACATTTAATGTTTTCTGAATGAATTGAAACCAACAGTGCCTCCAACTTCATCCTTGAAAAATGGCTAGAAAAATACCATAAAATTTTGGAAATTCATTGGAGAAGCTTTGTATGTCCTGTTGCTGATCATGAGGGTACCAGACAGTGCCTTGAATTACTGGGTTTCATGAAAATGGTGTAGAACAGAGATTTCAGTATGTTGGAGCCTGCTGAGTAGTGGGCCTAGAGGAGTGTTGGGCAGGTGTGTGAAAGAACATCAGTGGTAGGGCCATGAGGATCTACCATTGGATTCCAAATGGCTTTTGACTGACATGGTGCAGCCAGCAGACCCTTATATGTAAAGGGCAATGTTCAGAATGAGGTTGATATGGACAAGGCGGCAATGGGACAAGATATGAGGGATAGAGCCTGGTTGGTGCATTCTCTCGCAGACTCTGACCCACCACTCGTGACAGAACTCCCTCCAGCACTGTGTCCCAGTTGAGCTCCTTGTATTTTGTGATGCAAATACCAAACTCCCAGTGCTGCAGCAAAAATACCACAAAAAGTTGAGGAGGAACAAATGGCTTCACAGTCCACACGGGGAGACACTTAGTCTCCAGTGGTCACAGTTGACTTACAAAGAGAAGATTCTGCACTGCTTCCTCATGTTTATTGGAAAATAAGAAACCCTATTGCTAAAGAACTTTTGGTCCAAATCATATACTCACTCTTCTTCCTAAACGTACCGACTATCTTTCAAATCCTAATGACTATCCTTTTTTGAGTGGATGTTCTCTTCTACATTCAATCTTCCAAGGTACAGGTCCTATGCCATTGTATATCAAATTTTCTGAGACATCTGTGCAGAACATAATTCAAAGCTAAGTATCCCAATCAAGGGCCCAATGCCCTTCTGGCCTTCAAATCATACCTAGATTTCTGTTTTCATTCTTATATTTCACCTCTATATTTTTGTAAATATCGCAGGTTCCCAATAACATAATTCATCACAGAGAATATTTCCTAACCCAAATTGAACCTGTTATTAACCCTAAATATACACTCTTCCCTCAATCTCATTTTACTGAAAAGCAGGGACAGAGTTGTTCTTAGAATACAGGAAAGTACGGGACCTTCCACCTGCTGAGAACCTCAAAGGTCCATACAGAAATGATGCCCAGAGAAGTTGTAGGCAGGTACGAAGGACCTGAGAGAGCAAAAGTCATATTCCATGGCAAGCAACCTGGTCAGGATGAAGCAATGTGTCTGAATCAGCTTTTCTCTTCTTATTGTAGAGAAGATGGATCAAACCAGCCTGTGTGGAGAGCTGTTCCTGGGTGCCTATGGATGATATATCATTCTAACTTGTGAAAGTGGCACAGAAAGTAGGGGAAGCCTCCATCTCATGGGACCCTTGGAAGCAACTCTTAGGACAATGTGGTTTCCAAGGCAGTGGCCTCATTCAGTTCCAAAGAAAGTGACATGCCTCATTTCCTTGGTGATTGAACTCTCTGAACTTGGTATCCAAGAAGCCAGGCACCAAGAGGCAGTCCAAATCCCAGTCCCAGTGGGCTCACTTGTTTGGATTTTCCAAGGACAGAGTCAGTCTTTCTCGGTAACTACTGCTGTGAGGATAGCCAAATGCCAGGAGAGTTCTGAAGAGGGACATTTCCTGAGAAAGCAGGTAGTGGCTCAACACTTTGTTCCTGACAACTTCACAGAGTTAGCCAAAGAAACCAGATCAGAGAGGTGGTTTGTTTGGTTTGGAGTGAACTGTTTCTAGTAGATTCTTTTACAAGGTGAGTGTTTCTATGTCTGTGTATCCCACTGTGTCCCTGGTTGTAGACATTAGAAAAGAGAATGCAACAATGGATGTGTCCTGTCTAGTAGAAAGCTTCCCAGCATTCATCCTGCCCAATTTATGAATGGAGTGTGCCTTGCCTTATGGATGGGCAACACCTACTACCTTCATAAGTCCCTGTTTTCTTCCTGAATTCTGGCCACTCTCCAGAATACACTCATGGTTTTCTGTCCAAGGTATGTACCAACTCCAAGGTCTGTTACATGACCATGTACTGGATAGCTGAAGGGAATGGCCAGCATATCAAAAAACTCAGATATCCGTGTGACCAGGAAAATCTCAGTGTATAAACCTGCTTTGGGCCTTTTGCTTACCTATTGTTCTTTTGCCCTGAATGTCAGGAAAGTCTTTGCCTCAGGCCACCCCTTTGTAAAGCCTGAAGAAAACAGTTTTGAAATGGAAATGAATGGGCATCACCTGTGGCTCTTTGCTTAATTGCTTTGGAAAGGGATGTGTCTGGATCAGGCTCTTGACCCTGTGTGAGGCTGTGGCTTAAATTTTCAGCACCTGATGGATCTAAAGAAAGATCCCATGTGAGCATCCAAAACCAAAATGGCAAAAAGTTTATTCATTGTTAATGAATTCTATTGCCTACCCCTTTTAGGTTCCTAAAATCCATCAATTGAGAATAGGGATCCTTTGGGTCAAGTGAGTTCTTCAAATCTCTGCAGAGGACCTTGGTTTTCTCATGACTCCAATTCACATAAAGAATCTAAACCCCACAGTCAGAAGGCCTCAAATTGGAGAAATGGAACAGTATTAAGGGCAGGCCTATTTGATCACTTCTGGTTAACAGGAAGGGTGTCCAGGCCACCCTGAATTTAGGCAAATGAGGTGCAAGGGAGATTATTTTGGACATTGTCTTGGCCTGCGACCCTCATGGAAAACTCCAGCCAGAGGTTATGATGAGTGTCTATATGGGAGAAGATGAGGGCCATGTGGGAGTGTTTTGGTTTTAATTGTTTTTATTTAAGTCGTGGTTGGAAGAGTTGACTGGATCCACCTGGGCTTGAACACTGGTGTGATTCCCCTAGAGACTGAGTTCTGGAACTGACCTCCAAGAAGTATTGCTGTGTATTGTGTAGGGATTTTAGGAGGCCACGCATGAGATTCGCCCTTGGAAACTGAGATCTAGGCCCAGGGTGGCTTTCCACAGAGCACTGGGAATCTCAGGAATGATATTACATGATTTTATTCTTAAAGACGTGGCAGCCATTGTTGCAAGTCAAAACACACATGGACCTTACATTGTAGACCTCAATGGACCTGGCTTCATGTGACCTTTTGGCCTGTCTTTGGGAAGCCTTGCCTGTTAACGTTTTCTAGAGCTTTCATTGAAATGAGCTTTTTCTCCATTTAATGGTTCCTGAGTGAATTGAATCCCACAGTGCCTCCAATGTCATCGTTGAAAAATGGCTAGATAAATACCATTAAATTTTTGAATTCCCATGACCAGGTCGCACTGGAGAAACTTTGTATGTCCTATTGATGATCATGAGTGTATCAGACAGTGCCTTGATTGACTGGTGTTCATGAAAATGGTGTAGAAGAGAGATGCCAGTAATTTGGAACCTGATGAGTAGTCGGCCTAGAGCAGTGGAGTACAGGTGTGTGTTAAAACATCTGTGGTGGGGTCATTTGGATTTGCATTGGCTTCCAAATGGTTTGTGACTGACATAGTGTAGCCTCTAGATCCTTGTATGTAAAGACATCTTGTTATATGGAGAGGTTTCAGTGCAATGTTTAGAATCAGATTGCTATGGTCAAGGGGGCAAGCTATGTGGGATAGAAGCCTGGTTGGTGCATTCTCTTGCAGACCCTTACCCACCACACATGACAGAACTCCCTCGAGCACTGTGTCCCAGTTGAACTCCTTGCATTTCGAGAAGCAAATACCAAACTCCCAGTGCAGCTACAAGAAACACCACAAAAGTGGAGGATGATTAAATGTCTTCACAGTCCACACTGGGAGACACTTAGCCCCCATTTGCAACAGTTTACCTACAAAGAGAGAATTCAGCACTGCTGCCTCATATCCATTGGAAAATATGAAACCATGTCCTCCAGGTCACATAGATGCAGACCCAGATTTGATGGTCTCAATACAAAGGAAGCTAAAGCTCCTGAAAACAACATATATTTCAAGTGCCCAACCTCAGAAGCAGTTTCTCAAGAAATCTTTATGCCGGCAGAGCTCCATGTTTGTGGAGTTGTTACCCTGTTCTTTGCTTTTGGAAACTCCTCTACCACCTTCAAGTTTGTGAACTCCTGAGCATTTTCCATTCCAGATGTGTATTCACAGATTTTCAAATCTTCTCTAATTGTGTCTTACTTGGGGTGAAGGTAATGTCAAGGCATTGTTCTGAATGAAAGTGGGAAGATTTTGGGGTAGCACATATTTGCATACACATTGCATTCTTTTTTCAGTTTTCCATTGGAAATACTGAATCCCTGACTGTCAGGGGTAGAAGGAATTCTCCTTCAAAGAATAGCCTGACACTTACAAGAAACAACACCCAGGGAGACATCATCTCTTGGAGACATCATTTAGCCATCTGTGTCCCTGAGACATCCTGTGGCCATCTGTCTTCCTGAAATATCCTGAGGTTATCTCACCTTGTGTAGACATCCAGGAACTGCCGATAAGAGAGCTTTCCCATCTCCAGCATATAAAATCCCCTGTGTGAACAATGTATTTTGAAGGTTGATCAGAACTCCTGTCTTCCTGTCATCTCTCGTGTCTCTTGTCCCTTCATTCCTCCCTATCTTGGTTTGCTGCCCACGTTGATGTGTCCTGCCAGCCGGGACATCTGGCGCCCACTGACTGGGGCTCGAGCCTTTGAGTCATAGGGAACCCCGTCCTCCTGGAAAACTTGGTCAAGCGGAGCTCACAATTGCCTCAGCAGACACCACCGAGAGACAGATCCAGGAGGAGAGTGGGGATGACCCACGGGGAGTGACCCACCATGGGTCAAGCAGTTTTGTCACATGATTTGTATTTGTCGGGCCTCAAGGATTCCTTCAAGACATGGGGGGCACGTGTTAAGAAAAAGGACTTAAAATTTTTCTTTTCATACATAGGGGAATTGTGTCTATGATTTCACCTTGAAGGGACCATTAATGGTAAAAGATGGCTTAGAGTAGGAGACTGTTTAAAAGATTATTATGAATCCTTTGGACAGAAAAATTGCCTGTTCCCACCTTTTCTTACTGGAAATTAATTAATGAATTTCTTAAAAGTTCACCCTTGGACAATGGTACCTTAAAACTTTTCAGGATTAGGAAAGAGACTATGCAAAAGACCTCTCGTCCCCCCTCGCATGACCATCAGTTAGTATAGACATAGACCATTCTCAGTCTCCCCAGGACCCTGGAAACCTTCCTGGTCCCCCTCAAAATACCACCCTAATGAATAGGGCTCCAATGGTTACCAACCGCCTTTATCCAGTTTTAAATCCTGGAGACACATTGACCCCTGGGGAGAAGGCTAACTTGGAGAAGGAAGCAACTCCCTATGATACAGAAGACCTGCCACTGCTTAGGACCCAGCCACATCCTATAGGACTTACACATCCACCTCCCTCCTATATGTCTCCTGCTTTTTGTGCTCTGGCCCTTCAGGGGCCAAATCCCCCCACCAGATATTTTTTCCCCAATTCCCTTGCCTAACCTGGCTCCCTTGGGAGAGTCTCTCCAACATAGACTGGAAGAGATCCAAGTTTAAAAAGAATTAAGATCCCTTGACTCTGAGCTTTATTCATTAGCCTTAGGCATGGAGTCAACACAACCTGGCCCAAAGTGGTCTAATACAAAGGCTAAGCCGCTCCATTGGACTGTTCTCACTTTTCAGTCACCCTCAGTTAGATAGTTAAGCCTGCCCAGGTTGATGTCAAAGACTTAGACGAGGATCAAGAGGAGGAAGCGGGGGAAATGGATCAAGGAGATCAGGACTCAGAGGATGAGGACTTCATCCCTAGGCAGGAAGGAACCCAGAGTGTCTACAAAACATTAAGCCTGCGTTTTCTTGAAAAAACTTAAAAAGTCTTGTGCTCACTATGGACCCATTGCACCCTACACGTAGGCTTTATTAGAAAGCTACATGACAAAATGTCTTACTCCCAATGATTGGAAATTTTTAGACCAAGCTACCCTCAATGCCGCAGACTTCCTGTTATGGAATGCAGATTTCAAAGAGCACTGTCAGGAAACTGCTCAGAAAAATTTAACTAAGCCCTCCTCTAATTCCTGGACTTATGTTAAGCTTGTGGGCAATGCGCCTTTTGACACTAAAACTTAACTGGCACGTTTCCCTGCTGGAATTTTGACACAGATTCAGATGGCTGGCTTACATGCTTGGAGACGCCTCCCTCAAAAGGCCTCTGCTACGACTTCCCTGGCAAAAATTCGACAAGGGCCCGACAAGCCTTATAGCGACTTTGTTCCCCGGCTTAACCTAGCTGCGGGATTCTTGCTTGGACCAAGCGAAAGCGAAAGCACCTTTGTAAAACATCTTGCCTTTGAAAATGCCAACCTGGCATGTCAGGATGTTCTTCGACCACATAAGAAAAAAGTGAAACTTTCTGACTTTATTGGACTCTGTGCAGGGTTGGGTGTAGCCCTTGCCATGGGTCTCACCCTCGGTGCCGCCTTTACCAAGGCCTTTCACAATCCTGGCTCACGTAGTTGCTTTACTTGTAAACAACCTGGCCATTTTGCACGTGAGTGTCTGACAGGCAAACAAAGCCTAAGAATAGTGTCTTTTCAACTGAGGCTAAACTGCCCCCAGCTACCCTTTGCCCTAGATGAGGTAAAGGTCATCACTGGGCCAGTGAGTGTAGATCTAAGACAAATGCCCTCAGCAGCCTATCTCAAAATCCTTCTCCACAATTGCCTCATTCCAATTAGCCACCCCAGGCAGCGCAGGATTGGACCTTTTTGCCGCCACCGATACAATATTAGACTCAATGCAAGGGCCCCAGATAATACCCACTGGAATTATGGGTCCCACTCCATCTCATATGTGTGCCCTTATTCTTGAAAGAGCCTCTACTACCTTACAAGGTGTTCAGGTCTTCCCTGGCATTAAAGATAATGATTTCACTGGAGAAATAAAAATACTGGCCACAGCTATTAATGGAGTTGCGGCCATCCCAGCAGGAACAAGACTTGCACAATTAATACTCCTTCCCTTGGATTCAGGAGGCACTTCCACCACTCAAACCTACCGAGGGGGACTACCTCCTTGGGCTCCTCTGATGTATATTGGGTTCAGCCCATTTCTCACAATAGACCCACCCTTATCTTACTTATTGAAGGAAAGGAATTCCAAGGAATTCTTGATACTGGAGCTGATGCCACAATTATTTCTCAAAAATATTGGCCAACAGGTTGGCCCCTCACCCCATCCTTGACAGACCTTAAAGGGATAGGACAGTCAAAAAATCCTCTGGTCAGCTCTAGGGCTCTTAGCTGGACTGATAAAGAGGGTAATATGGGAACTGTCACTCCTTTCTTTGTTCCTGACCTTCATCTTAACCTATACGTCCGAGATATTTTGAGTCAAATGTAAGTTATTCTTTCCAGTCCCAATTCCATGGTGACTCATCAAATGCTTCATATGAATTTTGTCCCTGGTACAGGCATTGGGAGACTGAGACAAGGACTGGTTGAGCCTATACAACCCTTACAAAAAACAAATACATATAGACTTGGGTATTTGGATTTTTAGTGTTGGTCCCTGACCCTCCTGTACCCCATGCAGATAAAATTATTTGGGAGGCTCAGACTCCTGTGTCGGTGGATCAGTGGCCCCTTACCCAAGAAAAATTGGAGGCTGCCTCCATGTTAGTGCAGGAACAGCTGGCAGTTGGCTATGTAGAGCCATCAAGCTCACCATAGAATAATTCTATTTTTGTTATCAAGAAAAAATCAGGCAAGTGGCGCCTTTTACAAGATTTGTGTGTCATTAATAAAGTTATATGCCTGATGGGAGCACTACAGCCAGGCATTCCCACACCAGTGGCTATTCCCAAAAACTATTGTAAAATGGTTGTTGACTTAAAAGATTGCTTTTTTACCATTGCTTTACATCCTGAGGATAGACCCTATTTTGCCTTTAGTCTCCCTCACATTAATTTTCAGGGCCTTATGCAGAGATTTAAATGGAAGGTTCTTCCCCAAGGTATGGCCAACAGCCCTAGTCTTAGCCCAAAATACGTTGCTCAAGCAGTAGACCCTGTGAGAGAGCAATGTTCACAAATTCATATTTTACATTAATTGGATGATTTGTCAATTGCTGCACCTAATATCCATGACGTTAATAATTGTTACCTGGACCTTTACAAAACCCTCACTACCTTGGGACTACAGATAGCTTCTTATAAGGTTCAAACACAGGACTGTTATACCTATTTGGGCCTTAAACTTCAAGATACTCAGATTCAAATTCCTAAAATACAACTACGTGTGGACCATCTTCACACTCTTAATGATTTTCAAAAATTACTGGGGGATATTAAATGGCTAAGAACATATTTAAAATTACCCACTTGTGTACTTTTGTCCCTTAATTATATTTTGAGAGGTGATTCCCACCCCTCCTCCTCTCAAAAGCTTACACACGAGGCATTACAGGGATTAAACCAAGTCACAGAAGCCATTGCCCAACAGTTTGTTACACAAATTTCTTATAACCTTCCTCTGGTTCTGGTTATTTAACAAACTCCTCATACACCCACAGGAATAATTTGGCAGTGAGATCCACATTTTAAAAATAAAGGCTGCCCCTTGCTTTGGGTCCATTTACCCACCACATCCTCCAAGGTTATTACTGTTAATCTTGCTCAGGTAGCTTCTGTTATTATTAATGGTCATTTGATTCTCGACAACATTTTGGCAAAGAACCTCATAATAATTTAATTCCATATATGAAGGACCAAACCAAATTTGTAATACAGACACGGGATGAATGGGGTATTGCCCTATCAGGCTTTTGGGGAACAATTGATAACCACCTCCCCAATGACCCCCTTTTACATTTTGTCCAGTTACATCCATTTATTTTTCCCAAAATTACTCAAAAGGCTCCCATTCCTCAAGCCCTTAATGTCTTTACAGACGGTTCCAGTAATGGCTGAGCGCTCTTTGTTGTCAATAACCAGCCTACCATCTTTGATACTATCTATCAGTCAGCACAGGTTGTGGAATTGTTTGCCATAACACAAGTTTTTATAATATTTTTTGATAATCCTGTTAATATTTATACAGACAGTGCCTACATTGCTCATTCTGTGGCCCTGCTGGACATTTCCCCCACCATTAAGGCTTCTTCCAATGTGGCCTTTCTTTTTCATCAGCTTCAGCAGCTAATTCAGGCCAGACAACACCCATTCTTCTTAGAACACATCAAGGCACACTCTGATCATCCCGGGCCTCTAACACAAGGTAATGCCCAAGCTGATTCAGCAACTCGTTCCATCTTTCCAATTTTTGTGGGCTCCATTCAAAAGGCCACAGAGTTACACAATCTTCACCATCTAAATTCCAAGAGCCTTCAATTACTTTGTAAAATTACCATGCAACAGGCACGAGAAATAGTAAAAGCATGCCCAGGTTGCACTGTCTCCCTCCCCATTCAACACATGAGAGTTAACCCCCGAGAATTACTGCCCAATCAGTTTTGGAAAATGGATGTTACTCATTTTCCTGAATTTGAAATTACCAAATATATACACGTTTCTATAGATACCTTCAGCGACTTTATTTTTGCATCACCACATTCAGGAGAGGCTACCAAATATGTTCTTTCTCCTCTTATTTCAGCCTTTTCCATAACGGGTAAACCAATACATATTAAAACAGATAATTATCCTGCATATACCTGTGCCAAGTTTAAATAGTTTTGTGCTACCTTGCAAATTCGTCATACTACTGGAATTCCATACAACCCTCAGGGCCAAGGCGTTGTGGAACGTGCCCACCTTACCTTAGAGACTTGGATAACCCTCCATAAGGCTTCCGCCCTTGTATTTACCACTCCCAGGCATCACCTTAACCATGCCTTACTTGCCCTTATTTTTCTTACCCTAGACAGTGAAGGCCATTCGGCCGCAGACAGAAACTGGCATCCCTTGTCCAATTCTGTTCGCCCACCTCTTATGTGGTGCAATTCCCTTACAAATAAATGGAAAGGTCCAGATCCTGTTCTCATCTGGGGACGAGGCTCAGCTTGTCTTTTGGACCAAGAGCAATCAGCCCCAAGATGGTTACCAGAATGCCTGGTTAAACAGGTTAATGACTTACCTCAACACAGGGATGGAGGGCCTCCCTCTGAGGACAAATTTTGTTCTTTTTCAGATGCAGCCAACAATATGTGTGAGGATCCTGATTTAGGCACTTCTGCTTAACAGGTTTGTACATGGAGGCCTTGGCCCTCCACGTTCCAACATCATGGTGTAAGTTTTTGGGCCCCCCTGTGAATGCAAGTGATGATCTTGGACTCAGGCTCCCACTAGTTGGACCGAGACTGCTGACTGCGTGACTAAGGTGGCTTACCTCCATGCCGAGGTTGACCATAAACTTGGAGGAGTTCATCAGCCTAAATGGGTATGTGTTAACAAGCCAAAGTTTATTCCCCCTAGTACAAGTAAAGCTCTCCAAAATTCTTCTGCAACCTGTTCGCATACCCAGGCGAGGCATGACTCTTGTTATGTGTCGCCCTCAATTTGTGTTAACAAGCAGGGAGAACAATTTTTTGAAGCCTCCCAAACTAAAACTCATGCAGCAGGGGGGACCACTATTCATTATACCTCCTTTCTATTTGACCAGGGAGTAGAAGGCAAATACACCAAGCTACAGTCAGCTGGTTGCCAAGGCCCTGTCGGTAAACCCTCCTGCTGGCCCATTAAGGCCCCTACAGGGGTCACTGATGGTGGAAGAACCACTGATGCTGTCAAACATCCTCACATAATCAAACTTTTGAAACCCCAAATCCCTGAGCTCACATATCATCCCTTAATGTTGCCTAAATCTCAGCTCCCAGGTTTAGATACCAATACATTAGATATTTTGGAAACTACCTTCTACTTGCTTAATAATTCCAACCACACCCTTGCTGGTGATTGCTGGCTCTGCATGACAACAGGGGCAATTATGACTATGGCAGTTCCTATTAATTCTATCATAGACAATGATAATACATGCCAACCCGGATTTCCTTTTTAAGTACAACTTATAGGCACTATTACATTATGTCTTTTAGGCGCGATGCAGAATAACACCTATGATATTGATGTTGGATTTACTTTCTTTGAAAATTGCTCAACATACAAAATTATTCCTCACCCACCCCAACTCTTTGTCCTCCCAATGGCAGAGTTTTAATGGGTGGAGGAAACTTGGCCTTCCCCAGGCTTCCAGCGAATTGGACCGGTGGCTCTGTTCTTGCCTTATTACTCCCTGATATAACTATAGTCCCAGGAGACGAACCTCTACCCATTCCTAGCCTAGACACCTTAGTCAAAAGACACAGGCGGGCAATACAGGCCTTACCCCTCATTGCCAGCTTTGGAATAACAGCTGCTGTGGGCACAGGTACACTGGCTTAGGCACAGCTATACACTCTTACCATCGCCTGTCTCAACAACTTATAAATGATGTACAAACTCTATCAGGAACCATTAAAGATCTGCAGGACCAAATAGACTCCCAGGCAGAAGTGTTCCTTCAAAAAGACGAGGCTTAGATTTGCTGACAGATAACCAGGGAGGTATTTGCTTGGGCTTAGGGGAACGATGCTGCATTTATGCCAATAAATCAGGCATAGTAAGCACTAAAATTAAGCACCTTCAATAAGATCTAAAAAGAGATGACGCGAACTATTTGAAAATCCCCTCTGGACTGGGCTTTATGGATTTCTACCCTACCTTCTTCCCCTATTAGGCCCTTTGTTGGGTTTACTTATAATTGGGTCCATAGGACCCTGCATTATAAACAGGCTTATACAATTTATTAAAGAACAGATTAATATTTTGGCCTCTAAACCCATATAGGTCCATCATCATCTGGAGATGGAAGACCGTGCTGCCAACATTTAAAAGGATGTTCTACCCTTCTCACAGGCTTATTTCTTAAGTTTACATCCCCACAGATCTCTCTTTCTTATATAAAAGTATGAGTAACAGCTCTGACCAACTATCTTCTGCCCTTGCCATAAGGGTTCGTCCCCCATGGGCCCCTCCACTTGGCGGAGGATGCACCCATGGAGTGAGGATGTTATCCCAGTTCATTATTGTGATTGACTCTTCACATGTGCTGACATTTATATTCAATCTCTACGCAAAAGCCTATTGCTAAAGAAATTTTGGTCCCACTCCTATACTCACTCTTGTTTCTAAACCTACCAACTATCATCCTAATCCTACTTACTATCCCTTTTTGACTGGATGTTCTCTTCAACATTCAATCATCAAAGATACAAGGTCCTATGCCATTGTATATCAATTCATCTGAGACGTCTGTGCAGAATATAATTCAAAACTAAGTATCCCACTCGAGCGCCTAATGCCTTACTGGGCTTCAAATCTTACCTAGATTTCTGTTGGTTCCAATACCATTATTCATCTCGCAGAAGGATTCCTAACCCAAATCGAACCTGTTATTAACCCTAACCATACACTGTTCGCTCAATCTCACTTTACAGAAGAGCAGGTACAGAGTTGGTCTTACAATACAAGAATGTAGGGGATCTTCCACCTGCTGAGAACCTCAAAGGTCCATGCAGAAATGATCCCTGGATAAGATGTAGGCAGCTATGGAGGACCTAAGAGAGCAAAAATCATCTTCCATGGCAAAAACCCTGGTCAGGATGAAGGGATGTGTCTGAAACAGCCACTTTCTTCTTAATATAGAGAAGATGGACCAAACCAGGCCTGTGTGGAGAGCTG
Source organism: Callospermophilus lateralis (assembly GCF_048772815.1). Taxonomy (NCBI): domain Eukaryota; kingdom Metazoa; phylum Chordata; class Mammalia; order Rodentia; family Sciuridae; genus Callospermophilus; species Callospermophilus lateralis. The sequence goes on from NW_027512934.1 coordinate 644,982, forward strand.
TTCCCAGGTGCCTATGGTTGAAATACCATTCTTACTTTTGAAAGTGTCACAGGAAGTAGGGGCAGCCTCCATTTCATGAGACCCTATGAAACAACTGTTAGCACAAAGTGGTTGTCAAGGCAGTGACCTCTTTCAGTTTCTGAAGGAATTGACCTACCTAACTTCCTTGGTGTTTGAAATCTCTGAACTTGGCATCCGGGAAGCAAGGCATCCAGAGCCAGTCCCAGTCTCAGTCACATTGGGCTCACTTGTTTGGATTTACCAAAGATAGGGTCAGTCTTTCTTGGTACCTACTGATGTGAGGATGGCCAAATGCCAGGAGAGCTCTGAAGAGGGGCCTTTCCAGGGAAAGCAGATAGTTGCTCACCAATGGCTCCTGGCAACTTCACAGAGTAGGAAAAGGAGACAAGATCTGAGACCCTACAGTGCATTTTGGTGGAACAGAGTATGGCCCACCAGTCAGAGGACACTCCATATATTCACACACCTACTTGGGAGAAGGAGGTGCCGTTTGAGTATGGGTGTGAGTATGCGGTTTTGTCTCATGTTCTGAGAATAGATAGGAAAGTCGGTTTGTTTGGTTTGGAGTGGACTGTTTCTTGTATGTCATTTGACAAGGCAAGTGTTTCTATATCTGTGTATCCTACTGTGTCCGTGGTTGTAGACATTAGAAAAGACAATGCATCAATGGATGTGTCCTGTCTAATAGAAAGCTCCCATCATTCATCCGGCCCAATTTATGAATGGACTGCAGCTTGCCTTATAGATGGGCAAAACCTATTATCTTTCCAAGTTCCAGTTGTCTTCCTGAATTCTGGAAACTCTCCAGAATAGGCTCATGGTTTTGTGTCCAAGATATAAACCACTTCCACACTCTGTGAAATGGCCATGTACTGAATAGCTGAAGGGAATGGGGGCATCTCAGAAAACTCAGATATCAGTGTGACCAGGAAAGTCTCAGAGGAGAAACCCTGCTTTGGGCCTTTTGCTTGCCTATTGTACTGTTGCCCTTAATGTCAGGATGGTTTTTGCCTCAGGCCACACTTTGTGAAGCGTGAAGAAATTAATTTTCATATGGAAAAGAATGGGCATCACCTGTGGCTCTTTGCTTAATTGCTTTGGAAAGGGATGCATCTGAATCAGCATCTTGGCCCTGTATGAGGCTGTGGCTTAAATTCTCAGCACCAGATGGATCTAAAGAAAGATCCCATGTGTGCACAAAAATGGCAAATTTCAGTTTTTGTGGATGAAGTTTCTTGCCTTTCTCTCTTAGTTTCATGACCTTTATCAAGTGAGAATAGGGATCCTTTGGGTCAAATGAGTTCTTGAAAGCCATGCAGAGGTGCATGGGTTTCCTCATGACTCCAAATCACATGAAGAGTCTATACCTGACAGGCAGTAGGCCTCAAATTGGAGAAGCAGAGCAGTATTACGAGCTGGCCTATTTGATCACTCCTGGTTCACAGGAAGGGTGTCCAGGCCACAATGACTTTAGGCAAATGAGGGGCAAGGGAGCTTTTTTTGAACACTGTCTTTGGATGTGCCCCTCATGGAAATATCCAGCCACAGTTTATGATGAGTATATATATGGAAGAATATGAGGGCTATGTGGGAGTATTTTGGTTTTAATTCTGGTTATTTGTGTGGCGGTTGGGAGATGACTGGGTCCACCGGGGTTTAAACTCTGGTGTGATTCCCCTTAGAGACTGTGTTGTGGAACTGACCTCAGAGAATTATTGCCATGAAATGTGTTGAGATTTTTGGAGGCCACACATGGGAGTCACCCTTGGAAACTGAGATCTAGACCAAGTGTGGCTTTCCACACAGCACAGGGAATCTCAGCAATGATATCATGTGATTTTATTCTGAAAGACTTGGCAGCCATAGTTGAGAGTCAAAACAAACATGGACCTCAGATTGTAGACTTCTATGGGCCTGGCTTCATGTAACTTTTTGGCCACTCTTTGGGAAACCTTGCCTGTGAGAGTTCTCTAGAGCATTCATTGAAATGAGCTTCCTCGCCATTTAACGGTACCTGAATGAATTGAAACCCAGAGTGCCTCCAAATTCATCCTTGAAAAATGGCTACATAAATACCATGACATTTTTGAAATTCCCATGACCAGGTGGCACTGGACAACGATGAATGTCCTGTTGCTGATTTGAGTGTACTAGACACTGCCTTGATTGACAGGGTTTCATGATAATGATGTAGAACAGAGATGTCAGTAAGTTGGAGCCTGCTGATTAGTGGTCGTAGAGAAGTGTTGTGCACGTGTGTGTTAAAAAATCTGTGGTGCGGTCATGTGGATCTGCCATTGGCTTTCAAATAGGTTGTGGCTGACATGGAGCAGCCAGCAGAACCTTGTATGTAGAGGCATCTTGTTATATGGAGAAGTTTCAGGGCAATGTTCAGAATCAGGTTGCTATGGTCAAGGGGGCAAGCTATGTGGGATAGAAGCCAGATTGGTGTATTCTCCTGTAGACCCTGACCCACGACACGTGACAGAACTCCCTCCAGCAGTTTGTCCTAGTTGAACTTTTTGAATTTCGTGAAGCAAATACCAAACTCCCAGTGCAGCGGCAAGAAACACCACAAAAAGTGGAAGGTGACCAAATAGCTTCACACTCCACATGGGGAGACACTTAGCCCCCAGTGGCCACAATTATCTACAAAGAGAGAATTCAGCACTGCTGCCTAATGTTCATTGGAATATAAGAGACCATGTCCTCCAGGTCACATAGATGCAGACCCAGCTTTGATGGTCTCACTACAAAGGAAGCTAAAGCTCCTGACAACAACATATATTTCAAGTGCCCAACCTCAGAGGCAGTTTCTGAAGAAGTCTTTAGGCCAGCAGAGCTCCATGATTGTGGAGTTTACACTGTCCCTTACTTTTGGAAACTGGTCTACCACCTTCAAAGTTCTAAATTCCTGAGCAATTTTCATTCCAGATATATATTCACAGATTTTATAACTCTTCTCCTCAAATTGTGTCTTACTTGGAGCGAAGAAAATGTCAAGGAATTGTTCTGGATGAGAGTGGAAGGATTTTTGTGTAGCACATGTTTGCATACACATTGGATTCATTTTCCAATTTTCCAATTGAAATACTGAATCCCTGACACTACCCCATACCCTACTAGACTCTGTGTACTAATCCTAATATGATGGAGAAAAATAACCCCCAAAAAATTGAAATACAAGCATTTCAAAAGAGGCCTGGTGTATATTTGGACTTGCCTTATGCACTGTATAGGGTAGGAGTTATAAATCTAGTCAATTTTTTGTTGAAATAGTTCTCCAGTTGTTTTTAAAGTTAACCAATATGTGAATTCCTGTCTCCCTTTCGCTGTAGCCTATTCAGCATATGTATTTTTATAAGCACATATACAATCCCACCTGGTACCACACGTACACTCTTTTGTGGTTGCTGACTTGGCAGATACAAATTGTGAGAAGAGATCACTCCTCCTAAATGCTGATGGAACTGAAAATTCAACCTATGGGTGAGTTTCCTAGCTGAACAACATTATATATAAATCCATGTTCAGTAAAATGAATATTTTTGATCTGTGAATGATATATATTTCATGGTGAATTTCAATTGGCATATAGTGCTAATTTTTAATATCTGTATATATATATATATATATATATATATATATATATATATATATATATATATATATATATACTATCCAGATTTTTCAAAATATGAAATATATCTGTCTTATTATACATTTCCTAAATTCATTCATATTCATGTATGTGGATTTATAATTATCTTTTCACAAGATTATTCCCAGAAATATTCATCCACCTGAAATACATATTTGTTTCCTACTACTGAAAACTAACTTCAGTGAATGGTGTATACAAATCCTAATATTTCTTCAGTAACTGACCAAGTTTAACATCAATGCAAGTAGACTCCTATGGAACATGATGTGTATTTTGATGTTAATTTTTTTCAACACTGGTGCACTACAATTTCTTTAGTTTATGCACATCATTGGATATAGATTTCATCCACAAGTTTGCAAATTTATAGGCATTTGTTTCACTTTCAATCACTTTCTACTTCAGAACACATATATTTCTTCATGTTTCTTGACTGGTCTTTTCATGACACTTCTTTCCAAACACATTATTTTTTGATATCCATAAGTACTTTTGAAGCAAATCTCACACACCCTGCATGATGAACCATAACTCTAATATTACGATTAGATGTATAACTGGTTAGAATGAATGATTGTATATCAATATATGATTTCTTATATATTTTCAGATATCAATTCAATCCATTATTTAAAGTGGAACCAGTTATATTATTTATACACAATATTGTCTATTCATGCATTATCTCTATATTCATAGACACAGGGTACACCTCTTTATACCCCCAATACTAATTTACATGTCTTCAAAATATTCCTCTTTGAAATGGTGGAAGAAATACTCATGTCACCTGACCTATGTATACATTTTATCACAGTAATATTCTGGACAAAAAAAGCAAAGGTCACACTTATGATTGTACCAATGTAAAGGTTGGTCGAGCGTTGGAGTAAGAGACCACCAAGAGACTGTCACATGCAACAGCAAAGTGTTTATTGGGGGTCCAGCATGCTGTGGCTCAGAGCTCACTTGAATTTAGCAGAGAGCCCTGAGAACAGCTTAAGCAGAGCTTATATACTTTCCTTAGAGAGGGCAGGGAGTGAAATTTATTGATGGGTCATGGCAAGTGGGCGGTTTGTTTGCAAATGTGTGAGGGAGTACATTCTGCAGTTTGGCAATTGGGGACAGTACATTTGGGGAACAAGATAAGCAAACAGTTCTCAAGATTTCAACAGTGTTTTGTTAAGCATACAGAAAAACAGAAATTGACAAGTACCTATTTTATTATCCTTTCATTCCCCACTTCTTGTTCTGGTTACTTTTAATCATAAAAGTGATCATTGGGGGGTGTCACAATTCATGTCTGCTAGTCGGAAACATTGTTGTCTGATTACCATAAGTTTAACTTGTCCAATTTGAGCTTGGAGAAAAGAAACTACACGGTTGAGCATACAGGGCCCTACAGTTAGCAATAATATGAAGATTATTAAAGGACCGGCCAAGGCTGATAAAAGTGTAGTTACCCACGGGGACTGTGTGTACCAAGACTCAAACCACCCTTTTTGGGCCTCTGTCTCTCGTTGACACTCTTCAGGGCGTTTTTTTTTTAATTTACTCATAGATTCTTTTACAACTCCAGTATCGTCAGCATAAAAACAATATTCTTCCCTCAATGCAACACAAAGGCCCCTTCTCTCATGAAGAGAAGGTCCAAATGTCGCCTGTTCTGTAAAACTACTTCAGAGAGCGAGGTTAAAGATTCCTGTAAAGCTGTGATGGAGGTTTTTAATATCTTTAAGTTTTGGTCTATTGGTACTTGTCATTGGGTTATTTGTTGTGTCCCATGGACTAGGGCAGTGGTTCCTGTGCCCACCCCTGCAGCAACTCCTATTCCGAATAGGATGGCTAAAGTGAGGAATACAGCTTCCCAGCGGAACCGAGTTTTTTGTCCCCCTATTTGATTTTTAAATGAGCCTGTTTAATGATAGAGCACTCTGGGAATCATCTGCACCATTACATAATTAATCACATCTGTTGACCATTTTATGAACCCATTAACAATGTTTAAGTATATAGAATTACACTTTTGTAGGGACAGACAAGGCAAGGCACCTAAGATAGCACCGAAGCTAGGGAAACAATCCTATTTGGTTGCATACGGATTTAGAGGGCATTGCTTCTGTTGTAATCAATTAATCCGCTGAACCCCAAGTTTAGGTAGTTTCAGAATTTTGTACCCAACATGTAGGTAAAGTGGCTCAGAAGTTCACAGTCTGCAGAAGTTCACAAAAAGCTGTTTTTGTTTCTGTTTTATTTCCTCTGTTCTATGCAAGTTTAGTTTTTAAGGACACTTGGGAGGGGGAGAGATTTTGTCTTCTCTTTTTTTTCTCCCTGCCAGCTATTACCATGGAGCCCAGTTGGTAACTTCTTTATCTTAGAAATGTAGCCATCTCTGTGAAGCCCCAGCTCAAGGCCAGAGGCCTTGTTCACATATTTTGTGAAAAACTAGTAAAGAGCTGTCTAGCATAGCAGAGCTGATTTTTCCAGCCCATGGTACGTAGAACAGGGCAACAAGAAAAGAGGAAGTTTATCTACATTGAACTCCTTCATTGGGACTCTTTTGCTAAAAGTCCTAAATTCAGCCATGGTGAAGACTTCTGGAGAAGGTCAGTTAAGAATTTTCTGTGGTCCTGGTACAGAGGGGGAAGACGTGAAAGGCGGGTGGAGAGAGCAGCTCCGTGGATCTGAGAATGAGGAAGAAGAGATGTAAAAGAATAATGGGAAAGGGCTTTGGGATTTTCCTAGCAACAAAAAGTTGAGCAGTAGAACAAATAGACCAGAGGGGAAGATGGGAGTGAGTATCTCAAAAAGCCTGTGAGGGACTTCAAATTCTTAGTAACCTTTTTTCAGTGTTGACAAAGCAACTTTAAAGGCCATTTTCATTACATCTTGGATAGGGGTCTGAGGGCTCTCCTCTGCCTGTTTGAGCTTTGGGTTAGCTGGTAAAAGGACCTGTTGGGACCCGGTGCGGACACTGACAGGAGAAGAGAGGAGTGAGTGGGAAGAGGGGTATCTCAGTACCTGCTACCTCAGCAAGGGGGCAATTGTCTGAGAACCAGCGGTGGTTTGGGTATTTGATCTAGTAATTGGAGAGGAGAAATCACGTTGCTGAGGTGGGATTGACAGCAGAGCATCTGGAGTAGATGGCAGAGGGTGAGGATCTATTGGAGATGTATAGTTCAGGATTTGAGTGAAGGAGGAAAAAGGCCTCCACATAGGGGAATTTCCTTCCACGCTATTGAGCACTTGCCGCAGTTAAAAAGGTCACACAGAATTTGAGGTTATAGAGACCCCCCTGGGGGCCATCGGTTTTGGTTGTTAATTGGTAATATGGCCAATGCTGTGTACTGAATTTGATGAAAAGTTTGGGTTCCTCTAGGCAGCCCCTATATGCTCACATCCCTATGACTCACAGAAGAAGTCGGCTTTTTCCTCACACAGCCTTGGCTTTTGTGGCTTTGATAACTGCCGGGTAAACATAGTAATCTAGGCTAGCCAACCTGCATCTGGCTCGCGTTTTCCTTCACCCACAATAGCAAAACTCACACACTCTTCCTGATAAACCATAACCCTAATATTACCATTAGATGTTTAACTCGTTGGAATGAATGTATGTATATCAATATAAGATTTCCTGTATATTTTCAGATATCAATTAAATCCATTATTTAAAATTGGAACTAGTTATATTATTTATTCACATTATGATTTATTAATGCATTATCTCTGTATTCATAGATACAGGGTAAACTTATTTGTATCCCGAATACTAATTTATAAGTCTTCAAAATATTGCTCTGAGAACTGGTTGAAGAAATACTCATGTCACCTTATCTACAAATATATTTTATCACAGTAATATTCTGGACACAAAAACCAAAGGTCACACTTATGCTTCTACCAAAATCTAAATGGAAAGTGAGCAGGGATTACTAAAAACATCCACGTTCAGTTTGCCTAATGCTCTCTAATGTCAATCCTATTGGTAATTACATATTTGTTTCTTCCTAAGATTATATATTCTCTCAAGCATGTTGAAATTGTCTAATCCAATCACTCACTTTATACTTTGCCTGATTTCCTAATGTCTCTATTGATATCTGCTTTCCTACATATTTTCACCAGTTCATCATTGTGACTGACTCTTCACATGTGCTGACATTTACAGTCATTCTCTACAAGAAACCCTATTTCTAAAGAACTTTTGGTCCAAATCCTATACTCACTCTTCTTTCAAAATATACCGATTACCTTCCTAATCCTGCCGAATCTTCCTCTTTCACTACATTCAATCATCCAAGGTAAATGGTCCTATACCATTGTATGTTGATTTATCTGAGACAACTGTGCAGAAAGTAATTCAAGCTAAGTATCCCCATCAAGGGCCCAATGCCCTTCTGGGCTTCAAATCGTACCTAGATTTCTGTTTTCATACGTATATTTCTCCTCTATATTCTTATAAATATCGCAGGTTCCCTATACCATTATTAATCCAGCAGAATGATTCCTAATCCAAATTGAACATGTTATTAATACTAACCATACACTGTTTCCTCAATCTAACTTTACAAAAGAGCAGGGACAGAGTTGGTCTTAAAATACAGAAATGTAGGGGATCTTCCACCTGCTGAGAACCTCATAGGTCCATGCAGAAATGATCCCTGGAGAAGATGTATTCAGCTATGAAGGACCTGAGAGGGTAAAAGTCATCATCCATGGCAAACAACTTGATGTGGATTGTCTGAATGAGGCACTCTCTTCTCAATGTGGAGAAGGTGGACCAATCCAGGCCTGTGTTGAGAGCTCTTACAGGGTGCCTATGGTTGATATACCATTCTAACTTGTAAAAGTGTCACAGGAAATAGGGGCAGCCTCCATCGCATGGGACTCTTGGAAGCAACTGTTAGGACATATGGTTACCAAAGCAGTGATCTCATTCAGTTCCTGAAAGAAGTGACCTCACCTCATTTTCTTGTTGATTTAACTCTCTGAACATGGGATCCAGGAAGCCAGGCATCCAGAGCCAGTCCCAGTCGCAGTTTCAGTGTGCTCACTTGATTGGAATTAACAAGGATAGGGTCAGTCATTCTTGGTACCTTCTAATGTGAGGATCGGCAAATGCCATGAAAGCTCTGAAGAGGGGCCTGTCCTGAAAAAGATGGTAGTGGCTCAGCACTGGCTACTGACAACTTCGGAGACTTGCCCAAAAAAACAGATCTGAGACAGGACAGGACATTTCAGGGAAAGTCTGTCAGTCAGAGGACACTCCAGTTAGTCACATACCTACTTGCTGGAAGGAGGTGCCTTTGTGGGTGTGGGTGTGTGTTTGTGGTTATGTCTCATGGTCTGAGAATAGGTAGGAAAGGCGGTTTGTTTGGTTTGGACTAGACTGCTTCTAGAATGTCATTTGACAAGGGGAGTGTTTCTATATCTGTGTATCACACTGTGTCTGTGGATGCAGACATTAAAAAAGAGAATGCATCAATGATTGTTTCCTGTCTAGTAGACAGCTTTCCAGCGTTCATCCTGCCCAATTTATGAATAGAGTGTGGCTAGCCTTATTGATGTGCATCACCTGCTACCTTCCTAAGTTCCTGTTTTCTTCCTGAATTCTGGCCACTCTGCTTTAGGCCTTTTGCTTACCTAATGTTCTGTTGCCCTGAATGTCAGGAAGGTCTTTGCCTCAGGCCACCCTTTTTTGAATCCTGAAGAAAACAGTTTTCAAATGGAAATGAATTGGCATCACCTGTGTTTCTTTGATTAAATGCTTTGGAAAAGGATGTGTCTCAATCAGCCTCTTCACCCTGTGTGAGGCTGTGGCTTAGGTTCTCAGCACCTAATTTATCTAAAGAAAGATCCCATATGTGCATCCAAAACCACAATGGCAAAAAGATCAGTCATTGTGGATGAAGTCTCTTGCCTTCCTCTGTTAGGTTCCTGACCTCTATCAAGTGAGAATAGGGATCCTTTGGGTCAAATGAGTTCTTCAAAGCCATGCAGAAGTTCTTGGGTTTTCTCATTACTCCAAATCGCATAAAGAATTTATACCTGACAGTCAGTAGGCCTCAAATTGGACAAGCAGAGCAGTATTAATGGCAGGCCTATTTGATCACTCCTGGTTCACCGGAAGTGTGTCCAGGCCACTCTGACTTTAGGCAAATGAGTGGCAAGGGAGCATATTTTTGACACTGTCTTGAGCTGTGTCCCTCATGGAAACCACCAACCGGAGTTTATGATGAGTGCCTATATGGAAGAAGATGAGGGCCATGTGGGAGTGTTTTGGTTTTAATTTTGGTTATTTGTGTGACAGTTGGAAGAGATGACTGGGTCCACCTTGGCTTGAAATCTGGTGTGATTCCCCTTAGATACTGAGTTCAGGAAATGACATCAGAGAAATATTGCCATGAACTGTTTTGGGATTTTCGGAGGCCACGGATAAGAGTTGCCCTTGGAAACTGATCTAGGGACAGGTTTGCTTTCCACAGAGCACTAGGAATTTCAGCTAGGATATCACATGATTTTATTCTGAAAAACTTGACAGCCAGAGTTGAGAGGCAAAACACACATGGACCTCACATTGTAAACCTCAATGGGCATGGCTTCACGTGACATTTTGGCCACTCTTTGGGAAGTCTTGCCTGTGATAATTCTCCACAGCTTTCTATGAAATGAGCTTCCTCACCATTTAATGTTTCCTGATAAATACCATGAAATTTTTGAAATTCCCATGAACAGGTGGCACTGGAGAATCATTGGATGTCCTGTTTCTGATCAGGAGTGTACCACACAGTGCCTTGATTGACTGGGTTCCATGAAAATGGTGTAGAACAGAGATGCCAGTAACTTGGTGCCTTCTGAGTAGTGGGCCTAGAGGAGTGGTGGGCAGGAGTGTGATAAAACATCTGCGGTGGGGCCATGTGGATCTGCCATTGTCTTCAAAATGGCTTGTGACTGACATGGTGCAGCCAACAGACCCTTATAAGTAAAGGCATTTTGTTATATGGAGAGGTTTCAGGGCAATGTTCAGAATCAGGTTGTTATAGTCAAGGGGGCAAGCTATATAGGATAGAAGCCTAGTTGGTGCATTCTCTTGCTGACCCTGTTTCACCACACGTGACAGAACTCCCTCCAGCACTGTGTCCCAGTTGAATTCCTTGTATTTCGTGAAGCAAATACCAAACTCCCAGTGCAGCTGCAAGAAACACCAGGAAAAATGGAGGATGACCAAATGACTTCACGGTCCACAGGGGGGGAGACTCTTAGTCCCCAATGGCCACAGTTGACCTAAAAAGATAGAATTCAGCACTGCTGCCTCATGGTCATTGGAAAATAAGAAACCACTTCCTCCAGGTCACATAGATGCAGACCCAGCTTTGATGGTCTCACTACAAAGCAAGCTAAAGCTCCTGACAACAACATATATTTCATGTGTTCAAACTCAGCGGCTGTTTCTCAATAAGTCTTTATTCCACCAGAGCTCCATGTTTGTGGCATGTTTACCCTGTCCCTTACTTTTGAAATCTCCTCTACCACCTCCAAGTTTGTAAACTCCTGAGCATGTTCCATTCCAGATATATAATCACGGATTTTCAAACTCTTCTCTTCTAATTGTGTCATACTTGGGGTAATGGTTATGTCAAGGCTTTGTTCTGGATGAGTGTGGAGGATTTTTTGTAGCACATATTTGCCTACTCATTGAATTCTTTTTCTAATTTTCCTTTGGAAGTACTTTATCCCTGACACTACCCCAAACCCTACTAGACTCTGACTACTAATCCTAATATGATGGAGAAAAATAACCCAAACAGATTGGAAATGCAAGCAGTTCAGAAGAGGCATGGTGTACAGTTGGAATTGCCTTTTGCATGATAAAGTGTAGCTGTTGTAAAACTTGTCAATTTTTTGTTGAAATAGTTCTCCATGTGTTTTTAATTTAACAAATAAAAAAATCCTGTCTCCCTTTCTCTGTAGCCTATTCAGCACATGTAATTTCATATGCACATATAGATTCCTACCTGGTATCACATGTACATTCTTTTGAGATGGCTGATTTGGCAGATACAAATTGTTAGCAGAGATCACTCCTACTAAACGCTGTTGGAACTGAAAATTCAAACTATTCGTGAATTTCCTAGTTGAACAACATTATACATAAATCATGTTGAGTAAAATAAATATATTTGGACCTGTGGATGATATATATTTCACAACAAATTTCGATTGTCATATATATTGCTACTTTTTAATGTCTGTGTGTTATATGTATATCCAAATATATGTGGATGATATATATTTCACAACAAATTTTGATTGTCATATGTATTGCTACTTTTTAATGTCTCTGTGTTATATGTATATATATATACATATATACACACACACACACACTCCAGATTTTTCAAAATATGAAATATATGTGTCTTACTGTACACTCTATAAATTCATTGATGCTCATGTATGTGGATTTATAATCACTATTTCACAAGATTATTCTCAAAAATATTCATCAACCCGAAATACATATTGTTTCCTAGTACTGACAACTAACTTCAGTGAATGGTGCATACAAATCCTAATATTTCTACAGTAACTCATCCTGTTTAACATCAATGCAAGTAGATTCCTATGGGATATGATGTGACTTTTGACATTCATTTTTATTTAACACTGGTACTTTACAATTTCTTCAGTTTATGCACATCATAGGATATATATTTCATCCACAAGTTCGCAAATTATAGGCATTTATTTCACTTTCAATCACTTCCTGTTTTAGAACACATGTATTCCTCCAGGTTTCTTGATGGGTCTTTCAGTGAGACTTCTTTCCAAACACTTTATTTTCGATTTCCATAATCACTTTTGAAGCAAAACTCACACACCCTTCATGATAATCCATAACCCTAATGTTAGCATTAGATGTACAACTGGTTGAAATGAATGAATGTATATCAATATAAGATTTCGTATATATTTTCAGATATTAATTCAATCCATTATTTAAAGTGGAATCAGTTATATTAGTTTTTCACAGTATCGTCTATTCATGCATTATCTCTATATTCATAGACACAGGATACACCTCATTGAACTCCAGTACTAATTAATACATCTTCAACATATTGCTCCCAGAAATGGTGGAAGAAATACCCATGTCACCTGATCTACATATACATTTTATCACAATAATATTCAGGTCACAAAAAACACAAACGTCACACTTATGATTGTACCACACCTAAACGGAAATTGAACATGGATTACTAAAAACATCCATGTCCAGGTTGCCTAATGTGCTAAATGAAAATCCTATTGGTGACTACATATTTGTTTCTTCCAAAGATTATATAATCAAACTCAACCTTTTTGAAAAAGTCTAATCCTGTCACTCAATTTATACTTTGCCTGATTTTGTAATGTCTCAATTGATATCTTCTTTCCTAGATATTTTCCCCAGTTCATCATTGTGACTGAATCTTCACATGTGGTGACACTTACATTCACCCTCTAACCGAAACCCTATTGCTAAAGAACATTTGTTCCAAATCTATTATTCCCTCCTTCCTAAACCTACCGAATATCTTCCTAATCCTAACTTCTATCACTTTTTGACTGGATGTTCTCTTCTACATTCCATCATCCCAGGTACAAGATACTATGCCATTGTATATCGATTTATCTGAGACATCTGTGCAGAAAGTAATTCAAAGCTAAGTATACCAATCAAGGGCCCAATGACTTTCTGGGCTTCAAATCTTACTTAGATTTCTGTTTTCATAATTATATTTCACCTATACATTGTTGTAAATATTGCAGGATCCCAATACCTTTATTCATCCTGAAGAATGATTCCTAACTGAAATTGAATCTGTTATTAACCCTAAGCATACACTGTTCCCTCAATCTTACATTACAGAAGAGCAGGGACAGAGTTGGTCTTAAAATACAGGAATGTAGGGGATCTTTAACCTGCTAATAACCACAAAGGTCCTTGCAGAAATGATCCCTGGAGAAGATATAGGCAGCTATGAAGGACCTAAGAGAGCAAAAGTCATCTACCATTGAAAGCAACCTGGTCAGGATGAAGGGTTGTGTCTGAATCATCCTCTCTGATCTTAATGTAGAGAAGATGGACCAAAGCAGGCAATTATGGAGAGCTGTTCCTGGGTGCCTATGTTTGATTTATCATTCTAACTTGTGAAAGTGTCACAGAGAGTAGGGGAAGCCTCCATCTCATGGGACCCTTGGAAGCAACTGTTAGGACAAACTGGTTGCCAAGGCAGTGACCTCATTCAGTTCAGGAAGGAAGTGACCTCACCTCATTTCCTTGGTGATGGAATTCTCTGAACTTGGGATTCGGGAAGCCAGGCACCCAAAAGCAGTCCCAATCCAAGTCCCATTGGTCTCACTTGTTTGGATTTACCGAGGAAAGGGTCAGTCTTTTTTGGTACCTACTGATGTGAGGATGGCCAAATGCCAGGAAAGCTCTGAAGAGGGTCCTTTTCTGAGAAAGCAGGTAGTGGCTCAGCGCTCGCTTCTGACAATTTCAGAGAGGTGGCCAAAGAGACCAGATCTGAGATAGGACAGGCCATTTCTGGTGAACATAGCATGGTCCACCACTCAGAGGAAACTCCGGATAGTCACAGACCTACTTGGGGGAAGGAGGTGTCTTTGTGGGTGTGGGTGTGGGTTTGTGGTTTTGTCTCATATTCTGAGAATAGGTAGGAAAGGCGGTTTGCTTGGTTTGGAGTGAACAGCTTTTACTAAGTCATTTGACAAGGCGAGTGTTTCTATGTCTGTGTAACCCACTGTGACCGTGGTTGTAGATATTAGAAAAGAGGATGCATCATTGGATGTGTCCTGTCTAGTAGAAAGCTTCCCAGCATTCATCCTGCCCAATTTATGAATGTACTGCAGCTTGCCTTATCGATGGGCAACACCTGCTATCTTCCTAAGTTCCTGTTTTCTTTCTGAATTCTGGCTACTCTGTAGAATAGGCTCATGGTTTTGTGTCCAAGGTATGTACCACCTCCAATCTCTGCGACATGGCCATGTACTGAATAGCTGAAAGGAATGGCGACCATGTCAGAAAACTCAGATATCAGTGTGACCATGAAAGTCTCAGTGGAGAAACCCTGCTTTGGGCCTTTAGATTACCTATTCTTCAGCTGCCCTGAAAGTTGAGAGAAACAAAAACCATGAGTACTGAATAAATGTTGCAGCAGTTGGAACATGTCGCTGTATTGAGGTTCCCTCACCAGACTTTAGTTTCCCCAGTTATCTGGACTGTCAACGTAACCTTTTAATTTTAGTGTTACAGTTGTCCTTCCCCATTAGATACAGTGTAATAATTTCATGTCATCTGATCTTGCAAAATCCTTTTACTAGTATGACCTTTGTGTCTAATAGAGAAATCTTCACTTCTGTTACTCAGGGCTGGATAATCGTACTAGCAGACACGAAGACTACCTGTTTAGGTTAGGAATATAAGTAGGTCTTAACCTAAAAAATCTGCCTCTGGCAGCTCCTCTTGATAGTCTCTTTTTATAGTTATCAGGCATTCCTGTCTGAGAATCCTTCTTTTAGTTTCCAGTCTTACTTATTTTGGGAGGCTAACATAAATTGTATACCTTACAATTTTATTATTATTATGATGATGATGATGATGATGATGATGATGATGATGATGATGATGATTAATTAAAATGCCCAGGAATGGCTGTATTTTCGTTTTAACTGTCTTTGCTAACTGTTTAAGATGAAACAGTCAAACTGACTTCTGTTTCTATCTATTTTTCACAGTCAGCTGAGCTTTTATGGGAGTCAATTCTGGGGAAACTTGAGAGCAGCTTCTCAGTTCTGATAGTGCCATTTTCGTTAGGTGGGTCCAGGTCTTGCTTGACCATGTGGTTTCCCTCAGAAGCATAAGAATGTCTCCCTTCTCTGATAACTCTCCTCTTCATGGCAAATGCACTCATTGGCTTTATGTTCTCCAGTGGTCTCATTATTTTTCCTGATCTGGAGGTTATTTGGCCCAGAGTTGCAAAGCTCTTTAGAGAAGTCCCCTGTTCCCTGGATTCAGACTGACTCAGAGGGGAAGAGCCAAATATTGGTTTTCTTGGCCCTTTTCATTTAACTTTAATTAAATCCTAATCTGAAACATCCAGCAAATAAATTTTAACAGCCTTATATTACAAGTACTGGGATCTAATGTCTATAACTTTATAATTATTTATCTTTTAATTAATTGGGATCTGTATTATTCTGTCTTATAGGTGATGACTTATTATCTTAAATTAACCCATGTTGTGTTCTTAAAGCAACACTTCTGTAAAACACTAACAGGGAATCTTTAGATCACTTATAAGGAAATTACAAAATAAAAATTTTTAACAAGAGTAAAAATACTTAGTTCGTGTAACAGCTACCCTAAATTTTTTGGCTGAGTTATACACTATATCCCCTGTTTAAATCGTAGTAATCTTGACACAAATCAAAAACCAAAGAAACTTTTGAACATAACTTTAAATGAAATAAAATCTGACCTACTGCTTTCGTAGTCATTCTCACATGTTGTAAGATGGGACACACAGCCTTATTTCAGTTAAGGCAGGGCTCTATATGAATCTTTAGTGTTTTAGATCTAAAGGTGATCTTTGTTTTTTAAATATCATTTTACAAAGTTTACATAAATTGTGTCAGGTCACATGAACATTTGCTAACACCGTATGATATCAGATTTAAAACATGAATTAAAGAAAGGCTGAAAGTTTTTAACCTTTACATAGATTAGGCTCTCAAAAACTTAAAAATACATTTAAATGGTTCCCCAATGTAAAAAGTAACATAAAACTTTACATATCTTATTGATAACAGGTAAATAAATCCCCAATATATTTTTTTACCATATAACTTTAGAACAACAGATTGATATAATGCTCTTTTCAAGTTTCTACCTTACAGACTTGTATACCTGGAAGATATGAGCACATTGACAGCAACACAATTACATTGATGTTTCTACATTAACCAAGTTTAGCTTTTAAAGAAATGGCAGTACAGTTCTCTAAAATAACAGTTCTTATTTATTCAGTTGTTTAATTTTTATGGTTGTTTGCTCTAGAAAAAAATAAAACTTAATAACACAGTTTTATGGGTAAACTTATGTTTTCAGAAATTTTTGTCTCTTTAACACATGACTGAATTTTACAATCTTATACACACTTTAGTACAAACTTATACAGACCTTAGTAAATCAATCACATATCAAACAAAACTACTCATGAATGAGTAATCCCATATGAAATTTACTTTACTTATTTATTAAAATATTAGACAATTGTATTGAAAATTGTAAACCATTTTTTTGTTGTTGAAGGAAAAGTCCTTGAACAAAGGCATATTAGACCTTTTGTAGACATTAATATTTTATTAGATTTTTGAACACCTAGAAAACCTTGTGAGCTTAAATTTAAAGAGCAATTCCCTACAGAACAGAACAGAGGACAGAACCATTCTCATTACTGTCCCGGACAGGGGTATATGTTAGCCTACCCAGGCCACCTCCCTGTCATCAGAAGTACTCTCCCTTAACTGGATAGCAGATGTTATAAAGGTGTCACTTACCTATGGAGGCCTCCTCTACCAGGAGCTTGCTAATAGTTTTAGTGCTTTGGTTCTCTGCAGTGCTCCACGGACTGAAGGCTCAATCCAAGGCCTTGGAACGTCTTAAGTTGCACACCCCCTAGAGTGGCTCCCCAGTGTGGAGCCCTAGAGGGCAGGCCAGCTTCAGAATTTCCACAGTCTGGCCTTATGATCTGGTCGGGCAGGGTTATCTCGGTTTGGAACTCCAAAATGTAAGACCAGAATGCAAGAAAAGACCACTGACTCCAATTAAAATCAAATTAAGGCAAGCTTATTATTTCAACCGGCCAGGCTGCCTCTCCCTCCCAAAATGGCGGGAACAAGACAGCAACCCAACTTTCCTACAGCCCAGATATGTAGCCCAGAAAGATACACAAAAGGGGGGTTACAGATAAGAGAACTTTGACAAGCATCACACTAATGGTATATTACATTTTTTTTTTTTTGCTGGCCCTAACATCAGAATTTATGAGGACCATTAGAGCCTCAGAGACACGTTGTCTGGCCAGGGAAAGAAAAATATTTATGAGGTATCATTAAAGTTTTAGAGAGCGCTGCTATCTGGTCAGAGATCCAGACATGGGTGAGTTCAAGGCACTGGTAGTCATTCCAAGCAGGTTCAGAATTTGCGCTAATTTATAGTAAAGCCAAAATTATCTTTTCATGGCTTTGTGGCAAGATGGCCCCCAATTTTAATGAAAGATCAGGTTGGATCTATCAACCCTGTCCCTTACTTTTGGAAACTCCCCTACCACCTCCAAGGTTGTGAACTCCTGAGGATTTTGCATTCCTGATAGGTATTCACAGATTTTCTAACTGTTCTCCTCTAATTGTGTCTTACTTGGGGCCGAAGTAATATGAAGGCATTATTCTGGATGAGAGTGGAAAAATTTTGTGTAGCACATATTTGCATACACATTGGATTCATTATCTAATTTTCCATTCGAAATACTGAATCCCTGACACTAACCAATAGCTGACTAGACTCTGACTACTAAACCATTATGATGGAGAAAAATAACCCAAACAGAATAGAAATACAAGCAGTTCAGAGGAGGAATGGTGTACAGTTGGACTGGTCTTTTGGATGATAAAGGGTTGGTGTTATAAATCCAGTAAATTTTTTGTTTAAATAGTTCTCAATGTGTTTTAAAGTAAACAAATATGTGAATTCCTGTCTCCCTTTCTCTGTAGCCTATTCAGCACATGTAATTTTATATGCACATATAGAATCCTACCTGGTATCACACATACATACTTTTGAGGTTACAGTTACTAGGAAGATACAAATTTTGAGAAGAGATCACTCCTCCAAAACGATTTTGGAACTGAAAATTCTAACTATGGGTGAGCTTCCTAGTTGAAAATCATTATACATAAATCCATGTTTACTAAAATAAATACTTTTGCATCTGTTGATGATATATATTTAATGATGAAATTCGATAGGCATAAATATTGCTACATTTTAATGTCTGTGTATATATATATATACACACTCTCCAGATTTTTCAAAATATGAAATATATGTGTCTTACATTAACTCCCTGAATTCATTCATGTTCATGTATGTGGATTTATAATCAACTTTTTACAAGATTATTCTCAGAAATATTCATCCACCTGAAATACATATTTGTTTTCTAGTACTGAAAACTAACTTCAGTTAATGTTGCATACAAATCCTAATATTTCTACAGTAACTGACCCACTTAAACATCATTGCCTGTAGATTTGAATGGGACATAATGTGTATTTTGACGTTCATTTTTTTACAACACTGGTACATTATTATTTCTTCAGTTTATGCACATCATAGGATATATATTTCATCCACAAGTTCACAAATTTATAGGCATTTGTTTCACTTTCAATCACTTACTGCTTCAAAACACATGTATTCCTCCAGGTTTCTTAACTGGTCTTTTCATGAGACTTCTTTCCAAACACATTATATTTGATTTCCATAATCAATTTTGAAACAATGCCCACACACTCTTCATGATAAACCATAAACCTAATATTAAAATTAGATGTATAACCGGTTGGAATGAATGATTGTTTATCAATATAAGATTTCCTATATATTTTCAGATATTAATTCAATCCATTATTTAAAGTGGAATCAGTTATATTATTTATTCACAATATCGTCTATTCATGCATTATCTCTATATTCATAGACACAGGATACACCTCATTGAACTCCAGTACTAATTAATACATCTTCAACATATTGCTCCCAGAAATGGTGGAAGAAATACCCATGTCACCTGATCTACATATACATTTAATCACAGTAATATTCAGGACACAAAAAACACAAACGTCACACTTATGATTGTACCAAACCTAAACGGAAATTGAACATGGATTACTAAAAACATCCATATCCAGGTTGCCTAATGTGCTCAAATGAAAATCCTATTGGTGATTACATATTTGTTTTTTCCTAAGATTATATATTCAAACTCAAGCCTGTTGAAAATGTCTAATCCTATTACTCACTTTATACTTTGTCTCATTTTGTAATGTCTCTATTGATATCTGTTTTCCTACATATTTTCCCCAGCTCATTATTGTAACTCATTCTTTACATGTGCTTACATTGACATTCACTTTCTAACCAAAACCCTATTGCTAAAAATATTTTGGTCCGAATCCTATACTCACGCTTTTTTCTAAACCTACTGACTATCTTCTTAATCCTACCTACTGTCCCTTTTTGACTGGATGTTCTCTTCGACATTCAATCATCCAAGAAAAAAGGTCCTATGCCATTTTATATCGATTCAGCTGAGGCATGTGTGCAGAACATAATGCAAAACTAAGTCTCCCAATCAAGGGCCCAATGCCCTTCTGAGCTTCAAATCTTACCAGGATTCCTGTTTTCATACTTATATTTCACCTATATATTCTTGTAAATATCGCAGGTTTCCAATACCATTAATCATCCCGCAGAATTATTCCTAACACAAATCGAACATGTTTTTAACCCTAACCATACACTGTTCCCTCAATCTAACATTGCAGAAGAGCAGGGAAAGTGTTGGTCTTACAATACAGGAATGTAGGGGATCTTCCACCTGCTGAGAACCTCAAAGATACATGCAGAAATAATCCCTGGAGAAGATGTATGCAGCTATGAAGGACTTTTGAAAGTGAAAGTCATCTTCCATAGCAAACAACCTGGTCAGGATACAGGTTTGTGTCTGAATCAGCCTCTCTCTTTTTAATGTAGAGAAGATGGACCAAACCAGGCCTTTGTGGAGAGCTCTTCCCAGGTGCCTATGGTTTATATACCATTCTAACTTGTGAAAGTGTCACATGAAGTAGGGGCAGCCTCCATCTCAAGGGACCATAAGAAGAAACTGTTAGCACAAGGTGGTTGCCAAGTCAGTGACCTCATTCATTTCAGGAGGAAGTGACCTCACCTCACTTCCTTGTTTTTGGAAGTCTCTGAACTTGGAATCCAGGAAGGCAGGCACCCAGAGCCAGTCCCAGTCCCACTCCCAGTGGTCTCACTTGTTTGGATTTACCAAGGTGAGAATCGGTCTTTCTTGGTGCCTACTAATGTGAAGATGGCCAAATGCCAGAAGAGCTCAGAAGAGGGGCCTTTCCTGAGAAAGCCGGTAATGGCTCACTGCTGGCTCCTGTCAGCTTCACACAGTTGGCCAAGGATACTAGATCTGAGACAAGATAGTCCAATTCCGTGAAACATAGAATGGCCCACCAGTCAGAGAACACTCTGTATAGTCACAGACCTCCTTGGGGGAAGGAGGTGCCTTTCTGGGTGTGGGTGTGTGTTTGTGGTTTTGTCTCATGTTCTGAGAATAGGAAGGAAAGGCAGTTTGTTTGGTTTGGTGTGAACTGTTTCTGGTAAGTCATTTGACAATGCGATTGTTTCTATTTCTGTGTATCCCACTGTGTCTGTGGTTGTAGAAATTAGAAAAGAGAATGCATCAATGGATGTTTCCTGTCTAGGAGAAAGCTTCCCAGGATTCATCTTGCCCCAGATATGTACAACCTCCAAGATCTTTGACAAGGCCATGTACTGGACAGCTGAATGGAATGGGAGCATCTCAGAAAACTCAGATATCAGTGTTACCAGGAAAGTCTCAGTGGAGAAACCCTGCAATGGGCCTTTTGCTTGCCTATTGTTATGTTGGCCTGAATGTCAGGAAGGTCTTTGCCTCAGGCCACCCCTTTGTGAAGCCTGAAGAAAACAGTTTTCAAATGGAAATGAGTGGACATCACCTGTGATTCTTTCCTTAATTGCTTTGGAAAGGGATGTGTCTGAATCAGCATTTTGGCCCTGTGTAAGGCTGTGGCTTAGATTCTCAGCACCTGATGGATCTAAAGAAAGATCCCTTGTGTGCATCCAAAACCAACATCTCCAAAAGAGCACTCATTGTGGATGAAGTCTCACCACTCCACTAACCAACTCACAGTTATAGTAAATAACTTTTGAAGTTGAAGGGACCCCAGTAAACTTTGAAGTAGATACAGGGGCATTATACTCAGCCTTTAAGGCCCCATTGGGCCCTCTATCAAATAAAAGGTCTCTAGTTCAAGGGGCTAATGGCAGTAAATATCGCGCTTGGACAACTAAGAGGTACATGGACCTGTGGAAAGGAAAAATCCATCACTCCTTCCTAGTAATCCCAGAGTTCCCGGCCCCATTGATGGGTGGAGATCTGCTCACCAAACTCTGGGCCATAATGACTTTTAACCCTGAAGGCCCCCAAGTGGAATTCCTAAATCCTTCAGTAAAAACTCCTATAGTCATGGCTTTAACAATGTCAGTAGAAAATGTACATCAACTCACTCACCTTGGTTCAAAGAAATTGCAGGCATTCCTGAAAGATCAAGAAAAGAGTTTTCTACTAACCGACTCACAGCGAAAGGAAATAACTGAATGGCTATCAAAAGCGTCTCAGGTCCATCAATTGGTTAATGCTTACCCTTTTAAGCTTCCTGCAGGAAAACACCTTCGAAGAACCAGACCAGAAAAATTTTCAGAAGTGAACTTTACTGAAATTAAGCCAGCAAGGTATGGACTTAAATATCTCCTAGTCTTTGTAGATACATTTTCAGGATGGATTGAAACCTTCCCCCCCCCCCCAAAAAAAAAAAAAAACAATGGCTCAAATCGTGGTCAAGATGATACTGAAGGATATTTTTCCAAGATACGGCCTGCCTAAGGTAATAGGGTCTGACAATGCACTGGTGTTCATGGCCCAGGTAAGTCATGGGTTAACCTGTACCCTGGTGATTAATTGGTAGTTACATTATGCTTATAGATCCCAGAGCTCAGGACAGGTAGAAAAAAAAAATAGAACCATTAAAGAGACCTTAATGAAATTAAGCTTAGAAACCAGCTCAAAGATTGGACTATACTCCTGCCTTATGCACTGTATCATCTAAAAAATACTCCCTCTGTTTCTTTGTGTAACCTCTCCCCCTGTGAAATTCTCAATGTTGCCCCTCCTCCAGTAAGGGACCTAACACCAACTCTAAGACCTAAGGATCCCTTCCACACCCCCTTGCTTGACACACTTAAAGCTCTTGAAAGAACTCAGCGATACCTGTTAAAACAGCTGGCCACGGCCTACCAACCTGGGGACAAGGAGACTCCACATCGATATCAAGTAAGAGACTTCATCTACATAAGATGACATCAGGTGTCATCCCTGGAACCCCGCTGGAAAGGAAATACCACGTGCTACTTATAACACCTACAGCAGTAAATGTAGACGGAATCCTTTCCTGTATCCATGCCTTCCTTCTCAAGCCTGTGCCCTGTCCAGACTCTGGCTGGAAACTGGAAATGACTGGTAACCCTTTCAAATTGTGTATTTGGCATGTGTATAAGGCTATAGACTCTCCTCTTGGCCACCACTAGTCCTAACCCTCATCAGCGAATTCAGCAGCAATCGCTGATCACAAATCCTCATAGACCAGAAGAATGGTCTATCTCACTTACAGCCCACATAGGGACCTGTTGGTCATCTCAACATTTGTCAGCTGCCTATAGGTTTTTCCTATTGGGATATCCCTGATAAAGCAGATCCCACTAAAATTTCATTAAATCCCTTTCGTATCATAGATAATGAAAACAAATATTATGGATGTAGGGACACGTGAGCCAGATGCAGGTTGGCTAGCCTAGATTACTATGTTTGCCTGGAAGGCTATCAAAGCCACAAACAGCCACGGCTGTGTGGGGGGAAAGCCGACTTCTTCTGTAAGTCATGGGGATGTTAGCATACAGGGACTGCCTGGTGGAACTCAAACTGCTCATCAAATTCAATACACAGAATTGGCCATATTACCAATTAGACAACCAAAACCTGTGACCCCCAGAGGGGTCTCCAGATCCTCACATTCTGCATGACCTTTTTAACTTCTGCAAGTGCTCAAAAGGGTTAAAGGAGATTCCCCTATGTGGAGGTTTTTTCCCTCCTTTGCTCACATCCTGAACTATACTTCTCCAATAGTTCCTCAAACTCAGCCTTCTGCTCCAGACTCTCTGCTGGCACTCCCACCTCAGCAACCTGATTTCTCCCCTCCAATTACTAGATCAAAAATCAAAACCTCTGCCGGTTCTCAGACAATTGCCCCCTTGCTGAGGTATCCGGTACTGAGGTACCCCTCCACACACTCACTCCTCTCTTCTCCTGTCAGTGCCCACACTGGGTCCCATAAGGTCCTCTTACCAGCTAACCCAAAGCTCAAACCAGCTGAGGAGATCCCTCAGACCCCTATCCAGGATGTAATTAAAATGGCCTTTAAAGTTGCTTTGTCATCACTGTAAACAGGTGACTAAGAATTTAAAATACCTCACATGCTTTTTGGGATACTCACTCCCGTCGTCCCCTCTGCTCTACCTGTTCTACTGCTCAAGTTTTTGTTGCTAGGAAAATCCCAAACCCCTTTTCCAATATTCTTTTACATTTCTACTTCCTCATTCTCAGATCCATGAAATTGCTCTCAGCCTTGCCTTCCACGTCTTCCCCCTCTCTACCCGGCCCACAGAAAAGTCTTAAATGACCTTCTCCAGAAGTCTTCACCATGGCTGAATTTAGGACTTTTAGCAAAAGAGTTCCTTTAAAAGAGTTCACTGTAGATAAACTTCTTCTTTTCGTGTTGCCCTGGTCTACTTGGCAACTGGCGAAAAAAAATCAGCACTCCTGAGCTAGACACACCCATACTAGTTTTTCACAAAATATGTGAACAAGGCCTCTGGCCTTGAGTGGGGGCTTCACAGAGATGGCTACATTTCTAAGATAAAGAAGTTACCAACTAGGCTCCATGGTAACAGCTGGCAGGGCGAAAAAAAAAAGAGAAAAAAATCTCTCCCCCTTTCAGGTGTCCTTGAAAGGTTAACTTGCCCAGAACAAAGGATAAAATAACAGATAGAAAAACAGCTTTTTGTGAACTTCTGCCGACTTTGAACTTCTGAGCCCCTTCCCTTACATGTTGGGTACAAATTATGAAACTACCTAAACTTGGGGTTCAGGGGATTAATTGATTACAACAGAAGCAATGCCCTCTAAATTCGTTTGCAACCAAATAGGACTGTTTCCCTGTCTTCAGTGCTATCTTAGGTGCTTTGCCTCATCCGTCCCTATAACAGAAAGATTCTATATACTTAAACATTGTTTATGTTTTCATGAAATAGTCAACAGATGTGATTAATTATGTAATGGTACAGATGTTTCCCAGAGTGCTCTATGATGATGCAGGTCTATTTAAAGATCAAATAGGAGGGCATGCAACTCAGTTCCGCTGGGAACCTGTATCTCCCACTTTAGCCATCCTATTAGGAATAGGAGTTGCTGCATGAGTGGGCACAGGAATCAATGCCCTAGTCCAAAGGACACAACCAATGCCCTAATTAGAAGCAGCAATAGACCAAAACTTAAAGATAATAAAACCTCCATCACAGCTTTACAGGAATGTTTAACCTCTGTCTATGAATCTGTTTTACAGAACAGGCGAGCAATAAAACCTCCTCTTCATGAGAGAAGGGGGACTTTGTAGTGCATTGAGGGAAGAATGTTGTTTTTGTGCCGGCCACACTGGAGTTGAAAAGAATCTATGAGTAAATAAAGAAAACGCATTGAAGAGCGTCAACGAGAAAGATTGGCCCAAAAAGGGTGGTTTGAGTCTTGGTTCACACAGTCCGTCTGGTTAACTATGCTTTCATCAGCCCTGGCTGGTCCATTAATAATCCTCATATTATTGCGAACTGTAGGACCCTGTTGGCTAAACCATGGAGTTTCCTTTCTCCAAGCTCAAATTGGACAAGTTAAACTTATGGTAATCAGACAACAATATACCACACTAGAAGACATAAAATGTAACACCCATCAGTGATGACTTTTATGATTAAAAGTAACCAGAAGAAGAAGTGGGGAATGAAAGGTTAATGAAATAGGTACTTGTCACTTCCTGTTTTTCTGTACGCTTAACAAAACACAGTTGAAATCTTGAGAGCTGTTTGCTAATCTTGTTCCCAGAATGTGCTGTCCCCAACTGCCAAACTGCAGAATGTGCTCAGTCACGCAGTTGAAAGCAAACGGCCTACTCGCCCTGACCCATCAATAAACTTCCTTCCCTGCCTTCTCCAAGAAAAGTACATAAGCTCTGCTTAAGCTGTTCTCAGGGCTCTCTGCTCTATTCAACTGAGCTCTTAGCCCCAGCATGCTGGACCCACAATGAACCCTTTGTAGTTGCATGAGACAGTCTCTTGGTCATCTCTTCCTCCTATACTCGCCTGACCATTACAATATTTCACCTCTATATTCTTAAAAATATCTCAGGTTCCCAACACCATTATTCATCCAGCAGAATGATTCCTAACACAAATCAAACATGTTATTAATCCTAACCATACCATCTACCCTCAATCTAACTTTACAGAAGGGCAGGCACAGAGTTGGTCTTACAATACAGGAATATAGGGGATCTTTCACCTCCTGAGAAATTCAAAGGTCTATGCAGAAATGATCCCTGGATAAGATGTAGGCACCTATGAAGGACCTGAGAGAGCAGAAGTCATCTTACATGGCAAACAACCTGGTCAGGATGAAGGGTTGTGTCTGAATCAGCCTCTCTCTTCTTAATGTAGAGAAGATGGACCAAACCAGGCCTGTGTGGAGAGTTGTTTCCTGGTGCCTATGGTTGATATACTATTCTAACTTGTGAAACTGTCACAGGTAGTAGAAGCAGCCTGCATCTGAAGGGACCCTTGGAAGCAACTGTTAGGACAAAGTGGTTGCCAAGGCAGTGACCTCATTCAGTTCCTGAAGGAAGTGACCTCACCTCACTTCCTTGTTGATGGAACACTCTGAACTTGGGATCCAGGAAGCCAGGCACACAGAGCCAGTCCCAGTCCCAGTCCCAGTGTTCTCACTTGTTTGGATGTACCAAGGACAGAATCAGTCTTTCTTGGTACCTACTGATGTGAGGAAGGCCAAATGCCAAGAGAGTTCTGAAGACGGGCCTTTCCTGGGAAAAAAGGTAGTTGCTCACAGCTTGCTCTTGACAACTTCACAGAGTTGGATAAGAAGAGGAGATCTGAGACAGGACATGCCATTTTGAGGGAACATAATATGTCCCACCAGTCAGAGGACACTCCTGATAGTCTCAGAATTACTTGGGGTAAGGAGGTGCCTCTGTGGGTGTGGTTGTAGGTTTGTGATTTTCCCTTGTTCTGAAAATAGGTAGGAAAAGTGGTTTGTTTGGATTTAGTGAACATTTTCTAGAAAGTCCCTTGACAAGGCGAGTGTTTCTGTGTGTGTGTATCCCACTGTGTCCATAGTTGTAGACATTAGAAAAGAGAATGCCTAAATGGATGTGTCCTGTCTAGTAGAAAGCTTCACAGCATTCATTTTGCCCAATTTATGAATGGACTGCGGCTTGCCTGATCGATGGGCTACACCTGATATCTTCCTAAGTTCCTGTTTTCTTCCTGAATTCTGGAGACTCTCCAGAATAGGCTCATGGTTTTTTGTCCAAGTTATGTACCACCTCCAAGTTCTTTGACATGGCCATGTACTGGATAGCTGAAGGGAATGGCGAGCATCTCAGAAAACTCAGAAATCACTGGGACCAGGAAAGTCTCAGTGGAGAAACCCTGCTTTGGGCCTTATGCTTACCTATTGTTCTGTTGCCCT
Organism: Callospermophilus lateralis; assembly: GCF_048772815.1. Taxonomy (NCBI): domain Eukaryota; kingdom Metazoa; phylum Chordata; class Mammalia; order Rodentia; family Sciuridae; genus Callospermophilus; species Callospermophilus lateralis. The sequence goes on from NW_027512934.1 coordinate 672,495, forward strand.
GAATTTCAGGAAGGTCTTTGCCTCAGGCCACACCTTTTTGAAGCCTGAAAAGAAGAGTTTTGCAATGGAAATAAATGGGCATTACCTGTGGCTCTTTGCTTAATTTCTTTGAAAAGAATGTGTCTTATTCAGACTCTTGAGCCTGTGTGAGGTGGTGGCTTACAGTCTCAGCACCTGATGGATCTAAAGAAAGATTCCATGTGTACATCCAAAACCAAAATGGCCAAAGAGCAGTCCTTGTGGATGAAGTCTCTCACCTTGCTCTGTAACTTTCCTGACCTCCATCAAGTGAGAATAGGGATTCTTTGGGTCAAATATGTTCCTCAAACCCTGCAGAGGCTAGCCCATAGGTGCTTAGATTTTCTCATGACTCCAATTCACATAAAGAATCTAAAACCCACAGTCAGTAGGCCTCAAATTTGAGAAGCAGAGCAGTATTAATGGCAGGCCTTTTTGATCATTCCTGGTTCACAGGAAGGGTGTACAGGCCACCCTGACTTTAGGCAAATGAGATGCAAGGGAGATTTTTTGGACACTGTCTTGGGGTGAACACCTCATGGAAACCTCCAGCCAGAAGTTATGATGAGTGCCTAAATGGAAGAAGATGAGGTCATGTGGGATTGTTTTGGTTTGAATCGTGGTCATTTGTGTGGCGGTTGGAAGAGACGACTGGGTCCACCTTGGCTTGAACTCTGGTGTGATTACCCTAAGAGACTGCATTGTGGAACTGACGTCATCGAAGTATTTCCATGAATTGTGTTGAAATTTTAGGAGGCCACGCATGAGATTTGCCCTTGGAAACTGAGATCTAGGCCCAGGGTTGCTTTCCGCAGATCACTGGGAATCTCAGCCAAGATATCACATGATTTTATTCTGAACGACTTGGCAGCCATAGTTGAGAGTCAAAACACACATGGACCTCACGTTGTAGACCTCAATGCACCTTGCTTCATGTGACCTTTTGGCTACTCTTTGGGAAGACTTGCCTCTGAGAGTTCTCCAAAGCTTTTATGGAAATGAGCTTCCTCAACATTTAATTGTTCCTGAATGAATTGAAACCCACATTGCCTCCAACTTCATGCTTGAAAAATGGCTCGATAAATACCATGAAATTTTTTTTTAAAATTTTCATGAACAGGTGGCACTGGAGGACCTTTGGATATCCTGTTGATGATTATGAGTATACCAGACAGTGCCTTGATTGACTGGGTTTCAAGAAAATGGTGTAGAACAGAGATGCCAGTAAGTTGGAGTCTGCTGACTAGTGGGCTTATAGCCGTGGTGGGCAGGTGTGTGATGGAATATCTGTGGTGGGGCCATGTGGATCTGCCATTGGCTTCCAAATGGCTTGTGGCTGACATGGTGCAGCCAACAGACCCTTACAAGTAAAGGGACCTTGTTATATGGAGAGGTTTCAGGGGAATGTTCAGAATCAGGTTGCTATGGTCAAGGGGCAAGCTATGAGGGATAGAACCTTGGTTGGTGCATTCTCCTACAGACCCTGACCCACCACATATGACAGAACTCCCTTCAGCACTGTTTTTCAGTTTAACTCCTTGTATTTCGTGAAGCAAATACTAAACACCCAGTGCAGCAGCAATAAACACCACAAAATGTGGAGGATGACCCAATGACTTCACAGTCCACAAGGGGAGACACTTAGCCCCCAGTGGCCCCAGTTTACCGACTAGGATTGAATTCAGCACTGCTACCGCATGTTCATTGGAAAATATTAAACCATGTCCTCCAGGTAACATAGATGCAGACCCAGCTGTAATGGTCTCACTACAAGGAAGGTAAAGCTCCTGACAACAACATATATTTCAAGTGCTCAAACTCAGAGGCAGTTTCTCAAGAAGTCTTTATGCCAGCACAGCTCCATGTTTGTGGAGTGTTTACCCTGTCCCTTACTTTTGGAAACTACTCTACCACCTCCCAGGTTGTAAACTTATGAGCATATTCCCTTCCAGATATTTATTCCCAGATTTTCTAACTCTTGACTTTTAATGATGTATTACTTGGGACGAGGGTAATGTCAAGGCATTGTTCTGGATGAGAGTGGGAAAATTTTTGTGTAGCATATATTTGCATACACATTTGGTCCATTTTCCAATTTTCCATTCGAAATACTGAATACCGGACACTGACACCTAATCTACTAGACTCTGACTACTAATCCTAATAAGATGGAGAAAAACAACCCAAACAGAATAGAATTACAAGCATTTCAGAGGAGGCATGGTGTATAGTTGGACTTGCATTTTGCATTATATAAGGTAGGAGTTATACATCTAGTCAATTTTGTGTTGAAATAGTTCCCCATGTGTTTTTCTTTCGATTATTTTATTTTATTTTATTTTGTTTTATTTTATTTTATTTTATTTTATTAGTTGGTTGTTCAAAACATAACAAAGCTCTTGACATATCGTATTTTATACATTAGATTCAAGTGGGTTATGAGCTCCCATTTTTACCCCAAATATGGATTGCAGAATCACATCGGTTACACATCCACATTTTACATAATGCCCTATTAGTAACTTGTATTCTGGTACCTTTCCTATCCTCTACTATCCCTGCTCCCCTCCATTCCCATCTTCTCTCTCTACCGAATCTACTGTAATTCATTTCTCTTTTTGTTTATTTTCCCATTCCCCTCACAACCTCTTATATGTAATTTTGTGTAACAATGAGGTCTCCCTCCATTACCATGAAATTTACCTTTTCTCTACCTCCCCCCCAACTCACGTCTCTGTTTAATGTTAATCTTTTCTTCCTGCTCTTCCTCCCTGCGCTGTTCTTAGTTGCTCTCATTATATCAATAAGACATTTGGTATTTGTTTTCTACGATTGGCTAGCTTCACTAAGCATTATCTGCTCTAGTGCCATCCATTTCCCTGCAAATTCCATGATTTTGTCATTTTTTAGTTCTTCATATTACTCCATGGTGTATAAATGCCACATTTTTTTAATCCATTCATCTTTTGTAGGGCATCTGGGTTGGTTCCACAGTCTAGCAATTGTGAATTGTGCTGCTATGAACATCGATGTGGCAGTATCACTGTAATACGCTCTTTTAAGATTCAGGGAATAGTCCGAGAAGGGCAATAGCTTGGTCAAATGGTGGTTCCATTCCCAGCTTTCCCAGGATTCTCCATACTGCTTTCCAAATTGGCCGCACCAGTTTGCAGTCCCACCAGCAATGTACAAGAGTACACTTTTCCCCACATCCTCAGCAGCACTTGTTGTTGTTTGACTTCCTAAAGGCTGTCAATCTTACTGGAGTGAGATGGTATCTTAGGGTGGTTTTGATTTGCATTTCTCTGACTGCTAGAGATGGTGAGCATTTTTTCATGTACTTATTGATTGATTGTATGTCCTCCTTTGAGAATTGTCTTTTCAGGTCCTTGGCCCATTTGTTGATTGGGTTATTTGTTATCTTATTGTGTAATTGTTTGAGTTTTTTGTATACTCTGGATATTAGGGCTCTATCTGAAGTGTGATGAGTAAAAATTTGTTCCCATGATGTAGGCTTCCTATTTACCTCTCTTATTGTTTCTTTTGCTGAGAAAAAAACTTTTTAATTTAAGTAAGTCCCATTTGTTGATTCTTGTTATTAACTCTTGTGCTATGGGTGTCCTATTAAGGAATTTGGAGCCCGACCCCACAATATGTAGACCAGAGCCAACTTTTTCTTCTAACACATGCAGAGTCTCTGATTTGATATCTAGCTCCATGATCCACTTTGAGTTAACTCTCTTGTGCATGGCGAGAGGAGGGGATTAAGTTCCATTTTGTTGCATATGGATTTTCAGTTTACCCAACACCATTTGTTGAAGATGCTATCCTTCCTCCATTGCATGCTTTTAGCTCCTTTATCAAATATAACATAGTTGTAGCTTTGTGGATTAGTCTCTTGTGTCCTGTATACCGTACCACTTGTCTACCCGCCTGTTTTGGTACCAGTACCATGCTGTTTTTGTTACTATTGCTCTGTAATATAGTTTGAAATCTGGTATCACTATACCGCCTGATTCACACTTCCTGCTTAGAATTGCTTTTGTATTTCTGGGTCTTATATTATTCCATATGAATTTCATGATTGCTTTCTCTATTTCTATAAGAAATGCCATTGGGATTTTGATTGGCATTGCATTAAACCTATAGATAACTTTTGGTAATATCGCCATTTTGATGATATTAGTTCTGCCTATCCATGAACAGGGTATATTTTTCCATCTTCTAATATCTTCTTCTACTTCTTTTTTTAGGGTTCTATTGATTTATTGTATAAATCTTTCACCTCTTTTTTTAGATTGATTCCCATGTATTTAATTTTTTTGAGGATGTTTTGAATGAACTGCTTTTCCTCATTTCCGTTTCAGAAGATTTGTTGCTGATATACAGAAAGGCCTTCGATTTATGCGTGTTGATTTTAGATCCTGCTACTTTGCTGAATTCATTTATTAGTTCTAGTAGTTTTTTTTTTTTTGTAGACCCTTTTGGGTCTTCTATGATTCTATAGAATCATGTCACCAGCACATAGTGATAATTTACGTTCTTCTTTTCCTATTTTTATGGCTTTGATTTCTTTCGTCTAATTTCTCTGGCCAGTGTTTTGAGAACTATATTGAATTGAAGTGTGGATAGAGGGCATCCTTGTCTTGTTCCAGATTTTAGAGTGAATGCCTTCAATTTTTCTCCATTCAGAATGATCCTAGCCTGAGGCTTAGCATAGATAGCTTTTACAATGTCGAGGTAAGTTCCTGTTATCCCTAGTTTTTCTAATGTTTTGAACATAAAGGGATGCTGTACTTTGTCAACTGCTCTTTCTGCATCTATCAAGATGATCATATGGTTCTTATCTTTAAGTCAATTGATGTGGTGAATAATATTTATTGATTTCCATATATTAAAACATCCTTGCATCCCAGGGATGAATCCTACTTGATCGTGGTGCACAATTATTTTTTATGTGCCTTTCAATACGATTCTCCAGAATTTTACTGAGGATTCTTGCATCTAGCTTCATCAGAGATATTGGTCTGTACTTTTCTTTCTTTGAGGTGTCTTTGTCTTGTTTCAGAATAAGGGTGATGTTGGCCTCATAGAATGAATTTGGCAGAGCTCCCTCTTTATCAGTTTCTCGAAATAACTTGAAAAGTATTGGTATTAATTCTTCTTTAAAGGTTTTGTAAAATTCCGCTGTATACCCATCTGGTCCTGGGCTTTTCTTGGTTGGTAGTCTTTTGATTGCTTCCTCTAAATCATCCATTGATATTGGTATGTTTAAATTGTGTGTATCCTCCTGACTCAGTCTGGGCAAATCATGTAACTTAAGAAATTTACCGATGTCTTCATATTTTCTATTTTATTGGAATATAGGTTTTCAAAATAATTTCTAATTGTCTTCTGTATTTCTGTAGCATCTGTTGTGATATTGCCTTTTTCATCCTGTATGTTTGTAATTTGAGTTCTCTCTCTTCTTCTCTTCATTAGCATGGCTAAGAGTCTGTTGATCTTATTTATTTTTTCGAAGAACCAACTTTTATTTTTGTTAGTTTTTTCAATAGTTTCTTTTGTTTCAATTTCATTGGTTTCCACTCTGATTTTAATTATTTCTTGCCTTCTGCTACATTTGCTGTTGTTTTGCTCTTCCTTTTCTAGGGCTTTTAGATGAAGTGTGAGCTCATTTATTTGTTCGTTTTTGCTTTTTTTGATGAATGACCTCCAGGTGATGAATTTCCCTCTTAAAATTGCTTTCATTGTGTCCCATAGATTCCGATATGTTGTGTCTGTATTTTCATTTATCTCTAAGAATTTTTTGATTCCCTCCTTTATGTCTTCTGTAACCCATGGATTATTCAGTAACGTATTGTTTATTTTCCTAGTGATGTAGGATTTTTCCTTCCTTCTTTTATCATTGATTTACAGTTTCATTCCATTATGATCAGATAAAATGCATGGTATTATCTCCACCTCTTTATATTTACTGAGTGTTGCCCTATTGCATAATATATGCTCTATTTTTGAGAGGGATCCATGTGCTGCTGAAAAAAAAGTATATCCACTTGATGATGGTTGATATATTCTATATATGTCAGTTAAGTCTAGGATATTGATTGTGATATTGAGTTCTATATTTTCTTTATTCAACTTTTGTTTGGAGGATCTGTCTAATGGTGAGAGAGGTGTGTTGAAGTCACCCATAATTATTAGGTTGTGGTCTATTTGATTCTTGAACTTGAGAAGAATTTGTTTTATGAACATTGCAACACCATTATTTGGTGCATAAATATTGATAATTGTTATGTCTTGTTGGTGAATGGTTTCTTTTAACAGTATATAATGTCCTTCTTATCCCTTTTGATTAACTTAGTCTTGACTTCGATTTTATTCTATATGAGGATGGCCACCCCTGCTTGCTTACGAGGACCGTGTGCATGGTATAAATTTTCCCAACTTTTCACCTTCAGCCTGTGTATGTCTTTTCCATTCAGATGTGTCTCCTGGAGGCAACATATTGTTGGATTTGTTTTATTAATCCAAGTTACCAGCCTATGTTGCTTTATTGGAGATTTTAAGCCATAAACGTTTAGAGCTACTATTGATGTATGGTTTGTACTTCCAGCCATGTTTAATTATTTATCTTTGTTTTTAATTTACTTTGTTTCTCCATGATTAGCTTTCCCCCTGCACTCTGTCATTACCCAGTCACTTCCCACTGATGGTTTTGGTTGTTGTTTTTCATTTCTTCCTCATGTAGTGTTTTTCTCAAGATGCTTTGCAATGCTGGTTTTCTGGCTGCAAATTCTTTTAGCTTTTGTTAATCATGAAAGATTTTTATTTCATTTTCGTACCTGACGGTTAATTTTGCTGGATCCAGAATTCTTGGTTGGCATCCATTGTCTTTCAGTGTTTAAAATACGTTGTTCCAAGATCTTCTCGCTTTCATCAACTGTGATGAAACATCCTTTGTTAACCTTATTGATTTACCCCTGAATGTAGTCTGCCTCCTTTTTCTTGTAGCTTTTAATATTTTCTCTTTGTTCTGTATATTAGATATGTTTATAACAAATGTCTTGGTGTTGGTCTACTGTGATTTTTTGTGCTCAGTGTCCTCTATGAATCTACAATTTGTATATCCGTTTCTTTTTTTATTTCTGGAAAGTTTTCTGTAATTATTTCATTCAGTAGGTTACTCATTCCCGTGGTTTGAATCTCTGGACCTTCCTCTATCCAGATGACTCATAAATTTGGTTTTTATATGTTATCCCATATCTCTTGGATGATTTTCTCGTGATTTTTTACCAGCCTTTCTGAGTTGGCTAGACTCTTTTCAAGATGATATATTTTGTCTTCATTATGTGACATTCTGTTTTCTACTTTCTCCACTCTTTTAGTAATTCTCTCAATTGAGTTTTTAATTTGGTTTATCGTTTCCTTCATTTCTAGAATTATTGTATGACTTTTTTATTATCTCTATCTCCGTATAAAGATGCTTAA